>NC_053149.1:51913205-52557739 GCF_016808335.1 Panicum virgatum
CCAGATTTCATCTTGTCAAGAGAGAGTAAAACTCTATTTCCGGAGGAATGCAAAAGATCGATGGTACGGGGCCCACATTTAATAACTCCATCATGCTTACCCAACCAATTCATTCCAAGAATCACATCTAAACCCATCTGATCTAGGACGAGAAGATTAGCTTAAAAAGTAGCTCCCTTAATGAGAATTGGAACCCTATCCACAAAGTTTCTAGAAATGATCTCTTCGCCCGGTGATTCTATATGGTACGACACTTGTAGGTTTTGCATCTCAAACTTACTATGCAACATAAATTTCTTATTGATGAATGAAAAAGTTGCTGCAGAATAAAAAAAACCATCACAGGGTGAGAATTGATTAGGAGCGTACCCATGAGAACTTCGGCATTCTTCGGAATTTCTTCGGCGGTGGTGTAGTTGAGGCGGCCACGTTTAGGAGCTTGTTGTGGGTTGGCTTCTTGGCGCTGTGCTTCAGGTAGAGGGTTATTGGGCCTGGGTGCATTGAAGGCACCACCACGCCTCGGAGAGGGGCAATCCCTGGAGAAATGGCCTGTGCCACCAAAATTGTAGCATGGCCCCTTTGCGGCAGCACCTGGGTTGCTCCAATAGACATTGATTGGCCTAGGAGCTTGTCCTTGAGGAGGTTGAGGATTACGCACAATCCACATAGGACGGGGAGGTTGAGCTCCCGGTGCCCGAGGTGGAAGAGGAGAAGGCTCCAGACGTGGACGTGAGGAGCTACCGCCTGCCGAGGTAGGAGCGGGACGCTTGTTCTTGGCCTCAAGATTCTTCATCTTATGCTCAGCTCTGATGGCGATATTCACCAAGTCATTGAAGTCTTCAAACTTAGTAGTGGAGTGCTTGTCTTGCAATTCTTCAGAAAGCCCATCATATAGGCGTTCTTACTTCTTGGCATCGGTGGCCACTTCTTCAGGTGCATATTGGGAGAGAGTGTTGAAGATATTCACATATGCCATCACATCATGATTTTCTTGAATAAGATTCAGAAATTCTTTCTTCTTGATATCCATTATGCTCTTGGGGATATGAAATGAGCGAAAAGCTGTCCGAAATTCCTCCCATGTGAAATGGTGGTTAGCAGGGTGAGAGGTTTTGAAGTTCCTCCACCAAACCCCAGGGGCGTCATGCAGTTGATGAGCAGCAAATAAAACCTTCTCATATGGCTCACACTCAATAAGACCAAACTTCTCTTCAATGATATTGAGCAAGAAATCTGCATCAAGAGGATCTTTGGAGCCACGAAAGATAGGAGGATTGGTACGGAAGAAATCCCCGAACCTGTTCACTTGAGGCTCAGCTCTTGGGCCATGATTGCCGGCATTGCCCATTTGATTGACTATGGCCGCCATAAGTTCAGTTTGCCAGGCCAGGACGTCCGCGAGGTTTGGGTGAACGGGAGGATTTGGAAGGGGAACCTCGTTGTTGCGGTTGTTATTGTCACCCGAACCATTAGCACCATCCCTCTCGGTTCCCGAACGCAACACCATCCTGTTAATAAACGAAACGGTTAGCGGTCAGGAATGAAAGATAGAGAATGATACTCAAAGGAAGGGTGGAAAGACAATGTGTAGATAAAAATCTAACACATAACCAACACTAGGATAACATATCTAAGAAAAAAGGTAGATTTGGCCCACTAAGATTAACAAGAATCGACTAAGCAAGATCTTGACAGTAGCACACTAGATTAACTGTGTATGGATTTGGAGACCAGAAAAGAGAGTATGCATGCATGCGAAATATGAATGCAACATGACGTCTCCTCACATCGTGAGCACGCCTTAACGTTCTAGCGCTCACTTACGACCCGAAACAACCGCATTGCCCAGCAGCGCTACAACCCTCCTACTAGCGCTCAGGACAATGGGTGATTTCCACCTTCTCAACTCTGGTAAAAGGCTCAAAAGGTTTCCAACAGGTAAGGGTTTTCCTATGCTCCCGCTACTCATGAAGAGAGGAGGGGTTAAGCATATCTTAATTAAGCAAGTGAAGCAATAAAAGAGAAGTAGCTCTAAGACCAAAGAAAAAAGGTAGCATCTTACCTTAAGTTCAACTTTTTAAAAAAATAAGTCTTAGTGTAAGTGATCAAATTTTATTTTACTCTCAACCCGCTAAGTCAATTTTAGGTTCACTTTATGGAAACCTCAGCTCTGATACCCGTTGTGAGAACCACCTAATTTAATACTATTTTAAGTGAACCGCCAGTCATTATCTTTCAGATGAGAGTTAACACGTGCTTGCCAGAGAGCGTGCCACGTGTTACCCCACATCTAGAGACACGAATAACCGACACGTCATTCGCCTAAAATAATATCAAATCCGGTAGTCCCGGTATGTGCTCCAACATGTGCCCAGAATCAGCATATACACATACCGTTTACAATAGAATACATCGCCAATGAACCACAAAGAGCAGTTTTACACTACCAGAGTTCGAAACTTAACATTACAAGTTCAACATAGAAAGGTTCAAACTAATCTCCATTACAAGCCTTGGGCTCACGAAAGCCATATTATTCAGAAACTTAAAGATTATAATATTTACATGCTCTCACGAAGTTCGATTACGATAAAAAACATACTACGATGATGATATCTTGCTCAAGGACACCATCCCAACCTCAACGACCTACTCCTCCCCCGCACCAGAATCGGCGGGGTAGAAGTGGCCGAACACCACTTCGGGTTCACCTGCAACTAAGTTTAGAAGCAACCTGAGTACAAAGGTACTCCGCAAGACTTACGCGAACAAATAAACAAGGATCATGCAAAGGCTCAAGTAAAAGCTTTACGGTTAAGTAATTATTGCATAAACATGAGATGTCTAGACTATCACCTAGCAAACTTAATTAATCTTGCCCAACCCCCAGAATATTTTAGTTGATTAAGAGAGTAACATAATAAACATAAGGTCATTACTATGACATGAATCCAAAGCCAACAACACCGAAACTCTCTATGAAAAATTTGATGAACCAAGAGCTTACTCATATCCGAGAGCGCGGCAATTCAATTTGATTATAACCTTGTAAGGGTGTACTACTTTACCCATACGACGCGAGGGCCATGCGACTCACCCAACCGATCACGTCGGGCAAGGGGTACTCACGTCAACCGTTCCCAACTAGGCTCAACCGTTGAGGGTACGCCCAGCTTGCGCGTGGAGATTTAGTTCCGCCGGGGACATCTCTAAACTTTCCTACACATAGTTCCACCCGAGGACACACTAAGCCTCCCTGCATAGCCCTTTGCCACGTATCTGGGACTGGGCCCCAATGATCAAGTCAAAGAAGGTAATTGGCTCATCCGTACCATTATTTTGGATATGTGGTAGCACGGAAATGTGCTCAAGGCCGATGGCATCCACTCGGTCCTTAATTGATCCAAGCGAACTATGCCCATGTGACTTCATTCTCTAGGCCCTACCATTCCGCTCGAATCTCGGTACTACCACTTCACTAACAACCAAACCAAACCAGTGCGATCAAGGGTAGCCGGTAAATGTGATACTACAGCTATTCTTTCTAGTAAGCAAGATGAGTAATCGAAGCAGAGCTAAGCATCTAGTGAGGTTAAGTAATTAACTAACTAACTAGTGCCAAGAACAAGGATGACAAATCAAGGAAGGATAATGCACACAGATAGGTACAAGAATGCAATATATATATATGCGCGAAAAAATATACATGAAATAGCATTTTGGATATGCAATCCTGACAAAACCGGAGGTTCCGGCCTGACAAAACAGGAAATCCGGTTGTAAAACCGGATGTTCCGGTTTCTAAAACCGGCAGTTCCGGGTTCAACCGGATTTTGCCAAGGCGTGGACGCGGCCACAGCGCGTGTGCGCGCACGTCGCGCACGGCGACGGTGGCGCGAGGCGGCGCGACGAGGCAGGGCTGGAGAGGGGTAGAGGGCGCACGCACAGCGTGTCCTAGGCGGCGACGAGTCTCACCGGCGGCAGCACGAGCGGAGAGGAGCAACGGCGGGGCGGCGCGACGACGAACGGCGGCGGCGGGCGGAGGCGCTCGCTGGCTGGCCTGCATGGCCAAAGAGAGGGCCGGATGAGGAGGGGAACGGGTCGAGGAGAGGGAAGAGATGTTCCCCAAGCGAGGAATCGAGCCGCGGCTCACCGGAGAAGGCGAATCGCGGCCGGCAGCAAAGCTCCAGGCGGCGGCAATGGAGGGCTAGGGTTTGGGGGAGAAGAAGGAGGTCGCGGAGGATAAGTCCGGGGCTGGGTCGTGGAGGATAAGGGCGAGCGGCAGGACACGCGTGGCACGAGGATCAGCGGCGGCGTCGCCGCGATTCGTGCTCTGCCCACCGGAGCAGAGTTAAAACCGGAAGAGCTTCCAGAATTTACTCGGGATGTTACAGCGCTGACCGCCGGCGACCTCCCGGCCCTCATTCACGCGCCCGAGGGAGTTTGTCTGGCGCCAGGCGCTATTGTCGGACATTGCCAGCCTCCGGGAGACGGTGTCGTGGGTGCTCGTCACTCGTCAACACGTCCGACGAGCTCGGTACGCCGCCATCGGAGCGCTTGGCGCACCTGCCAGCAGTTTCCCCCGTCGGCCCGCTCCTCAAGACGGACAACGACGGTGGCGGCGGCGACAGACGAATGCACGGCCTGCTCCATCGAGGAGGCTGCACGGCCCACCTTTGCCTGAACCGGAAATAAGCCCACCTTGTCATTTCCACGCGTGAGCTCTGTTTAGATTACAATCCGTAAACCTCGTAAACACAAAAAAAAAAACACCACATTAAATATTTGGACACATGCATGAAGTACTAAATGAAGTCTATTTATAAATTTTTTTGCATGGATGGGCTGTAAATCGCGAGACGAATCTAATGAGCCTAATTAATCCATGATTTGCAACAATGATGCTACAATAACCATCCGCTAATTATATATTAATTATGGATTAATTTTCATCATTAGATTCGTCTCGCGATTTACAACTCATCTGCGCAAGAAGTTTTGTAAATAAACTTCATTTAGTACTTCAAATTAGCAAGATTTCATCGCAAATTTTTTTTTTGCGTTTCATCTAAACACTACACCAACCTACTACGCGCTTGAAGCTGCAAGCCTGCAACAGGGGAGATCGTGTCGCACGAGCGATCAGTGGCTGTCAGGCTGTGGAATCTTTCCCAAAAAGGATGACGCTAGAGGCGACTCCTGCAGCGATCAGCACGCACGCTCTTAACTGGCAGTGGCCAGCACGCTCTTAACTAATTAGATCTAAAAAAAATCAAAACTAATTTATTCCGAATCATAAAAATATGAAACTACTTCCAAAATTTTCTAAAAGTGTAGCGTATCTTTTATTGCTCTATTTGAATATTAGTTATTGAAAATAATAGGTATAACTACGGACAACCATGAACATAAAAATTGAATTTGAATAACTGATAAGTATTGTGACAATAGATAGGTTATATTTTAGAAAACTTTTGATATCTATTTCGTATTTTTACTTAAAATGAATTACATATGAATTTTATACCTTAAATTTGAATATTTTAATTCTCACAAAATGAAAAACCACCTTCTAAACCATCCCAGAGGCCAAATTGCTCGGTTTCGATAGTTGGATGACTTATGTTATCCGATTTTGTAGTTGAAAATTAAAAATCGAATTTTTACCTTAGTCTGAGGGTGTAAATAAGATTTTTCCTTTCATTTTTCGAGGTAGTAGAAGAAATAAGAAGTAAGAGGAGCTCCTGCACTCAGTGCCTACGCCCGCCACTGTCAGGAAGCTAGGTGAGTGGATCATTCAGAGAAGAAATTTCTTCGCCGTTCAGGGTCAGACAACCTGACAAAAAAATCACTTCTCAACAGCAACCTGGAAACCAACGGAACAAAAAGCTAGCGACGGGGATCATGCGGAAAAGTGTTTCTGCATACTCCGTAGTGCATATCAACAAGATTCATTGATCTTCTTTCCAAGAAAACAAGATTCATTGATGTCAGCAGTACTGTCCTCTCCCTGTTTTCAAGATCAAATTCAATAACAAAAAGTGACGCCAGCCAGGAGAAGTGACACTCTGACAGTGCAGCTCGAGTAATCTAAATCCCACAACCCTTTATATACTGCTAATTAGTTCAGTATATTGACTGCGCTAGTTGTAATCCTCCTATTAACTAAAGTATGAATTAAATGATCATTTAGCTCATTTAATCATATTCAACTTGACTCCGTTTAGATGGTTTTTAATGGTTTGCACGGGTCTAAATGGTCCAACTGTATAATTTACTGTTTAGAATCTAAACGACACAAATAAACTCTATTTACCATTTAAATATTTAAAGGACTAAATGGCCATTTAGGCAAAAAGAGGAAGTGAACAACTTATAAATAAAACTTTAACATATAGTGAACAACTTATACGTGCAATTTGGACATATAGTTATTTTCTGCACAACTTATCATAAGATGGCGGTATAACGTTTTTGTGCACAACTTTTTGTATAACCTTTTCCGATCAACTTTTTAGAAGGATAATTTTTTAGCACAAATTTCATGAGCACAATCTGGTTTGCACACAAAGTTGTATGCAAAACTTTTGCAAACAAATCTGAAACAAAGTTGTATGTAAAGAAGCAAATGAAATCGAAAAAAGAGAGAGAGAAAACAGCGATGTATGTCCACGCCGGCATCGCGGCTTCCATTGGTGGGAAACTGGAGATAAAATAGAAGAAAAAAATGATAACGGATTGAGGGAACGCGAATAGGAGGAAAGCAGGGGCGAAGCTAGAGCTCAAACAACCCTGGTGCACTGCTTAGCATTATATTCTAAGCATTAGAAAAATCTAGTGGTAACAGTGGAAAAAATCGTTTTTACCCTGGTGCCAGTGCACCAGGCACCATGAACGTGGTTTCACCCCGGGAGGAAAGGATAAGACCAGAAATCTGGGGCTCGTACAATGACCGATGGCCACAAAGCGTCCTAGCGGCGCTCTAGCAATTAGTTTTGCGTAACTTTACTAGCAGCTTAGGATAAGTACAATAGTTTAGACAACTACTGTCTTTTTATCATAAACCGACAGCTAAACAAACAGCTTGTACAAAAGATCGTTTGTTTAGCTGTCTGCAAGGTATTTAATTTATTTTTTGACACACAAATTATAGTGATCTAGTGCATAATTTGATTTTTTAGTCATTTTGTAGCATACATGAGAGAATGCACAATACATTTAAATAATTCAAAAAATTAGAGAAAAATAAAAGGTTGTAAAGATTGTACCGTCCCTTTTCACCTCGATATTTCCCGTAGTCCTGTGACCGTGAGCGCAAGGACTTCATCTCTCTCAAATATGTACTCTCTTTTGTCATCCTATGTTATCCCCTCTCTATTGCGTCGCTCATGGGGCCTGGCGCTCGGTATGGCACGCTGCTGGTCTGGGCGCCGGCGAGGAGCTGTGCTTGGCCCGGTGCGGCACTCAGGCTGGCGTGCTGCTCGGCTAGGTGATGGGCACACAAGCGCGGAGGATTTAGCCCGCGCGTGGAGCACCGGATCAGGGCGAGATGGCGACATCTCGCATCGACGCGTACAACGGGGAGTTGGGCGTTGCTCTGACCTGGGAGCACGAGCCGAAGCCGACGACGAACCAGACGACGACCACACTCTCTTCCCTCATTTAATAATCGTCTCGATTAGCATGTACAGACGGCACTCGACAAGCCGTTGTACGTGCCCTTTGCTTACAGGGCGACACATTTAACGCAAATACGCAATGGAAACGAGCTACCGCAAGCGTCCGACACCACACTTGGATACTGGTCGCCAGCCTGCCGCCGCGGCGCGGGATATGAGCCAAGAACCAGCCGCCGTTGCCGTCTCCATGACGTCCGGGCCGGCCCAGCCTAGCCCGCACGTCTTGCTCGTCACCGCCCCGTTTCAGAGCCACGTCAACCCGCTCCTCCGCCTCGGCCGGCGCCTGGCAGCCAAGGGCCTGCTCGTCACCTTCACCATCGCTCTCCGCGCCGGCATCCGCCTCGCCCCCGGGGACGGCGACAGCGACGGCGGGGACGCGGGAGCGGAAGCCGGCCGCGGGAGGCTCCGCGTCGAGCTGCTGCACGGGGGCGGGCTATGGGCGCCCGATGACCCCCGGTTCCGCGTGGCCGGCGACATGGCGCGCCACGTCGAGGCCGCGGGCCCGGCGGCGCTCGAGGAGCTCGTCCGCGGCCAGGCCGAGGCCGGGCGCCCCGTGACGTGCGTCGTGGCCAACGCCTTCGTGCCGTGGGCGCTCCGCGTCGCCGGCGAACTGGGCCTCCCGCGCGGCATGCTGTGGATCCAGTCGTGCGCGCTCCTGTCCGTGTACTACCACCACGTCCACGCGCTCGCGGCGTTCCCAGAGGCGGGCGCGCCAGGCTCCGTCACGCTTCCGGGGCTCCCGGAGCTGGAAGCCGACGACCTCCAGCCCCTCCTGATGTACGCGTCCGGCTAGGACCTGTGGCGTCAGATGCTCGTCGTGGACCTCGGCCGCGCCCGGGAGACTGTGCAGTGGGTCTTCGTGAACACCTTCGACGAGCTCGCGCACGCGACCATCGAGGGGCTTCGCGAGCACTTACCGGTCATACCCGTCGGTCCACTCCTCGAGCCAGACGACGCCGGCGGTGAATGTGAATCCTCCCCGGCTGCCGACGACGACGGTTGCACGGCGTGGCTCGACGCGCGCCCGCCGCGGTCCGTCGTGTTCGTGGCGTTCGGGAGCCTCGTGAACAATGACTCCGCCGAGGTGGAGGAGATAGCTGCGGGGCTCGCCAGCACCGGGCGGCCGTTCCTGTGGGTGGTGCGCGACGACACCCGCGCGCTCCTCTCCGCCGGCGCCCTCGCCGCCGCCTGCCGCGACCGCGACCGCGACCGCGACCGGGGCAAGGTGGTGCCCTGGTGCGCGCAGGGGCGCGTGCTCGCGCACCCCGCGGTGGGCTGCTTCGTGACGCACTGCGGGTGGAACTCCACCACCGAGGCGCTCGCCGCGGGCGTCCCGGTCCTCGCTTCCCCGAGGTGTTCCGACCAGCGCATCAACGCGAGGTTCCTGGTCGACGTGCACCGAGTCGGCGTCCGCGCTCCGACGCCGCTGACAAGGGACGCCCTGCGCGAGCGCGTCGAGGAGGCGATGGGCGGGCCCGAGGCCGCGGCGATGGCGCGACGGGCGACGGGCTGGAAGGAGAAGGCGCGCGGCGGCGGCTCGTCGGACCGCGGCGTCCAGGCATTCGTTGACCAGATAAGGCACGCGGGAGCCCGGCACTGACTTGCTCGCCGCTCGGTCGTGCACATCGGTCGCCCTGGCGAGTCTGGGGGACATGCAGCTCCCGTCGCGTCGCTGCTGTGCAGCAGAATAATCGCGGGTTGCATTGCATGTATCATGTATGGTCCCGTGCTCTTAAGGAAGAGCAGGTTTTTTTCCATGTGTGCGTTGTTCGTTTGTCGTCCCTCCGCCGATAAAAGAATGCAACTTGAGCAGTCAAATAATTTTAAATTTGACTGAATTTATATAAAATAATACTAATAGTTTTGGAATTATTTCCTGAATTCAGACATGTATGGGAAAAAAGTTCTTTTCTAGATTTAGGGGTACTTTTTCCTCCACTGGTTGTGACCCATTTCAGGAGTATACGCGTCTTGCGTGCAGCAACGTCTGAGATTCTGAGTTCTGATGACGAGACACACAGATCGCAGACCCGACAAGAAACGCCATCTCCATCAGCAATTACAGATTAGCACCGCGCACTTGCCCAAAAAAAAAAAAACTCGAAGCGGCGGTCCCCGTTCAGAGACCCCTGCCCAAATCCCAGCGTCCGCCGCCGCGCCGCGCCCTCGTTGCGATCTCCCGCACAAATACCCGATCCGCCATGGCTGGAATAAGGCTGACGCCCGAGGAGCCCGAGATGCCCGTCGGCACGCCGCCCCGCCCCCAGCTCCCGGCATCCGTCGCCGGAGCAGGCGGTGGCAGCGGGGGCCTCGAAATGGCGTCGGACGACGAGCGGTCCGTGGCGGCCGACTCTTGGTCCGTGCGGAGCGAGTACGGGAGCACGCTCGACGACGACCAGCGCTACGCCGACGCCGCGGAGGTGCTCGCCGCTGCCGCGGCCTCCGCCAACTTCCCCTCCGCCGCCTCCGATTACTGGTACTGTATTTCTGCCGAATTGTCTCAAGTGAGAGAACTGGATGCTATCGATATGATCTGTCGAATCGTGAGGGACCTGATAATGCTTGATATCGTAGAGGGCTTGCTGCTTTAGCTGCTGTACGGGGTTATGGTCTCTTGTGGATGCTGTCAGCACCTTTTTGACTTGTGCACTTGTTTTTATAAAGTCTAGTTCGGTGATTATGTTTAGGACTGAATACGAGGGATGCCTTTTGGCCTGAATTGCCTATTACTGTTATCCGAAGACCAGATGCATGTCCAATTTTATGTGCAATCGCTTGTTAATGTTCTGTGATACTTGAGTTGATAAGTGGAACATAAAAGTGATTTGTCGGCTTTTGTGGCCCCATTTCGATCAGCTAGAGCTGATAAAAAAAGCTGTAGCTGATCCAAGCAGCCCAGCTTGCAGCCAATCATATAGTTCACTTTTCAACTATCCAACTACCCAGCTTGTATAAGCTTTATGCTGACTCAAGCTGAGAGGATACAAATGGGGCATTAGAACTTACCTTGTACGAGTGAGTAATTTATTTTACCGATAGAAAAAAAAATCCAAACTGAGTTTTTGCCTTGAAATAAGTGTTTTCCATATGGTCAGTGATATTTTGGAGTCACATTGACAGATGGACTCTGATTGCAAACCCAATAGTTTCGTACCCATGGTTTGTGTCAACTAACAAATGATAAAAGATTACATTAGGCGTATGCAATGTTCTTACGGCGTTAAGGCGAGTTGTGGCGAGTCACCACCGCCTAGCCGCCTAGGCGGGCTAAGGCGACGCCTAGGCGGGCTAAAACGCCTAGGCGGGCCAAAATAGGGGAGCGCCTTGTCGCCTAGGCGACGCCTAGGCAACTCCATAAGAACATTGGGCGTAACCACATATTTCCTTCTACACCAGGCTACGAATTCAGTATGACCATGTTTGTTTCCCTCCGGCAGGAGGGGGGGTGGTGCAGTGGTTCTCTTCTAACAGTGACAACTTGGCATCTATTATCACAAAGAATGAGACCTAGAGACAGATCTGTGCCACTCCATCACACTTAATGGAAGTGGCATATGTCTGGTCTCTTTAATAGAATACACCAAATTCTCCGTACCCTGAAAACCTGTAATTTACAATCTCTTGTTAGAGGTCAGATGAATTTCCTCGATCTGACATACTGCAACTGGGTGCACAAGATGGCAAGAATGGAAAACCTGGCCTATTACCTGTTTATTTCTATTCTTAAATGTTTTTGACATGTTTAGTTAAATAAATAAATCCCTTTTTTAATGTCTCCTAAAATGTCCTTGTATCGGCAGTTCTGATAAGGAAGATCAAGATCCTGGTGATGTTGAAGGATCAATGCTGGGTCTCCAAAGCTACTGGGATGCTTCGTATTCAGAAGATCTTGCAAATTTTCAGGAACATGGGCATGCTGGAGAAATATGGTGACTGACTACATCCTGTCCTTTTTGATATCAACTATCAAAATCTTCACACTAAGTAAAACAAGTGGCACGTTTTTGTTCATTGGCCAAGTTGTTTATGCCAATTAATTTCATGTTATCATATTAGCTGCTGTTTCGTTTGCTCAAAGAATTCCTTTTCATGCCATGTATATGTTCATGAAAAACGTAAATGAGTTACTTAGCATAGATACTTGGATTCGCAGTTTGTGCACACTGAACTCACAATTCATCTGGCAAAAATTATTATTATCCTTCACTTATTAAGGGATACTTCGTTAATAGGAAATTATGATTCATTGCCTTTTCCCCCTAACACGCAGAGAGATGAGTATCGTTATATATGAAGAAAAGATCCATTGCCTTTTAAGCTTCCTTTTGCAATTTTCCCTAGAATACTGTGAATGTTAGAAGATTTTTTATTTTAGGTTGTGAACAGAACCTCCTGTTTGTAGGTTTGGTGCAGATGTAATGGATACAGTTGCTGTTTGGACAAAGAGTTTGTGTAACATTATTCAGGGCGGGATTCCATCTGGTCATGACAGCATGAAAAGTGAAGTCGATGAACAATTATTCTCCAACTACCCTGTGCTCGATGTTGGAACTGGGAACGGCCTTCTCTTGCAAGCACTTGCTAAGCAGGGGTACTACTGAATTTTTCTTAATGATGGTTAATTAGTTCCCTAGAATAATGTATTGTCGTTGAGTGAAACGGAATCTTGGTCTGCTGAAGATTTCTGCAAATAATTTTATAATTCACCTGCAATCTTGTATATATATGTTTTTCATGTTAAAAAGTCATGTCACTTAATTTTTCTTTACTCTAAATAATGGCTCTATAACAAATACTTAATATTAACCATTATACCTAACTACCTAAGATACAGTTTCGTTAAGCACATTTTAGTTGAAAAGTTGGATGTTAGTGAAAAATATTAGAAACTTTTATTACTAGAACACTTATCATTGAAAGATACCTTATTGTAGCCTTCTCAAAACTATATGCATGTTTTCATTGAAAGACATCATTCAATCAAAAAGGTAACTTCCGGTGGCACTCTTTGGAAACTATGAGTAGTCTACAAGTGTTGAGAGGAAAAAGAGTATCATGATTCAAGCAACATGAAGTAAAGTGACTGCCATATGCTAGGTTACTCAAGTGATTAATCAGCTTAAATGATCTGTTCATAACTTGAAATTTTACTGTGGGTATTCTGAGTGATGTTTGATATAAAATAATGTGCAATCACACTCAACTAGGTTGTGTTGTTGCCACTTGCATAAGATAATCTTGAAGTCAGTTTTTGGTAATCATCTATGATAGCCATATGACAATTTTGTTTTGGAACTTGTGTATTTGAACTGACAATTTGTAATGTACAGCCAGTTTTGCATTGTTGTGCTGCGCTCTATTGTGGGGGAGTCTAGTTCTGTGTTGGTTGTTTTTGAGTTATGGTAAAGTATTCTGTTAAGGTTGTATGATTGTGACCAAATGACATTGCCTATTTTGCCAGGTTTACAGATTTAACAGGAACTGATTACAGTGAAGGAGCCATTGAACTTGCAAGAAACCTTGCCACTCGTGATGGCTTCGATTCAATAAAATTTTTGGTTAGTATACATGCTCAGATTGAACTCTTTCTTTCTTGTCAAATCATGATTTTTTCCTTGAAATTGCATTCTTTGTTGTTATGGATATCGTTTGGGACTTACAGTTATGAAAGCATATAATTACAAGGAAATGAGTCAATATCTAATTTCTTGTCCGGCCATGACAACTGTAGAATCAATTTCTAGAATAGCCACTTGCTACATGTTAATTGAACATTATCTTGTACTTGTGTTATGATATTTAACTTGCATTTGACAAATGATTCATAAAAATTTCTCATCTCATTATACTCTCTATTAATTAGAATAGCTACCATTTTGATAATTTCACTGAAATGGACCTGTACTTGGGGGTGGTAATGGGCCATGGCCCTAGTGGTCTCTTCACAATCCTACTTGGCCTTTATACATTTTTAGCTCAAAATTGTATAGGATTGGAGCCTGACCCTTGAATTATCTAAGTCAAATTTCAAAGCCCTTTACTTGTTAAATGCAGCTGAGTACTACTAATGCTTCAGAACAGCTGTCATTTCAATTTGAATGATTTCACCTAACATACTCCAGGTTCATGGCCACTTGAATATTATCAAATGATTTGCTTTTAGTATTTTTATGATGTGGTGCTTTCATCTCTGCAATAACTCATATTTTTGGTTTTTTGTTCTCTCAGGTTGATGATATACTAGAGACAAAGTTAGATAGGAAATTCAAAATTATTACAGACAAAGGGACTTTGGATGCCATTGGATTGCATCCAGATGGTCGTGCGAAAAGGTACAACTGTGACCTGGAGACCCCAAAGAGTTTTGAGCACATTTAAGGCTTTAGTTAATCCCCTCCCTAAGGGGATTGGGTGTTAGCAGCTCAATTTTCACTCTCATTGAGCTGAGAGGATGACACTCAAGTTGGGGAAGTTTTCTGGGTTTTCTTCATTCACACTCACAATGCCATACTCTCCACGGGAGAGGTGGGTACATATTTATAGGCAGCCAGGTGCAGGCAGCCAAGGCACATGCCAAACTAGTCTAAGATGCTAGTCTAAAAGCTAAAACTAACCAGTCAAATATGCTGTCCTCTAAGATGCTGTCCTAGGGGCAGCAAGACCACTACGTGCTGCAGTAAGGAAAGATGCTGCAGCAGCCCCACAAAGACCACCAGTACAGACTGTCCCTCAAGGACCATGTGCTGCAGCAAAGAGATGCTGCAGTGGTACAATGCTGACTAACCAGCAAAGACTTATCCATCATTCTCCCCCTAAGTCTTGCGCGTCGTCTTGTGGGAAGATTGGACCATCCTAGTCCTGGAGCAAAGCTCAAGAAACTTGATCCTCCCAAGGGGCTTGGTGAGCAGGTCCGCAAGCTGATCCTTGGTGTTGATGTAGCTCGCCTTGATGCTTCCTTCCTCCAAGCAGCCTCGGATGAAGTGATACCTCACCCGGATGTGCTTGCTCCGTTCGTGGAAAACGGGGTTCTTCGCCAAGGCCAGAGCGGACTTGCTGTCCACCCTGAGCTCCACTGCTCCAGTGTCTCTGCCGAGTAGATCACCAAGCAGTCGAGCGAGCCAGAGCGCCTGAGTCGACGCGGTGGAGGCCGCTATGTACTCGGCCTCGCAGCTGGACAAGGCCACCACCTGCTGCTTGACCGACTGCCAGCTAACGAGGCACTTGCCGAGGAAGAAGAGGATCCCGCTCGTACTCTTGCTGGTGTCGATGTCGCCGGCGTGGTCGCTGTCGCTGTACCCGACGAAGTGTGCCGCTCCAGGGCACCTCGGGTAGTGGAGACCGTGGTCGAGAGTCCCCGCAACATAGCGGATGATCCTCTTCACGGCCTGCTGGTGCTCCGTCGTCGGTCGCTGCATGAACCGACTAACGTAGCCGACGGAGAACGCCAAGTCCGGCCGTGTGTGGGCGAGGTAGCAGAGGCTCCCCACAAGACGCCGGTACTGAGTAGCGTTCACCTCCTCCGCCGTGCTGTCACGGCTCAGCTTCAGCCTCTCCTCCATCGGAGTGAGAGCTGGGTTGCAGTCGGTGAGCCCAGCGAGCTCGACGACGCGCTTGGCGTAGGCGGTCTGTCGAAGTGTGATCCCGGAGTCGTCCTGGTGCACCTCGATCCCCAGGTAGAAGGAGAGAGGCCCCAGGTCGCTCATCTGGAAGGTGGCCTTCATCTCCTCCTTGAACGCCACCACCTCCGCATCCTTGGTGCCGGTGATCACCAAGTCGTCGACGTAGACACCCACCAGCAGGGCATTTCCGCCATTGCCCCGCCGGTAGATGGCCGCCTCGTGCGGGCTTTGCTCGAAGCCCATCCCCTTGAGCGTGGAGTCCAGCTTGGCGTTCCACGCCCTCGGGGCCTGCCGCAAGCCATAGAGGGCCTTGCGCAGACGTAGCACCTTACCCTCCTTGCCGGGGATTGCAAACCCCGGCGGCTGGTGCACGTAGACCTCCTCCTTCAAGTCGCCGTTGAGAAACGCCGACTTGACGTCCATGTGATGGACACGCCAGCCCTCCTGGGCAGCTAGCGCAAGGAGGAGTCGCACGGACTCCATCCGTGCCACGGGAGCGAAGGCATCGTCGAAGTCGACTCCCTCCTGCTGCACGAAACCTCGTGCCATCAGGCGAGCCTTGTGCTTGACGACGGTGCCGGCCTCATCCCTCTTCAGCTTGAACACCCACTTAAGGGTGATCGCGCGGTGACCGCGAGGGAGATCAGCAAGCTCCCAAGTGCGGTTCTTCTCAACCGCGTCCATCTCCGACTGCATCGCGGCACGCCATGCCGCGTGTCCCTCGGCCTCTGCAAAAGACCGAGGCTCGCCGTCGTCGCACGCGAGGTGCAACTGCGCCTCCAGGTCGTGAGGCACCAGTCCCGGCACCGGCTGATCGCCGAGAAGGTCCTCCATCGTACGGTACCGCAGCGGCTCACCGTCGTGGTACGCGTCGATGCGCTCCTCGTCGTGAGAGAGCGGAGTAGCGAACTCCACCGGGCTGTGAGCAGGTGCTGGAGTAGGCGTGCCCGGAGGAGTGGCTGTCGGTGCTGGAGTGCGCGGCGTCGCCGGCTGTGGTGGTACAGCTGAGGAACTCGGCGCAGCCGGAGTCGTAGCTGAAGGGCGTGGTGCCGCCGGTGTGGCGGGCGCCGGAGTCGGTGGAGGCTCGGGGACCGGGGTTGGCACGCTCGGCGAAGAAGAGCTGCCTACTCCCCCAGCTCCCTCGAAGTGGACGTACTCGACGGTGAAGTCGTCGTACGTCGGAGCCGAGCCGTCGTCCACCGCCTTGTCCCACGCCCACCCTCGCCCTTCGTCGAACACAACGTCGCGCGCCGTGCGCACACGCTGTGTCTCCGGGTCGAGAATGCGGTAGGCCTTCGAACCCGCCGCGTAGCCGATGAACACTCCCGGAGTGCTCCTGTCGTCGAGCTTGCCGATGTGGCCAAGCTCCTTGGCGAACGCGAGGCAGCCGAAGACCCGCAGGTGGGAGACCGCCGGCTTACGCCCATGCCAAGCCTCATACGGCGTCATGCCGTCGAGTGCCTTGGTGGGCGAGCGGTTGAGGATGTAGACAGCCGTCACCACCGCCTCTCCCCAGAAGACGGCCGGCATGCCCCTCTGCTTGAGGAGGGCCCGGGCCATCCCCACCACCGTCTGGTTGCGCCGCTCGACGACGCCATTCTGCTGCGGGCTGTACGGCGCAGAGTAGTGGCGCTGGATGCCCTCATCCGCGCAGTACGCCGTGAACTCGGCCGCCGTGAACTCGCCGCCGTTGTCGGTGCGCAGCACGCGCAACTTGCGGCCGCTCTCCGCCTCCGCAGCGGCCTGAGCACGTCTGATGGCGTCCGCAGCCTCTCCCTTGCTGCCGAGGATCATCACCCACATGAAGCGGGAGAGGTCGTCGACGAGCAGCAGGAAGTAGCGCCGTCCTCCTGGTGTGACCGGTGTCACCGGGCCACACAAGTCCCCGTGTACGAGCTCGAGCCGCTCCTTGGCTCGGAAGCTCGCCTGCTGGGGGAAGGAGTGCCGCCTCTGCTTCGTCAGCACGCAGACGTCGCAGAGCTGCTCCACGTGGTCGAGGCACGGGAGGCCTCGCACCATCTCCTTGGCGCCGAGCCGCTTCAGGGCCTCAAAGTGGAGGTGCCCAAAGCGCTCGTGCCACTGCCATGCCTCGTCGTCCCTGCGAGCTGCAAGACAAAGAGGCTGGGCCACCCCGACATGGAGAATGTAGAGGCGGTTCTTCCCTCGAACCACCCTGGCGAGAAGCTGGCGACGGTGGTCCCAGATGCGGAGGACCCCGCTGTCGATCACCACGCGGGAGCCGCTCTCATCGAGCTGCCCAAGGCTGATGATGGAGTTCCGCAGCGCCGGGATGTAGTAGACTCCGGTGAGCATCCGGTGCTCTCCGGACTTGGCGGTGAAGATCACGGAGCCCACGCCCTTGATCTCCACGGCGGAGGAGTCCCCGAACCTGACGGAGCCACCTACATCGACGTCCAGGTCGGAGAAGAACTCCCGCCGCCCGGTCATGTGGTGCGTGGCGCCGGAGTCGAGGTACCAGCCATCGACCCTGTCGTCGTCGGAGCCGTTGCCGAGGAGAACTCGGGCACGCGGCTCGTCGAGGTGGAGTAGAGCGGTGACAAGCGGTGCCGCCGGCTGCGGCTCCATGTCCCCGTGGAGTAGGAACAGAGTTTTTCGTCATCCGGCTGGGCCTCCGCGACGTGGGCTTGGCCCCCACGCCTCCGCTGCGGGCAGTCCCTGGCCCAGTGGCCGGGCCTGCCACAGTTGTGGCAGGCGTCGTCTCGTGCCGCCTTGGGCCTGTCAGCGGCGCCGCCCTGAGCATCTCCGCGGGCGCCACCCTCGGCGCGCCCTCGTGCCCCGGCTTGGGCACCTCCGCGCCCCTTTCGCGGCTTGCCGCGCTTGCGGCCACCAGTCGAGGAAGAGGGCTCCCCCCTCCTCCTGTCACCGCGCCGAGCCTCCCACTGCTCCTGAGTGAGGTGGAGCTTCCCACCGATGGAGATGCCTCCCGAGGGAGGCTGTGGCTCGTCGCTGTCGACGACCTTGAGGCGACCTATCGCCTCCTCGATCGTCATGGTGGAGAGGTCCAGCAGAGACTCGATCGAGCGAGCGGTCTGCCTGTACCTCTCGGGGACGCAGCGGAAGAGCTTCTCGACGGCTCTCTCCTCGTCGTAGGTGTCGTCGCCGAACTGCACCACCTTCTGCAGCAGAGTGTTGAGACGGAGGGCGAGGTCATCAACATCCTCACCTGGCTTGAAGGCCAGGTTCTCCCACTCCTTGCGAAGTGCCTGGAGAGTGGTCTTGCGGGCGCGATCGCTGCCGATACGTGCCGCAGCGATGGAGTCCCAGGCCTCCTTGGCAGTTCGCTTCTTGGAAAGCGTGAACTGCATCTCGGGCGGGGCTGCTGCAATGAGAGCATCCAGCGCCCGTCGATCCTCATCGTAGTCGACGTCGCCGTACCGGACTGCCTCCCACATATGCCGCACCTGGAGCTTCACCTCCATGACCGCGGCCCACTCGACGTAGTTGGTCTTGGTGAGGGTGGGCCACCCACCGCCGGGACGACGTCCCTGACCACCGCCTGGAGGCCGTGGTAGCCGGGGGCGCCGCCGCGCGCACCCCAAGCAAGGAGCGCCGCACACCGCCCTGCGCGCCGCCGCCAGGGGCGCGGCCCGCCGCCAGGGCGCCGCCTCCAGCCCTGCGCGCGGCCTCCGCCCTGCGCGCGGCCTCCGCCGCCGGGTGCGCGGCCCCCTGGACCGTCGCCGGGCGCACCGCAGGCGCGCCGCCGTCCAGGCAGCCGCCGGGCGCACCACCAGGCGCGCCGCGTCAAGGCCGCCGCCAGGCGCGCGGGCCCCTCGACCGCCGCCGGGCGCGCCGCCGTCCAGGCCGCCGCCGGGCGCGCGGGCCCCTGGACCGCCGCCGGGCGCGCCGCGTCCAGGCCGCCGCCGCTGGGGTGGGCTGCTGCCCACCGCGCGGTCCGCTCTCGCCGCTCTCTCCCTCTCCAACTCCTCAAGGTCCTCGTCGGCGGTGGCGTCGCCGGCGATGGAGCCGCTGAGGCTGCCGCGCAAGGTCTCAACCTCGACCTCCGCCGCACGCGCTGCATCCTCCGCCTCCTATGCTTCCACCTCCGCCCTGGCCGCTGCCAGCTCCGCTGCAGCCAGCCTGGCCGCCCTCGCCGCTGCTGCAGCGGCTTGAGCCGTCGCTCGCCTGCGCTCCTCTGCCGCGGCGAGCTCGGCGTCTCGCTAGCACCGTGCGCTCGAGGCGACCGAGCGCTGAGACGGTGCGTCGGACATGGCGCGCCTCCAAGGGGCTGTTGCGTGGAGAGGGGGAAGGGAACGGGGAAGAAGAGGCAGCCGGAGCTGCTGCTGCTGCTGTAGTTGCTGGTGGTGGTGGCTGGGCTGCTACCGCGGCTTGGGAAGGGGAGGAGCAAGAGATATCCAACCTACAGGAAAGTACGGCTCGGATACCAGATGTTAGCAGCTCAATTTTCACTCTCATTGAGCTGAGAGGATGACACTCAAGTTGGGGAAGTTTTCTGGGTTTTCTTCATTCACACTCACAATGCCATACTCTCCACGGGAGAGGTGGGTACATATTTATAGGCAGCCAGGTGCAGGCAGCCAAGGCACATGCCAAATTAGTCTAAGATGCTAGTCTAAAAGCTAAAACTAACCAGTCAAATATGCTGTCCTCTAAGATGCTGTCCTAGGGGCAGCAAGACCACTACGTGCTGCAGTAAGGAAAGATGCTGCAGCAGCCCCACAAAGACCACCAGTACAGACTGTCCCTCAAGGACCATGTGCTGCAGCAAAGAGATGCTGCAGTGGTACAATGCTGACTAACCAGCAAAGACTTATCCATCATTGGGGAGGATTAAGACTTGTAAGGGATTTAATCCCCTCCAATCCTCGTCAATCCCCACCAAACCGAACAAACCCTTAGTTGACAATGTTGTTGGTACTAGAAATAACTGGACGGATTAGTTCTGATGAGACTATTCAGTGTGTAATTCTTGACAAGCCATCCTGCCATAGTAAATAGCTGTAGCCTTTAGGTTGTACGGTCTTCTTTGACTTTCTATTGGCTTTATAGTTTCTGATCTACAGAAATATAGAACTACATCTACACAGTACGTAGGTACACGAGGGTTAGCATGTTCTTTTGCTTATATTTGAAAATATTTTTCTTTGAAGAAAAATCTACGTCACCGGTTTAACATCTGTCTCTGTATGTACTTCATTCAGAATAATGTATTGGGAGTCTGTATCAAACTTGGTTGAGCCAGGTGGCATTGTGGTCAGTGCTGATCCTACAACTTCTTAAACTATATTTTATGACTCATCCTCCAGGATCGGTTTTTATCGTAATGCTTGTACCCGCTTTATTTGTAAATTGGCATAAAACTTTCTGTTGTATATCTTCAGGTCATAACATCATGTAATCACACAAAGGATGAGCTTCTGCAAGAAGTAGAAGAATTCAGCAAGAGAAAATTTGGCAAGGAGAACATGGATGAAGGTGCAGGACCTGCGTCCCAGATCTTCCGGTACATAGATCATGTCCGAACATACCCCACCATAATGTTTGGGGGAGTCGAGGGGTCTCAAGTGTGCACCGTGGCCTTTCAACGGATGTAACAAAGAAACACAGGTACGCATCATACTTGGTCCAATACTATTTTGGCTCTAGAAGGACGTTCGTTACTTCACTTGTGGGACTGTTCCCACTGTATCTGTCTGAACGTGAGGATAGTAAGGGAATCTTCCGAACCATTTTTCTGTAACTGTAAACGAACATGAGATGATGTATTGTTAATGTACCGTGAACTTTCCTTGTAATTTTGGTCCCTTCATCCGGTATACAGAGTTGTAGTTTCAATCCATGATAATTTTTTGTACGAGGTTTCAGGTTTCTAGTTTCCTACAGTGGATTGTTCATGCAATTGAAATTTTGACTATACTCGCGCATTGCAAAATATTTAAGCGAACGAGGGGCGATGGAACAGCACCGGTAGAAAACAAGCAAACAGCAGGTTGGCTAGGTAGGAGACGCCGTCGCACGAGCCTGCAGTGCGCACCAGCAGGCAGACGAGGGGCCGCACCGAGAAGCCGAGAACGCAGCGGCAGTGGTGGTGGAGCCGGGCTTCACTTCTGATCCGATTGGCTGGTGTTCAGTTTGACGGCGAGAGCGCCGATTGTCAACGAAGTTCCCCGCCAAACGAGGATGAACCCGGGACCCTGGGACTTGTCAGATGTCAGCAAAGTTGAATCCTTAAATGAAAACACTCTATATCGGTACTATGCATGAAGACGATGATCTTGCTATTGCAAATAAAAACTGCATATCCTACTACTCCCCTCTCTCCAGCCCACCCCCTCTCCCTTCATCCTCTTGAGCTCTTCCAATACCCTGTGTTTCTCAACCATCCTCTTCCTCTACCCAAAAACGGGTTGCTAGAGCTTAAATTGTCTCTTGTCACCTTAAGTTGCAAACCCTACTAGTGATAGGTTTTGGTAGACATAGAAGCTCTCTTGTGTTACTAATTAAATTTCTCTAGTTTTTGTATTTTTTTTGTTTTAAACCACCTATTCACCCCCTCTAGTTGGTGTCCTTGATCATACAGGCGGCGCAAATCAGGGCACGCCCGTGCACAGCAAGGGTGGCGGATAGTGCAGATCCCAAGCTGCCCTCCCGCTGTCGCGCTCCTCTAGGCTGCGCCCCCCAAGCCCGCCGCTGCCACCGCTACTTGGGCACCGGCTCCCCACACGCGAGAGAAAACTGGAGGAAGAGAGGTCTAGCTCAATCTAGTTCGGGGAGAAAAAGATTAGGTATAATGGTATATTTGTTTTTTCGTAGGGATTTATTATTTTTTAATTATTTTATTCGGGATGCAACTAACGGTGTTAGAAATAGGAGTAAACGGAGCTTTCATTTCTAAGCATTAAGGGTAAAAATGCAAAGTAGGGAAAAAAATAGGGGTAAAGTTATAATTAGGTTTTAAAGTAGAAGCTAGAACGCAATAATCCTAAATAAAAATTACATATAGAGAAAAAGCAGATCGACTAATAATTTAATCCCTCCGTTTCAAATTATTATGCGTTTTGAATTTTCTAGATGCATATATTTTGCTATGCATCAAGATATATACATCTTAGATGTATAGTAAATTCTATGTATTAGAAAGTTAAAATGACTAATAATTTGTAATAATTTGAGTTGGAGGGAGTAGTACGGAAGTAGTAGTTCAGAATTCTCAATAGCAATGAAAACAAATGACTCCATGTCCATGGTAATTGATCACTACATGATACACGATTAATAGTCTTTGAACGTAACGCATCAAATTTTGCGGTTCAAAATCAGTAAGACAGAGAATGCTTCAACGAGAACATCGCATGACGTTTCAGGACAGCCACTCCTTGTAGACATCTCACGGAAACAGATTCCTCAAGTGATAGCACGCTTCTAAGGTGGCATTTCATGGAAAATACAGTTAGAATAGTAACACGAAATGCTCGAGTCATTACATATTAAAAAATTTTGCAGGTTAAACAGTTTTCACAAGTGTAACAAGGGGCAAGAAAGAAAAATGCAAACCCGAACAATTCAGCAGCTTTGCCAATGTAATTTCACATTGCATTGTTGACAGGCGAAGTATACAACAAACAAAAAGAACTTGACATTAAAAGGATCAGCACCGTCAATTTTTTTCTGAAATACAACAGCAATTGAGTTAAGCTGACTGTAAGATACATGTACAAAGGTATAATTACAGCACCGTGATGGCAGTCACGCGCCCCGCCAATGGCCATGTAGATTTACACATCTCCTACCACCTCTGCACAGACCTGAACCAAGTTGCAAATGGTGAGGTGGGTCAGAAACATTCTTCAGCATTTTTTTTCTAGATGCAGTGACAGCATTTTGCAGAGCAGTTTTTTCCTGTATCAACTTTACACCTGAATGTCCAAGTATAGTTTTAGGGTTCAAACAATGCGATGAATGCAGAAAAATTCATGACAATAAACATTTTTTCCAGGTTAGAAAAGCGCCAGGAGAATGAAAAATCTACCACTGAAAGTTCCCACAAGAGATTGTGATGACCATATCCATTTGTACAAAACATGATTCGTGTATACAGGCTTCTGGGTAAATAGTAAGGTTCTGTCACCAAGGAAAGAAGAACGCAAGGATAGCTCAAAAGTTTTAGAAGCTGGTATAGTACCATTGCCCCAAGTTGAAATTAGTTTTTTGCCGATTAAGTTCATAAAGAGCAGTGAAAAGGTAAGAATATCGTAACAGTCCATTAGAACCCAGGACTTAATCTGCAAGTGACAGGAACATTTTTAGGGGAAAAATTATTACATTATGTTGATGTGCCAGGCAAATCACTTGACAATGAAGCCATAGTAAACTTATTGAAGATGGCAAGGCAGACAAGGGTGCACAAAAGTCACAGGTGCTCCAGATTTGCTTATAGGAAGGATTGAATGAAACATAAGACAATCAGCTGGCAATATTTCTTATGGCATCAATTACTTTGATTATCGTAATTGATACCCATACGGCTTATGTTATAGCTAGAAGCAGATAAAATAATATATCCATACCAGGTATATTAGTTAATCATAGAGTGCAAACAGTTACATACCAATCCCCAAGGCACTTGAACAAACTCATCGAGAATTATCTGTCATAATCTAGTTGGAGATGGACCTAATGTTTTCCCATGGAAGCAAGCATAAAAGCACGTGATGTGGTCAATCTTCATTCAGCATTCCAATGCATACCTCTGAATCTGAAAACAAAGAACAGAAGAAACATATCACATCCACCCATATCATGTTTTTACAAATTAATATGAACGTGCCTAAATGCATCCCTGGCAGTTAAAATCAGGGCTAATTGGGTTTGTGCCATTGCAAATACCTTAGTTTGGACATCTGTGATTACAATTAGCCTGATTGGAGCCATGCCACTACAATTCTTTCTTTACACGTGATATAACATTTTGTATGCCTTTGGTGTTTTTGGGCCTATGTGCAGGCTCCGGTATTTCCATAATGTACAAAAGTGCCCATGCTGTCTTCAATTCATACCTTTCTTTCCCTCACAGATCCTTCATCACCAGCTGCGAGAAATGAGCTGGAGCGGCCGCCACCTCCGCCAGCAAGGAGCTGCGGTAACTTAGGTAGTGTTTGGTTGGTGGATGAGAAGGAATGGAATGGAATGGAGCGGTTCTATTTTGGATGGTGTTTGGTTGAAGAGCGGTAGAGCGGAGCGGCTCCCCAAGCGGAATATTCGCTCAGATACTGGGACGAGCCCGTCCCAAAAAAAACAGCCGGACGAGCTCGTCCCACTTGGACGGCGTGAGCGCTGTCGCCCTCTCCACACGCACGCACGGAGCTGCTGCAGACCTGCGTGAGCGAGAAGGTGCATCTGCATAAGGCGAGGACCTGGGCTGTGCCTAGGCACGGGGCTCGAGGAAGTGAGGGCCGGCGGAGGCGCGGCATCTCCTAGCTGGATTCTTGAGCAGCAGGCGGCTGCAAGTCTGCAAAGAGCAGCCGGATTCGCAAGTTGCTGGCCGGAATCGCGAGCTCCTGGATGGATTTGGCATGCGGGGCGGAGGCTGGCTACGCCCAAACTTTGATTTGGATTGCTTGGAATGGAAGTTGCATTTTCTTCCTTAGTTTTTCGTCTGGTCTCGATTGATTTGAAGTTGCCTCTTGCAGCAGGTGCTACACCGGATCAATTTTTGGTCTGCAAGCTGCGGCAGGCCAGGCGGCGGGGCGCGGCGACGAGCTGCGACAGGGAGTGGAGGGGAAGCAATGCGGCTGACAAGCTGGCTCCATGTAACGAGAGTTATCGGAGTATGAGCAGATTCGTTCTCATTCCTCCAATCAAACAGAAAAATGGAACGGTTCCATTCCTCCAACCAAACACGAAAATGGAATCATCCCATTCCGAAAATCTAGAAGGGAACCATTCCCTTCCACTCGCTCTCCAACCAAACACTATCTTAGTGCCCCATTCATTCCATGACATCCAATCTGTTCTTCTCATAGGAATCTTCTGATGAAGTCCATCAGATAAGAGAGTATGGATTCTTTGTTGCCTGACCCCAGGACAAGCTCCTCTTGCGCCCTCCCCTCACGCTTCCGCAAGCTCATGCACGCCGATGAGCACATCCCATCCCCTCCATGGCCACCAGTGAGCACCACCCCTTTCCCTCCATGGCTACCAAACTAGCTCCTGAACCAGAAAAACAAAAGCAATTATTCTTACCGGTGGCGGCGGAACAGATTGCCAGGCTCATCGGAGGAGGCAGACGGATGAAGCCAGGGGTGGAACAGGCTACCGGCACAGTAGGGCAGTAGCTAGCGGTGATGGGTGGCGCAGGTTTCACGGCAGTGGCGAAGCCAGCCCGAAAAATGACCTAGGGCGGAGTTCTACGATAAAATTTTTGCACGGCCAGAGCGAGGCGTCGAGACTTACTACTCGGCTGCAGGCGCCCGCGGCGGCGGCACACGGGATCCGCTGGCACGGCCGGCGGGTGCCGAGGCAGGGCTGCAGGACAGACGGGCGCGGAGCGCCATCGCGCAACGACAGCGACGCGCCGGCGTGAGCGCCTGAGCGGGACTGCAGGAGGGGGTGGATGATGAACTGCCGAAGTTAGCAGTGGCATCTGGTGGCGAGAAGACGCAGCGCTGGGCTCAGGCGCTAGGTTGAACCGCTTAAGAGGCCATAGCCCATTCGACCGGACGGACCAGACGGCCCATAAGGCCATAAAGTCCTCTCGTCCAATGCCCCAATGGCCCAATCAGAGTCTCGCGACTCTCGGCGGTATAGGACCATCGTCCTGGCGTTGGGGGGGGGGGCATCGCCGCACCGTCATGAGCCCTTGCTGGAGTTTGAGAATGGAGAATATTGTCAGCACCTACGAACCGAAGGAAGCATCTACTACTATGGAGCCGCCGCACTAGGAAGCCTAGTGTTCGTTTTGGCGGCAGCGAATGGGTTCGCTAGATGTGTCTGCGCGCACGTATCAGGGCCAGCCCATGTAAACACAAGAGAGTCGCTGGTTAAATACTGAGTGCGTGCGAGGAGGAATGGTATCGAACAACTTGTATGAACTCTTACTCCTTTCTCAAGTAACCTGTTCTCCGGAAGCTAATTCTCTGTTCTTTCTATGTTCCTCAGATCCATCCTATTTCTCCCATGCTACATCTGCTGTTAACAAATATGCTCTGGATGTCGCCTAGAGGGACCTAGGGCGGCCACCCTGGCTCGCCCTAGTGGTGGCTCTGCCACTGTTTCACAGGGCATTGTTGCGAGTAGAAGACGAAATGACGGCTGACCGGTGGGGCCTGGTCCTCAACGGCAGAGTGTGTGGCACCAATGCAGAGTGGACACAACGTCAACAAGGCAGTGGTGCAGGCCCACGTGTTAGCAGGCAGCAGGGCTTGGATCAGGCGATCAGGCCAGCTGCGAACATGCACAGGGAGAGCCTCAGGGAAGAAAGGAAGTAGAAAGAGGATGAACGTGGGTTCACACATCTTGGGAGATGTAGCAAGGGCATTTTGTCCATATGCAAATAAAGGAGCCTCCTGGGGGCCCAAAAGCATCAACGATGTACAAAATGACATCTGAGATAGAAAAAGAATCATAATGACATGGCTCACATTAGACTAGTTGTTATGGTAGATCTCCAAACTTGGATGTTTGCAATGGCACCAATCCAGTTAACCCTTAAGATTGAACAAGGTAAGCAAAACAGGGAATTTTTCAGAAATGAAATTAAACAGCTGCAGCAGCAAAGCCTAGTCACAGCTCCTATGCAGAGACAGTCTAGAGATGAAACCAAAATAGTAGTACAAGAAAAATAGAGATATAGTAGTGGAATTGGTAACAATGGTGATAGTAGAAACTAAATTACTAGCTCATGGTTCTCGCATGTGAATGGCTATAATGTGCTGCAATCCAATAGCATTTCATGGGATATGATCGCGTTCAAGTTTATTTTTATAATGTCCTCCCATATCAATTTTGGCCAACCCTCTCATCACAGGTCTGATCATCATCCTAGGAAGGTGTGGATAATAAGCACAAGACTGCAGCAAGAGAAGATGTATCTAGAATTTGCTAGCCTTGTCAAAATCCGTTAAAACTCAACAAATCTCAGGGTTGGCTTGAAGACACTAGTGTAAGATTGTTATTTCCATACAATAACATATCCCAAGGAAACATGTAAGGCTAGAGGCCAAGCACTTCGATCAACGGGCATACTTGGACACAATTAACAAAACGCCACTAGGACTTTGATTTGCATTTTTATTTCTCATTTCTATAACCCATGACAACCTCATGAAGCAAGCTGGATGACCATAGCAATTGTGCATTAGTTGTGATCACATCCAACTAATACACGATTAAGAGAAAGCAGGGATAATTCCTTAATTATATTATAGGTGACCACTGGGATCAAGAAGCACGCACATGGAAAGGTTCCACAACGTGCCCAACATGGCCATGCAGCACGCATAGGATGCAGCAACTGCGAGGTACGACAAGGTGAGGCGTCAGGAGAGCCTTGGCAGCAGTTGTATGGCCGCATCAGGCATGAGGATCAGATCTCCAGGACAGAGGGTAATTGTTGTCTGCATGCACAACCATACAGCTAGTTCGGATCAATTTGCATTCAAATGGTGGGTACTCGCTGTCTGCTTCGCATTGCCAGGATCGAGTGCTTTACCGCATCACTCATGTGCAGGAGCAGCAACAGAAACAGTGGTAGGCACAACATCACCGCTGCTGTGAAGTGTGAACATGCAAAGCTCCATCAGCTCGTGCAGGACTTTAGATAGCATAGCGGGCATAAAATCAATCAATTGATATGTGGCTTCCTAGTCCAGTTTGGAATCGCTCTGGCCCATGATAATTTCATCTGGAGGGAAGAATACCCCAAATGCAAAGAGACAAGGGGAGGGACATGTAGGAAGAAGGTCACATGGACCCTGGTGGCAAAACCACTGTCCGCATCATCTAAACCACTAAGCGAAATGAGTCTGGGGTGGGTTGATTTGGCAATAGTTTAGAGATATAAAGTGGACCATTTCCTTTATTCATGCAAGTAAGCGACAATGACTAAACAGCACTACAGCAGGGAAAAAACTCACCGCCTCAAGCATATTGTCCTCAACAAGGGAACCCATCCCCATGCTTGTTGTGTCTGCACCATTGTGCTGGAGGATCCTGAGCTTCCCTTCCTATAGTTCACCATGATGAAAGCATTAGCAAGCCACAATATCTTTGGTTATTGAACTAATTCTCTACCCACCTTAGTCCCGTAAACAAGGCCACCTCCTGGTGAAGGATGAAAGCATGCAACATTGACTTCATCTTCAGCACTAGGAAGCACCCTTACAAGCTCCATATCTGAAACTCTATATACCTGAAGCAATAGATGAAATAATGGATCAATATATTATATTATATTATATCCTACAAAGTATGCGAAATATTAGTAGTGTGGAGAACAATAAGCTGATTGTTGCGACTTCCAAGCATCAGGAAGTATAATTTAACTGCAAAACCAGCATTGTCACCATCACCATAAAATCATTAATATGATATCAGTTACCGATCAAACTATGATTTGGAAATTGGAATATAATCATATTGCATATACCTCCAAGATGGTATATACAGGAATCCCATTGTCTCCTTCCATGACTACGCTCCTGAGGAGAGAACCATGACGACGACCATATGCCAAAAGTATGTGTTCGGATGTAGGTGAGAACTGCATCAAAAGAGAGGCGAACAGATCCAATTGAACGATGAGAACTTCAGAACTGTAATATCAACTTCATCAGGCTCAGGTTTAAAATGCTACTGACAATAAAAAAATATGTTACAGCATGAGTCCCAGACACAAATGACAGGTTAGATAGCAAGGTAAACAGTATCTATGGACATAGAAAAATGCACACAGATACAAATAAACAAAAATAAAACAACCTGAATGGAAGTTAAGCAATGTGCTGCCCTTATTGCTCTGGAAGCAAGAATATCCCCAAATCTGCAAGGCATTACCAGTTTCAACATACATGGACCATTCACAAACAGAAACCTGATATACAAAAAATAGTAAAAGGGCAATCAAGAGAAAATTACGTCGCCTCCTCAAGCGAATAAACCCGAAGCTCATAGATAACTCGGTGAGAGGGAAGTGGATGCCGAGTTGGTGATGATCCAGCCCCTGCCGACTCATAAGGCAAAGGCAATTGGCTGCCACGGTCACCTTCTGTTTGAGGCAGCAAACATGCAACACAGGCTACCAAAAATCGTCCACACGGGGAAAAATGGGCACCCATTTCACTGTAGAATTAATAACTTCAGAGTAAGTAATCAAGTCCCAATTCCATGCTGATGCTCAAGATTTAACAAATGTAAATGTACAATTCACATGACACGACAAATAAGCAACCGAGCAATTTGTTTTGCGGTGTAAACAGGCCTGGAGCTTGTGCTGGCTACAATTAGTTGCGCATGAGTTCGGATAACCCGCTAAATTATTTTGTGTGCAAGTATGTCAATCGCTTCGTCATAAGATTTATCCTTTTTTTTTCTCCACGCACATGTGGAGTTTTACGCCCAACAACAACATAGCCTTTTACGCCCAAAATTTAAATATATATTAACATTATTTTTGTTATTATTTGGGTCAGATAGGACATCCCATAGTAAATTAATCCTTCGTAAATATAATTGTATGGAAAATAATGATGACAAAAATCATAGTATATTTTTTGTACTCAAGTTATGATGCCCACTATTACATTCCAAAAATTTAGCTTAAAACTTGTGCATGGAGAAACAAAAAAAGGAAAATCTGATTAAGGGGTAATTTGGACCAATTGACATAGTTGAGCGGGCAAATTGAACCAAAAAATAGTTTAGTGGGTTATCCAAACTTTAGCCGTACTTGAGGAGAGTAATTTTGACTTTTTCCAGTTCAAAAACGACCTGGTGTAAATTACGCATACTTGTGCAGGCTACTATTATATTAGCAAAAACCTTTTAGTTCAAAATGAACTAATTAGCTTCTCCTAGATGTCATATATTTAAAACCAGAGAAAGTATCATGGAGAAGAAATGACATCACATCGAAATCACCTGCAAAGAACGGCATGAGAAATCGTCAAGCGGCATGCCTCAGGTTCTAAAGGAACACCCGGTTCCTTTATATTGTGCCGCCATATTCTGAGCTTCACTGTACAAGGCAACTCAGTACCAGGAGTAAACATCGGTGCAGTGATTTCTGAACCAACACCCAGTGAAGCAGCATGAACCTCAGCTTCATCAATTTGAGGACCTAGGAGTGAACTCCCAACACCTGGAACAGAGCGTGAGGCATAACGTCGATTTGATCCTCTAGAACTGCCAGCAGTTATGGGGATTGATGATGAAGCACCTGAACGTCCAAGGTTATGCATATGTGGTGACTCTCTAGTCAAATTATTAGTCCCTGCAGTGCCATCGATAGATAGGTCTTCAAGGACATTATTGTTCACAAGTGCAGGGTGCAAACCTGTACGGTTTTGGGCCATCAAAAAACCCTGCAGAAACGGCAACTCCCAGTTACGTGAATCACTGAAGAGATAATGATTCTGTTGTCCGCTTTCTACATTTCTTAGGAACATTTGAACATCTAATCCACCAGAGATGAGCATATTCAGTGGCATAGCACGGCGGGCATCGGATCCTGAAAGCCCAGCCGCTGATGGAATTGGCTCAGTGTTGCTCAGGGAAGACACTGGCAGATCATCTCTTGCACTAAACCTCTCAAGATTACTAATAGAGCTGCTGCCCTGCAGTCTTGAGTTGGACTGCCCCCCAGCACCATGCATGTCAATTCCATTTGAAGCACGCAAAGGGACTGCATCTGGTATGTCATTCGATGTAGTTGGCTCTCCAGGACATACATCCATAGACGTAGCAAACTGGTCGGGCTGTTGAGTTTCAGTATCTGATGTGGCAACTTGAACCAACGATGATCTCTGCTGCGCACCGGTTGAACTACTGTCATTGCCAAGCACATGTAAAATTCCATCATCTCTGAGGTATGCAGGAAACAGTAAGCAAGGGGACGCCACATTGGACTCAAGATGTGGACAAAATCTAGAATTACTGTTTGTCACAAACAGGGCCGAAGGATAATTTGAATAGCCAGAGGATGTTGCAAGAGTCAGCGGTGAGTCTGCAGACTCAATATTATTAACCTGAAAGCAAAGATATGTGTAAGTTTGTACAGCAAACATGAAACACTTAAGGGAAAGCACAAGTGCGGAGCCCAGGGCATTCCATATCTCTACCTCTGCTGTTAGAAGATATGGAGCACCATGCGGGTGAAAATGCACAGCTCTCAACGAACGGCGGGTTCTTAGTATGACGGCTGGGATAGAAGACCAATCTCGATTATTGTAGTTCCATATGTACAACTGACACAGAAACGTATAAATTGATTTGAGCATTAGTATACAATTTGCTAGCAACCATGTACAGAAAGTGCAGAAAAACTTTTTCTTTTGTTTTTCAAGGTTGACACTAAGTCTCACTTTGTGACCTGATGCAACTGCCAAAATCTCCCCTCTTGCATGAAATGCAATGGACGCAATTGGCCGATCTGCCAGAGGAACATCAAAAGGAAGTTACAGTGTTGTTCCAAAATTGCTTACATATAGAATGCAAGGAGTTTGCTGAGATATATTACGGAAGTCTTGTGATCCAATACAGTCTGAGGTCTTAGCATCCCATAGACGAACTTCATGATCCAAACTTCCACTAGCCAGAATATCAGAATATAATGGATGGTACCTGACCTGCAATACATTAGCACCTTAAATTTCTAAGGTATATTAGGATGTGATAAACAAAGCGGCAAAAAACATTATACCGTGGCTTCTTGTAAAAAGTCACCAAGCAACAACCATATAATATGGCCAAAGAAATCACAAGTTGATGTTCTAGCCAGAGTATTATTGAAAAACCAACAAGCACATTATAACTAGGTTCCTTTCTTTGCTAAACCAAATACATTATTGGAGCACATGATGCTAAACTAAATACAATAGAAAAAAATGCTAGTATGAGACATACCACCCAAGGAGTTCGTCGATGGCCACTCAAAACCTTCAAACATTTCCCAGTATGACAGTCAATTATTTTAACCGTATGGTCACCACTGAGAAAACAGATTGAGTTAGTTGGCACATCTTTCAATTTTAGTTTGTTATTCAGTGAGTCAATAAGCTTACTGCGTGGATGCAAGTGTTTTCCCATCTGGACTGAAAGCAGCTGCAATAGTTGACCGTGGAGGGGGCAAAAGAGGGCAATACTTGGCAGACCAACGATGCAGGGACTGCGATTCTGCCCTGTACACAATAAATCAGGAGATGTGAACTACTCACACATGTTACTCAACAGTCAGTACATGTTGCTCTTGAACTGCTCTTGTAATGAAAACAAGCTTTCCTTACCAAGAATAAATATCCTGTTTAGCATCTGCATCTGCAAATCTTAATTCAATTAAATCAGGATCACATGTTTGAGAGTTATTCCATATCCTTCTAGCTTGGTGTTTTGTTCGAGGGGAGACTTCTCGTTGAACTAATAGATGAAAGATGTTCCTGATTATGACATTAAAAAAAGGCTAAAGTTAGTTTTAACAAATGGATATATTTAATACAGTTAGAAATGTTACTCAACTGTTTCAGCGACCTTCTAGAAATGGTTTGAAGTCCTTAAAAGTTTGTTTTAGGACTAAAGCCATAGATTGAGCTGCCAGGACCACATCTTCACCACTCTTTGACACAACCAAAAGCGCCTAACGCTACACACCATGCAAATAGCACTACTGAAACTAGTATCATAGGGAATAGTGTTAACACTCAACTTGGTATACTAGTATCTTAGGCGACAGACGTCCAATACAGCTCTCTCATGAAAATAGCAATTGTATTAGCATGTGCTAACACCATGCTTCCCTTTGACATGCAAAGTGTGTGGAAACTTATAAATTGTTAGGGAAAAGTTAGCGGCACAGGCCATCACACTAGCTCCAAAATTGGACACCAATTGTAGTGGCATTAACGCATTGATCAATCTGTCACAGCTAGACTCCAGATCAGCCTGAATCCAGGTTGTATGCCATCAGCCTTCAAGTCTATTTTATGGAGTTCCCCAAACAAATCTATTTTCCGGAACAAATACATAGTGGCATACAAAAATATTGTTCTCAGTTCTTACAAAAAAATCTTTATTACAGAAAAATTGCATCATTCTGGAAATAAAAAGTAAGTTGAACTTTTAAGTGAGAATCAAATTCAATAAAAAAAGGATTATTGGTGCTATTTAAAATAAAAGCTGGGCATCAGACATCATCATCCCTCCTTTCTTATGCCAGATATTGCACATTCATGCAAGAGTGATGCAGAATACACAATGAAAATGAAGATAAAGAATTCATTTCAAGTACTGAATAAGGGATACAATCAAAAGAACTCTGTTAACTAGCAGTTCTTACAATAGAAAGAATATAGAGGGATCTTAGCCTGCAGGCCCACACACTCTGCTGTGCTACTCACAGAATCTCCACCATTACAGCTAAAACCACTTTAGCAAAAAAAAAGTAGTCCACTTTTGCCACTTTGAAGATGTGACTAACTACCACTGCAAGGGGCTACCAAGCTAAGCACCAAACTATTGCTGCTAGCCTAGTTACCAGCTAGCAAGCCTCATTAGCATCCAGGTGCCGACCACTTGCCTAACAGGCTAACACCTAATTACGGCCACGCACATAAAGCCATTTAGAACAATTAGAATAGTGGAGTGGTGACCCTAATGCCTTATAAAGTACTTGTGCAACTTATCTATCCGAAAATTTGAGCAAGCAATGGTGGAATAAGTATTTGTAGAATCATTTACCGTTGCCTTGATCTTCTTGGTGATGGGATTTGATGTCTAGAAAGCAAACCAGAAGATGATGCTGCTGTAGAAGTTTGCTTTGCATGCTCTAACCAATTTTCAGCCATTTCAAGCCTTTGGTATATTACCCTGGAAATAATTAGCCAATAAATGATGAAATTTGTGATCGGATAAATTCTTTTTTCTAACACAGTGACACTATATGCCGATAGAAGTTAAATGGATAATAGAAGTTTCCATACAACAGTAATTAATTAGACAGAATTATAAACAAGCTGTTGAAAATACAGGACATGGTAAAGTTGTGTGGTTTCACAAATTTCAAATATACTAGTAATGTCACATACCCTATTGGTGAGATCCCTTGGTGTATGCTCTTTGCTGATGATGTGGTGCTAGTTGACGAGAGTAGGGCAGAGGTTAATAGGAAGTTAGAGCTGTGGATACGCACGTTAGAGTCGAAAGAGTTCAGACTTAGTAGGAGCAAGACCGAGTACATGATGTGCGATTTCAGCGCGACTAGGCATGAGGGGGGAGACGTTAGTCTAGATGGGCAAGTGGTGGTCCAGAAGGATACTTTTTGGTATTTAGGATCGGTGCTACAAAAGGATGGCGACATTGATGAAGATGTTAGGCATAGAATTTCAGCTGGCTGGTTGAAATGGCGGCAAGCTTCTGGCATCCTTTGTGACAAGAGGGTGCCACAAAAGTTAAAAGGCAAATTCTATAGGACAGCAATTCGTCCGGCGATGTTATACGGTGCTGAATGTCGGCCTACAAAAAGGCGACATGTCCAGCAACTGAGTGTAGCAGAGATGCGGATGTTGCGGTGGTTTTGCAGGCACACAAGGAGGGATAGAGTCCGGAACGAAGTTATTCGGGATAGGGTCGGGGTGGCACCAATTGAGGAGAAACTTACCCAGCATCGGCTGAGATGGTTTGGACATGTCCAACGAAGGCCTCCTGAGGCGCCGGTGCATAATGGGGTTCTTGAGCGGGTCGATAATGTAAAGAGGGGTAGAGGTAGACCTAAACTGACGTGGGATGAGTCGGTTAAGAGAGACCTTAAGGTTTGGAATATCTCTAAAGAGATAGCTTTGGATAGGAGCGCTTGGAGACTAGCTATCAATGTGCCTGAACCTTGAACTTATTTCTTTCGGGTTTCATCTCTAGCCTACCCCAACTTGCTTGGGGAAAAAGGCTATGTTGTTGTTGTTGTTGTTGTTGTTGTGTCACATACCCTATTGGGCCTACCCTTATGCTACCAGTCAGTACGCCCTGGTACACAATGAGTATAAGACATAGTTGGCACTGCACCTTGCAGCATCATATGACGTCAAGTACATATTGTCACCTATTGGTGTACTAACAAATTGCAGTACAAAGCAACTACTAGCATGCGGATTATCTTATTTCTATACTTTAACACGCCCTGAATGCATCTGGACGACCTAATTGCATCTTTTTGAACTGTTCTTTTCGATCTACAATCTATAACTGTCCAAATATATCATAACACAATCTGGTCTCCAAGTTTACTTCCTGCATTCAGGTTCCAATGGATGTGTGGAATTGCTAACAGATTCTCAGTACACGTTCAATCTCTATAGTGCAACCATACAATGGCATAGGAACTCTGCAAAGGGAAAAACATCCCAGCCATTTTCTTCTTGGATTGGACATGTCCAATTAACTACGTAACAAAGACATGCGTCACGAGTATGCCATGAGGGGATTTAGATTCAGTGTTCACCTCCCAAAAAAGGTAGGTGAATCAGGCAAACGATAAGTAGCTCAGCAGCAAATCGTCAAGACTAGAGGGGTTGAGAGCCAATCAGCAAACGGACGGAGCTTGATAAGCGCAGGGGCGTACACGTGTACACCCGATAGTTTTTGCAAACAAAATCGAAGTTCGTAGGTATATTGTAACTGGTTCAGATCCGAATACAGATAGCTTTGTTAGGGTTTGGGGTGCTCCGCCTCGCCCAGCAGAAGGGAAGGGAAGGGGCGGGCATACCTGGTGGATGCTCGTCGTCGGCAAAGGGGCGGGCGAAGGCGTGGCGAATGGCGCCGCCGCTCGCCCAGTCGTCGCCGCCAGGAAAGGAAGACCAAGAGAAGAGAGAGAGAGAAGGGAAAGGGGGGGACGAAACGGAGAGGAGCCTGACTGCCTGAGGGCTGAAGGGGGGGGGGGGGGGAGGGCTGAACCGTGAACGCCCAGGCCAGCAGGCATCAGGCTTTCCTTCGTCAAGTCACAACGTGACTTTACTCATCCTCAGCGTACGTTTTCGATCCAACGGCAGCAAAACTTCAGGACTTGGTTTCTTCCGCTTAAGGCCCTGTTTGGTTCCAAACTTTTTCCAGAAGTCCCTATCACATCAAAAGAAATCTTACTATTTTATAGTATTAAATAAAATCAATTTATAAATGTTTTTTGACAGCTGAGTGCTTTTTCGCGAGACGAATCTAATGAGTCTATTTAATTCATAATTTGTTACAGTGATGCTACAGTAACCATTCGCTAATCATATATTAAGATACATCATTAGATTCGTCTCGCAGTTTAGCCCCAGGGTTCTGCAGTTAGTTTTATAATTAACCTTTATTTAATACTTCTAAATACTAAAAAGTCTCTGGAATTTTTTTTAAGTCCCTGTTCCAAAACACCCCCTAAGTTTTGATGACACGTGGAGGTGGTAAGGAGACTAAAAATTTAATTAAGATGATCTATGAGTCCGACTTTAAAAGAATCGGGCTCTAGGGCTTGTTTAGTTGCGCTGCTAAAGTTTTTGAAAGAGCATCTTTCCACATTTGAAGTACTAAACATAGATTAATCATAAAATAAATTACAGAACTCGTCTGTAAATCACGAGACGAATCTAATGAGCATAATTAATCCATCATTAGAGGTTGTTACTGTAGCATTACTGTATCAATTTAGCGTCTAATTACGGCCTAATTAGGTTCATTAGATTCGTCTCGCGATTTACAGGCAAACTGTGCAATACGTTTTTTATTTTGTCTAGATTTAAGTCTCCATGCAGGTGCCGGAAAAAAAATTAGAATTTTGAACTTTGCAACTAAACAAGGGGCTAATCTTATATGATTTTAAGCTAAAAATATATAAAAGCTAAATTTCATTGTGAAGAGATCACTAATTTCGTAAACTCATGATCCGTTACCACTCCTTGTTGAGCATGAGGAGTCGCTTGGTCGGCTCTGGCAGACGCTAGCCGTTGTTGTAGGGCTTGGACTTGCTCGAAACACCAGCATCCACGACAATGAAAGAGTAGAGAGTCATATGAGCACGTCGTCATCGTGGGCAGTTTTGGTTGTTCTACCCAGTCCTCATGTATGGGTATAGTTGCAGTGAATGGCGACGAGGTGGAGGTGGAAGTTCTTGTGTCAGCATTGTTGTACATAAGCCATATAAGCGTGTCGTCATTGTAAGTAGTTTCGATTGCTCTGCATTGTCCTCACGTATGGGTATGGTTGTGATGAATAGCGACAAGGTGGGGATGATTCCGGGATGAAACCTCCTGGGTTAGCTTCGCTGTGCACATGTAGACGCTAGCTTCTTCGATTTCTCTTCTATTTTATATTTCATTAAAATTCACATGCTGAGCAAAGTTTCAGTCATAGATCACCTCCCTTCCAATTAGGGTGCGTTTGGTTGAGGAGCGGCGTGGAATGGAGCCGCTTCGTTCGTTGTTTGCTTCACGAGCGTAGGAACGGAGCCATTCCTCGGAGCGAATATTCTCTCTAGATTCGGGATGAACTCGCTCGGCAAAAACGACCGGACGAGTTCGCTCCCGTTCCACGCAGGCTCTTCCCGCTCTTGCTCCCGCCAGCGCCATCCTTTCTCTCCGCGACGAGCTCGGACAGGTGGCACAGCCGGCGCAGATGGAGGCGGAGCGCGGGCCAGGCGGCGCTCGGGCCGACGTGGAGCAGGCTGTGATGGATTTCGGGCCAGACGGAGTTCGGGTCAGGTGGCGCCCGGGCCGGCGTGGAGCAAGCGGAGGCGGAGGAGCAGCCGGTGCGCGCGCAGCTCGGCGGCATGGGCGGAGGCGCAGCCGGTGCGCGCGCAGCTCCACGGAGCGGACGGAGCTCGGGGGAAAGCTCGGCAGAGCTATGGCGAGGAAGCTCTACGGTGGGAGAGAGAGGAAATAGAGAGGATTAGGTGACCGACATATGGATCCCACCTACGGTGGTTAACGGGGTGATAACGAATCCATTCTCGTACATCCAACCAAACAAGAAATGTAATGACTCCATTCCTCTAACCAAACACATAGTGTAGAATGGTCTCACTCCTAAAATTAGGAATGGAGCTATTCTGTTCTACTCCGCTCTCTAACCAAACACACTCTTACGTAACGATTAAAAAAGCACCACCACCCCTCTCTCCATCCCACGAGTTTAATTTCCTTACCTCTAGCGCTTTCCCATACTCTTTGAGGGAGCTCGTGAGCTTCGGCCACGGCCGGGCCAACCACATCCGGCTCCCCCACCTCGTCTCCACGTCCACGAAATCGTTCCACGCAGACCACGGGAGAAGCAAAGGAAGTAACGCACGACGCAGATCGCCTACAGTCGCTACTGCGACTGCAAGATAGCGACTGCACGCGATCTGAGTCATCCATTCTCCGGACCAGATTATCGCTACAGTGATAAACATTGCCTTGTGAACAGTGGCGCTACAGTGTTCCACAGTAGTGAAACAGTGACCCCGCTCTGATCCGGCGCGGCCGCTTAAGTTGCAGTCGCTATAGCCTATAGCGACTGCACAGGAACTCGGTCCCGTAACGCATAGCCGGCTCGCTACAGTCAGCGTGCATGACCATGGCACAAGACACCGTCGCGGCGTCCGCTGGTGAAAAACCAGAGTCTAGGCTTTTTGCGTTTGGGTCCTCGGATTGTCTTGTTGGAGGGTGCATGTGCAGGGTAAAGTCAAGCCGTGACATGATGGAGCGTAGTCACCCCAGCAGCCGTCGAGAGACGCACCTCCTCGAGGCTCCAGCCGTTCCCCAGCGGTGCGCGGGGGAGGAGGGAGAGAGAGAGAGATGGGGCGGGGCTACGCGGTGAAGGGGCGCAAGAAGAAGCGCAAACTCCACGAGGCGGCGGCCTCGGACGCCGGCCCGCCCGCCGAAGAGGCGGAGGAGCTGCCGCTGCCGGAGGAGGCTGGCGGCGAGGACCAGGGGAAGGATGAAGAGGCGGCGGCGGGAGAGGAGGAGAAGGAGCACGCGGCTGTGGAAGGGCTCCCGATTGTGCCCAGGCCGGTGGACGGGAAGCGGCGGCTCGGCGCCATCTTCGTGCTCGAGAAAGCCTGCCTCGAGGTCGGCAAAGTCGGCAAGGTACAGTGGTTAGGCTTCAGCAAGAAATTGCTCTGTTTTATTGTGCTGTTCCACAGCGAATTCGTGCTATCTTTGTTGGGTGATTATGTACTGATCGGGTTCCGTCTTGTGCTTAAATTAGGTGATTTAGTGGAGTAATTGGTTTGCTCAAGCAGTTTTAGTGCTTTTATTAGAAGGGAAAGGGGCAGAAGTGAGATGTGCAGGTAGTTGCGAGGAAAAGCACTGGCTTTGACACCTTCGAGGTCGTGTGGAACTGCATGAAAGAAATCGAGGATATTAGAATATTAGTGGATTAAGTGTATTCCTTATATTAAGAGTGCTTACAGTATTCCCATTTGAGGTGTGGGTTTCTTGACTTTAGGTGTTCGGTCATGATTTTTTGCACAGGACCAATTAATCATTTTCTGATGTTCGCAGGGCTTGTATTATAGTAGGCTCATCACTGTCAATTTTTGGATATAGCTAATGCAATTCTTTCCTCAACAAAAAAGATCATTGCATGGCCATCTTATAGATACCAATGTTAATTTAAACTTAACCGGCCACTTCAATGAACAGTTTTGAACTCTGTGTGATTGATTGTTTACTTCAATCATGTAAAAAGCTTATTCAAACTTCCCTGACTTCTTGATTGTGAACAGATCCACAGCTTCTGCTTCATTTGAAACAAAAAGAAAAAAGAAGAAGAAAAAAAATTCAACCATGATATCTGGATGATTTCTTTCCAAACCACTGATTGTCATACATAGATAGCGTTTTTAACAATGCTTTCTTTTTAAACAACTGATTGTCATACATGGAAATTTGACAATTTCTTTTACCATCTTGTGCAGACTATGCAAATCTTGAACTCAGATGATCACGCTAATTATTTGAGGAAGCAGAATCGCAATCCCGCTGACTATAGGCCTGATATCATTCATCAGGTGATGTAATTTTTTTGAAACTAGTGGCTGTGGATTAAAGCTGTCCACTTTATATTTGATTGTCAAGTCCTTGCTTCTTTAAGAAGTTATGAAGTGCTCCATTGCTTCGTTGCCTTATCTATTCCCATTTTACATTTGTCCTCCTGCCTCCTGTATTTTCTGAAGAGGGGGACAGAGAAGATAGTAAGAACGAGGTGAACCAGCAGGTGGCACGGCTCTCTTTCCTCCTTTCCCATCCTTGCTGGCTCCGGCACCATGGCTGGTGCAGCTCTGCCCACTGCTTCCATCACAATTGGTGGGTCAGATATGCCCCCGCTCAACCGCGAAGGCGGTATCTAGAAGGGACGGTGATGGGGTTCCGTTTCTGTAGGGGGGGAGGGGCAATTCATAGGTGGCGGAGGGGCTTGGGGGCAGCATGCTTGTCGGCTTGTCATTTCTCATGCAGGGTGGTGGTGTCGGGAGAAGAGAGGCGGCAGCGCAGAAGGGAACTCGAGAGGATAGTTACATGAGGTGGGAGGGGAGGGGTTCTTTACTGACTGTTGTCTTGGTTTGGGCTTTAGCTGGCTAGTGGGATCATTAATCGTTGTGGTTATGTCCCATTGATAGGTTTATTTTTCTTTTCTTCTCTAATTTATCTGTGAAAGTATGGCGTCCTCCATGCCCACCTTACCGCCTCGCCTCAAGCGCCTGGTGATAAGAACCATGCACACACACAAAAAAAAGAAAAGGAAATGGACTGATCTGGTAGAGTTGGAATATAGTTGATTGGACCTGCCCAAAAATCATTCCCTGCCTTGAATTTGCTTCCAAAATATTTTGCAGGCACTACTGGCAATATTTGACAGCCCTTTAACAAAAGCTGGAAGTTTACAGGCTGTTTATGTGAGGACTGAAAAGGGAGTACTGTTTGAAATCAAACCTCATGTCCGCATGCCACGAACATTTAAACGTTTTTGTGGTTTAATGTGTAAGATACTTATAAACTTGTATACCTTGTGATCCTTATGTGTTTGTTTTATTTCCGTAGTGCTGATGTGTGGGCAACTATTTAATATTGCAGCACAATTGTTGCAAAAGCTGAGCATTACAGCAGTTGGGAAGCGTGAAAAGCTTCTTAATGTTGTTAAAAATCCTGTTACCCGTTATCTACCTGTTGGTGCACAAAAAATTGGTGAGAGTTTATATTGTTTATCAAAACATGTTTCCTTATAAGGTATATGCTAATTGATGTTTTTTTAATACTTAGGCCTTTCATTTAGTGCTGAGAAGTCAGTCAACTTGTTTGACTATGTTGCCAAATCCAGTGATGATGAACCCCTTGTGTTTGTGGTGAGTAAAAGCTGTAATATTGATATTAAGCTGAACTGTTTTGATCCCCTAATGTTTGTGCCTAATCCCATGCTGTCTGCATATTGTTCCAGGTTGGTGCCATGGCCCATGGAAAGATCGACAAGGAATACACAGATGATTACATCCAAAGTAAGTACTGATCTCTTGCAACAATAAAACTATTTGATGCTGAGAAGTAAGATCAACTCAGTGGTTAGGGTGACATTCTATATTTGTTAATTAGTTCTACACTTGCCGCATGCACATGTGCAGGTTATTTGTTAATTAGTTTGTACAGCCATGTAATTTTACTGTTTGGGCGATTTTTCAAAAACTTTCTAATTCGAGGAATTTTCTTAGAAAGTTTCAACTCAGCAGCAACTGCCTTAACTTAGTAGCAACTTGGAATTATAGCCAGTTTGATTTGAATAATGATATTATCCCACGTCTAGCTAGTTTGAGCGTGAGCCATTTTGCTGGTTTTTTGTTCAAGACTATACACTTCAATCCTGACACTTCTGGCTAGTTTTTTGTTCTTTTGTTGGTGCTGTACGTGTAAAGGTAGTCATGTAATGCTTGCATTTTTGTGCATCTGTTTTCCTTTCAACCATATTGACAACTTTCCTTGATGGTGCAGTTTGCAACTACCCTCTCAGTGCTGCTTGTTGTTTAAATCGGATATGCAGCGCCCTGGAGCAGAAGTGGAACATCAGATGAATGGAAATTTTGAAACAGACATCTATGTACTCGATGTCGATGGCTAGTGCCCAGTAGTATTGTGTTTTTTCTCCATCCTTCATAGAATTCTTTTGTACACAGAAACTACTATTAACCATCGCACAGTCAATCACAATGATTTTGTATCTTCTGAATCCTATCGTGACTAGCCTGAAGCTCAGATATTTACAGAGCCTGCTTGGTTATGAATCGCTGTGCAGCTTCCTACCGGATGTTGATGATATGCTGTTGCTGTTGAGGTGGCATTGGCTGCAAACCCCCTGCTCCACGAGGTTCTGAAACCGGCGTCTCGTGCACAGCCTGCATTCTCATGAAACTCCACATTGTTAATGAATCTAGAATTTGAATGCAAGCTAAAATGCGCCTGAATCCCACAGACCTGCCGCTGATTGCACCGATGAAGCAATGTGCTAACTGATATCAAGATGATGTAGACAGGTATGACAATTCCAGCCGTTCTGAACATCAGCAGCTGTACCGGCAGAGTGATTTGCACAGTTTCAGGTGTTCAGTTTGCATATAATTTGGGATTAGGAAGACAGCGAGACACGAATGAGATTTCAGTGCCTTACAGTGATTAGCTCCATTGAGCACACTTCATGGCTGCGGAGTATAAGCAAGATTGCGTCACGGAGCACCAACAAAGTCATCAACTGCAGGTGTGTTAAATAGACATGTGCGCCAGTTGGCTGCAGAAGAGTCATCCCAAAGTAGAAATTTGTGCTTTGTGACACTTACAGCAATGGCAAATACTCGGCAATACATGACGCCTTTCGTGTTGGAACTTTGAGAATAAAAGCTTGATGCGCTATCAGCTTGATCCAAGACATGACCGTAACTAGCACCGTGATTTTCTCGTCTTTCTACAGCTCCCCTGTAATGAGGTTAAGTTTAGGACCTTGTGTGATCAGCTTTCAGATCTAAAAAATGCCCATCTTATCATGTAGAGGGGCATCTAGTGGCACCTGAAATTTATTAGGTGCCTTCCATTCCGAAACAACTTCAAAGGAGCAGTGTAGTTTGGTGTCAATTGCTGTGGCATCAAGAGCAGAAACAACAAATCAGCCAACAGTCATGTCCTGTCATTCAGCACCGTAGACTGAAAGCTGACACTTTCTTCTTAAGTGAAAAGAAAACCTGAATTGTATTATGAAAAGAAAAGGGCCATCTACCCGCAAAAAAAAAGGGCCATCTGAAATATACCCAGCTGCTTCTTTTCATGTAGTTTTTTTAAGACTGGTTAAGTTGTGATAAGGAAGTTTGGGAATGAGTCACCTGCAAGCATATCTCACATATGGTGTCTCCCTTCTCGTTGCACCACCGCTGGACGCATCTGTGGTGAGCGTACTGCAGCCAGCAACAAACTAATTCAAGTAAGACTCCCGTTCCTCAGGGCAGTACAAAGATCTGGTGCGCATGCATGATGATGGAAAAATGATGGAAGAAAATAATCGAGTCTGGATTTTGCCGGAGATCAGAAGGCAATTGTGGCATCTATTCGGAGGTACAATTTGGTTACGATTAGTCAGTAAATGATAACACAAGACATCCCTCTGATTGCATCTTGTTAGAGATGAAAAGAAAATTTGATGCAGCTAGCAATTTGCTAGGACTTAAGAAAATACTATCAAAGAGTGCAATATTCCATGAATGGGCATGGAGCTATGAATTTCGAACAGGTACTGCATATGTTGGCGGGTTATTCTTTTCAGCATCGATCAAGGCTAGTTTCTTTGTATTTCCTTTTTCTTTTTAAGCGATCATTTCAGCAGCCTCTTACACACTAGTCATGAAAACCACGAACTTCATGAGAGCCAAGGATCAAACTGGAACACCGAAATGAGAAGCAGAGGAAATTAAGCTTGCCTTCAAGCTGCCCTTGCAGGAGCAGGGGGTCTCCATGTACGCCTCGTCACCTTCCTCCTGGCAGATTCTGCACTCCACCATGACACCACTCTTGGCCTTGCCCACGCCCAGCTGAGCATCTTGAGGAACGACGGAGGCATCGGTCCGATCGTCGCCGGCCGTCGTAGAAGGCTCGGCGCCGGCGAGCGACTCGTGAATGGCGGACCGGAGCGTCGACTCCGTGAGCAGCCGGCCCGTCATCAGCGCGAAGTGGTCCGCCATCCTCGAGGCTGCTTCCGGAGATGCCGGAGACCGGATCAACGCGAAGCCGTGGTCGGCATGCGGCGGCGGCGATCGCTGGCACGCTGCCGAAACAGAGTTTCCTCAGAGTTCAGAACAAGCACCGCCAAACCAAACACATATCTGAACCAGGCGGCAACGCCAATCACCATCTCCCGATACGATTCACGGGAAAAATTATGTTACTATCCACGAACACGGGAGCACAAGCATGGCACGAGACAACTGAAAAGGGTCTCCTTTTGACCGTCTTTCTGGCTGAACTCTCTCGCTCGTGGTAGAAAGGGAGAACAAAGAGGCATGGAGGTGGTGTGGTGTGAAAAGGCTACCTGCGTCCTGGGCAAACGGCAAAGGGGGGCTCGCCGAGGCAGAGAGAAAAAGGCGCGAGCTTTTCACGGCACGGGGCGCGTTATACTAGCGCGCATCGCGTATGTCCCTGGCCGCCCCTCACGGATCCTGCTGGGCGCTGGCTTTCTCCGCGGATAGGGGAGGAGGAAGGAAAGGCAAGGATGCGATGCAAAGGCCACGGCGAGGGCGAGGGAGCAGGAGCCAGGAGCAGGGGGAGGAAGCAAGGAAGAGAGCAGCTGAGCGAGCCTGAGCAGAGCAGCAGGGGCAGCGGCGACGAGACGACAAGGCAAGGCGAGGAGGAGGCGGCTTGCGAGGCGGGACTAGGATATCTGAATTCCCAAACACCCAGGGTGATCTGGGGAGAGAAGCAAGCAAGCGCACGAGGTGGCGGCATCCTACTGGTCCCTCTCGGCATTCGGCCCTTCCTTGCTCCCGGAAACAATCTTGATTCCGACGCTGCCTCACGATTCGCGCCAAGGAATCACGGTGGCCCCTCCCGTGACCGGTTGATGGATGGGGACGGCGGTGTCAGATTCTAGAACCGTGCGGTCAAAGACGCAAGTGAAAATCCATGAGCATGAACCAGACACTTGTGAAACGGAGAGGCACTTGTTCATCTGTTGGATCAAGGCCATGACGAAGGCTTGATGATGATCCACAACGTACGTGGCATGGCAGTTGACACAACTGTACGACTCAACTCTGATGTATGGACTCAATGGCCACCTCTCCTCTTCTGTTTCCTCGGAATCAAGAACAGAATCGTAAGTGGCAGCTGTAGTCAGTGACTCAGTGGCGGATCTACATGGGGCTAGAGGGGCTGAAACCTCCCCTACTAGCTGTCATCTCCATTAGAACAAGAGGAGCTAAAGATGAAGAAAATGAAGGGAGAAAAAGAAGAGAAAGGAGGTGAGAGAAGAGGAAGAAGGATTCAGCCCCTGTGCTGTGGGAGCTGGATCCACCCCTGGCTGTAGTAGTTTCTTTTTTAGAAAAAATATGCTGCCCCGAATTGGGAAGAAGATTGATTTTGGAATTCAAATCGGGGGTGTTTAGTTTCCAAAAAAGTTTCTACAGTACCCGTCACATCGAAGAATTGTTGTATACATGCATAGAGCATGAAATGCAGTTGAAAAAAATAATTAATTACATAGTTTAACCAATTACAACGAGACGAATCTTTTAAGCATAATTAGCCCATGATTGGATATTATTTGTCAAATAACAACAAAATGTACTACAGTGCCAAAATCAAAACTTTTTCACAAACTAAACACACCCAGAGTTTGAGTGGTACCAATTTAAATATTGCACAACAATTCACTTCGCATGGCACAGTAGCACTCGATCCCCGAACCAACCTCCTATTCCAATTCGATTTCCGGCGATGGTGACACCACCATCGGCATTTGGGCAGAATGGAGAAGGTGACAACTGAAGGGGTGGATTAGAGCTCCATTGCTGTTGTACTGCACCGCCTGATGCTTCGCTTCCAGCCATCATCACTCATCGCCGCCGCTGCACACCTCTGCATCCCCCGACGGGGACGGGAGGATGGGATTCGTGGGTGGCCTGGCCTCCGCCATCCATGGACCCTGTGGCCGTGGTGATCTACCAAGCACGATCGACACGTGTGCTCCCCTCTTCCTGGCCCTAAACCATTGTTGCCGCAGCAGCACGATTCTACTTAGACTTCTCCGGTTAACAGAGCTCTTTCCCTGCCATCATCGTATCGTAGTATATATCGCTGAACTTCTCCGGTTGAAGGTGATGAGTTTGGTACTTTGGCTGCTCTGCTTTGCTGAGTCATTCGGGTTAGGTGTCTAGGTGCTACCATGAGCTGCTCAATGATCACGAGAGATAACACATGTACGAAAAGAAGTTGATGTTCAGAATAATCTTGAAATGTTATTGGTGTTTTTGTTGCCATGAAAGTTTGATTTGCGCGGTGCTAATCTCGAATGGTTTATAGACCTCTGGGTTGTAGGCTTCTAGCTTTGCTTGGCTGCTAGGCGATATGCCTGGTCCATGTGCCCTTGTGGCTAATGAGCAGAGTTCAGGTGCCACCAACATATTTGGTTTATCACATAAATTTTGTTTTAAAGGAACGCTCGCCATGCGCTATATGTTGCTTAGGTTTCGCCTCAAATTTTTTTGTCCGGATATTTAGATCCAATTCAGCCCAATAGACTATTTCCTTCCACTTCCACACAATGGCTGATGATTCGCCAAACTATCACTTGAAGCGATAGGCAATCGCGCCTCTTGTCATGATCATCTATTCATCTCACAAAAGTAACCCTGAAGATAAAAAAAATGCTGTTTACGGTTTACTTGAATGTACAGGAGTTTCATTTGCTTGTGCATTGCCTTTTCTCCTTGACAGGAATTTTCTTTTGTAGAATATTTCTTGTCACAAGATTTTTTTTTTGAAACGGGTGCATGAGCTGTAGGCCCATAACTCAAAACGTTTTCGGATTTAGGCCCATGTCTCATGAACTTGGAGGAGATGGGGTCTGATAATGAGGCCCATATAGTGGCAGCCCATTGGGAAATCAGCCTTGTTCTCTCCCATTCGTGATCTCTCCTTGAAACTTCACAGCCCATCTAGTGCTAAACCCTAACGCCCAGGCCATCCGAGTATAAAATAACACGCCTCCATCCCCGCCCGTCTTCCTTCCCATCCCCCCAGCGCCGCCGCCTCGCATTCGCAGCCCCTGCAAACCCTAACCCTCCTCCCCACCATGGCCGGCGCGCAGGAGACCCTGGTGCTCGCCGGCGTGATGCGCGGCCACAATGACGTCGTGACGGCGATCGCCACGCCCATCGACAACTCCCCCTTCATCGTCTCATCCTCCCGCGACAAGTCGTTGCTGGTCTGGGACCTCTCCAACCCCGTCCAGGCCGCTGGGGACGGCACTACCACCGCCGACTACGGCGTGCCATTCCGCCGCCTCACCGGGCACTCCCACTTCGTCCAAGACGTCGTCCTCAGCTCCGACGGCCAGTTCGCGCTCTCGGGATCCTGGGACGGGGAGCTCCGTCTCTGGGACCTCTCCACGGGCCTCACCACCCGCCGCTTCGTCGGCCACGAGAAGGACGTCCTCTCCGTCGCCTTCTCCGTCGACAACCGCCAGATCGTGTCCGCTGCCCGCGACCGCACCATCAAGCTGTGGAACACACTCGGAGAGTGCAAGTACACCATTGGTGGCGACCACGGCGCCGGCGAGGGCCACACCGGCTGGGTATCGTGCGTCCGCTTCTCGCCCAACATCTCACAGCCGACGATCGTCTCCGGCTCCTGGGACCGCAGCGTCAAGGTCTGGAACCTCACCAACTGCAAGCTCCGCTGCACTCTCCAAGGTCACGGCGGGTACGTCAACGCCGTCGCTGTGAGCCCTGATGGTTCTCTGTGCGCCTCCGGAGGGAAAGACCATGCTACCTTGCTGTGGGACTTGACTGAGGGCAAGAGGCTGTACACGCTGGACGCGGGCGCCATCATCCACTCGCTCTGCTTCTCGCCCAACCGCTACTGGCTCTGCGCAGCCACACAGGACTCCATCAAGATCTGGGATCTTGAATCGAAGCACATTGTGCAGGATCTTAGGCCTGAGGTCACTGCCGGCAAGAACCAGGTTAGCCCCCCAACCATCAATTCGCATTTCTGATGTTGCTATTGATCAATGTAGTTCTAGATCACGTTGATATGCCTTCATTTATGTGTCGTTCACCGATTTCTTATTATTATTACGATTATGGATTCGAGATACTTAGTTCATGTATCATTGGCAATTTAGTTGTATAGGACTGTTATTCTGTAACGATTTATTCACCTGCACTAGTGTTTATATTAAGAATTGACTGTTTGAAATGCTAATTAAATTGTCCTACTTTCTGAACTATAGTTTGTAAGCCAGTAATTTGATGTTTTCTGCACTGATTGAACTGTACCACTATTTGAAGGTTTGGTTGTGTCCTGACGTCCATTTGTAAATTTAGCTTGTTTGGTTTACGCTGATACTCACATTTCGTTTATTAGAACACATCCTGTTACATGCTTCAACTGTTGTAGAGTATAGACTTGTAGTTCGGTAGTATGTTTGTGCAGGTCAAACTGTAAATGTTGATTTGCAATGTATGCTGCAATGCCACCTACTCCCTCTGTCCCGGAAAGACTGTTCGTTTAGAAATTTTCAGACATGTTACTAGTACTAGAAAATGACCATGTTACCCCTAATAAACTATAGCAGTTGTGATTGAAGAACGCGTTGTTTATTTGGTTCCCTAGATTCTCAATAAATGCAAATGCATTGGAACCAGAAAAGTAACATCTACTTAAACATTTGATTGGCTTCACATCCTTCCCAATGCAATTCTTTCTTGGTATTTGATATTGCTTTAATTAGATGGACTTTACTACAATCTAGATGAACAATCTTTGTGGGACAAAATTTGTAGGCTAAATGAACAGTCTTTCCGGGACGGAGGGAGTATCTCTTAATTGGTACTCTCTACGTCCCAAAAAGAATGTTGTTTTTGCCTTCAAAATTTGTCCCACAAAGATTGTTTGTTTAGCTTGTATTAAAACAATGCCAAGTACTAAGAAAAAATTGTATAGAAAAGCGCATATAGCCCATCAAATGCTTAGTAGATTCTACTTTTCTAGTTCCAATGCATATGCATTTAATTAGGATCTAGAAACCTAAATAAACAATTTAGTTTCCAATCACAATTGCTACATTAGTCAGGGGCAACAAGGTCATTTCTTAGGATGAGTAATGTGTCTGAAATTTTCTAAAAAGAATAGTCTTTTTGGGATGGAGGGAGTATATTATACTGTCATTACATTGCATGTACTGTCCATATAGAAGTAAGATAATCGTCTCATGTCCTTGTTGATGCTTTTTGTTTCTGTGTCTTATTTCTCATGCATGAAGGTGTTATGATTTGTAAAAAAAACCTACCGTTTTAGATTATTGGTATTTAGCACTGAGAGTTCCCTGTTATTTTCTTGGACTTGGTCCGAAAATGTAGCTTATATTTTCCTTGTACCATGCTCTTTTTACTGATTGTGATAGTTATACATTTGCGCTGTTTGCACCAATTTTGCCCATTTCTTATCAGAGTCTGAAATATATATGTTGTTGCATATTGCTCTGTTAGTTTTGTTGGAACATATCTCATGCTCAGTGTAATAAAAGCCACTTTGGTGATGTATTCTTGTCTGAATAGAAACTTAACAATTGTTGTTGCTGCATGTAGATTATGTACTGCACAAGCTTGAGCTGGAGCGCCGATGGAAGCACCCTCTACGCTGGTTACACTGATGGAACCATCCGGATCTTTAAGATCTCTGGATTCAGCTACTAGGTCTAAATCATGAATCTGTTTTGATAGTTCCTGGGGAATGGCTGTGGTATCTTAGTTTTTCTTTTTGACTGTTTGAAGGCATAATATCTGCCCTACCTCTGCTTAATTTACCCGTTGATGTCAGTAGCTTCAGTCATGAGATCAAGGATACTGCCGAATAGGATCTGTTTTGCACCATGTTTTGGTTTGCCCCAATTTTATTGAATCTTGCAATAGATGCTGGTCAGGGTCAGGGTTAATTTTCCAGACCGGTCCGGTTAAACCGCCGGCCTCCGGTAGCAGTTTACCGGACCGGTTTGACCGGAAACCGGTTGAATTCAAATCCGAATTCAAAAATGCCTGTGCAACCGGTTCCGACTGGTTAGACCGGTTTACCGGTCCGGTCTGACCGGTAACTGGTGTTTTAACAATAAATTCCAACGGTTTAAAAGTGGTTTCCCGGTGTGAAATTAAAGAAAATTTTGGCATGACCTATGTACATATTAATGTAAATGATCACATCAAAGTAATAATTTATAATTATGCATATAAATACAATAGTAATAAGCCTGTATATAAATATCGAGTCATAAGTGTGCATACACTTATACACATCAATAAAAGTTCAACGTAGGAATAGGAAGTTCAACGTAGGAATAGGAAGACCCCCATTTGGGACGCAGTTTGGTATTCGGCAGTGGACATCACAGCGATACTTCGCACTCTAAGCAGCTCAACCTTTTAGTGTTGCCAAGTTTGGCCCGTCCACGCCGATGTTGTCTCCCATTTCTGAACTAACATAGTGTAAAAATGAGGATCTTCCCATTCGTACACCCATCTCGTCGGAGGCTGCATGCTGATGTCAGGTATGGGGTAGTGAAAAGACTGCGAGGAATCGCTGTAGGAGGAAGAAGAGTACTGAGGAGTGTCGTAGTCCGTCGGTCCAACCGTTCCCCTCTGCGATTGCGGTGCTCCATGGTTGGTGTCTTGAGTAGCATATGTGAACTGAGTCTCCCCTACAATCAATCATATATCATAATTAGTACTCATAGTCAGAAATATGTGTGCATATATAGGTGCAATGTATACCTGTGAAACGAACACCACCAGCACCACCACCACTACCACCACCACCAGTATCAGCATCAGCACTGTCACTATCATCACCATCATCGGCCGAGCTGCTATCCTTGACTCCTGATACGACTACGCTCACCTTCGCCATCATCAGTCTCGGTGTCGCTGCTCACTGGTTTTGCTGTTGCTTTGCCTTTTTCTTTTTGACGCTTCGGGTCACCCTTCGTAGGCCCCTTCTGGAGCTTCTTCTGGAGCTTCCTCTTCCCTAGGTGAGTGTCATCCATATTTTTACGTGCCCAATCGCTGATGGAATCATCCCCCGTAGCCTCACGTAGATCTGAGAGGTTTATTTGATCTCTGACAATATGGGATGGAAGAGGGACGTCGCCGTCATCATCATCCTCGTCCAGAACTGGAGCCCGGTTAGATCTATCATATTTCATCCATTCCCGCACCGGATTATTCTCATCATAGAAAGAAAGATGGGCCAGCTGGTCAATGAAATCACGTTCTTCACGCATCGGTGGGTCGGAGACCTCCTCAAGTCGGAGACAAAGGTTATAGTTGACATAGACAAGCTTGTTAAGTTTCTTGTGCGACAACCGATTGTGAACATTTGTATGTAGCAAGACAAAAGTACTCCAGTTCCGCTCGCATCCACTGGACGAACAACATTGTGAAACAAGCCGCATGGCAAGGTACTGTAGCTTTGGAGTACTTGATCCGAACATCATCCACCAAGACGCTGCATGTGCAACCGAGTATGTAAACAATATATTCGAATAGAGCAAAAAACAATGTCGTACGAAATAACTCTTACATGGGGATGTCCTTGGGTCCATTGCCATTTCACCGCCAAACTCGCTAACCTTCTGCCGAAACAGATCAAGCTCCTGCAATGACTGCACGGCGCTCGGGAGATCCGTCATGCGCTGAAATGTATCCTTGAGTCCACGAAACATTTCTGGAGTTGGATCCATCGTATATGCATACCTCGGATTAAGGACAGCAGCTGCAAAATATAAATCACTTCAAATAAGCATAAGGTCAATAGAGATTAAAAATAGATGACTCGTATAGTCTCTTACCTGGACCGACATACGTGCCTATGAACACGTCACCCAACCTCTCATCCACCACCTCAAGATACTCCTTCAGAGTGAAAACATTTGTTCCAAAGAAAGACCGCAACCCCCGTTTCATAGTCTGGTAGGCCATCACGATTTCGCACATGTTAGGGCCTCTTGTCCTGATCAGCAAAGCGAAGGAACTTGTATATTGGTTGAACTGTGTCGATGATATATTTCAATCCATTCCACCACTCCGGACTTGATAACCTAGCATGAGTGAATCTACCATCTTCGGTATCCGCCCATTTGCTATGTAAAAACTCAGTAGATGCCATCCACTGCATGAAAATGATCACGTTTCCGATATATGCTATCTAGGAACATGTAGTTGGTTCCAAATCGAGTGGCATTCCACTTGACCAACTCACCACCGATTGCGTTTCTCATCATTGTATTCAACTAACCATGATTGTGTAACCAATTTGAAATTCACTTGCACTGCTTGATCGTAATAGCATGTTCAGGCCTTGGAGCTATATTCTTCAACATCAAATTGACGGTGTGTGCTAGACAAGGTGTCCAAGTAATGTGTTCATACACCTCTCTTAGTTCCATGCATACTTTCTTATAGTTGGAGCCGTTGTCGGTGACTACGTGCACGACATTCTCCGGTCCAATCTCCTCGACCACCTTTAGAATCTCCTGCAAACAAAGACAGATTCTTTAGTAACATATCAAAACATACTCAATGTGAATGGAACATGTTTAGGGGTTACCTTGAGCAAATATGCGGCATCTTGAGTTCTTCCACTCGCATCAATAGACTTGTGGAACCACATGACCCCATTGCAATATACCAAAAAGTTGATGACACTCATCCTCGTCGGGCCAGTCCATGAATCATACATCAACGTGACGCCAAATAAGGGCCAGTCTTTCTGAAACTTTACGTACCTCGTCTTCAAGTCTTGCTCGTTCTGATCAAGGTACTTGCCATCAATATCCCATCCAGTGGGTGATGCGATACCTTCACCTGCAACCATATGAAAATCATGAGATACAGGAACATAATCTCAAAGGTGTCATTTCAATGAAAGAAAACTTACCCCACTTCTGTGTCTCCCTGACCGCGCTGATAAAGTATGAACTGTCAGCCTATCTTCCAGGTACTCCTGCAATATGGAAAAACTTTGGCCAAGCTTTACCAATAGCTTCTCTTGCATTCTTACCCTTTTGCGTCCAGGATCCCGTATCAATCCTTGGTTGCGTCATTCCTCTTCTCCCACCGGTTGCCAAGTTATATTCCTCCACCACAGGACTCTCCCTTTGCGAAGTGGCCCTTCGAAACATCCTCTGCATAGCATTCCCCCTCGTCGAACCACTACCACCTCCACGCTCGTATGCACCTCCTCTCTGTTCCACCCCCCGTCGGAACTCTGCTTCCGCTCTCGATAGATCGATGGCACGCTGCATCTGAGCCTCCTCATCTTCTTCATCACCGAGATAGTTTTCCTCTGCCGCAGACTTCTCCCGTCTCAACCTCTCTCGAACCCGGTCAGCAGTTGCCTTCTTTGTACTATCAATGTCACGCTGAAAGAACTCCAGCACATCAGGTGGCACATTCCTGCAATGGACCATCTCCGCCCCGCGCCCAGTCAAATGTTGTTTCAATCTAGTCGCACCACCTCCTCCTTTTTGCATACGACAATAGTTGCATCATCATCCGGGATAAAGATTTTCATCATGTTCCCATACAACATCTCTATCTCTGCCTGCCATTGTCTATCTGCATAAATAGACAACAAAAATATATCAATCACATAAATAAAATTCTAAATCCTACACCTAAATCTTACCTAAATCATAAATCTTATACCTAAATCTTACCTAAAACCTAAAACATATTAGCCATACACATAACTCTTACCTAAATCCTAAAATAAATCATCTAATATTCTAAATCATACACCTAACAAATCATTCTATTAAAAAAATTGGAGTTCATACCTTCTCTCCCGGTCGCACCGGCTTACCGGCGCTACCGGCCGGCCGGCCGCCTCTACACGCCGGTCGGTGACTAGATCCGCGACCGGGCCGGCTTACCGGACTAACCGGCCGGCTAGCCACGCGCGACGGGTGGCTTTCAGGCTGCGGGCGCCGGTCCCCAACTGGGGGCGGCGGACAGGGAGCCGGGGTGGGGGTGGGTGGGGGGTAGGGTTCTGGGGGTCGCGCGACCCCCAGCTCTGTCCAGAACCGCTATGAAGCTCGCCAGCACAGTGGGCCTTAATGGGCTGGCTCATTTTTTCTTTTTCTTTTTTGATTTAACTTCAAATCCCCACAAACTATACTAAATGAACAAATTTTTGAGAAAATTTGACACCATTAGATTCGTCGCACCTTGAAGTATTTTAAGGATTTTTTTGGGGAATTTTTCATTTTTTTGAATTTAAATTTTAATTTTGAATTTGGGCCGGTTGGGTACCGGTCGAAACCGTAACTGGCCCAGACCGGTTTGACTAGTAACCGGTCAAACCGGACCGGTTCCCACCAGTTTCGTAAACCCCGGTCAGGGTGCACTCAATTGGTGATACAGTCGTGTTCATGATTTTGGTTGCTTGTTTTTGTGTGAAATTCTTTGAATTCATATAGCTTTCACTCACCAGTTGCTGCGATCATGACGACTCTATTGGCTTGGTAATATGTATACGCCTGAGTGGATTTTCCGTCCACCACCCAAATTGCTATTCTTCAGAGTTTGTTGAAGCTGTTAGCGTGGGCGGAAGTCGTTTTTTTTTTAAACTGAAGTTGGGTCATGGCAAGAATTGCTCTAGCTATCCATGCTCCCATCCAAAGCTGCCGCCTGCCGTCTCTAGTCATGGGCTGAGCTTGATTCCACGGGCTTCCTAGTCTCAACTTTCGTTTGGATGTTAGACGAATGAGGTGACCGAATTTAGCTATTTTCATATGGATTAATACCAGTTTCAAAATTCTCGAGGTGACCACAGGAGTTCTGCTACGAAACAGAGCCATGGTGAAGTGGCTGCAGGTGCATTGAATCCAAGCATAGATGTCCATTTGGCTCGTAGCCCGCAAACCCGACGCGAAGCATGCGAAGCATGGATTTTTGGCTCGGCCCAAACCCGACATGGCCTCAAGTCTTTCGGGCCCGGGCCAGCCCGGCCTGGTACCTCGTGTCGGGCTTGGGCCGTAACCTTGGCACGTCGGGCAGCCCGTCCCTGCCCGTGAAATAACATCCGGCCCGGTAAGGTCATATACAGATATACTCCAGACCTCCAGTCTCCAAGCCAACCCCCAACCCCGACCCCCACAGCCCAACCCTAACTCATCCCCAATTCCCCAAGACCCCAACCCCCTGCTCCCAGTCGACCGTCGCCTCGCTCACCTCCCAGGCTCCCACTCCCAGTAGTCGGTGGCACCGCAGGCGCGGGGGCGGCCAGCAGGAGGCGCGGCGGCGGCCGGTGCGCGCAGCATCGGCAGGCGGGGCCGGCACGACGGAGGCTAGCGGAGGCCGCGGCATAGCCGGCGCAGTGGCAGCCGACAGGCACGACATCGGCAGGGGGGCGACGGGTGTGGCGTGGCCAGACACAGCCGGCGGTCTGCGGCAGCACGATGGAGGCCAATGGGGGCAGCACAGCAGGCGGGGCCAGCACCCAACGGGCACGGCGGTGGGAGGCGCTAGCGGCGCGACGAAGGGCGGGCGTTGCGTCCATCGAGTGCACGGGCGGCGGATGGCACGGGCACGACGGAACCTCCGTGCTGTTCGGGCCGGCCCCGCACAGAAATGGGCACGTGGGCTAGCCCAGCCCGGCCCGGTGAGACATAGGACTGGGTCAGGCATGGCCCGATGAAAGGCGGGCCAGGGCTCGGGCCGGGCCGGACGGCGCCGAATGGACATCTATAAATCCAAGCCGAGTCACGCGAAAAAGTGACGAGCCGATCCCTAAGATATTTCCCGTTGACTCGTAGACCCAAAGAAGGTTTCCATCGGGCGTCGGTAGTCATCTCCTTCCCCGTCGCTTGGCTGATGCTTTGTTCGGCTGGCTGGTTGGATGGCTGGCTGATTTGGCGTGAGAGGAAAATACTGCTGGTTGGCTGGCTGGCTGGCTAGCTGGCTGATTTGGCATGACAGGAAAATACTGTTGTGTGGCTGGCTGAATCTGCCAGCCGAAGGCATGAGACTCGGCGACGTCACCCACCCCCGCTGCTTTGACGTCCCCTACGCCAGTTGCTCGCCCCGCGCCGCATTCTCCGCAGCGAATGGCGGCCTGTAGCCGTAGCCCCATAGGCCACCCACGCGACGCCGCGGCAGCTTACCGGACGGCCGACGCGGCCGCACATACGCCACAGCTCACTGTCCGCTGCGCCTTCCCCGCGCTGGCTCGCCAGGATCGGCTCATTTTCGCTGGCCCTTGCCGGGGAAGAGGGGATTCCCCGTGACGGTGGCCGCGCGGAAATTCGCTCCGCCCCCGTGCCGTGCGGCGCCTTCAGCCCACACGTTTTCCTTTTGATTCCCGCGGATGCGGAGGCCACCGTCGGGATGGGGACGGGGATGTTGCCGGGCGGCAAAGCGGTGGGGCTGCTCGGCACTTGATCCATTCCTTCCTGGCAGTGGTGGCGCAAGTGGCCGGCAGGACAGGTGCCCGGCGCCGCCGGCGCTGCATCTAGCTGCTTCTCTGGGAGTGGCCGGGTTCTTTTTTAGGGTTAGTTGGATCCATGCCACTCCAATTTTTTGAAATTGGATCTCATGTTGAAAATCATGCTATTGAGTGGCATGATTTTCAACATGACACCCAATTTCACGGAGTTGTGGTGGCATGAATCGAATTTTCCCTTCTTTTTAAGCCTTGGCTGGTTGCTGTATCTCGCTGCGGAGGCGTTCCGGGCTGATCTTGCGGGCGCCTGGGGAGAAGAAGAAGCCAGCGGTCGCTGTGTCTCCTCTTCCGTCTCCTTAACAGTGGTTGCTTGTTCTGCTTTGCTGTGTAGATTTGCTTGAATTTTGGGCTCTTAATTATACGACGAATCGCATCATTATCATGCCAACTTCACTTAGGACGGCACTAGATAGCCTCTTCTTTTCTAAGCACTTCTCCTGCTTCGTATGGCAAATGAAGAATTCTCTTTTAGTCCTCTTGGATTGGGGTTTTGGGATTTCGGTTGAGTATTAAGGCGTCTCTTTTGTCAACTAATTCTTGAGGCAACCGTGTACTTTGTATGTAGAAGTTTCGCCACTGTCCTTTGTTGATGTTGCATAACACACTCGACAACAAGCCTTGCCTGCAACAAGAACCTCGTAAACGTAAGAAGATTGTCTTCACAAACCGTTTACTCACAATCATGGGGATCCTAGCATCTTAACACTGTTAGTGACTAATCAAACGGCAGCTCGTGCTATCCTAATTTCATGTTCAAGGCTATTACGACACCTCTGCACCCTCTCCTTTTTATTTTGACTAACCGGTATATTAATTCCTTGAAGTGTGATTCTTTAATGAAGCTGCATACTACTTTGTTGGCAATATTGCCATCAACTTGTTTTGTTGAACTAAAGCTGATGACTTGTACTTTCGGCTTGTGGATTCATTCAAGCCAGTAATGCCTCTACTATTTTACAACTTCTGGTGGTACAACTTGATGTTTGGTTGGGTGTACCTTTAATATTGTGCAAAGAGCCATTTACAATTTGCTATGAGGAAAATATAGAATGAACAGGAGATTGGAGATAGTCTTCGACTTACTATTCAATATGAAAATATTTTGTGGTTTTACTATTCACAGAAGGATAAACTAAATGAACATGTCGAAGAATCTTTAGAATAAAACAAGAAAAGAACATTGAGGTTTCATTTTTTTGTTCTTCTTTCAAGTCTTTTGTTTAAAAGGAACTCAAAAGTAGTTAGTAAGGATTGAACTATAGTAGATATATTATTGATTTTTTATAGAAATTTCTAGCAAGTCGTTTGTGAAATTTCTAGCGGCAGTAATCGTTACGATCCTTTGCAATACTCTCTGCTTTCCACTCTTGGTTGTACCTTTTCACTTGGCAAATGTATTGCTTCGCTTTTTTAGTGAAATCTTTAATTTGAGCTATATTTCCGTTCTTTCCATTCTGACAGAACATTCAAGCAAATCTATGAAACTGCACTGCACTTGAAAGCTGTAACCATGTCAGATTGGCCTGCCAAAATATTTAGGGAGAAAGAGTTTCAAATTCTGTCGAGCAAAAGTGATCTCGGTTTACCTTTTGAGCTCATCAAAGCTAGAGTGTCTGAAAGACTGATGCTTGGAGTGAGCAATACAGGTGCATCTGCAGAGAATACACATCAGTTTAGTTCTAAGACGTGGGGCATAACTCATAATGTTTGCCAAGGAGTCGAATGCAAGAATGTTGATCGTGTTGGTACACCTTTTGGAAGTTCAACGATGCAAAAAAAAATGAATTTATATGCTGCTAACACAGTGGTATCAGAAAGATTTTCTTTTCATAAGCTTTCAGATATATCTGTGAATTCTCATAAAGTTTTGAGCTCAGACAATCTGGAGTGGGATCACTTCCCCATGTTTGAAATTAACCGGAAGATTGACAGTATACTTAACCCAAGGCACACTGCATTTGGTACTTCACCTGATAAGTCTTTTGTTCAGCAGAAAAATTTGAAGGTAAACATGTCTACATCTAATGTGATGCCATTTTCATCAAAGGAATATCAGTTCCATTCACATCGAATAGCTGATGAGAATATAAGTCAGTGCATATCTACAGGTGGCATCCTGTCTCACCAAGATAAACATATTGGTCTCAATTTTGATCAGGCTGGGAAAAAACTGAAAGGTCATTTGTCAATTGAAGAGTCAAGCTCTTGCAGCAAGAATGAGACCGATCCATCATGTTCAATGACAGACAAGCTCTGTGCTAGCAATCTTATTGTGAATGCAAAGGAAGCACCTTGTTGTTCTAATGAGAACAACTTCATGTTCTCAGGAAGCAGAAAAGAGAATGAAAATGCTGAAGGTACACTCCTGGAAATGAAATTAGGAGCATTAGGAGGATGCCCTAAGCAACAAAATTTTGAGAGAGTAGCACATCATGGCCCATTGCTTGGTAGAGAATGTGAGATGCAACAGGTCAATGCTTCTACCACCAGTAAAGGGAGTGATGTGGGAACTAGTGTTCATGGTATTGTCTTTGGTAATCTATCACAGAGTGAACATGAGAATCTGCATGCACACAGAGTGAATTCTGCAACGAAGTTGACAGAATCCTGTGACCTACCTGGTAAAACTGCAAGCACACTGGCAATGAAGAGTAAGGTTGAAACATTGGCCCTTGGGAAACCGTCAAAGGACATATTGACAGATGGCAAGCAAAAAGTTCCCTGCTTATTTGAAATGCTAACACTACCTTCCAAATCACACGGTACATATTTCAATGATCCCATATCTTCAGGTAGATCTTGCGGCAACATGGGTAGTTGTTCGCTGGGAGCGCAGAAACAGTTCGCAACTAAGACCGATACTTTGTACGGTGGCACACATCATGCATCAGGTGAGGCTATTATGAGATAATCCATTTTAGAGCATGCTCTTCTTGTACACCTGGATGGAAAAATGCACAACCTATTTACTTTTTTGTTTATGCCGAAAGCTGTGCCTCGTGATACCACTGAGAGAGAAATAGTCTCAACACAAAATTGTAATAGCTTTACTCATTGTAATTTATTGATATGCTTTTTCTTGCTTTTTTGCAGGCTTTGCTTCAACGTCAACACACAAGGTATTGCACCAGCTTGGTGTTTGCAACCATAAAAGTGTCAGTGCTCAAACACCATGAATCATAAAGCTTTATTTAACTTCACGCGAATAGGACACACAACAGCAGGAGCTTCTTTTCCTTCATGCTTATTTTTTAACTTCATGCAACTTTTTGTAGTTTCTGCAATTTTGCCAAGTCTTGGTGCTATCCTGCGAATATCATGGTACTATCTATAATACAAAATATGCCTGAAATTAAAGAAACATGCATTATGCAAAACATAACCCAGAGAGTATTCTACAGTAGCTTCACCTTATTATATGCTTGACACCTTGTCACTCATTCCATATTGGTCTTTGAAGACAGTGATCATAAAAAGCTATTTCATATTGGAAACTTACAATTCTTACCATTGTTGTGACTGTGAACAGCTTATTTTTTTTTCCACAGGACTCTGGCTGTCCAAACATGGCAAAATCTGAGCAGATAGCAACTTCATCTATCAGAGGAGTTTCAAGCTGCAGTGGAGGAAATGAAACTCTCAACGCGAGTGCAGGAAATCACAGGTCTTGTCTGAAAGAATCGTGCACCAATAAGCAAGAATGGAGCATGTCAAAGACATCGAGCATGAACCTAGATCTAGTTCTTTTTCAGATAAGCAGAATGAGGAATCCAATTTCCAGTGCTCTAATTGAGTCACCAGTATGTTCGGAGCCAAGTGACAGGTGGCCCAAACGTCTGCAAAATGATATCTTGGATCCTCATTTGCCTTGTTCCAAGAGATCAAAGATTGGAGATGGTCCACCACCTGGAGGAGCATGTACCGTCTTTGGTCAAGAGCTTAATTTTGATATGGGAAAAGCTGACATGATCAATCAGGTGAAGAAGGTCCAGCTAAGGTATGGAAGATTGATTAACCAACAAAATCTAGAAGGCTCTCTTATTTCGGCAAAAAGTCTAAACAGTTGGATAGGAAGATGGTGCCAATGTGGCACCTCTATTTACCATAGCACTTCAAATGTTGAAAAGCAAACACCAAAATTTAATATGCCACCTGACGATCTTGAAGGCCAGTTTCCAAGCATTGCTGCAATGGCGATGATGGGGCGAGCAATGAACAAGCTGCGGCCTTGTGAACTTCAGAAAAGGGGACCTTCGGTAGTGTGGAAGACACAAGGGCCGTGACATTTTAAAAGTGTGCTTTTTTTTTTGTCCACTAGCTGTGCCTGTCAGCAGATATCTGCAGGTAAAAAAGACGTGTAGCTATAATGTGTGATTGCCTAGTCTATTCTTGGTCCTAAATCTTACTCTCTTCTATTATAGTGTCTCACACTCTCACCAATGTATCTATTATGTATTACATTTTGTCATTTGTCTTTTGTGATCCATGAAAAACAAGATCGTAACATTAATGGACAAGATAAGCAGGCCTTTATCCTTCCTTGAACAATGTCGAAGAGCACCAGTGCAACTTATCTGTAACACATTTGCTTTGTTCGTTTGGCTTGTCAGCCAACCAGCCAGCAGTACTATTCTCTCAGACTAAATCAGCACCAGCTACTAGCCAGTCAGCAGTACTGTTTTCTCAGACTAAATCACCACCAGCCACAGCCAAGCGAACACAGCGATTATTATTGTGGCACCAGAAAGGTTGGATGGAAAAAGATCCTAGTTTATCGCAGCAATTTCTCTGTACTTTTCTAATCTCAGTGCTTCCTCATATTAGTCTTTGTGGCCACATTCAGTGCAACTATATTGCAAAACAAATTCCGAACGGATATTGCTGAAAATCGCTTAAAAATAACCGTATCTTCTTTTTTTTCGGTCTCAGTTATCTTTAGGCAAGATCACTGTTTTTTTCATGCTCGTCTGTTTTGGCCATTTTGCTGAATCGCCTCTGTGGTTGTAATCCTTGAGATCTCATTTTGATTTGATGGTCAATGCCCATGTTCCACTTTTTTAGTGTTGTATCCCCTTTATTTCGTAACAACTATTCCCGCCAAAGGTCATTTACGATTCTTGCTGGATATTTTAACTTTGATCATCGACACATGATTACATGAAGAATCAGGTATATTGACTTCATAAGTATAAACCATTTATGATTCTTTTATTAACAATACACTCTGTTCGTTTGGTTGTGGCTGGTGGCCGGTGCCAGAGCCCTCTCCAGCAATTCAAGGCCCAAGGACGAAATGCAAAATGAGACCTTAAAATATGTAAGAGCAATATCTTGAATATAATTAATATATTTTTAATGCAATTATGTAACTTGAGTATGTATTATTTTAAACACTATTTAGAAATATATCAAACAATAACGGTAAAATAATAAAGAGATCAAAAAAATGAAAATACCAAACCTGCTGTGGAGTGGAGCGTGGTGTCCCAAGGTGTCAGGCACGGTTGTTGATTGGTCTCCCGTCCTCTTAGGGCCCAGCACCCAGCAGGCAATGTAGGCCGCAGCCGGCAGGCTCCCAGCGGCTACTGCCATTGTTTGGCTCCAGGACTTTTTTTCAGAAGTCCCTATCATATCAAAAGGAATCTTACTATTTTATAGTATTAAATAAAATCTGTTTATAAATGTTTTTTGACAGCTGAGTGCTTTTTAACGAGACGAATCTAATGAGCCTAATAAATTCATAATTTGCTACAGTGATGCTACAGTAACCATTCGCTAATCATAGATTAAGATACCTCATTAGATTCGTCTCGCAGTTTAGCCCCAGGGTTCTGCAGTTAGTTTTATAATTAATATTTATTTAATACTTCTAAATACTAAAAAGTCCCTAGGACTTTTTTGAAGTCCCTGTTTCTAAACACCCCCTGAGGTAGCCGTCACGCAGGCCTACCGTTACGGCCGGCGGATGCACGCGTAGCCCGCTAGCAGCGATAGGTTTGTATTCTATTTCGCTGATTCACTCGCGTGTCCTACCATCGTACGACTAGAGTTGAGAGATCAGCTGTATCTAGCGCTGGAAAAGTGGCTCGTAGCTCGGCTCGGGCTCGGAACGGCTCGGCTCGGAGCAGCTCGCGAGCCTCAAACGAGCCGAGCCGAGCCATATTTTTTGGCTCGCAAAAATAGCGAGCCGAGCCGAGCCGGCTCGTTTAGGCTCGCGAGCTCGACCCAATACAGTTTAAGAATAATTTTACGATGATTGATGAATTAATTCTTCATCATTAGTGGTATAAATTAATATTTATACACATAACATAGCAATTTGTATGTACATAAGAAATATATGCCACATAATTATTGTTATCATTCAAAAAAAGTAAATTAATTTATTTTAAGTTTAGTTCACATTGTTTAGTATGGCTCGCGAGCCGGCTCGAGCCGGCTCGCGAGCCTCCACCGAGCCGAGCCTGATTTTCTGGCTCGCAAAAATAGCGAGCCGAGCCGAGCTCAGTTCGGCTCGGCTCGTTTCCAGCCCTAGCTGTACCTTGGCCCAATTACCTGGACCCCTCCGTTTGAGGGGCCCTATGCCGTCGCCCAGCTGGCCCGTGACCATCGACAGGCCTGGCTAGTATTGATTTAATTTGTTACGAGAGAAAAATACTATTGACTGATTGTTGGTTTGTGACGTGTGCTGATTTGGTGTGAGAGAAAAATACCGCTGGTTGATTGGACGACAAGCCAAACTAACGGATCATATTCACGAAAGAAGAAAAGAAAAGGATAATCCCAAGAGGACGGTGAACAATAACTCAATGAGAGACGCGAAATAAAAAAGATCCTCGCCGGATTCATTTATTTGTGTATAGAGATTACAGGACATGTAACTGAACATGGTATCATTTGAAGGAGAAAGGGGGACGTAACTGAGCTGAGCATGGTTTCACTTGGCAAGCGTTCACACGTTCCCGCGCAGGCTGCTGCTGTAACCAGAGGCGGCGTCTCTGGCGCGGTCCCACAGCATGAGCCCGCCGTAGTTGGCCGCGCCTCGCACCGCCGGCAGCACCTGCGACTTCAGCGTGTCCGCGTCGATGTACCCGCCGTTGTCCGCCGCGCTCTCCGCCGCCGGGAGGCCCAGGAAGACGTCCGCCGGCGGCGGCACGCCGGCCGTCCACCGCGCCCACGCGTCCTCCAGGTCGCTCGCGTCGCCCGGCGCGTACTGGCACTTGGCCATCGGGTTGTTGTAGAACTGCACCCACACGTGGCTGAACAGCCCCGTCTCGATCGCCTCGCCGAGGTGCGCGTCCGGGTACGGGCACTGCGGCGCCGCCGTGAGCAGGCACGCGCCGTTGCACCGGGACGACAGGGCCCTGGCCAGCTCGTCGTAGTGGTCGCCGCCGCCCTGCTCGATGTCGAAGTCGACGCCGTCGAGCACCGCGTCGCCGAGCGGGCGGGACGCCGAGGTGCCCCCGAGGAAGTTGTCCCACAGGTAGTCGGCGAGCCCGCGCGCTTCCTCGGCGGAGGTGAGGGAGTAGGTCGCCGTGGCGCCGCCGAGGGAGATGAGCACCTTGACGTCGCTCGCCTGGCACGACCTGATGTCGGAGCTGAACACGGCGCAGGTGCCCGCGGCGGGGTCGCAGTGGTTGGCGAGGTTGAGGACCGGGGGCTGGCCGCCGCCGTTGCCGAACGCGCTGACGAAGGCGATGTTCACGAAGTTGTACAGCCCGGAGGCGCACGTGTCCGCGAGGGTGCCCTCCTCGCCGCCCTGGCCCCAGTAAACGGCAACCTTGCCGGCGCTGGACACGGCGGCGAAGGCAGCCAAGAAGGACGCGGCGGCGAGGAGGGGGTGAGGCTGACGGAAAGAAGCCATGGATGCTGCGCAGTGTATGTATGCCCAGGCCAGCTCACACACGCAGCGTGATGTAGAGTTTGCCTGGGTGTACGGTTATTGTTGCATCGTGCATGCCTGTGGCCTGTGGGCAGCAGCTTGGCGTCATGGCGTGTGATCATGGACACGGCAAACTTGTCCGGTGGAAGAATAGTTGACTTGACTTGGGATCGACCAAGTCAAGAGTCGTGTCGATGTAGGAGTGGGTGGTGTTGCTCTAACACTGACCTGTACTACGTACCAATTCAGGTAGCACAGAAATGACCACGAAGATAAGAAATCTGGACCAAACTATAGCACGTGTATCTAGAAGCCGTCGCCTGAGCAGGTATCCAGAAGCCCGACGGCCGGTGAGGAGGGCGACGGCCGGGCGAATCGGCCCGTAGGGGGCTTGGGCGCCGGGGCGGGACAACGCTTGGGGTCCTCGGCCTGGCGGCGCACCGGAGCTTCATCAGCACAGATCCGGCCTTGCCGCGGGCGGATTCGGCCCTTGCGCCGCCGGATTTGCTGGCCCCGCCCCTCTGCGCGGCGGTTGGTGAGGTGACTCGGCGTGTGCAGGCAGGTGTCCGTGCGCGGGTCGGCGGCACATGGGGCTCACGCCGCTGTGCCCGTCTCGGGGCCAGGGCGGGACACGCCCCGCTCGTTCACGGCCGCTAGAGCTGCCAGCTCGAGCCCGCAGAATGCGCCACCTGCAGGATGCGCCACCTGCTTCTCCCCCACGACGGGCGCCGGCGGCTCGATTTGGACAGCAGGAGCCCGTCCGCTCGTCCAGATCTAGCTAGGGTGCAGGAGGAGGATGCGTCGGGACGAGCGCAGGGATGCGGAGGGCCGCCAGGTGCCTTGCTGCTTCCAGATCTCGGCCGGAGGTAGACGGGCGTGGTGCTCCTGAGGCTGGCGACGACCACGCGCGCATGAGGACGCGACACAGGAAGAGGATGTGCCCGTCGGTGTTGGTGCAGCGCGTTGCTTCGGCCGACGACGGGCGCTGTGGGTCCGGCCCGCGGTCATGGCGGCGGTAGGTGCTTCGGCCCGTGGTCGTGGCGGCGCGCGACTTCGATGCGACACGAGGAGCTACGGTTGGACAGCTTCGTCCCGACGCGGCATGTTGGGGTGGCACGGTGACGGCGCCGCCCTCGGTGGTCCGCTTTGGCTGGGTTCTCCGTGCGTTCCAGTTCCGGGCTGGGCGCGCAGTGGTTTGGAGTTGGGATGCTCTGGGCGAAGCATTTGCCGTCAATTTGCTGATGGTGATGGCAGCGGCGTCTTCGGGCGTCGTTCTCTCCGTTGGGGGCGTCATCTTCGAGCCCAGCCCACCTCTATTTGGGTCTCTGGGCCAAAGCCCCGTCCAGCTCCTGGACGAGCGACGGCGGCACCACTGGCGTCGTAACTTTTTTGGAGGCGCCGCTCCTTGAGACCCAACTTAGCTTGGAAATTCGGCGACCGAGGGTGGTGACGGATACGTGTAGGAGGTCGAGCTAAAGGGGGTTGACAAGCTCACGCGGTGGCGTCTCGCTTGTTTTGATGTCGACCAGGGGTTGCAGCATGTCTGTTGGCTTGGCTGCTTGCGGCGGCTGCGGCTGCTTAGCAGCTGTCAGTTCGGCGTGGCACAGCGTCTGACGGTGGTCCTTGCGGCAATGACAACATGGGGCAACTAGGTTTGCAGCGGATTGCGACGGGTGGCTCAGCTATGCTGGAGTTACTCCGGCGTGGTTCATTGTCGGAAGATGGCGCAAGCGACAACTCTGGCTTGCTGTCACGGCGGTGGAAGCTACGTGCGTGTGTGGTGCAACGAGTTGCTGTCGACCGACGGGCGCATTTAAGCTGTTTGATGAAGATCTTGGAAATAGGGCAATACTATTCATCTTCCCGACGGCAATACAATACACAGATCCGTGACATGGAGTACTGAGGCGGGCGTGGCGAGGCCCCCGCGTATGGTGTCTTCGGCGTGGCGACGAGAGTGAGGAGGAGTCCAACGGCGGGCGAGGCGAGGCCCCCGCGCATTGTGTTTTCGCGGAGCCGTCTGCGAGGCAGCCAGCGAGAGGTCCGGATTCGGTGGTTTCACTCTGTCGGGGGGTGGGTACTGTTGCAGCAGCTCTACGGCGTCGAGTCCCGCATGGTGGTGGCCTGTTCGGTGCAGGGCTGTCTGTTTTCTTGGTTTTCTCTTCCTGCTTTGGACTGCACCTTGGCGGCGACTTCAAGTGTAGGAGAAGGTGGTTTGCCGTACCGGCTTGGATTTGTTTCGGCCAATGTTGTCTTGCGGAGTTGTGTTGACTGAGTTGATGCCCCAATCCAATCGGTCAGGGTCTCTCGAAGTTGTTTTCGAGTTCTCCCCGCGTTAATGTCCCAATCTAACTGGGTGAGTTTGAGTTGCAGTTCCCCGTGTTGACGCCCCGATCCAACCGGGCGAGTCCTATTTTTTTAATTTTCTTTTATTTTTGTTTTCCTAACTATGGCCTCCCATAGCCTTTGTCTTGTATATTTTTTTCTATATCAATGAAACTCACAGTATCATGTGTGGTTCGTTCAAAAAAAAAGTGCTAACGAACCAAAGGAAACCATGGCACACACGGCACACCAGGTCGCCTCAAAGGTCTCACCACCAACGTCGCTGCTCATCGCTGCCCATCGACCTCGCCAAGCCGTTGAAGACTTGGCGTGCGAAGCTAAACTCATGCTTCGTTGAGGACTTTTTTTTTTGAGCAACTCGTTGAGAACTCTGGAGTCTGGACTCTAGAAACTAGAGCTGACTTGGACCGTGTTATTTTTTAGCAGGCTATGGCATGATTTTTGGTACGACCCGAAACACGGCACAGCACGGAACATTTTGGGTCTTGCCGGCACGACAAGAACACGAGTACCATGTCGTGCTGTGACTAAGATCTTAGCACGATGGGATGTATATATGGCACGGTCTGTATTTTGGACCATATTAGCACAACACAAAATAGCCTGTAGGCTCACATGTAGTCCGTTTTTCTACTATAACAGTTAATATTCTTTTCTAATTAACATTGTTTTGTCTCTTCTCATTCTTTATAAAGTTTACTTATTTTTATTATTTTACTTTGATCATTTTTTCTTATCGTGGTAGTAGCAGCAATGTATACACATGATAGTTTAGTCACGATCTTCTCTTGTAATAATGAGTGCATAAGTTCATTGCAAGTATCTAGAAGATCGTGCTTGGACCGGCATGATAGAAAAAATGCTAGCGTGCGTGGACTATACTTAGGCCCTGTTTAGTTTTCAAAAATTTTTACACAATACTCGTCACATCGAATCTTTGGACACATGCATGGAGCATTAAATGCAGTTGAAAAAATAACTAATTATATAGTCTAACTGATTAGCACGAGCTGAATCTTTTAAGTCTAATTAGTCCATAATTGGACATTATTTGTCAAGTAACAACGAAATGTGCTACAGTACCAAAACCTAATTTTTTTCACCAACTAAACACACCCTTAGGCTTAGTAAAGAACTTGTCGTGTCGGCACGGCACGACACGATACATCGAACGCGCCTAGAAATTTAGGCCCTGTTTAGTTCCCAAATTTTTCCATACGCTACAATAACTTCGAATGTTTAACCACTAATTAGGAGTATTAAACGTGGATAACTGACCAAACTCATTCCATAACCCCAGGGTGAAATCGCGAGACGAACTAATGAACCTAATTATGCAATGATTAGGCAATGTTGTGATAGTAGACAACCTCTAATGATGGATTAATTTGGTTTAATAGATTTATCTTGAAATTTTCCTTCCATCAGTGTAATTAGTTTTATAATTAATCTATGTTTCATATTTCTAATTAGTGTTGCAAACGTTGCCAAAAAAATTTGCCCAAATTTTTTTGCTAACTAAACGGGCCCTTAGACCCGCTACGGCACTGGCATGAGAGATCTGGGCCGAGCTGGCATGTCAGGGCCCAAGTCCCACCTCTACTGGAGACAGACGGTGGCGCTCGTCGCCGGCAGCTTTATCCGTGATGATGGGTGGGCTGTTTTCGCTTCTGCAGCCCAAGAACGGCCTAGGAGGAGACTGGCTGGGCTGGGGTGTCAGGGGCCCATGTTCCACCTCCAAAACTTTCCACCAGTAGCCACCACACCGGTCCACCCTGAAATCCCCCCGTCTTCCCCATCCCAACAATCTCCACGGGCTGATAAAAAAATAAAATAAAAAAAAACAATCTCCACGGGGGAACCATGGCGCGGTACTCCCCACCGCTGCTGCGCCGCTTCTTCAGCTGCGCCGCCACCTCCGCTTCGCCCGCCGGAGGCAGCGGCGCTGGGAAGAAGAACCTTGTCTTCCTGGGCTCGCCGCAGGTACTGTCGCACCCGCAAAATTCCGGCTTCTCGGTTCGCACTCAGGTTCGGTGGTATGATTACTCAACTCGGTTCCCGAACTCAGGTGGCCGCCTCCGTCCTGGACACGCTGCTGGCCGCGTCGGGCTCCCCGGACTCCGGGTTCCAGGTAGCTGCCGTCGTGACGCAGCCGCCGGCCGCCAAGAACAGGGGTAGGAAGCTGATGCCGTCGGCCGTCGCCCAGCTTGCGCTCGAGCGCGGCTTCCCGGAGGAACTCATCTTCACGCCAGAGAAGGCCCGGGAGGTACCTTCCTGGTTGCCATTCTCGAGTCTGGGTCCTGTACTCCTTTAAGGCTATGGAAGTATGGAGGAGCTGAGTTGATAGTGATTTCTGATGCAATGCAGGAGTCCTTCCTGTCGGACTTGAAGGAAGTGAAACCGGATGTTTGCATAACTGCTGCTTACGGGAACATTCTGCCCCAGAAATTTCTTGATATCCCACCGTGCGGTACGTCTGCTTGTCCAAGTACTTGTTTTGTCTTTCCTTCTAGTGTTTGAGTTCAGTGATGCACAAGGTACCCCAGCATAATTGTCTAGGAAGTAGGAACTTCGGTTCACTGTTTTTGGCAAAACTCTAAGACGTAATGCAGGTTAGAATACTAGCAACTACTTCATAATCATGTCTACCGAAGTAACATTCGTGCATCACGTAATGCAGGTTGTCAGTTACATACACTAATTTTCATAACATCTATAATTGCATTTCAGACCGTGAAACTAAAGAAAAAGTGACATTGGCATGTCATATATACAAACATTGGTTTCATACATGTGCTGTATTGGTATGGTATACTACCATTGGTTTCAGTATGGAATCCCTATCTACTTCTCATATCATCTTATTGCTTTTCAACGGTAACTAGATAGCTACTGGAATCTTCAAGGGCCTGTGTAACTGAAAAAAAAAGGAACCAGACTTGATGAATGCATGATGATCACACGATATTCCTGATTTTTTTTTTGTTCCGGTAACCACAAACCAACTAATATACTGCATTACTTCCAGTCAATTCATGGGCAAGCTAGCTTGGAAGAATTGGTGTTTAAAACCTTAATTTGCTAGATAACAGTTGGGAAGTGTTGAGTTTCGGGTACTAAAATGCTTGGGAACCCTAAGCCCTGATAATCTGCTGTGTCTATATTTCAGGTACAGTCAATATACATCCAAGTTTATTGCCTCTATATCGTGGTGCAGCTCCTGTGCAGAGGGCTCTGCAGGTCTTAATGCTCTCCTTGTTACAACTCAGTGCCACTGGAACTATGTTATACTTTTTTATTTATACCCACTATTTCTGTAGGATGGTGTTGCAGAAACAGGTGTTTCCCTCGCATATACTGTTTGTGCGTTGGATGCAGGACCAGTGATTGCGTGTGAAAGGTTTCCTGTTGATGAATACATTAAGGTAGTTTATATTCACTGTCTTGCTAGTTTGATTAATCATCTTGACAACTTAAAGTTACACAATAGATTCTGCAATTTGTTTACATGGACATGAATCTGTGAAATATGATTATAAACAAATTACATAATGATACCAATCATAAATTTTAGGCCTCCCTGTTGATGTTCAATCACATAACTTTAAGAGGAAAATTGGTTAGTGGACAAGGGTTCCAGTGTACCCATTGCGAATAACTTGATTGCACAAAATTATGCTTTGTTTGTTCATTATCTAGCTTCATACTGAAACTGGATATTACATATTACGAAGAATTTAAAGCATTATTAATCATCATAGCGCATTTCTTATTTTTGTGGGGGTGTCCAACTGCACATCTAGTTAGTGATGAGAGCTAAAACTTTCCACTGCTTGACTAACATGATATGCTGTTAGTTCAATTTACTGGAACAAGTTTCAAAGCAGAATTTGATTAGTTCACACTAAAAAACTAAAAGTGAAGCATCAGATGTTTGGTTATCAGGTTGCTATTATCCTTCATTGATCATTTTCTATGCCACTTTCTTTGTCTGCAGGCACCAGAGCTACTTGCTACATTGTTTGATATAGGTAAAGATTACAAATTAATCATAATACATAAAAGGTCACATTTCTACCTGATCATTTTCATTAAAGTGGTCCTCGTACAGCTTCTAGAAGCTTACCTGTCCTAATGGCTTGTTTGCTGCTCATTCTGCTAACGCTTCGCTGGGTCTAATGATTAGTTGATAAGTTTTGCAAATAAACAGGATGGATGGTTTTAATACTTCATTTTGTATTTCTGACTCGGTAATGTATGTTGATTATTGTATCGAATAGGATCCAAGCTGTTGGTTAATGAACTACCATCCATTCTTGATGGTTCGGCTAAAGAAAAGGCACATCCACAGGATGACTCCGAAGCTACGCTGGCACCCAAGGTAAGCATTGGCAGCAGTAGTTCAGTCTACACTAGATGACGAACTTAAATTTCTTGTATATATTAAGTTATTTGTTTCATTGTACTTATGAGCTGGAAATGGCGCAACTGGAATCTAGAAGAACTTATTTTTATGACTGGGAGGCTCCACCCTTTTCTTTATAGAGAACTTGAGTTTTTAGAGCTTATGTACAACTTTCTAGAAGTACATTGCACTAAAGCTACTGTTGAGTGTATCATACTTCCTTGTATAACTGTACAAATTCAACTTGGGCGTTTTGTTGAATTTTCGTGCCAACAGTCATGCCTACTTTTCAATAGATAAGATGCACTTGCTGAATGTGTTGTACCTAGTACCAGAGACTTGGAATTCTAATCTACAAGCACTTCAGAAGTTAGCAGGCTGCAGGCTAATGCACTCAAATAATTTTCACTAGTTGTATAGAGCCTAACTAAATTCCCTTGATGGTCTGTTTTACTAATTTACCTTGGTGACCTATGTTTTCCAGTTAAATTCTGAGGAGTCATGGCTATCGTTTGACCAAGAGGCTAAAGAGATCCATAACAAGGTGAGTTTGTAATTTCTAGTGTACTCATTAAAGCTATTGCCAACCAACTTCCTTAGGTGCGGGCATTTTCAGGGTGGCCTGGAACTCGTGCAAAATTGCAACTCATAAATCAAAATGGTGAAGCAGATGTGCTAGAGATTAAGGTTATCAGTACGAAGGTTTCATCATCATTTGACAAGGCCGGAGATGAAAACGAGATATTATTCTCCGGGAGTTCCTTGCTGATTCCTTGCAGTGGATCAACTTGGCTTGAGGTGTGTATCCAGTTTTGTTGAGAAATAGCAGTTCTGCCATTCAGTTGTTTTTGCTGTGGGCTTGTGGTTTTCTCTCGGTGTTTCTCTTAGCTTAATCTTGGGTTGCGTATGCTAGGTGTTGGAACTTCAGCTCCCTGGAAAGAAAGTAACAATGGCTCGGGACTTTTGGAATGGTTTGCGTGGTCAGAAGCTGTTGAAGTCACCATAAGAGTGGATATCTGCATTCGCATTGCTGCGCCTGCATGCTATCTTTTGCACAAGATATATTACATGCTCGGCCCCCTAAAATTTTGCAGGGGCATTGACATCATCCTAGCTGCGCCCACAAGGGAAGTGTTGCTATGACTGAAAAATTACTTGAGGTCCCAATTTAATACTATATTTTTTTAGTTTTATTTTTCGTGATAACTTGAGAGGGAAGGAGGTGGACAAATTGAGTTTGTACCGTCCCATGAATTTTGGACAAGAACATACAGATGTTAAGGTATGTCAACTGTTTGATTCAATATCATTTGAAAGAACTGTCCGTTGAGAGATGGCGACACTAAACTGATTGCCATTGCTTCAAATCTGAAAAAGAAAAACTCAATTGTCTTTGTAAGTGCTGAGGCAATAGTTTATTTATCGTACTATCTTGTGGACGTTCAAGCCGACCATGCTAGATGTCTCGAGTGTATATTCTGTGAAGGGTGCTTGCTTCTTTCTCGTGGCATGGTCCACCGAATGGAAGAACGGTCTTGCCTGGCAAATCTATGCAAGCGAAATGTTCCTTAACTTCTGCAAGGTGAAGTAGAGATAACTATATGTAAATAAAGAAACAGTGGCAGGGGTGACTTTATGAAAGACTTGTCTTCCACGGCGGTGCATCTGCTGCCTGGAATGCGGAGTTGGATACGGTGGATGATCGACAATCAGATAAGGGGATGCGACAGCGACAAGACCAACTGCGCCCAGATTACGCCATTCAGAAGGAGCATCCAAATGGCGGTCGTGCGGCTTCCTGCAAATATTGTAATCTCCGTGTGTACCTCATAGGCTCATGCGTCCTTGCATCGATCGCTGTTCTCGGGATTTTGTAGTGCTGCTTCAGACAGCTGCTGATAATGTCTTCAGAGAAAGGTAAATGACTTGACTATGAGAGCAAAGCTAGTGGATGCGCCGGCAGCAGGCGAAAACGAAGCCACCGTGGCATTTATTAAATGCTGCCCTAGCAGTCTCGGCGAACGGAGCACTGGCTGCAGCCAATGGATGGCCAGCGTCGCAGCAGTGCAGCGAATGAGATGACCCCACGCGCACATCCGCTTGCTTCCGCCGATGACTCGCAAAACGCTCGCTTTCTTCTCTCTCCTGATTTCTCTCTCCCCCACGTCAAATTTCGCCAGCTTCCTAACACCCATAATACTCGCTCTGGACTGATGTCAGGGGATTCTCTCAGGGGTGACATCACGTATGTTAGGCAACACAACACATGTATATTATCCCTTTGTGCCATCGCGTGAAATCATTTGGACGGCGCAGTTATAAATGCACGCCCAGTTGGTTAGTCACTCCGGCGGCACCCCTCAGGTCCTGAGTTCGACTCCCCGTGAGAGCGAATTTCAGGCTGAGGGTAAAAAAATCCCCTCGCTGGCCCCGTGTGACAATGCACTGGTTGTGAGATGGCCCAAGTCGGCCTGAGGACCCTTACATGACCCAGGTAGGTAGTTCCCAAGGGTTACGTCTCCCAGTGTCAGGACAGGGCCAGGGTTCGGAGATTTTCTTGGTCGGGGAAGCCGAGTCTTCTCTTAGTTAGTATCGGTGGGGCGGTCTTTCCCCACCCGGCCGAGTTTTTTTTTATAAATGCACGCACCCGGAAGGTCCAGGGTATCCGAGCTGATCTTAGTTTCAGGCGCGCCCAAGTACTAGTCTACGACCACAGACGGGGGGCACGCACGTACATTCTTGGCCATTGCCCGGTCCGTCTAACTCCAAGAGCGCAGCAATGGCGGCCCGTCGCGAAGGGCCGCGGCGCCGGGTGCTTCCACCGCCGGCGCCTGCGGCCGTGCCGATAATAATGATGCGCCGCGGCCGTGGGCGCACTGATCTCCCCGCGTTCCTCATGCTGCTGGGCGCGTCGGTCGTCGTGCGCTCCGCCTCCGCGGGGGCCACGTCGCCGTCCGCCACCGCCTGCGGCGATTGCCTGCTCGCAGGCTTCCTGCTCTGGCTTCTCGGCGTCATGCTGCTCTCCTTCCACCGAGCGCAGACGCTTCGGCGTTTCATCGTTGGCCGCCTGCTGCGCCGCTTCTTCTAGTCTAGTAGATCGGCCCCGTGCGCGCGTGTTTCATTGCCAGCTTGTTTTACAAATGTTCATGTACGCCGAATCGCCGATCGGTTATGCAACTTTTGGACTTGCAGTGTACTTGTGCCTTAATATCATGTTCAAATGATCCGTAACCACATAATACCATAATCTACTGTTAGTACGTTAGACAAAAGATACATACAATTGGTAACTGGTTACAAATTCTCAATTTCCATCCTTCATAGTATGCTTGGTCACAGTTACACACCAGCAAAGTCGAGCTTGAGCACGGTAGAGAGGACAAACTTCATGTATTAGAATCCTGTCGCAACTTTTGAGCCCGTTCTCTCCACGAACCCTTTTGCATTGCCAAAACCTATGGAAATGGTTTCATGAGTGGTGTTGTAATACACAGAAATAAACAAAAAAACAAGGGAAACATACTAGATAGTCTTACTTTGTCGCTAATGAGGGAGCTGCTGGGTTGAGCTTCTATATCTTCAGCTTTCTCGTCCTCATCATTGGCTTTCAGCTCATCCTCAGCAGCTTCAGTATTAACAAACGAAGTTGTAGGTACTCCAAATATAGCCTCCTCATGCGCGTCCCTGACTTTATCTTCATGCTTTGACTATGGTATGTAAAGAGCAACGAATGGGGTGGGGTGGGGGTATAGTCACGAACAATGGAAAGAGTGCAGAAATATGGAATTTTAACTCATTGTTCCACTGTATACCTCCACAGCAGAAAGCCGGAAACTCTTTCCAATATTCTTCACCAGTGAAGCATCATCATTAGCAACTACAAATAAAAATCAGGGTAAATTCTGGGTTACCAAGGCTAAAAAACAGATCCCATGCATGGCCTTTTTGTGTGGATATATTGCTGCGCTAAAACCTCTTAAATGCTTAAGCAACCAACTATACCACTGCATCAGTCAGAAAAAGGTTGACCGTGATGCATCCAACTTTCAAAAACTTGAGAAGTCAAGCAATTGCATTAGTTGAGGAAACCACATTATGTGAGCATTATTGTTGAACAGTTTTACCGTTGATACAGATGCATATGAACCTGAATGGGACAAGTGGCGGCATGAATAGCTAAACAAGGAGATCTTTGCCGGTGCTCAGTTGCTCACTTGTTTTTTTTTATATCAAACATCTATCTAGCACTTTTCACTTCAGAAAATAATCAGCTGATAATCCAATTTTGAATCAAACAACATTGCCTGATAACATGTACCAAACTTCAGATGCTTCTTCGACACACACAATGTAACTAGGAAACTATTTTATGCTCAACAGGCTGTTCTATCTTTGTACAGACAATAGACGATCCCTACATCAATCTAAAGATCTGAGCTAGTATCATCCAAGCAATAAACAGCTTTAGCTCCACAATTCCATAACAGAAATTATGTAAGAAGCAAAAAAAAATTTCTCTGTTACATTAAGCCTAACCTTTATAACTCTTGAAATGGTTGAACTGATGTAGTCAGTTGACATAGGGAAAGTTGGAATTCTAAATTTTCACTCGTATAAAGAGGAGGGCCATTTCATTGTGCATAAAAATTGAAAAATTACGAGGAAACAAAAGACCCTCTTATGTTTAAGATATCGTAGCTTTCTCTGGAATCTGATAACTCAAATAAAAATGTATTTTAATTAGAACATCCTATTGTGTATATTTCACTAGGTTCCATAAAGTGTTCTACACCCTAAAAATAGGATTGTAAAACATATGGTGTTTAAAAAACCAATATCAGTATGCCATGTGGGTGTCTAAAATAATACCACACCGAGCTGAATAATAATTTAATGAACAATGTCGTCCAGAGCCACAAAGGGAATAATCAAGACAGTACAGCCATATTCAGACTGACTTGATCAAGAACCATGTTAATGAAAACTCATATCAAGGAATAATCGAGACTGAAGCAATATCAATACTAACCTTCAACATCATCGTTATCTTCATCAAGTGGAGCATCCTTATTAAATTCAAATCTTTCCCACCGCACAGTTGCACTTCCGAGAGTGGAATCTTTTGCAGCTGCCAATTAGGGGAAAAGAAAATCTTCAGAACAATGAAAATGTCAAAAAAGAGACTGCAAACCTATCATGGAATGTGACCAACATAAAACATTGCAAACCAATGCGCATTTGCATTTTGCTTTGGTATACAAGGTGCGTTGATTTTGAGTTTTGGAGCTATATCACGAGGCTTAGCTACATAAATAAACAGAAATGCACATAAGCACCACACTGCTTATACTTATATATGGTGGATTTCACATTTTTCTTTATGTAACAGGAGTTAATTTTCAGTCTTGGAGCTATATGATGATGCACAGAAATAATGAACAAACAGAAATGCACATAATCATCACACTGCTTAGACTTATCTATGATGGATTTTGCATTTCCTTTGTGTATAAAAGAGTTATTTTGAGTTCCGGAGCTATATCATATGAAGCATAGGTATATATATCCAAACAAAAATGTACATAAGCATTGCACTGCTTAGAATTAATCATAATGAATTTTAGCTGATCAAGCTAGCATAGCAAAGTATCTCAACTTATGTACAATTATTTTCCAAAATTTTACTACAATGTAGAACCTCATATTTAATAAACCTATGCTACCAGTACCAGACCATTGCTGTGTTCCAACAAGGAGCCACAAAATTTCTATTGGTTGAAAAAAGGCAGCACCCTAGCTCATAAGGTTTGGTCCGTCTTGTGTCATTGACAGGTGAGCCTTATAGTCCATTCCGTATGCGAGTCGAACTAGCCCTCCATCCACGATTACATAGATCCCTACAACAGCTCTATGTATCCGATATTTGTACAAACTCTGTCCGTAGCAATGCACGGGCATAATAGCCTAGTAATAACAAAAACGAAGAACTCTGAAAATATTAACAAAATGAAGAAATCAGAAGTGCGGAACTTACATGTCTCTGAGAGCTGAAGCTTCATCTTTGCTTTAACTCTCTCAGCTGGTGTCTGCAAGAGCATCAAGTTCTAATGATTTCAAAACACCGGGAAGCTTACAACAAAATTGTACAGCAGATACAAATTTACAAAGCAGTAAGACCAGGGCGCGACCAACCATTCTATCATATCCTTCTATGAGCCGCGAGTAGTCTACTTTACCGCCGTCCCTACCACCACGGGCCTTTGAGCTATCACGGCCGTCGTCGTGCCGTCGATCCCCATGCCGGTCCCACCGGCCTTCAGAGAGCGAGTTCCTGCCACTCCGGCGGGAAGGCGACCTCGACCGAGACCTAGAGCGCCTCCGAGACGACCTGCGATACCTCTCCCGAGACCTGGACCGGCGCCTGCGCTCCCTCGACCGGGACCTGGACCTCGATCGGCGCCGGCTCGAGCGAGACGGGGACCTGGACCTGGACCTGGACCTGGACCTGGACCGGGTCCTGGGACGCGAAGGAGGCGGTGAACGGGAGCGACGGCGCGTGCTGGATGGGTGCTCAGAATGCCGCGGCGGCGGTTTGGCGAGATTAGGGGGTTGGCCGGGGGCAGGGGCGGCGCCAGCGCGGACAAAGCCCGACAGGAAGGAGGAGGCTGCGGTGGGCTTGGAGGGGAAGGAGGTAGCATCGGAGGAAGAGGAGGAGAAGCCGAGCCCCTGCTTGAAGCGGCGGGCCCCCTCGCCCTTGCGGTTGAGCTCGTCGTAGTACGCCGCCGCCTTCGCTTCCTCCATCGCTCCCGGCTCCGGCTCGTGCGGCACGCGAGGCCGGTGGGTCGGTCGGGGACGGTGCGAGTGGGCCTTTTTTTTAGGGCATACTGGGCTGCGTAAGCTGCAACGCTATACCTATTCGGACTAAACAATCCGATGGGCCTTTTAGATATCTGATTCCTTTTTCTCGCCCAGCCCAGCGATATCGCATACAGGTTTCTGACATTTGGCTGCAATGTTACTGTATACCAGTCAAAAATGTTATGGCTGAAGCAGCAAAATGCATGATAAAGCTCGTTCAGGACTCATGAAATCCCCACAATTTGCTAAGACAATGATACAGTATAAGTGACATTCTTGCATTCCAAACAAGCCCTTGAGCAGATACCACAAACATTTTCCTCAGTACAAAGGAAGACGGGAACAGAAAGCCACACAATTTCATTTGATGTGCTTGCAAAGGGAATATACAGTAATAAAGTTATTCGATGAAATATTTTTGTCAGCCATAGACTCATTGTGCTTCATTGCCATATTCATAAACCGTCTAGGATTCCCTGACTCTGCCTTGCTGGAACCAAAGGCGTCACTGACTTGTGATTTTAACCTTTGCAAGTTCAGCTGCCGCACGAGCAGCAGCAGATGCACGGGTAGCGGCAGCAATGGCAGCTCTGGCTTTTTCTAGCACATCTGATGAACTTGGGTTGGTGCAGGATCTCTCCTCAGCAGGGGAATGATGCTCCTGGGTTGCCACAATGGTCTTAGAGGCAACATAAGCTATTGAACCCCCAGCTGGTGAACTTGGAGACTCAAGAACTTGATGTTTTTCCACATCCCTGGCAGGTGGCTTCAACGCGGGCGGCTTATCTCTTGAAGCAGAAGCAACTGGAGAGTTCTCAATTGGTGGCTGGACCTGGTGGACTGAAGATCCCGAGCCATCCTGCATACCAACACAAAGCACATGAAGTGATTTCTAAAGGATTTTGATCAAACTTAACTGGATACAGTTCTTGATGGAACTATGTAGGCACATATGCTTGTAGCAAGTTGATTCTGGTTCTCTTCTGAATTCCTTAATTGACCACCCCATGTTAATGAATCAACAGCCCCCAGTTTTAGTAAGCAGCCGACAAACTTTTTTAGCATTAAAAGATTATGTTTGCAGTTCTCATATGTAAGGATCAATATCGATCCAATGATATACTCCCTCCATCCCAAAAATAAGTGTTGTTTTAGCATTCAAGTTTTGTCCCACAAAGAGTGTTGTTTTAGCTTGTAGTGAGATACATCTAATTAAAGCAATGCCAAGTAAAAAAAACTGTATAGAAAAACGCATGGAGCAGATCAAATGTTTAGTAAATACTACTTTTCTGATTCCAATGCATATGCATTCATTGAGAATCTAGAAAACCAAATAAACAACACGGTTTTCAATCACAACTGCTAGAAGTAATTAGGGGTAACAAGATCATTTCTCAGGATGTATGTCTGAAATTTTCTAAAACAACAGTCTATTTGGGATGGAGGGAGTACAAACAGTAAGAACCAATATCGACCCAAGGACATACAAACAGTGATGGTAAAAAGATAAATGAGGTAAATACAGAAGATTAGACCAAAGCTATAAGAAAATCAATTATGGCATATCATGTGGAGTATGTAGCTGACAGTTGGACATTTCTATCTGAATGTCAGATGAAAAAAAAGAGAGTCTTGCATGAAATTAAACAATCGCAAGAGGAAACTAATGGTTTCTCAGAATGAGCATAAAGATCTAAGTAAATTCCTTCAACTGAAACATCATATAGGTGATGTTAGGCCAACTACCAGTAGATCTTCATATTTCTTGTTGAATTCCGCTTCAGTATTAGATGAATCCCATTCAACGTTGTACTCTTGGGCAATAGCTTTCAGAACTTTCAGCTTTGATTCACCTGATGGAGCCTTCACCGAGAGCTTCTCGATTATCTGTACTCAACATTTTGAAAAGGTAAAAGATGCTCACTTTGTGAGCAACACAATTCCGGGTTGAGCATGTTGGAGGTTCCACTTACTGTGCGATTGACACCACTGTCAGGCCGCAACTCCATAGCAGCAGCAACAAACTCCTTGCCATACTTGGTGGTAAACAAATTGCGGAGATGCATTAGCTCAGGCAAGTCTGAACATCTTCCTGATGCAAATATTATACTAGCAATTGCTTCTCGCAGTTCTAAGGGGCATTCCCTGGTCCATGAGAAAAATAACAGGTGTAATCATATTCTTTTAGGTGATAAAAAAAGTATCTCGAGTCGACAATAATAATTTAATTCAAGCGCAATTGATAAAGCAGAACCTACTTTTGAACCTCAACAATAGGGACTCGTGCCAGAACAAATTCACAGAAAAGCTCCACAATCTCATATGCAGCCAATATATTTTGCTCCCGAATAATGTGCTCCACCTATGATTAATAGTGATAGATCAGAAAATGCAAAGGAAATAATACAAAAAATGACAACTATGCAAAAGAAATAGCTATAAGCCTATAACTCCAACTTACTCGAATCCTTGCGATAGATTCCTGGCCAGTCTGAAGATACTGAACCATCTCTTTCCGCATATTTATCAGTTGTAACTCCCTCCTATTGCGCAGCAGCTTGATCCTCGAAATGACAAGATTCAAACATGTTTTGCTACATAAAGCACAGAAATTCTGTTAGTTAAGGGTTTAAACAAAACAACATTTGCTTCCCTAAGTCCACCATGCATATAAATGACTAATACTGTAAGAAGCAAGAAGTAGCATGAAATGTCAACTGACTATGGGCAAGAACAATAGCGGAATAGCCAACTGAGCTGATAATCGACTGGTACTTCCATAACTCAGATCCAGTAAATTATGAAAGATCATTGGCTATTGTTGAAGCGATTGCACTAACACACATGGGAACTTAAATATATTATCAATTTCATTGGCTCCCTGTGGATTCAGATATCTTTACTGAAGCAGCCATCCTTACTACCAAACAGCTGCCAATCTGTCTTCTAATACTGAGCCTGATTAAGAGCATATAACATCTTCAAAAACATAGCATACATGAAACTGCTCAGCAGCATCTAACATACAGTTTTTTTTTCTTGAAACGAACCGGGCAGGAGAGCTGCCGTTTATATTAAGCATACAGCTTTCAAGAATGGCAATTCGCCACTCAAGGAGAAGGGGATGGAACAAAGAAAGGCATCCATGACATCATCAGGATCCAGCTAGCGCTGCTAGTTTTTTGCAAGATCGTAAGAAAAGGTAATCAAGTAAACAACTTTAAGCCTAATCTAAATCTAGAACTCCGAACAACACACTGGAATTCGCGATCTTAACATCCGCCCCAAACCGAAATGGGAAATTTGTCGCCAAGTCAGGGGTTCGTGATTGAAAGGGGACAGGAAGGGTAACCATTTGGTGCCGAAGGTGGAGCGGTTGAAGAGCGAGTTGAGGGACGACATCGCCGGCGGCGTCGCCCGCGGATGGACCTGCCGATGTCAACAGTTCAAGCGAGTAGCAACGGGGAAAGACAAGCTCTTCCATGTAGTTTTGCAGTTATACCCCTTTGGTTGTTCGTTTTGGACTTTTTCAGTTGGATATTTTCTTTATATAAAATTTAAGTTGGGAACATATCACGTGCAAAAGAGTTTGATTTGCATCTAATACTCCCTCCGTTTCAAGTTGTAAGTCATTCCAAGAATTTTGGAGAGTCAAACTATCTCAAAGTTTGACTAAAAATTTATAGAGAAACACAAAAATTTATAACATCAAATAGATATACTATTAAAATATAACTAACAAAAAATCTAATGATACTTAATTGGTATCGTAAATGTTATTATCCTGTTGTATAAATTTGATAAAACTTGGAAAATTTTGACTCTTCTAAATTCTTGAAATGACTTATAATTTGAAACGAAAGGAGTATGTTCCTATGGAAGTTAGTGTTAGTGGCGTTTTCTTTGTTGTATGGAAAGGTCTAATTGTTTCATCAACTATATATGTTTTTAATATCAATTTCGTCAATGAAATAGAGATCTCGTTGATCATAAAAGATGTTAAAATATAAATGAATTGTCTACATCTTCCCATCAGCTTAAACTTTTGAGTTAAATTAGTTGGTGCATGCAACTCAATATCGTATTAGGGCCGAAGGTCGCGAGTTCGAATTCTGGCGGATGCGAGTAAATAAAATAATTACAACCAACTCCTAGTATTCACGTTTAAGGCTTGAGGGGCCTGCACGTGAGGGAGAGTGTTGAAGTATAGGAGAATTGTCCATCTCTTCTCATCAGTTTAAGTTTTTTTTGTTGAATTGGTTGGTGCATGCAACTCAATAAAAGGCCAAGGCTGTGAATATATTTTTGGTCAAAATTTCAAAGTACCTTTTCAATCTTTATGAAAAAAGATTGAAAACATGAATCATTGCAGTTATAAGTCATCTTTAAATGCAGTTTCATAATATCATAGTTCTATTCAATGTTATATCCTCATTATTGCATATCGTACACTACTACAACTTAGGGCAATTCCAACCCATAGTGTCCATGAGTATTGTTTATGTTGTCATATCATCAAGACATCACCTTTAGAAACTACTCTACAACACATGATTTCTTGGTGTGGATTCCTACTAAACTCTCTTTCTTTTCTCCACCTATCATATTTGTTCTCCATTTTATGAAGACACCACCTCACACCCAATGCACAACATGTGGTGTCTCTTTCCACACTCTCTCTCATTTATTATGGTGCCACATAAGAAAAAATCCTATGTGGCAGTATATTTAATTCTATAGACACCTGTTGGGGGATGGTCTTAGTCTTACGATACCATTTAAAGCATCAAGTGCTAGTAGGTTAGTAACTCAAGATAGCGTCTTTCATATGACAGCTCCAAGGATATGTCTACTGTGCCTCTCTTACACACGAAAAGTTTCTCATGATAAATCGTACACCATGGAATAATTTGTGTACTCCAATAGAAGTGGTATTATCTTGCCCTAAAAAAAATAATGGGTACTATCCTGTGGTGTCTGGAGTACAAGGAAACAGGACGCGGGGTAGGTTTCTGATATGCCTTCTGAAATGGCATACCTAACGTGAACTTTTAGTCAAGTATATGAACAGTAGAATTCATGCACCAAGTACCAGATAGAGGGAAGCAAAATATAATTGAAGCCTAGTTTAGATCTTGGCATGCGAAACTTGACTATGTATACAATGCCGTGTTCACAATTAACAAAAAATACATAGTCAGTCAACATCATTGAGATAGCAAGCGCCAAAGAACTACTCAGATTAATCTCTGCCTACCATGCCAAAATTTGAAGCACTAGAGAGACCCATATAAGAAGGGCATTCAACAATGTGAATCCAGCCAGGAAATGATGTCGTTAATTGCGGTTGAAATCCTGTCGTCTGGCTCTCCCTCTAAGATCGAGTGGTAACTACCGTCATAGAGCTTGAGGGTCTTGTCTTTGGTGCTAGCTTTCTCATAGAGGAATTTGCTTACTTGAGGATCTGTTACCATGTCTGCGCCTCCATGAAGAATCAGCAACGGGGAGGAGATCTATAGGAATATCAAATGTGTTAGATGTGTTTTTCTTTTAGGTACTTGTACAATGAGACGAAAAGTAGGGATTGCTTGAATTGCATTTGGATTATGTTTAAATTATATAAAACAAGAAATCCAACGCCATAAGAATAAGTGCAAGTGATAGTTACCTCCTCCAACTGTGATTCAATGTCGTTAGTGGCCTTCAAAAGTTCAACTGCTGTTCTTAATCTCATTTGGTCAGAATATGATATGGCATTGTACTCAGCCTGAAATGAAAAAAACAAGGTAAGTGTCTTAAATATTTCAACCAGAAGTGTTGTGTTGATTCATTTTGTAAAGGTAACATAAACTATTACTAGAAGGTTGTGACGAACAAGACAAATTGAACAAGAATGTAGAATATTTCACACCATGATAATGCAGAAAAGAGAGGCAGATCACAAATGTCACATGGATAATACGATACATGCTGGTTGCTAGATATCGCATTACATTCAAGCAAACCATGTTGAAGATAATAACACAGAAAAGTGTGCAAGGAACTTACTACTTTTCTTTTCCTTGGATCTCTAAATGCCAAATCTCCTATATCTTTCTGCGGAAATAACTTTGCTTCAGGAAGAAGACATGACAATATGCTCAGCGCCTTCAAAACTGGTGCCGGTGGTGTTACATCTTCTGAAATCTTGCCAATAGAATTCAGTCTCGTAAAACAGGGTTACTGAGGGCAGAAAACATATCAAGTACGTAACGTAAGTCCTTGGGTTGAAGAACTCCTAATACCACTCGCTAATTGTTTATGTATGCTTCAGATTAGTTGTCATATCATGCAGTAAAGCTGGACATGAACTATGACTGTAGTACCTATGCACAGTGAATATAAGTTATTTATTGATCAGTGGAATGTTGGCCTACAAAAAGGCGACATGTCCAGCAACTGTGTAGCAGAGATGCGGATGTTGCGGTGGTTTTGCGGGCACACAAGGAGGGATAGAGTCCAGAACGAAGTTATTCGGGATAGGGTCGGGGTGGCACCAATTGAGGAGAAACTTACCCAGCATCGGCTGAGATGGTTTGGACATGTCCAACGAAGGCCTGCTGAGGCGCCGGTGCGTAATGGGGTTCTTGAGCGGGTCGATAATGTAAAGAGGGGTAGAGGTAGACCTAAACTGACGTGGGATGAGTCGGTTAAGAGAGACCTTAAGGATTGAAATATCTCTAAAGAGATAGCTTTGGATAGGAGCGCTTGGAGACTAGCTATCAATGTGCCTGAACCTTGAACTTATTTCTTTCGGGTTTCATCTCTAGCCTACCCCAACTTGCTTGGGAAAAAAGGCTATGTTGTTGTTGTTGTTGTTGGTTCCCCATTCACAGTGCACTATATTTCCACCTACTGTCAATTGTGAACTAACACAGCCAAAGTTGTGCGCTAGCACTAGTCATGATTGGAGAATTGGTGGGTGCTGGAAAATATGCCAACTTGTACTAGTACAAACAAAGGAATGCAATTATGAGATCACCAAATTTGATCAGTAAAGAAGGGAATTTGAGAAATACTTTGCACATGGGCGCGACAAGAAGCACACCATCCCATTCTTTTTGTTGCTTCAAGTGTATTTTCAGGGCCACTGCACCTCCCATTGACTGTCCCAAGAGAAAGTGTGGCAGCTCACGCACTTCCTTCATGCCTGAACATCAATAATCCTAATATCATGATGCAAAGGCTATATCATTACATAACATATCTACTCTTATCTACAGAAGATAAGCCAACAAAAACCTCTTATTCGTGCATACTGTTCAATGACATGGTCCACCATTCCATCAAAGCTTGCAATGTAGCCATGCAGACCATATGACAAACCAAAACCAGGATAATCCATAGCATAAACGGCATATCCAGCAGCAGCAATCCTCTTAGCAATACCTGGTATTTTCAAGCTTGTTAGTAGACATGCAGGCAAAGGAATAGAAAAAAACAAAGTAAAACATAACAGAATAAGTAAATGCCACCTTCAAAAAAGAAAGTGCATGTATCCCCATATCCATGGCAGAAGAAAAGTGCAGCCTTGGTGGCAGTGCCCTCTCTTGGCAGCCAGCTCTTCCAGAATATTTCAACTCCCTTTGAATTAGTCTCATAATTCTACAGAAACAAGTAATATCAATACCCAATGCAAGGAAAGAAGCTCTTGAATTACTTCAAGAGTTAAACTTACTACTGATCTATTAGTTTCACTTGAAGGCTAATGTCTACAAGTATATTAATTTGGGTCATTAGTTATTGTGGCAATGCCAGCATCATGCCACTCCCTGTAAAGTTATGCTTGCTGACCACGAGCTTCTGCAGTGGCTCAACATATCTAACATTTTTAGATGTCGTGATCCCAAATTTTGCAGCAGAAATTATACTTGTGCTCCTTGTATTGCATATTTGTGAGGGAAAGTACAACTACTTGAACCAAATTGAAGGGAAGGTCAATTCAGAAATTCCATCATGTCCCCACCTCTTCCATCTGAATTCCCTTGGGAGCCATCTGCAAAATAAAAGGCAGGACATGGAAATTGAGAGAAGGGGCCTAGTGTGTGAATCAGTACAACAAGGATACCAACTGGAACTCAATAACTCGTGCAGATGTCTGTCACGTTCTCAGAAGGGAAAAACTTGGAAAAAGTTTTACTCAGATTAGCATGGACTATCGTCCGGACTCCTAATGCTGTCTGTTTTTAATATCACCCGTTCAATTTTTTGTTTCCTAATTGGTAAAGCGGATTAAGTTAGATGAGGCAAAATGAAGATTTCGGTTATACTATGGAATCCATCTCACTCAGATGGCATCAGGATATTGCAAATTGCACATAGGTCTGCCCATTTCTATCTCATATACGTCGTTTCTTATTGCCTCCATTGTGATACTGCTAATTTGTTGTGCTTGGAGCGGCACACAAGCACTAGAGCTACGCAGATCAATAGAACAAAATCCTACCAGTTGAGGAGCAATTTCTGCTCACACACCTTAATGAGGTGGCGAGCTCCGCAGGGCTGGAAGCATTCGACCGTTCCGCGAGTATTAATTTTGACAGTTTGGAACCTGAGCTACAGCGTACGAAACCCAATCACGCGAGGAGCGACGGGGCACACGAACCTTGAAGAGGTAGTGGTCGAGGGTGGGGAGCACGGGCGCGAAGGCGGCCCGCACACGGCGCCGCCCGGGGGCCCAGTCCAGGCACTGCGCCGCGGCGGCCCGCAGCTCGTCGCTCGCGCCCTCCAGCGCACGCGCCCGGTGCGCGCCCTTGGCCGCGGCGGCCGCGATCACGGCGGCGCGCCTCCCCAACGGGCGAGGCAGCGCCGCCGCGGCGCCGCGCGGGCCGGGGTGCGAGATCGCCGCCATGTGAGGAGGCAGCGAGGGGGAGGAAGAGCCTTGCCTGCTCCGCTGCTCGGCTGGCCTGTCGATCGGAGCTGTGGCAGTGGCACGGGCGCACGTGAGGGGGGGCGCTCTGCTTGAGAGGGAATTTTTCGCGTGGCGTTGCCGGGCGCGGTGGGCAGGTTGGTGCCTGTCTGTGTCCTTGTCTGGGGAGTTGCCCACTCCGCCGCTCGGGACGCCGGCTTGGGGAGGCTTGTTTGACTTTGACGGTTTGAACCCTTCGCATCCGCGTTGTGCGTGTTAAGAAATCAGTTTGCAGCACTCAACCACACAGATCACAGACTCGAACACAAGAGTGAAAGCGCAGAGTAGAGAGATAGTTTTTCGGTAGTAGTGTAAATTGGTGATCCTTAGATGCACCTCATATTCTTTTATTTCAAAGTTTATATCAATTTTCTAAAATAAGATTTGATTTTGGAGAAATGGTACATAATTTTGAACTAAAAGAGTTTGAAGTGCATCTAAAAATCACTAATTGGCATCCCTAACTTATATTTTTTTTACTTTCTGATATATATTACAATGGTGAAAATGACCCCTATTTATAGGGGAGATGCTGATACAAGAACAAATATTACAGTATATAAACATTACATAAACATTGGACTTTCATTTCCTGTTCATTTATTTGGCCACACCCAAAATCAATCTTTCACATACTGTAGATTGACTCTGATTTACAAAAGTGCGAGTGCGCCTTGCGAGTTGTGTGTGTGTGACTACTCTCGTGAGCAAGGGCAAGCGAGCCTAAGCCCTTGTTTTTTTAGAGAAAAGGTCTTCCCCGTTTTATTACAAGAACAAAGCGTACAAAAGTGTCACAAGTTTAAAGAAAATCAGCCTAAATGCTCTTCTCGCTCCAGCGAGGTATTCAGGTTCTATTCAGAGAGAACACCTGGACGAGCAGTGAGCATACATTGTGACAGACATAGACAAATCATGCGCATCTTCCTAGCTCCCACCTTCCACCGCACCTCTGGAGGCCAACCAGCGTCGAGGAGACCGAGAAGCTCCCAAACTTGACGAAGTTGAGCTGCTCCATGCAATTCTCGCTGGTTCTGCTCCTCTTTTCTCCAGTTCGACAATGATGAACTCCAACTCCAACTCCTTGTCTGGTTTGATCAGTGCCCGCCATCTTCTCATCGTCTTGGCGCACCTGGACAGCACCACTTCCACACTTCTCCATTTTTTATCCTGAAAACACAAACCATTACGCAGGTTCCAAATTGTCCAAAGAACCGCAGCACAAGTGTAATTTAAGACAAGGTTTCTTTTATCACTTATCCACCATCTAGCCACTGACTCAAACAGATGATGAATAGTTTTAGAGTCAGTACAAAATAGACAGGTCTTAGAGCATCTCCAACCAAACTCTTATTTTTGAACCCTATTTCACCCATATGAGGACCTTTCATCCAGTTTCTCTCTCCTACTTCGAAATGAACTCCAACAAACCCCTCATATTTGGCCCCCTACTTTCAACTCTCTCATATTTTATTGATATGAACCAATTACCATGAGTATAGTGTTAAATAAATAATTTTCTACATGGGTTATATTTTGTACGAAATAATATTTTCCAACGGTTGGTTTTTTTGTAACGGTCATATTTTGAACGGCTATATTTCAAACGGTCATATTCCAAACGGATTTTTTGCAACGGTCATATTTCAAACGGATTTTTTGCAACGGTCATATTTCAACGGCTATATTGCAACGGTCATATTTCAAACGGCCATATTTCCAACGGCTATATTTTTCACCTCGCTATATATATGCATGTCCACCCTCCTGGTTCCCACATGAAGTCATTCTTCCCTCCCCTACTGAAATGAGTTCTTTGTCTCGCTTGGACTCCTCCTCCTCCTCCTCGTCAGACGACGACGACGAACTCATCCTTTCAGCATTACACATAGCACACAGACGATATCAAGCTAGAAATGTTCCAACATGGGGCGGTTCGGTGGTTGGTCGAGAGTATATTCATCGCGACAGAGTAGGCGGCGCATGGAGGTTGTACAATGACTATTTTTCGGAGAATCCGACCTATGGTCCGACTTTCTTTCGGCGTAGGTTTGCATTCAATCCTCCAAATTTGGTTTCCAAATTCTCAGTTCATCCTTTTCTTTTGTTTTCTTATTCGTATTTCTTTCCTCAGGTTTAGAATGGGTCGTTCTCTCTTTATGCGCATAGTGCAAGCTGTAGAGCAACATGATGACTATTTTGTTCAAAAAAGAGAGGGGAATGGACGCCTTGGGTTATCATGTTTGCAGAAGATTTGTGCAGCATACATGATGATAAGTTATGGAGTACCTGCAGATTTTATGGATCAATATATTCGTATTGGTGAAAGCACTGTCATAGAGAGTCTTAGAAGCTTTTGGAGTTCTACAATCTCGCTTTGCTATTGTTCGTGGACCGGCCCGTTTTTGGGATAAAGAAACCCTTAGAGAGATCATGACAGCTTGTATCATAATGCATAATATGATTGTTGAAGATGAGCGAGATGAAAATGCAGACTTCCGCTACGACGGTGTTGGACAGCTTGTTAGGCCTTCGCCCAGTGAAGAACGTAATCGCACAAACGAGTTCCTTGAGTTCATGCAAGCTCATCATGCTATACGAAATGTGCAAACTCACTCTCAACTTCGTGAAGATCTGATCCAACACCTCTGGCAATGTCATGGAGACATGTATTAGTTATTTATTAATAATGGTTATATCTTAGTGAAGTACTCAGTTCTATATTCATCATGTACTCTTTTCTATTTTAGCCATGTACCCAGTATTATCCTAATAAAACATCTGTACCTCCGGTGGACTTGCAAATTGAGTTCCATCCCACTCTAGATCATATTTACAATGGCTATTTTGGTACTCTCGCATGATAGTCCACACATGATAGGAACGACACTAATTAGATTAGATAGTCCATACATGACCAACATAAGAGTACATAGTCCACACATGACAGGAATAACACTACTTAGTCTAGATAGTCCATACATGACCAGCATAAGAGTACATAGTCCATACATGACAAGAACAACACTACTTTAACTAGATAGTCCATATCATCTTGCAGTCTGACATATCGCATGACAATCTCAATTGGAGCCACCACCACCAAAGCGTTGAGCAATGATCAAATCCTGCATTTTCTCATAGTAGAGGCGCTGTCGATCACTCATACTAGTAAGGTCCATTTTCATTATTTTATCATCTTCTATCCTTTTCTTTAGTTCTAGCTCTTTTCGCTGCAAATCAGTCCTTTCCTTCTCTGCTTCCATTTTTTTTCTTCTATCCTTTTCCTTAGTTCTAGCTCTTCTCGCTGCAGATCACACCTTTCCTTCTCTGCATCCATTTTAATTTGAAGCCTTTTCATCTCTATTGCAATTCTCTCATCATTGCGTTCTTTTTTTTTCAACTCTTTCAGCTCTTCAACCTCTTTCTTCTTAACCCACAAATTCTCCATTGCATCCATGTAAAGATTTTCTCCAGGAGACATGGGATTTTTATCTTTGCGTTGCCGCTCTTTCTCCTTCTTTCTACCATCTGGCCTTGCATTGGTAGCATCTGTAGACTGACTGGCACCCTCCTCTTGAGCAGCAACACCACTTGCATTGGCTGCAGGAGTAGAGGTTCTAGGACTTGAATTGGAGGATGTCTTTTGTTTCTTATTAGCACATGCCTCATGCCATTTCTGTTCATGCTTCAAGATATTCCAACAATGCAGCAAAGTGAATGATTTCTCTTCCTCTTTTTTCAATACATCACAAGCTTGCAGTACCTACACAAGTGGTACATGTGTTAGAAATTATACAGAGCCCATATTTATTTTCAGCCAATCGAAAGATTCTAAACAAATTTATACCTTATCTTGCTCTGTCGTTCCGCTTTGGGCCCTTCTTTGAACTTGACCATACCATCCACAGAATTTGTTGACCATCTCTAGGATAATACCCCAACGGTGAGTGAGAGAATTGCAGTTGCGGTCACTATCAAATTCCTTGTGCAAATGATAGTAGTCATGAATTCTTTCCCAATAGGTGGCACGAGGCTGGTCAATGCCTTGACTGCATCCATGCTAATTTCTAGCCATGCTGCCACTAACAAATTGTCCTCTTGAACACTAAAATTTCTGGTTCTCTTTTTATTACCTTTCAACACAGGACTAGCTTCCACCTCAACAACTGCTTCCTCCACCACCATCTGGTCCACTTGTGGACTTGGAAATTGGCAGCCATCCCACTCTAGATCAGCACTGCTGCCCACTCCATTTTGGTCCAACAGGTTCGAGAAGAAATCCATGTCCCTTCCTGCATTGCAAACACATGATGCATTAATCAAGTTGGAAGACCATCCTTTTCAGCATTGCAAACACATCATGTACGAATCTAATTGAGATTCAAAATGAACAACAGTGAGTAGTTAAAAGGGAGAGCATGATACATGGAACATGACTAGCCTCGCTAGGAAAACAGCAAGCATGGGATAAACAGGATCTCGTGTGCAAATCTATCAGATATATAAGATGAATAAATCTTTCCAACATTCATAATAGTGTAATTCATGAAAGAAAGGAAAACAATAAGCAGTAACCTTTTGAAAGTGCAGAAATGCATAAACTGCTGACATAAACTTTTGTGCATGATTTCCTCCTGTGAGAACAAACTGTGTTTGATCACTCAATAAATAAGCACATGAATATGCATGCGAACCACTGAACCAGCAGCGCGTCAGCTGTCAGCACATCGATCTGCAGTGGGTCAGCATCAGGAATCCACCAACAGCAACCAACGGAGGAGGCGGGGGAGCAGCGGGAATTTTACCGCCGAAGCGCGGCCGCATATCGAAGCCTCTCGAGCGCAGGGATGGAGGCGGGGCGCAGCCGTTTCGCCGCACGCGAGAGGGAAGCGAGTGAGCGCTAGCCTCAGGGGCCACGAATCCCGCTCCCTAGCGGCAGGGCCTCGGCGCGCGCGGAGCGGGGGGCCGGCGTGGCTCCGGCTACGGCGGGCGTGTACATCCGGCGGCCGAACCGCTCGATTCGGCCGTCCGCTGCCACCAGCGACCTTCCTCTCTCACCCTAGATCTAGTTCGCAGATGAAAAAAAAACAGAAGGGGACGACGGGGAGGAGGCATACCTGGCGGAAATGGCGTTTGTGCCAGCGCGGGAAGGGGCGGCCGTTGCGCCTCGACTCGGACAAGAGGCCCCGGAGAGCTCCGCGCCGGCGCGGGAGGCGGAGCAGCTGGGGCAGTTGGCGGATGAGAGAGCTACTTTCTCTCTCCTACATCTGGGAGGTCGCTGGCGGAAATGAGGGCTCTCTCATCCGTCGGGAGTCGGATGAGAGTTTCGTTGGAGCTGTTTTTTTCCCTTTCAGCCCTCAAATATAGGATGAGAGAGCGTATGAGGTGTTGGTTGGAGATGCTCTTATCGCTTAAATCTCTCCTCTTGCTAAGGTTGTCCCTTGTCAAAAGTTTATTGTTACTCAGCAGCCATAAGAAGATATGGATCCTAGGAGGAACACTCAACTTTCACATTGCCGGGATATACACCGGTCTCACCCCTCGAAAACTCAGCACTGAGTAAAGAGTCTGTACCGAAAAGATCCCTCTAGAATCATACATCCAGATGATGTTGTCACTCTCGTCGCTCAAGTTTATACTGCTAGCAGTTGAACATAACTCCTCCCACTGGAGCATACCTAAGCCCTTGTTTAGATGCGTAAAATTTTGAGTGTAAAGTACTGTAGCACTTTCGTTTGTATTTGATAATTATTATCCGATTATTGGTTAATTAGGCTCAAAAGATTCATCTCGCAAATTATAGACAAAATGTGTAATTAGTTATTTTGTTTATCTATATTTAATACTTCATGCATGCGTTCAAAGATTCGATGTGACGGGAAATCTTGTAAAGTTTTGGATTTTGAAGGCAACTAAACAAGGGGTAAGTTGGACTGAAAAATGGGCCGTACAGTTGATTGTTCGTTTGGGCTAGGAAAATAACATGGCCCGGGCTCTGCTGCAGTATTGTATTTAAATGATAATGGGCTAAGCCTACAAAAAGCCCGATAAGCATGGCGCAGGTTATCGGGCTTGAATCCCTCTCTGTGGGCTCTTGGACAAGGATTTCGTTCGTCTTTTCCCGCCGCAGACGAGCTAGCTAGCACTCAGTCACACACATGCTGACTCCGTTGACCTAGTGCAAACCTGAAACTTGCAATTGCTTACAGCTGCAATGTTACGAGAATTTCCATCGGACCACCTTTTCTGACGAAGGGGGGTGGTGTCCTTCCAAGAACAAGCCCACGCATTATGGTCTATATGGAACAACGGCCGCAGGTGCAGTGCCGTTGTCATGATGTGTATTCGTCCTGGCCCTGCCTGTTTAATGAAGTATAAGTGCGTTCGTATAGTCTCGTGAAAAAAGAAAATGCCGTTCGTATGCGCAACTTGTTATTTGTTAACAGGTTCCGACGATGAAGACAGGCACACAAGCGCATGCAGCCCCTCTGACGAAATAATCAGCGTCGTCGTGTGTGTTTGCTGTACAGGCCGGCAGCTAGTTGTTCCTGCTAGAGGTGCAAATTGGTGACTCTAAGATGTACCTCCAATCCTCTTTAGTTTGAATAGGAAAGTGATACAAATGTTTGAACTAAACAGTGTTGAAGGTGCATAAGTACATCCTACTTGTTGCGCAGCTCAACATACGTGCCCGCAGAGCACATATCCTCACCTGATCCGTTCGTTTTCCAGCTGCTCGTGTTGCTAAACGATGGGTCATTGACAGTTTTTTCCAATATGTTGTTCAGGCTGACCCAACGGATCCATCATAGTTCGCGTCAAAAAAAGAAATGTTCGCTTGTGTGTTCTCCTCACTCGATCGACAAAACGGACATGAGGTCGGCGGCCGTCTAACAGGCAGGTGAAAAGGAGAGAATCTAATTAACCGGGGAATCAACGACGTTTGATGAATTTGTTATCTTATTAGGTTGAGAAATCCATATAATTACGTGCCACTTGTGTACTTGCTCTTGTTCTCCCTCCCTAGCTAGATAGTACGTAGTAGATGAACTTCACCATTTAATACATGCATGCATCAATGATTCAGTGTAACAGTAGTACAGAGATAATATAACACTCTGACGGAGAACGAAGACGAAGACGAAGATGACATCCATCTCCGATAGCTATTCTTCTCTCCGTCCTACCGGCCACCCTTGTACGTACTATGTATGTTCAGCAGTTCAGGCCGCGCGTATGCTCAGCTCATAGGCTAGCTGATCGATCGTGCTAGCAGATTGATTATTATATAAGCCAGCGCTTGTCCGCACTTAGCTTCTTCTCGATAGATCCCAGTGTCAACTTCGATCGCCAGCAGGGAGCGAGGAACCAGATACAACGCATCGATCGCCAGACGACGACGACGGCTTGCTAGCTAGGCGCCGTGCTGAGGTCGTTTGTTGTGTCGTAGATTTTGCCAACGCATCTAAATAAACACTATGTTAATTTAGATATATAGTAAAAGTTATATATATATCTAAAAATTTAGCAAAACAACTTATAATTTAGAACCAAGGCAGAACAAGCTGACAGATCGATCGAGCTCCGGAGCAGACTCGGTTCGTACAACATACAGCGACACGAGGAGCTGACCCGCCTAGCTTCCGTTAATTAATTTATGGTGCTCCGATGTGACTGTGCGCGAGAGCTAATAATCTAGCACAGGATATGGAAACTGCACGCTAATTAATTAATTAATTAATCTGTGCCGTGCGTGGTGCTCTGGTGTCAGTGTGAGTGTGACCATCTGCTAGCTATGTGAGGGTGTGTTACGTTATACATACACTGCGGCGGCCAGTCAATCATAATCAGGACTTTTATACAATGTTTCAGACAAAAGAAAATAAGAGCTAAAAACACTAGTTTTGTTTCGTTTGGTTTCGTGCTCTCAAGCTTCAAATTACATACGGCAACCATTTCCGCCACCTGAAGTTTGCTTCAAATGAGACCTAGAAAAACAGTTTCCAGTGCGGAAAATACACGAAAGACATCAACGGCGGCTCGATGGATCCGATCACAATTTTAAGCGGTGCCCCTGGACCGAGCTCAGGTATAGGAAGTCATGGCTACATGCATGGCGATATATATATATATATATATATATATATATATATATATATATATATATATATATATATATATATATATATATATATAGGTAGGTTAATAATAAAAAGGACCTAATTGCAAACCTAGCTAGGGAATTTCTTATGCCCTTCCGTATCTCGAGATATTTTTCCCTTTTATTCTTTTTTTTAGCAGGAAAATTTTTTTTTGAGCACGATTTCCCTTTTATTCGGAAGTTTTAATTATTGTATCACTAGGAATAATGTTTCTTTTGTCTTTTCCAGATTGTAATTTCATGCATTTCTTGCACATGGTTAAACTAATTTCCCGGTTCTGAATTTGTAAATGGCCGGCCATGAGATCTGAACTTACAAAGGCCAGAGCTTGAAAAAACTAGCTAGCTAGGGACTTCACCATATTTAATTCAAGATTAGGAAGTAGACTATAATGGGTTATGTAAAATTAATTCCATGTTGCTGTTGCTGATTTGATAGTTTGGTTTTCTTTTTTCTATACATACGTGCATGTGGCAACGCTCAAGTGCCTCTAGACTTCTACTTAGGTACGCAAGTACGCAATAACGATATGAGCTCATCTCCTAAACAACTAGCAAGAACATCAATGATCACAAGATGACAATACCACACTCCTAGATGATATCATCTAATGCGTTCTCTTGTTAGAAGGGATGCGAGACTCGCCAAATTAATGTGATCAGCTTCTTCAAATCAGTTCAGTTCCCCGATCCCACGTTCATTCAGTTCTTAATAATTTGTATAGTAAGATTAATGGTACCAAAATTTATAGAGAAAAATAAACAACTCAGCACAAAAAGGGCCAGGTAATCCAGGACATCAGACCTGATGCTATCAGCCACACGAAAAATACATGCATACATACAGGCTGATTGGTCTGATAAGCGAAAATAGTTACTTCAGTACGTGCTCATCTTTAAAAGCTTTATCTGAAGACACGTATTATAGCTTACTGAAGCCGTCACAGCTCTATCACTCTGTCTTCTGAAAGCTACTAGCAGCAATTGACTCAACCATGACCTTAAATTGTTATTTGTCAAATTAATTTATTTATTCAATCTATCCATCGTGTGTAGTTGTCATCATCGAAACATGTTAATAATTGAATTGATTAGGAGGCATGTAGTCGTCATCCTTACAAACTATATATCACCTTGATTCATGCCCATAGGATAGTACTTCCGTTAGTATTTGGTCATCATGCCAGATTTAATTTGGTGAAGCACTTGGCCAGTGTGATGGATGGGCCACAGTCACTGTCATCACCGGCTTTTCGTGTTGGATTATTGGAGCGGTTTAGGGATTTCCTGACGGATTATTATAGGTGTTACGAATTTGCTATTATGTAGCGGTGCAATGCACTACAAAACTTATGGCAAACATATTTCTTGGTATAAAATAAATATAGTGTATCAATGAAGTAAGTGCTTCTATTACATTAGAGTGTGTTGAAAATATGAGTTTCTCAAGAGGAAAATATGTGTTTAATCATAGAAAAAAGTAATTTTTTGGACTATCTACCCATTGGTTGCTCTAAGAGCTCGCACAAAGTTGGTAGTAGTGGAGGCGGAATTGATGTGACTCGTAGTATACTAGCTAGTATTTATTCGTTCATCGATCTGTTATATTATATATGCTAAAAAAGTGTGTGCAAGTAAGGTCGCACGTCAAACTAAACATATGCACCGGCTGTGACACCTGCCTCGCGGACAGTCCGCGAGGGGACGGCGGACAGTCCGCCAGGCATCCCCCAGATATTTATCTTGATGGGTGTGGGACCCACTTGTCATTTCTCTCTTCCTCCTCACTTCGTCCAGAGCCGAGCGGAGCTCGAGCTCCCGCGCCATCGTCACCCCCTTCCTTCGATCTCCCTCCTCCAGCCACCAAATCTCGATTCGTCGCGTAAGGACCTTCCCCGGCACCTCCTCCACCTTCCCAAACCCCCAGTCCGGCATCTCCCCGGCCGGAATCGCCCAACCGCCGCCCCACACCATTGGAGGTGCTTGAAGCTTGCTCCACCGTCGATTCGCCTCTCCGGTCGTCCTCCACTCGAATCGACCGTGGGAATGGTTTCGTGGTGAGTTCCTTGCGCTTCCCAGTCTTTTTCCCCTTCCGCGGTGCGTCGCCGGCGCCGGTGAATGGCCGCCGCCGTCGCCGCCGCCGCCGCCGCACTCGCTGCCGCATGTGGCACGGGTCAAGAGTTAGGTGTCGCGGACAGTCCGCCGGTCAGATAGGTTTTGTCCAGAGACGATGTTGTCTCTGGTGGGATAACAGAAATGAACTGCGGACGGTCCGCTATAGGAGAGCGGACGGTCCGCCACTTGGGCGCGGACAGTCCGCAGGTAGGGTTAGAAATTGTTCCAGAGACGTTGTCGTCTCTGGTGGGTTGGCATAGGTGTATTGCGGACAGTCCGCTAAGGGTGAGCGGACAGTCCGCCGTATAGATTGAAGTTTGTCCAGAGAGGTACTTGGTTCTAGGGGGTCGGTAGACTAGTACGGCGGACGGTCCGCAGCTTGGGTGCGGACATTCCGCAGGGTTTTCCAGTTGAAGTAAATTAGTTACATCATAGAGCTGCACTCATTTATTTCATATGCATACGTGCATCCGCAGCTGAGGGCGCCGTCTTTGAGGTGATTGCGGCACCGCAGGAGCAGCCAACGCAAGCCCAGGAGGAGAGGTGTGAGCACCCGGCCCAAGGCCCGGTTGATCCTAGTGTTGAGCAACAGGTGCAAGGCAAGCCCCGGTGCACATCCTATTACTTTTAAAATTATGACACACATATATATATATATATAATTATTGCTTATGCATTACGTTTAGGAGTTATTTGAAACCCTAGCTGCATGAACCCTAGGTGTCCTGGAGTTATACTAGTATTTATAGGATGTTAGAAATGCTATGCTAGATAGGGTTCGGTAGAAGACGAGTAATTCTTGGTTACTCGCAAGATATATGATAGTTTTATGTTCTAGATATGAGTTATTAATTTATGGATGAAAGTCTTGGAAGGAAAGAAAGAATAGAATCTGAGACCAGGCGGGAGAAGTGTAGTTCCGCCTGTGTCGGTTAAGGACCGAGCCGTTGTTGGCCCTGCTGATCATGTTTGAATTGTACTAACCGCATGCCGGGAGTAGGAGGTAGTCGAAACTGGTAAGCCTAGTACTGCCTCGTTTCGAAAGTACAGAACTGCATCACCACTCCGTAGGGTGAGTCGAGTAGTCGCGGAGAAACGGGATGCATATGTTTACTTTTGGTGGTCTCACGTTGAGCTCGGCTGACTATATGAAGGTGGGGTGGTTCTGTAGTTCGAGGCGGGGAGGGGAATGGTTGGTGCGTGTGGTCCGACGGGGCATACGCGTGCCGTGTTGATTAGGTCCACCTTGCAAGGTTAAATTGAATCGATTCGCCGTCAGTCGCTCTCGGATATGAGCACCTTGGTCACTGTGTCGCAGCATAGTGTGGTGATGGAATAATGGTTATGTCTATGTTGATGGATATATGATTTATCATTTATTGCTCCACTACTCTTGCTCTAGGTTTGGTCATGCAAACTTTAGACTACGTTAATTTATATAGAACTTGGCTAAAATAAGGAAAGTGAGGAATACTTTAGTCGTTATTTTTCGCAAAATAACCACCAGCCAAAAGCCTTGCATATCTAGCTATGTGGGCTAAATTATACCCACTGGTCGGGTAAGCCTTGCTGAGTATTAGTATACTCAGGGTTTGTTGCCACCATTATTTCAGGACACGCAGATGTAGATTTCTATCCCTGCTACGTCAAGTTCATCCGCCGGGATGCTGATGGATGGGAAGTTGTGGAGCCAGACGTTTAGTTAGGGATCTCCTTAGGGCACACTTTTGTTAGTAGTAGGCCCCCTTTCCTCTAGTTGAACCCGGATGTCAGTAATACAAAGTTTGTAAATTAGATATTTATTCACACTTGGTTTGTAAAATTTAAAGTAAAATATTATGTATATTTGTTGTATTTTCAAATATGTGTCGTGCTTGTACCATCTGCGCCCACCTTCGCATGGGACTATCGGTGATGTTTCGATCGGGACGTGGGTTGAGAAATGATCGCCAAATTAAGCCGTTAAGCTAATGAGCCCGATGTGTTCAAATGACGGCCATTACGCTTAATTAGAGTTTTAATTTGGTGGTTCCGTCACACCGGCGCATTGTCTGAAATGGAGGGATGAAGGATGAGGGGAATGCTGTGGCATATGATTCCAGAGAGCGACACACAATGTCCGGATGGTACGTATTCCGCGGGCACCACAACACACTGGAGAGGGATCGGAATTCAGCTTAGAGAGGGCCTCGTCACAGTGCAATGCCGCGGGATGCACGTCCAATCTAGTGCCTTTGGATCAACGTGTGATGCTCCAACAGCTTAACTTGCATGCATTTACGTATTGTGGTATACGATCCGGACCGTTCAATTTGTGGACAAAGCTAAGAAATCCCTGAGAAAGACAAAGCAAAATGGTTGTGATCACACACATCTTTATTTGCTCGTAGTGTTGCAAACCATGCATGCCTCATCTTGGTTTCCTAGAAAAAAAATGTTTTTCTTCATTGTATCCCTGAGTCCCGGCCTTTAAAAAGGTATCGTTTCACACCTTTAAATATTTTTCTGTGGAACTGAAACACAAATCACCTTTATTAGGCTTGTAGCTTGGCAAGGCATATGTCTTCGTGGAGGCTAATACGACAAAATTAGTGTCACTTCTAAGTTCTTGCGAGAGCATCCGGGCATCTCCTAAATATAAGTTTTCCACAGGATGAAACAAGTTGTGACATGACTATTTTGATATGGACATGGACCGAACAATGGTCATATAGATGCATAGGAAAAATAAATTACTATTTTTGGACAGAAATAAGGAAAACCAACGTACAACCCCCGTCTCATGAATCCATATCATATAGATAACAAACAAGACTAAACACGAACTTAATAGTTCATCTGAAAACAAAAGGATTCCTTTGTCCAATCTTTGATCCGATAAAAATTTTCAGGATTTTCGAATGTTGATAAAGATGGGCACTTTCTACACAACGACAATAGATTCTGGATGCTCAGTACGTGCGTAACAGTACCAACAGAAGTAACAAGCTTAAGACGTGTGTTGATAAGAGATTCTGTCGTAGTGATCGGCAGGGGCGGAGCCAGCTGACGAAGTCACCGGTGTCAGCTCTGTTGGACACCGGTGTCAGCTACTTAGATGAACTGTATAAAACAGTAATTTGCTACTTATTTTGCAGCGAGTCACCGATGTCAGCTGACAACAACAGATGCACCTAGCTCCGCCCCTGGTGATCGGGTACTTGATACACCAACGCAAGGTAGCGAAAAAGAGATGGTACTTTTCGCGCAAATGGTGCTCCATTATGCCTTGATGGATCACCTTTTTGTAGCAAACCTAGAACTCTGGCTTCCAAACCTCCCAAGCTAGACCTAGTATAGTTGCAATCATAATCATATTCCTAATTCTTCCACCATCAAATCGCATTTTTATCGTTGAGGGGAATAATAGAGCTCTTTATGCCTCTACCCTTTTTGTTTTTTGATTTTTTGTAAAACACTTGTAATGGTTTTTTCCCCTCTTTTTAATATATTATAATCACTAGGGATCCCCCTGTTTCTTCAAAAAAAAAAATTGGCCATTCTCAATCTTAATGCCCGATTGATTGACTGATTTTTCTTTGTTTATATTACTAAATTATTCTAGCTGCATACTACTTCATACATATTACTCTATTTCTATTTTTTTTCCTATTTGATGTCTGCCTAGCTCCTAACTTTTCATTACCCATTCCAGCTCAATCGCAAGTTTATTCTTCTATATGTTTGTAAGCTAAGAGAACTAGAATGAGTGGTCTAGACCGCCTGGTTGAGATTTCGTATTTCTTTACTTTTCCAAAGCCCCCATGCGTGTTTGCCCATTTGGTTGTGGTCAACTGCACTTTGACCATTATATTTGTTCGTATTCAATTATTCTCCAACTTGCAAGATATGCCATGTGAGATGACAAAAGGTGGAGTACGAAATTCCGTGCCATAGCTAGATGCATGCACGGCTGGGTATCCTCATTATTCTCCTCCACTTACAATATGTCTCTAGAAAAGGTTTGCCCTGAAAATGCATTCAGGTTCCCCGCATATATGACTCCCTTTCTGCAAGTGCGTGTAGGTGTACTAGTATTTGTTATATTTGGTCCCCATTTTATTTTGTTTTCTCCCGGGTTCTTTGCACGTGTTATTAACAATACTAGTGAGGTGACCCGCGCATTTGCACGGCTAGTATTGATATTCTAAATATATCTTCCATTTTCTATCTAATTATTATTCATAAACTTAAATCTTTCTCATCACATGCTACTTGCTTCAGTAATCAACTGTGCTTCTCTGCTGCTAGTGCAGTGGTGCTTTCTTTTGCCTACATCTTTCTTTGTCAGTGATATAGCCGCATGGCAGGCGCATAGCCCTAATCCTGTCACGACTGCCTATCTCCTCGATCTTAACTGCTACCATTCGCTAGTAGTAGTAACATATTTCTCATCCGCCAGCCCTTGCAGTAGTGCTGCCCACTACTCAGTTCAACTGACTTAGTTGTTCTTTTGCTAGCTTCCCTACTTTATGATCCTCTTGGTCGTCTATTGCTACTATGTTTAATTTTGTCGTCTGTTGCATGGCGACATGCCTCCATGACCTAGTTTCTGTTGGGAAACAATCGATCCAAGTTCTTGCTTTTTAGAAGCCAACAAATCTTCATAGTGCAGAGCACAAGATTCTGTTTAAAATTTCAATAACCTATGCTCATCTTCAAGCATGATGAGCTTACTATACCAATTATGGCCAGATCGATATTGTCCTGGTTCCTAATCTGTTTGTGGTGTTAATTTTTTTGAGCTTGTGGTGTTAATTGTGGGGTGCGGACGTGCGGTAGTGTTTTGTAGCAATTTCGGCAACAAACCTTTGAAGTAATGTCAAGGACCCTGCCTCGGCAAGGACAGGGATGCAGGAGGATTGCGAAAAAGGGTTAGCTTGGATGTGTAGTGGCCTTATGCTTGCATTGGGTCTACGGACATGCACGTTCAGACATCATCAGTAAGCAGTAGATGATGAACAGTTTTCAGACTCCACAGAAGATGAAGAAGCTTGTGGCGCGGCACTTATCCTTGCTCTTAGCGTCCAACTCTATGATCCTCATCGCTGGCCCAACTTTGACCACATGATCACTGCAAACCAGATGGTAGTCTAATATAGTGCAAAAATTAGAATTATCTTGTTTATTTTTACTAATAATAATATAATAATGAAGGTGCATTTGGAATTTTGATAATATAATAAAATATATGTGTGGTAAAACATGTTAATTGTTTGTGCAGCTAGTATCTTATAGATATGCACGATATGTAGCTTGATATGCAAAACAATGAATAGATTTATATTTATAAATAGAAATATATTTTAATGGCACTGGTGGGTAATTTATAAATATGTATATAGGTATTTTAGACTAATTTTTTCATAATGACAGTGGTGGGTAATTTTAATTTTTCTTTTTTCTCTGATTAACGTGGGAATTTCTAGGCTTTGAGAGCGAATGTGGTGGCTCCGTTTGTTGGCCAAATAATAAGATAATAGATATATCACCCTGTTGAGTTCAAACTGTTTGTCTACAGTACCATCCATCTTAAATGTTCCACTAGTTGTTAGTAGCTAGTACAACAGTAATGGAAATTTTAGTCTTGTCAAAGTATAATTTTATGGATAAATATTATAGCATTGTAATATCATTGTAACCATGAATAAGAGGAATACTTTTCGCTCTAAACAACAAATAAGGGGTATGGTCCAAATTTGCTTTTTAGAAAAAGTACAATGTTATTGCAATAGTTTCAATGAACCTCTTTTGAAGTCCAAGAAGTATACTGTAAGAATTGATCTAAATGCAATATCCAATTTTATATTCAAAATAAGCAACTCATATTGTAAGGATTGATCTAAATTAAATATAGTCGAAGATAGAGCAAAGATAGAGCATTTTTGCTACTCCTGCTAAGGAAGATGATACATTGTACGCTAATTATTTATTAATGAAGGACCACACTCATAATTATTTATGAAATCTTTTGGTTAATTTTAAACATGACGGTCAAACACCATACTATATATTTAAACAGTTTTAGCTGATGGTTAAGATTTTTCTACGCTTGCTTCTCAGCTAGTCAGCTGAGGTTATTAGCTTGACTCATGGTCCTCTTAGAAAACTCGTTTGTTTATTTAGAAATCAGGTCTTTGACGGACCCGATTCTCAAAGAAATCTAGTAGCTTAGATATCATAGATTCAGGAGCCAGGACCGGTGCATATATGCACTGAGCGAGAAAGCAATGTATCTAGTGTTACTGCCGAATGAATTGAAGAAAAATATGATCAAGCAAATCTATGGTACTTCATGTCAAAGATTCGGCTAGGCCATAATGCAGAGAACCCTGCAACTGAACAAGAGCACTACATTAGTCTTTGGGTTGCAAGTAATGCACGCTAGAAGACCCCAAGACAATGAACCTCAATATGAGGAAATAATCAACGTGCGTGCAACTTGCATGCAAAAGATGGAGAAATGACCACTGAACCCCCAACATCATGCTACTTCAATTTAGGTCGACTGTTCTCGGGGGGTGTATATATAGTCTCGTTGCACAAAATATTATGAACTCGTTTTTTAGGCGAAGCAAAACAGCTTGTGTGGATGGGCAATCCACCTCGAAGTTAATAATACTACTATTCCCTCCGTTTTTATTTACATATCGTATTAGATTTGCCCTAAATCAAATCTGACTAACTTTGACTAAATCTATAGAAAATTATAGCAACAACAATACTATCCAATATAAATTTGATATTATAGATGTTATTATTTTTTCTATAAATTTGGTCAAAGTTTACCAAATTTGATTTAAGCCAAACCTAATACGATGTGTAAGTAAAAAACAGAGAAAGTGCTTCTGATAGAGAACCCTTCACTAATAGTAATCGAAGAGGAGTACTATCCTAACAAAAATTCTTGTAAGAACCTTTAGTACGGTAGGCCAGGGACCTCTCGGTTGCCCGTTTGCCCTGGTGCTGTCGACCAGAGTCCAGAGGATGGAGAAACTACCGCGTCGAGCTTCTGCAGAAACCACTAGCGAGTCTGCGAGTGGCATCGGCGCATCGCCGGTCTGAGGGAGTCCGTCTCAATGCAACGCCCATTAATGAATAGTTTGCTGAGTAGGACTGTAGGAGTAATACTAGCACATATATAGTGGCACCCGACGTGGCGTGACCATCCTGGCGACGCAGGCGGAGCCACGAGAAAAACGAGTAGGAGGGCATGCTCTGCGGCTCTGCGCACCGATAATCGCCTGCCTCTGCCCCAGATGCCAGAGCGCTGCGTGCCAGCCTGCCAGGTCCCCAGCAACACCAAGCGGCGGCGCGCGGCGTCGACGGTGACGCCGCGGGAGACCTGCAGCGCGTCTGATTGGAGGGCACCTGGCGCGCTTGCCAGCAGAATCCGATCCTCCTGGCCGTTCTCCAGTGCCCTGCCGCCGCATCAGCCCTGCTGCGCACGGCCGGTGCCGGGAACGCGCAATGCCGGCCGGCCGGCCCTGTACGAACGCAGGCTGTTTGCTCTCGGTCAGCTTTTCCGAGGTCCATGCTACCATGCCCACAATAAACTACCGTACGATCAGGCGTCCCTTTCGTTCCACGGAGAGAAAAGATCATCCCGTGCACAGAAACAGAAAGATGGTGTGGTGTACTGGCGTGGGCAGGGAGGGCAAGGGGACACAATGAGGGATGGGAGCCAACGACGGGCGGTGGTATAACGTTGCCGAAAGGCAGAGCGGGGGGCTCTAAGACAAGGTTTCGTGCAGCCGCCCGCAGCACTGCGGAGCGTACATGAGGTGTCCTGCCACGATCCTCATCACCCTATGTCAAATCACGCGAAAGTGTGTGTTTCAGAGAAAAAAAACACACACACAAGTAGTTGTGACCAACAATTTGTTCCCCTCGCATGTGTATCATAGATTTACATCTCTAGTTAAGTTTTATCTAAGATATCATGAATAAATATCTTCTCCTTCTGCCTCAAAATATTCGCTGTGTTCGCTTGGCTTGTCAGCCAATCAACCAGCAGTACTGTTCTCTCATACTAAATCAGCACCAGCCAACAGCTACCAGCCAGTCAGCAGTACTGGTCTCTCATAACAAATCAGCACCAGCCATCAGCCACAACCAAACGAACACTGTCATTAGCCGTTTACATTATGCTATAAGTCAAATTACACACTTAGGTTAATTTTCATGATGGAAGACATGGTCACATGGGTAACTTCTAATGAACATAATAAATCCAGTCACATTGTTATCGGTGATCATTATAGTCTGCCGGAATGATGATAGGATGTTTCTTACTTTGTGAAGACTTTTATAGTTTATCTTTCTTTAAGTACGTTCCACAAGAATTAATGTTTAATTAGTAAAAGCATGATACCATCTGTTACGATGCAATAGATGCTAATAATCCTCTATACAAAATCAGTCACAATACAGTTTAACTCAAACATAGACACAACCCGAGGGGGTACCATAGGAAAATTTGGCATCCAAACAAACACGCGCATTTAGTTGCCACGACAGGCTTGTTGGCGGCCCCCCTCATGGCCTCATGTTTATGGTTAGGCTAGAGCGGCAGCACACTTCACCTGACGGCATTGTTGGTTGGCTCTCACAAGAATTAGTTACCGATCTGGGCCACGGCCGCCTACGGTCACGGACCGTGCTGTACCGTGCCCAGCGTGGCAACTGTGCTAAACGAGCTGGCAAACGAGCCGAGCCGAGCCAAGGTCACGGACCGTGCTGTACCGTGCCCAGCGTGGCAACTGTGTCCACGTAAAGCCCGGTCTGCTGGTCGGCGCAGGATTTTACTGCTGGATCAGATAGGCTGGACCAGACATTGACGGTCCTGATCGGTCCATCGGACCGGGCAGAAATGGAAACACTCGCATGTTCATTAAAATGGATTCAAGTGGAGATAAAATCGGACGGGGGCCATTTCCATTTTTCCAAGCATGTTCATGGACGCCGCAGAGCAGTCAAGGGCAGGGCTCCAGGCTCCAGACTCCAGACTCCAGAGAAAGGCTGCTGGAGGCCCTGCCCGACTGCCGTGTCGCTCTCTCGTAATGACTGCCGTGTCACGGTTGGCATCAGCTTCCTCCCAAGATGGGCTTGCGCGTTCATCTCAAGGGACCGAGCTTCTGCGCCGGGGAGTATATATATCTCCTCCGCCTGCGCCATCGACCAAGCATGCGTCGCCCTGGCTCGCCTTGCCCTCCCCTGCGACTCGCCAATGATGGTGTTCAGCTAGGAGAGAGGCGAGGGACAGCGCCGGAGCAGGCGCCCGGCACAAGGCAGCGCAGGCAGGAACACCGGCACAAGACCAGGCGTGCAAAGCTGCAGGCCCGGCTCCTAAGCAAGCAGCGCGCGCGTGAGCCGAATGCCGTGGCGCTCACTCACCACCGGCACGGTTCAGCAGCTGCCTCACGCCGCAACAGAGAAACAAACCACCACCACCACCGCTGCTGCTGCTGCTGCAAGTACTCTACAAGTAGTCCAGTAGTCTAGGACAAGTTGTATCTAACAAACGGCGCGCACACACACACACAGTTGTAGCGAGCCCAGCCAGCCACCAAGTCCCCGAGTGATCCCCCGCCCTCTCTGCCCGCTTCGCGTCGCGCCGCGCCGCGCCGTATATAACGCGGCTCACTTTAGCGAGCGCGGCCCGCGCGGGATTCGGGCTGGGCGTCGTCGGCGGGTGGCTATATGAGCGGCCTCGCCACCAGGATCGGCACCGTCGTCCGCTCACCCATGGCGGCCGCGGCGGTGGCTGGCGCCGGCAGGAGCGACGGGCCGCGGAAGCGCCCGCGGCGGCCCGGCGGCGGCGTCAGAATGGAGGGCGGGGGCAGGGGAGGCGGCTGCTGCTGCAGCAGCGGCAGGGCGCTGGAGCCCGCGGCGGCGAGGCTGGTGGTGATCGTCGGCGCCACGGGCACGGGCAAGACCAAGCTGTCCATCGACGCGGCCGCCGCGCTGGGCGGCGAGGTCGTGAACGCCGACAAGATACAGCTCTACGCGGGCCTCGACGTCACCACCAACAAGGTGCCCCTCGCCGACCGCCGGGGCGTCCCGCACCACCTGCTGGGCGCGGTCCGCGCCGACGCCGGGGAGCTGCCGCCGGCGTCGTACCGCGCGCTCGCCGCCGAGGCCGCGGCGTCCGTCGCGGCGCGCGGGCGGGTGCCCGTGGTGGCCGGCGGCTCCAACTCGCTCATCCACGCGCTGCTCGCCGACCGCCTCGACGCGGCGCCCGCGGACCCGTTCGCGGCCGACGAGGGGTACCGGCCGGCGCTGCGGTTTCCGTGCTGCCTCCTCTGGGTGGACGTGGATGGCCCCGTGCTGGACGACTACCTGGACCGGCGCGTGGACGACATGGTGCGGGAGGGCATGGTGGAGGAGCTCTGGGAGTACTTCGCGTCGACGTCCCCCGCGGAGCGCGCCTCCCACGCGCCCGGGCTGGGCCGGGCCATCGGCGTGCCGGAGCTCGGCGACCACTTCGCGGGCCGCAAGAGCCTCGCCGCGGCGATCGGCGAGATCAAGGCCAACACGCGGGTGCTGGCGGCGGCGCAGGCGCGCAAGATCCGGCGCATGGCGGGCGCCTGGGGCTGGCCCGTGCGGCGCCTGGACGCGACGCCCACGATCCGCGCGCGCCTGGCCGGCGCCGGCCGCGCCGCCGAGGCCGCCGCGTGGGAGCGCGACGTGCGCGGGCCCGGGCTCGCCGCCATGCGACGGTTCCTCGACGCCCACCGCCACGAGCCGCGGCCGCAGCAGCAGAGGTGGCCGCTGGCGCCGCGGAGGCAATGCCGTGGCATGGTGGTGTGACCCCCGGCGCGTGTCAAGTCCTCGCCTGTGCACTCCTCCCGGGTTCAAATTTTTCTTGCGATAGGCCGCCGAATTTTGGAGGGCCCCGGCGGCACCGGTCGGTCGGTGGGGCCGGCGCAGCAGCGAGCAAAGCAAAGCATCACCCCGAAACAGAGCAGGACGAGGCGGCCGGCCGGCGGGCAACTGCCCAGCATCCCAGTTGTGCCAGCCGGGCCCTGTGAATTCTGTAACCTCTCTCTCTGTCTCTCTCTTCCTTTCGTGTTCCATGATGCTTTTTCTAGCGAGACAGCACTTGTACACAGCAGCAGGAGCGTAATCTCTTGCCGGTCAGGTCACTCACCCCTGTTTCGAATTTTGAAATACGGTTTTTCGCCTGCCAGAGACAGACAGCTTGTGCGTGCGGGGCTGATGTGATTAGGCCGCCGCAACGCAAACCCCATGCTCAATGCGTGATTAGGGAGGAGGGGATTGTGCTGGACGCGTGAGCTGGTGTTGTGGTTGCGCTGTGCCAGCTTGGCGGTCAGTTGGACTCCAGACGTGTCGTGTGCGCTCGCCCCCCTCCCTCCTCTTCACTAGATAAACAAAGAACGAAATGACTTCATTACTACTCCCTCCGTTCCAAATTATAAGTTATTTCAAAAAATTTGGAGAGTCAAAATTTTCTAAGTTTGACCAAATTTATACAACAAGATAATAACATTTACGATATTAATTAAGTATCATTAGATTCTTTATTAGTTATATTTTTATAGTATACCTATTTGATGTTATAAATCTTTGTGTTTCTTTTTATAATTTTGATCAAACTTTGAAATGGTTTGACTCTCCAAAATTCTTGGAGTAACTTATAATTTGGATCGGAGGGAGTACTATTTGCTTTTTTTTCCCTTCTCGTCCCTCGCCGATTCGTGCGGCTCCACTACCGTACAAATTACTACAGTACTGCCCGGTCGAGTCGATAGATCGCGGACAAAATCCGACGCAGTGCGGCGTCGCCGGCATCTTGCAAGCTGCCGGCCGGCCAGAAGGTTGTTAGCGCCGCCGCCACGTACCAAAACACGAGGGCTCCCGCGCCGCTCTGTGTTGTGCCTCCCACTTGTCCCGCTGCTTCGCTACGCATCGCTGCCACCACCAATCCGGGCGCCCTCCAAACCCAGCCGCCACCGCTAAATGCCCCCCCAGGCCAGCTCCTTTTATTTTTGTACTAGTAATTAGTATTTGCACTAATAACACTGACCAAACCCCAGGCAGGCTGACCGCTGACGCCGGCGCGGTGACGTGGCCGCGTCCGATCCCGCATTGTTATTATTATTCTCCTGCAGCGGCCTCGCTCACCTGGGTGCGTAATTCTACTAGCTCCGTCGTCGGAGGCGGCCGGGGGCAGCGATCGTGAGCTGTGAAAACTACCACCAGTCCACCACCACCGCTGAGCGAGCTGTTCCGGCCTGAGCCCCCGGCCGGCGTCATGTGCGCCTCTGATTTGGATGTGCCACCATATTCCGGGCTAGAATTATTCCCAGGGGCGGGAGCAGCCGAGCTGTGGCTCTCATGTTTACCAACGCAGCAACTAACACCTGTGTGTGCAAAAGATAAAATATGGCCCGGATAGGATGCCGTTCCAGATGCCGGCTGGGCTACCGTGCCCCCGTCCTCGGCGTGCGGACACGCCGGCCGGACACCATTGCTTGATGATGCTGGCTTTGCAAATTGCAATGGCACAACCTCCCCTAGAAGCAGGGCCATGGAGGCATGGAGCTCTACATCTACTACTACTAGATATGTATAGAAAATATATATAGTACTGTACTGACAAAAAGCCGTCCCAAACAAGCTTGTGAAAAGAAGCTTCTTTTTTGGGGCGAAACGACGGCATGGCCTGCACGTACGAACAGCTACACTAGGGTACTTCCTATGCTGTACAACCTACCTGGCTATAATGGGTGTGTTTAGATATCCCAAACTTCTCCCAACTTTCCAAACTTTCTATCACATCTTCATCACATCGAAACATTAAATATAGCAAATGACCCATGTATGGAGTACTAAATGTAGGTAAATAAAAAAACTAATTGCATAGTTTTGATGTATGTTGCAAGACGAATCTTTTGAGTCTAGTTAGGTCATATTAGGACAATATTTACCACAAACAAACGAAAAGTGATACAGTATGCTATAGTGTTTTTCAGCGCTACAGTGCTTTTCCTATGGGAACTAAACACAGCCAATACGACACGTGAGAGAATGCAATGTAAAGAAGCCAACCAAGCCCTTGTTTAGATACAAAATTCAAATTTTCAAATCTATCGCATCGAAAAATAATTTTACATACATAAAGTATTAAATCTAGACAAAATAAAAAATGAATTACATAGTTTGCTTATAAATTGCGAGACAAATCTAATGAGCCTAATTAGGATATGATTAGACACTAAATTGCTATAGTAATTGCTACAGTACACATGCTCTAATGATTGGTTAATTAGACTCATTATATTCATCTCGTAGTTTACAGACGAGTTCTATAATTAATTTTGTGATTAGTCTATATTTAATATTTCAAATGTGTAAAGATTGTATTTTAAAAAATGTATGGACGCAAGACCCAAGAAGTCTCCTACGCAGCTACCCTGCGCTGCTAGCGCACGCACGATTGACCGGAAGCCTCTGAAAAGTGAAAAGTACACGTACTAAAATAGTGGTAAAAAAGTTATATTGCACACTGTAGCACATTGTAGTACTTTTTGTTTGTTTGTGATAATTATTGTCATATTGTGACCTAACTTGGCTCAAAAGATTCGTCTCGTCGTGTACATCAAAACTATGCAATTAGTTTTTTTATTTATTTATATTTAATGCTCTATACATGAGATAAAAAATTGATGTGATAAGTGAATAGTGAAGTTTGGATAGAAAAATTTTGAATCTAAACACAGGAGGCACGCAAAAGGATGCAGGGCTGGGCGTGTCCAGCCAGCGAGCCCCTGACCTGACCTGACCCTGAAAGCAACCACGGGTGTGTTTAGATGCCCAACCCCAAATCCAAATTTTCCATCACATCTCCATCACATCGAAACATTAAATATAGCAAATGATCCATACATGGAGTACTAAATATAGATAAATAAAAAAACTAATTGCATAGTTTTGATGTACGTTGCGAGACGAATCTTTTGAGCCTAATTAGGTCATGGTAGGATAATATTTACTACAAACAAATAAAAAATGCTACAGTATGCTACAATGTCCGATACGACTTTTTCTCCCACTCTTCCAGAGATCTGAACACAGCCCACATGAACAATGATGGCCTGGCCTCTCGCGCCGCCGCGGGCGCTAATGCTGAGGAGAGGGCAGAGGAGCCGCACCCGCACGCACCCCCCGGGCCTCGCCTTGGTAGTTGTTGCGGTTGCCGGGTCTCCAGGCATCAGCATCATCACTCGAGCGATGGGCTTGTTTTTGGCGCTCGAGGGGAGGCCTCTCCAGCTGCGCGTGTCCGCCCCCGTGCATGTACGAGGCCGGACCGCCGGAGCCAGGCGCCGGCACCCGGCAATATACAACTGCTCGCCGTCGTCCGGCTGCTCTCCCCCAGCTCAACCACGGCCCCCACCCCCTGTCTGTTTGTCCCTCCTCGCTAACGACTAGGACCACTTGCCGAAGCCCAGCTCGTCGTCGTCCCCCCGCTGCTAGAGCCCCGTCGCTCTGGCTAGATTCGAGAGCCTGGATTGCCCCTGCTGCCTCCTCCCTGCACCTGCGCCTTGTTTACGCGGGGTCAACGCGGCCGGGGAACGAGTAGCTAGCGGCGGCGCTCCTGATCTTCGGATCCTTCCTTCTTGCTCGGGCCAACACAACACATTCCTGCTGCGGCCTCTTGGTCGCCGCTCCACGAGTTCATCCTGGACGAGTAAAACAATCTGGATCCCCCCCCCCCCCCCCCCCGGAAAGTCCACTCCTGAATTGTCAATTGGCGCGGCTAGCATGATCTCCGATTCGCTTCGCCCGCGAGCTGCGGCTGCGTTCTTCTAGATGTAACAACCCCCCTACTTGCGCTCTCTGCAGCGCCAGGGTGCGTGCACGCAGCGCGGATCGAGACGAGCGAGCAGCTGACCGATTCTTCTTCGACTCCTGAAGCCCTGATCGATCAGGCGTGCTCCTCGCGCTTGCTCCGCCTCGCCGGCCGGACAGGAATTCAGCTCTGCTCCCCGTGTGCCGTGTGCGCGTTCGGACAGGAGATGCGGCGAGCTGCTCCACTAGCTGGGCACGCGCGGTGCCTGGATGCTTCATGCTTCTCCTTCCCCCCAAGATCTATCAATGGCGCATTCAGACTAAACAACTCCGATCCAGCCTCCTGGTCTTTTGTAAGAGTATTAGAGTATGTTCATAAGGTAGAGCACTGATGCTGTACGTTTCGGAACTGAACTTGGCATGAGTTATGGAACAGAGTAGGACATCTCGTCGCTCCCTTCTCGCCGAGTAAAATGCACTGGAGGTCCATCAACTTGTAACGATGTGTCACTTAGGTCCACTAACTCTGAAAATGTATTTTTGGGTCCATGAACTTGTTAAGTTGTTCACTGTAGGTCCATAACTGTCCACGCGTGCTCCTAGCGTTGACTGACATGGCATGCTGACTTAGCTTCTCAAAGCACCTCCTGGTTGAGGCATTTCATCAAGCGACACCAGCATTACCACCTTCTTGCCAGCGGCTTACGCGACCTACACAGCAGCGTCCATGGGCAAGGCACGGTGGTGGCCAGTTCGGGCAGCGCCCACGCCGTCGCTGAGCGCATGCGCCATGCGCATCCCCAGCGCGATGCCACCGCACGCGAACCGCGTGGCCTGGAGCGTGAGCGCCAGGCCATCCGCGATGTCGCCATCCCTGTCCACCGGCGTGAGGCGTCATGCAAGGCCGAGCCAGGAACGTCGGTGTCGACGTCAGCCACGGATAGCTCGGACGCCTCGAGGACGAGGGGAACAATGGCGCCGACGACGACGTGGATGTCGCGGACGCGGCCCGTGAGCGCGGGGAAGAAGCCCAACGCGGCGGCGAACGCGCGCGGGAGGACCGCAAGGAGGTCGGCGGACGGCGGTGGAGGCGGGAAGAAGCGGAGCGTGCAGAAGGTGATGTCGAACACGTCGGATGGTGCGGCCCATGGCGTCGCCCGCTGTCCAGAGGCCAGCTTACTGCAAGGCCATGGCGTGGATGTCCTCGTCAGCGTTGGCGCGGAAGGAAGGCGGCCGCGTTCGCGCCCAGCCTCACGGCGAGCTCGTTTGCTAGCTGAATGGCCAGGCTAGGGCCGGCAGTGGCATGGGCGGCCATGGGCTACCGGCGGCGGGCTGGATGGCGGCGGCACACCACCAGCACGCAAAGGTGCAGCCATGGCGTGCGGCGGTGCGACGCAGGCCACGCGTAGGCGGGCCGCAACAAGCGGAGCGACAGAGGGTAGGCCACGACAATGAAGAAATGGGCTAGGGAGGATGAGGGTGGCGGCGTGGTGCTCACCGTGGGCTCGGCTTGAGTGGAGAAAGACCGGAGGAAGTTCGTCGGCGTATAGCTCGGAGCTCCGGCAAACTTCAATAGTGATCAGTCGGGGCAGAGGTGATTCCGCCCAGGAAACGACTGGAACGGGTAGGGAAAATGGTGGGGAAGGTGGAGGAGGAGGTGGGGGAGCCTCTCACAGAGCGAATTGTAGAAGGAGGGGGTGTGGCCGGGGAATTACTGCCGGTGGAGGAGGAGCTCGGCTCGGACTGAGCTGGGATCGGAGAAGAGAGAAAGGGGGAAAGGGAAGGGAATGGCACCGGGGAGGAGGGGAGAGCCAGCCCGAAGCGGTCGCAACCCACGCGGTGGTGGCACACCCGCCTGCGCCCGCAGGCCGCCGCCACCGCAACTTGCCCGTGGCCGCCCACGCTCGCAGACCAGGAGATGCCTGTGCTCCTACGAGCTTCAACGCCATGGCCAACGAGCTCGCCGTGAGGCTCGGCGCAAATGCGACCGCCTTCCTTCTGCGCCGGCGCCGACGTGGACATCCACGCCATGGCCTCGCTGCAAGCTGGCCTCTAGACAACGGGCGACGCCATGAGCCGCGCCATCCGCGACCTGGAAGAGGTGAGGATGCGGCTGGAGCGTGGCATGACGGCTTGCCTTGCCCACCGTAGGAAGCTGCTCACCTGGTTGCACAAAACATGCTCGATAAAATGCTTGAGACGAAGATAGAGAAAGCAGGAGAGGACTGAGAGAGGAAATGACTAGTCAGCGTTACATGCTTATGTGGAGAGTTATGGACCTATGGTGAACGACTTAACAAGTTTATGTACCAAAAAATATATTTTCAGAGTTAGTGGACCTAAGTGACACCTCTTTACAAGTTGATGGATCTCCGGTGCATTTTACTCCTTGCCCGACAGAGACTGACCAGCAATAATGTGGTGTACTCTATCCTGGGTTCTGCAGTGCGCAATTTGCAATGCTGACCCAAACAAAATAGTGCTCAAATGCCTTCACGTACGTACTGCCATGTGCGATCCTTGTTAGATCAGGAAGAAGAGGAGTAGTTATTCTCTCCATGAAGAATATAATGATGCTTTTCCAACTGAAACAGTTTAGATCGAGTTCTTCTCTCTCTCTCTCTCTCTCTCTCTCTCTCTCTCTCTCTCTCTCTCTCTCTCTCTCTCTCTCTCTCTCTTGCAGTAATAGCAGTTCACAGTTGACCGTCAGCCTTAGCCCACACTCTCCTGTGATCCTGTCCCGATCGAGGAGGGACTCGAAGTAGAAGCTGACGCTGTATCCATGTGAACTCTGTGCCACACACTCAACGTTCTCCAAGTCCGAAAAGGCAGCAGGAGTGAAGTGGCTCCTACTTCTTGCGAATCTTCGATCGATCCAAATGACGGTAGCACACGGTTGGTGCCCGATCTAGTCGCTGATACCTTAGTATGACCATGACCGATCACCCCGTGCCATGGCGGCATGACCTAGCAAGTAGTAGCAACAATGCCCATCGTCGCCGGAGAGCTCGACACGCAGACACACGGCCGACACGCTGCGCTATCCGTCGTCCATTGTGATGCCGCCGAGAGGTCGTTACCCGCGGCAACGACGACGAGCGTTGCTGCTACATTTCTCCGGTCACACATTGCTGCTGCATGCGGCGAGCGAGCTAGCTAGCCACGCCGACAGTTACCTGCAATCCATCCCTACGCGGCTGCCGACCATCACGTCCACATCCACCCATCGCCGTATTCTTACCTTGCAAGGCCAGTAATTAGATCGCGATCGTGCGGTTAACCGCGACGTCGTCGTCGAGCACCTCCCTGGATTCAGAACGATGTGACCGGATCGAGGAGCATGGGAATGGTACGGTGGTGGTGGCCGGCGGACTTGGAGCCACGACCCCGACCAGGCGACCAGCCAGAGGAGGGAGGGGGAGGCACGCGCGGGTGGCTCTCCTGTGCGAGCGCGACGGCGACCTGAGATGGGCGCGAGCTAGAGAGCGTGGCGGTTCCTTTGCGGTCGTTACCTAGCTAGTAGCTACTCGTTGCGCGTAGGGGAACCTTTTGGGCATCGTCGTCGTAGCCTTCTTGCTTCTGGCGCGTCGCGCCGTCGCCGTCAGTGGCGAAGACTCCTCTCTCAGCCGACCTCGGTTTTCTGGCTCGTGATGCTCACCGAACTGCGGAGGGACAAAGATCATGGCTGGTGTTGAATGTGAGGACCGAAAGTGTCATTTTCTTCTGAAGGAAAATGAAAGTGCAATTTGAAAGAGCAAGCAACTCTGCACTACATTTTCTTTCCGTAGCGTGGCCTTAAGTATGTGCTAACAAAGATCATGAGTTGTTACTGTACCGAGCACACCCTAGCTCCATCGGTGGGCCTGTTGTATGAGCAAATATCCCGACACGAAGAATGCAAAGATAAACAGAACAGCGCGTCGAGAAACCCTGACCTGCTGACGGTGAAAGACGCTGAAACATTCAGACATGGGGGTTGTATGCTTGCAAGCAGCAAGCAAGCAAGATATCGGCGACAAAGTTGCTCCCGCCCGTGACGCGGGCTGGCTGATCACTCGATCAGCAGTAAATGTTCAAGAACGAAATGGGGGCAGGCAGTGCGGGCTCGCGGCAGGACCCCCTGAGGCCCTGACCGCTTGCGTCGTTTCTCTACCGTTATCCCGCGGTTTTTTTTATTTTTTATTTCTGTTTTTTACAAAAATATATTTTTGATTCGGAAAATTACAGAAATATACCCCAGCCGCCCCGCTGCCGGGCGGCCGGGACCTGGCCGCCCGGCAGCCGGGCGGCAGGGGCTTTTCCGCAAAAAAAAGAAAAAAATTGCAGACAGGTCCCTGGGGCTGGGCGCCCGGCAGCGGGGCGGCCGGCCCCCCTGGCCGCCCGGCAGCTGGGCGGCCGGCTCTCCCACCCTTATATAAGGGTTGGCTGGTCCCCCCACCCCTCATTTGCATCACTTAAATTCCAGAAACCAAAAAAAAAAGAGAGGGAGGGAGAGAGGCGAAGCCCTGCCGGATTTTCGAGCCGGCGACTGCAGGTAACCAAAATTCTTCTACGCTTTACAAATAGCATGATTGTGTGTCCAGATATGTCGAGCAATTATTTTTGTTGTAATTATTTTTGTTGAAACAGTAGATTAGCAATCAATTTAATATCATGATTATGTGTCCAAATATGTCGAGCAAACTTCGTTTTCAAGTTCATTATGGTGACAGATACATTTCTCATGATGCGTATGGAGTAGATAGAGTTGAACGAAGAGAGTGCGGAATAGATAAAACCTTAGAGAGGAGTTTTGGTTCCATATGCAAATGACTTCACGAGATATTCAATGTGAATCCAAAGACTCATTTCCTAACCGTTCGGACTGTGACAAATTGGGGAACTGAAGGGGATTTCTGGGAGTTGATGCTTATAGCAAACACCGAAGAATGGCGGACTTACATGCAAGCAGCTCTTGACCGCGGGTGGTCTCTTGCAATGCTAATTCAGATTCACCAGAAGACAGCCCATTTCGGTGAAGGATCAACAAGTACATCATCTCATATGAACCAAGCAGTGGAACAAGAAAATGAAGATCAGAACAAGCATGTCACAGAACCTGAGCCGCAAGGTATAGCTGATCAGGTAGGAGAAAAAGAAGATCAAAACGTGCATGTCATTCAACCTGAGCCGCAAGGTTTAGCTGATGAGGGTGAGGGGATACCTGAAATTGTGGAAGCTGTACATAATGAAGACCAAGAGGCTCGAATGATGGAAGAATGTGGGGACTCATCAGACGATGAGGACTACCCGTTGCTAGGTGAATGGAGAGGCAAGGGTTTTGGAAATCCAGTGATACAGGATATTAGGAGTAATGAGTACGAATACAGAGAGAATGAGGTTGTGCAGGGGGCAAAGTATCCTAGCATTGAAGCTGTGAAAGATGCTGTGAAGCTTTGGGCTATATCGTTGAGGAAGGAATTCAGAGTTGTGAAGTTTAGCAGCAAAGAATATGAGGTGAAGTGTGTCAATGGAGATTGTACATGGCGAGTACATGCCTACAAGGGCAAGTACAAGACACACTGGGAGTGTTCAATTGTTACACCATATACATGTAGATTAACTGTTGTTGCTCAAACTCACCGTAACATCACATCCACTTTCGTTGCCAAGAAGATGTATGGGGTGATTCTGGACAAAATTGATTATGAGCCAAAATTGATAATTAGGGACGTCGACGGCCGTTTTTCAATACAAAATCAGCTATGCAAAGGCTTGGCGGGCAAAACAAAAGGTGTTTGAGATGAGATTTGGCACATATGAGGCATCATATGATAACTTGCCTCACATGCTGTCAGCATTTGTGCAGAGAAATCCTGGAAGCGCGGCTGATACCTACATTGTACCGAGTTTAGATGGGGGACCTGAGTTTCTGCTTCGTGCTTTCTTCTGCCATGGTGCATGTGTGAGGGCATTTATGTATTGTCTTCCTGTTCTATATATTGACGACACATTCTTGACAGCAAGATATGAGGGGACAATACTGACAGCGATTGGAGTTGATTGCAACAAGCAGGTGGTTCCCATCGCCTTTGCTTTTGTTGAGAATGAGAACACAGAGAGCTGGTACTGGTTCCTTGAACGTGTGAAGATTCACGTTGTTGCAGGAAGGCCTGATGTTTGCCTCATCAGTGATAGATATGCTGGTCTTCTAGCAGCAATAAGGTAACTATGGCCAGATGTTGTGAGTATGTGGTGCATAAGGCATATGGGTGCAAACTTTTATGAGCGCTTCAAGAATAAGAAACTTATGAATTTGTTCAAGAGATTATGCACTCAGAATCAGCAGCGGAAGTTTGATGCATTGTGGCAGGTGCTAGATAACATGTGCGCCGAGCTGCTAAAGGAACAGGCCCCAACCTCCAGCCGGAGACGTTCCGGCGGCGGACCTTTCACACAGTGGATTAAGGATGCACCTAAGGAGAAGTGGTCAATTCTATACGACACTGGTGGTCGTCGATATGGGATCGAGACAACCAACCACGCAGAGTGTTACAATATGGTAATGCGTCATGTTCGTGGATTTCCTCTTGTTGGCATAGTTGAATTCATCATATACGGATGCACAAGGTACTTCAGAGAGCGGTACCAGGCAGCTGCTATCTTACTTAATGATCCAGGTGTGATTTTTTGTAATAGTGTCACTAGCTACATGAAAGAAAAGATTGAAAAGGCTCAATATCACAGAGTGGTCTCCATGGGCACAAATGATCAAAGGTTTGAGGTTTCATGCAAGGACAGGACAGGGCAGGGTGTCCGCAGACAAAGAGTCGTTCAGGATTGCTTGATAACACCGGAAGGCAAGGTTTTTTTGCAGATGCAAGAAGCCACAACTTCTTCACTTACCATGCTCCCATGTCATTGCGGCATGTTCAGAATCTGGGTAGGATCCTGGGGTTTTTGTTTCACAATATTACAGAAAAGAAACCGCTGTGCACACTTGGGGCCATGAGATATATGGCATAGGCAGTCTGGGATCATTCACTACACCAAATATCTCTCCAATGTACATTCCCAATCCAGATGCTAGGAGAGGGGTAGGTCGACGGCAGACACTTCGTATCCGTAACTGAATGGATGAGTCTGAGGCAGGAAAGAAGAAAAAAAGATGCAACTTGTGTGGAGCAGATGGTCACACTTACAAGAAGTGCCCTAAAATGCAAGAAGATAATGCTGGTGCTGAGGTTGGACCTTCTGGAAATCCCACCGATGGATTGCCTCCGGATTTTGGAGCCCGTCGCGTCTAGATTTCGTTATGTGTGCATATGTATTTGAACCAGATGTATGGATATGTATTCCGACCTGTATGTGATAATTACATTTCGTTATGTATGGATATGTATTTGCATCAGATTGTAGCATGTAATATTACGAAGGTATTTGTGTAGTAACATTTCTTGGTTGTAGTTCTAAATGTGTAGCATGTAATATGTATTCCGGCCTGTATGTGATACTTTCTGATGTTTCTATCAATATTTTCAAAGTTTTATTTGAATTGTTCTGTGTTTTGCTTGATGGTCTATTACTGGTTGACCAGATAGAATTGCAGAAAAGAAAATCAAGATAAGAGCATCCGTAAAGGAGAAAGGCATCATCATCTGAAGGAAAGTTCCTTCGGTAGCAAAAGGAAAAGTTTATGTAATTAATATTCCTTAGAGTTGTTCTGTACTTTTCAACCCTCCTTGAAGAATTATGAAAAGAAAAATCAAAGACTCCGCTTGTACAAGATGATAAGTGTGCATGCATTTAATAGAGTTTCCACTGTACGCTCACTGATTATATATATGATGGCTGGAAGAACAATCCAAGAACACAGAAGAGAGTGGTAACTCAAAATTCATATCTCACTGGAAAAACTGGAAAGTGTACTGAAAATAGAAGGGTAGTTACTTGAACAATGAAAACCATGGCATGTGCAACACGATAACCTCGTGTTGTGAGTAAACCTAACATGCCTTAGGAAATGTAAAATGCCGGGATTACATGGTGGTGCTTTACTGAGTGCACCGGGGATATTTTCCCTTCCTAATAGCTTCAGACCCTGCTTCCTTAGCACGGCGGGCCCTCTCTCGCTTCCTCTCCCTATCAGCTTCACGTTCCTCTGCCTTCTGACGTTCCACTTCTGCAATCCTCTTCTGAATCTCTTCCTAGTTTTTCTTGCGCTTCTCCTCCACCTGTTCTTCATGCAGCATTCGTTGCCACCTTTGTGCAGCCCACCTTGCTTGACGCTCCACGTGGTCCTTATCCTGCTGAGATTGCTCGGTGTTTAACCACTGCACGAAATCACATAGAGGCGGTGGAGTCTTTCCCCAAATCATGTTAGAAGTCATTACTGGATCTCAAAGTGACAAACTCTGATAGTGTTTTGTAGTACCTTTGCTCGGTCCTTGCCGTAATGCTTGGGCGGGTGTAGGATCAAGAACACCGACTAGAGTGGGGGTGAATAGGCGGTTTAAAATCTAAAGCTAACAACACTAGAGAAATTTAATTAGTAATAAAGGAAAGCCCTATGTCAAGCTATTACTATCTCTAGATGGGTTTGCAACCTAGTGTGACAAGATGCAAAACAAGCTCTAGTAAAGTAAATTGCTCAAAGTAAAACAAGAATTAAAGTGAGCAAGAGAAGTAACCAAGCTTGACACAAGAGTTTATCCCGTGGTGTCGATGACTTGCCGGTCACCCCTAATCCACGTTGAGGTGGATTCCAAGAATCAACTACTCCTCTATCAAGAACATCTTGATCTTGAGCCGGCTTGAATCAAGGAACCGCTCCACACCTCGATTCCACTAGAGTTGCTCTTCACCACTCCGGTGAGGTGAGCACAAGACCTCTCACAACCGAAATCGGGGCTCCTCAACAATATCCTTGGAGGAGCTCCACGAAATCCTCTTCTCCAAGCCGTCTAGGGAGCGGCAACTCCCAAGAGTAACAAGTTGATGACGCTTGCTTGAAGTTTCCCTAATGCCACAAAGCTCAAATTCTTGATGCAATGCACTAGGAAGCTCTCACACTCTCAAGAATGCAATCTCTAAACAAGTGTGTGTGAGAGAGGGATGCCTTAGCTCTAAGATGTCAAGAATGCAGTCCAAATGGCCAAGAGGACCTCCCAAAGGCCGGGCAATGGGTATATATAGACATTCCTCCAAAAACTAGCCGTTACACTCTTTTCTGCGAAATCACGGACCGTCCGCATTTCAAAAACCGGACTGTCCGCCGTTATAAACCAGTGAGTCAGAGTGCATTTAATGCGTGTCAGAACTAGCCGTTAAGCCCTGGCGGACCGTCCGCGCCCCAGGGGCGGACCGTCCGCAGTTATGTGTTCCACACCACCAGAGACCAACAACGTCTCTGGAACAACTTTGAAGTTAGCATGCGGACTGTCCGCGCCTCAGGAGCGGACCGCCCGCAGTTCACTTTTCAGCCCAAACCAGAGAAACAACCTCTCTGGTACAAATCTGAGATTAGTCAGCGGACCGTCCGCGCCCCATGGGCGGACTGTCCGCCGTTCAACTTTGAAGCCCACCAGAGAGACACCCTCTCTGGTACAAATTCTGAGTAAAAGTGGCGGACCGTCCGCCCACCTGGGCCGGACTGTCCGCCAGCCCACCAGAGCCTCTGCAAGCTCTCTTGAACGGGATCGGACTGTCCGCCCCTCGGGTGCGGACTGTCCGCCGTTACTCAGTCAGCTCTCAAACTTAGTCTTTTTCAAATCTTTTCAAAACGTTGTTAGCCCTCATGCATGCAACTAGACATTTTGAGCAAAATGGCACTAGAGACCCGTCAAGCATGAGTATACAACCCCTTTTGATAGTACGGCTATCTATCCAATAAATCCGGTCACTTTTCATCCACTTAACGCCTTGTGACCGGTAAAACACAAAAGCCTTATTTTATACCTTTGCCTTGAGCCCGAGCTTTGCTCATCATCTTCAAAACTCCATATGTTCACAACCAAATCTCTTTCATCCGTGGATTAACCTATACTCATTATCTCAAATGAAATCGTTAATCCACAGACCGTTGTCATTAATTACCAAAACTCGAATTAGGGGCCTAGATGCTTTCAGCGGGTCGTACTCGTAATTCTCGCACATGAAGAATCTCTTGCCAAAGTCGTCCCCCAAAACCCTTGATTTCATTAGTTTGCACAAGGATCCGCAAAAACACATAGTCACCTGGACTCCTTCGGGGACTGTTTCCGTCACCTTATTCCATGGAATGTAGGTGGATCCTGAGGATGCCATGGTGTTGAGCCCTGGCAATTACAAGTGAGCAATCAGATTGCTAATATACTATATCAACACTAATCATTATCAGTAACTAAATATAAATGTACCACTAATCACTCCTAACAATAATTGAACTGATTGCTAATCTACTGTTTCAAAAAAATAATTACAACATAATCTATTTATAAAATGTAGAAAATTTTAGTTACCTAAAATCGCCGGCTTCAAAATCCGACAGGACTTCGCCGCTTTGCCTCTCCCTCACCCCTCCTCTCCCTCCCTCCCTCCCTCTCTTTTCATTTTTTCTGGATTTTTAGTAAGCCAAATGGGGTTGAGGGGGCAGCCAACACCTTATATAGGGGAGGGGGGCCGGCCGCCCAGCTGCCGGGCGGCCAAGGGGGCGGCCGCCCCGTTGCCGGGCGACCGGCCCCAGAGACCTGTCTGCAATTTTTTTTTCTTCTTTTTTTGCGGAAAAGCCCCTGCCGCCCGGCTGCCGGGCGGCCAGGTCTCGGCCGCCCGGCAGCGGGACGGCCGGGGTATATTTCTGTAATTTTCCGAATCGAAAATATATTTTTATAAAAAATAAAAAAAAAACGCCCGTTACACCTGACCCTTTTGGGCCTCGTGCTCCCGTCTGCATCTGGGCCGCCGCAAACAGCGGTCATAGGAGGAGCGGCAAGCCGCGAGCGCTCCGGACACGATGCGTGTGGATCATGAGATAGTGATCGTGCCACGTAGACGATCGGATGTCGATTAAGAAGGTCCGAAACTCAAGTGGAACTGCAACTTTACGCCATGAACAAATTTGCGATCGGCGACAGTGAACTGTATCCTTCTATTTCAAATTGTAGATCGTTTTAGCAAATTTAAATATTTAATTATTACTATGTATCTACATAAATATTATATCTAGATACATAAAAAAATTATATATCTAGATTTGCTAAAAATATCTACTGTTTGGAACAGAGGTAGTCTTATTTATTTGAACAATCTGTTTAAGCGTGCGGGGGAGTAAACACTACTACGGGCTATGTTGGCCTGCAGGAAATTGAGTACTATACTATCGGGCCAAGAATTGCTGGCCTCCCATGAGTTCTGGCCCCACGTGGGCCCTGTGCACTGTTCACGCGGGTCCCACGTGGGCCCGTGCACTGTTCACGCGGGTCCCACGTGGGACCCGCATACTGTCCATGCGGGTCCCATGTACTATTTAGGTGGGATCCACATGGGACCCACGTACTATTCAGGTGGGACCCACATAATTTTTAAATTTAATTCAATGCTTCCTTCTCTTTCTACATTACCCTTCTTCATTTTTTTTTATTTTTCTCTTTTCTTATACTAATAATTGATATACAAAAAGTCATATGCAACACCATTTTAATTTTTTCCCACACCTCACAACCGTAAACCTATCGGGCCAAGAATTGCTGGCCTCCCGTGAGTTCCGGCCCCATGTGGGCCCTGTGCACTGTTCACGCGGGTCCCACGTGGGCCCGTGCACTGTTCACGCGGGTCCCACGTGGGACCCGCATACTGTCCATGCGGGTCCCATGTACTATTTAGGTGGGACCCACATGGGACCCACGTACTATTCAGGTGGGACCCACGTAATTTTTAAATTTAATTCAATGCTTCCTTCTCTTTCTACATTACCCTTCTTCATTTTTTTTTTATTTTTCTCTTTTCTTATACTAATAATTGATATACAAAAAGTCATATGCAACACCATTTTAATTTTTTCCCACACCTCACAACTGTAAACCTATCGGGCCAAGAATTGCTGGCCTCCCGTGAGTTCCGGCCCCACGTGGGCCCTGTGCACTGTTCACGCGGGTCCCACGTGGGACCCGCATACTGTCCATGCGGGTCCCATGTACTATTTAGGTGGGACCCACATGGGACCCACGTACTATTCAGGTGGGACCCACGTGGGACCCACGTAATTTTTAAATTTAATTCAATGCTTCTCTTTCTACATTACCCTTCTTCATTTTTTTTATTTTTCTCTTTTCTTATACTAATAATTGATATAAAAAAGTCATATGCAACACCATTTTAATTTTTTCCCACACCTCACAACCGTAAACTAAAAATATATTTATAAGAGTTATTAAAATTATGAACCAGTTTAATCTAACATAAATAAACCTATTTCCTTCTAATAATTAGTTTTCATAATTCATAACACGGATCGCACGGTACTATTTACAATGACCCACATACTGTTCACAACTACACTCACACAAATACTATTAATCATAAATTTTAATACATATTTAAAAAATTACCAAAAGCCTTGAACCATTCTAATGTAACGTACAAATCCCAACAAATATTCACATCCAAATAATTGAATTTTAATTTTCATACAACTTTTTTCACTATATAATGTTTCTTCTTTTAATTATTTTAAATAATTTTTTTTTGTACAGGCGCGCATCGCGCGCCAACCTGTCTAGTCTATACTTATTTGGGCTGTGAAGGAGGCCCTAGACCCCTAGATCTTGCATGGGCTGAGACTTGGCCCATCCACATGACTAGCTACTAGGCCTGAAAATTGACCAGCTCAAGTGTGTCTCAACCATTGACATGCGCGTCGTGAGAGACACTGCAGTCTGCAGCAGACTAGTTACAGGTAAAAAGAGTCAGCATGTTAATAATTTCATGGACGGATTACACGTTTCATTGTCACAAAAAAAAAACACTTCTGTCCCGACCAAAATCATCTGCGTTCTAAGTGAGAACAGCAAAACTTCACCAATACAAGCACTGGGCGTAGGGACACAGGGTACTGTGACAATTGCAATACCTGCAAGAGGAATATTGATACACATCTACAGGGGATTACAGGATGCAAGTGGGCTGCAGGACAGGTCATCACAGGGACATGCACATTGGCAGGTCAAAAAAAAATCCATGCTTTCTGTCTCGTCCAATCTTTTTTTTTTTGAGGGGTGTCTCGTCCAAACTTCAGGCAGGATTGAAACCACGAATCTGAGGTGTCAGGTGTGCAACCACGGACTCTGACCATGTTGTGACTGCGGTACAAGAATACAAAAAGGATGGTTAGTCCTGTTGGTCGAGAGACTATTTACGGCAGAATATAACCGCGTTCAAAGACTTTTTGTTGACCTATTTACAATATTCAAAGACCTTTTCTGGAGACTCTTCCAGAGTGGATACTACTTCACAGTTGAAACTGAACAGGAATCCACTCTTGAAACACGTGACTAAATATTAATGGGCACAGCAACCTCAACCTTAATAGATAAGTAGTTTCACAAAAAAATTATGTTTTAAATGAATCTCACCCAGGTATATCCTTTAGCTTGGAAGTGCTGAAACTGGCAACTGATTGTGGAACACCCCATTCGACAGTTCATGTGCCTCTAAAGGGCTCTTCTTTGAGCGCTCCAGAGAAGTTGCTTCAAAAATACCTAAAAGGGATACCATTGGTCATTGAACAGAAAGAACCAAAATGAAGTTACCCTTTTGTTTTGGTGGGATTACTACTTGCAGATATGAGAAATTTTAGGACATGGAGGAGAAAAGGTTTGACAACTAGCCTAGCAGTATAGCTGAGGGAGTAATTTTAGAATTCAGTCATGGATACAACAAATGAGATCTCAAAAGTCAAAACTCACCAAATCCCAAAATGACGGAACAGACCAGAAACCCCAAAAGGGAGAAATCCATTTTGTACAATATCTCCAAAACAATGATGCAACCTGTTGAGACCATTAAGTGCCTTGGAGATGAGAAGACCAGATGCAACCTGCCAGGTAGGAATAACAACCACGTTAACATGTTACAAACATGAAGCAATGGTCTAATCATGAAGCAAAAAGGGCAGTTAACTAAAGGAAGGAAATTCATGTCTTATGATTCATTGAAAAGTTAATAAAAATGCTTCAAGAAGCATCCATGAAAAAGAAAAGTAATTGCTTCCTATTGTTGCACCTGAGCATATTGAATAATAACTTCAAATCTATAATCTACTGGAGATCTGGTTCATACTGATGATAGCAAAACAATCATGGTTTTCTTTACAAACTGACAAAGCAAATTTTAAAGTTAACTCAAAATGTGCCTTCCTTCTGAGAAAATATCTTACTTTTCCTCGGCAACATTGTCAACATAGAATATGAGCACCATCCCGAATAGAACAGTACTCAAGTATGCCCAACTTGGTAGTTGTAGTTTAACTATGCTGTCAGATGCTGAGCCCTGCAATCAAGGAAATAACAATCACTACGAATCGAAGGAATCATCTGCAAATCTTCCCAACCACAGAAATAATTAGAGCATAGATGGTATGTACTCACAAGGATTGTATCCCACATCGCAAATGGAAAAAGAAAACAAGTTGCAGAAGCTATAGTTATAGCATGAAGTCGCATTTTAAGTTGATTCTGTAGAAGAATAGAATGATGGTGATTATCAATTCCATAAAGAAAACTATGATGCATTGATTACTTTGAAGGGGTTTCTCTATATGGCAGAGAAGCTGAGATTACCTTGAGAGAAACACGCCGAGCTAATACTCTCCTTAAAGCAGATAAAATCCCAGCAGTAATTGGCACCACCATTTCTTTCATCCCAATAGTTTGTGTTGCCCTCTCCAGTGGTTCACTTCCAAAGCTATCTGTATGAAGTCAAGGTCTCCCAAAACACATTCATTAGTCCATTAAAGCTAGACATACTTAAACTGACAGAAATTCCCACTTGTACAGTATATCATTTCAGAAACATGTATGTTGTAGGATACATAGTGGCGAATGTGTTCTTGTAGACCATCCCTTTGATAAGAGACAATATGCTACCAACATAGCAGCAAGGCCTCCAATCTACAAATCCAGGGGAAACAGATGTCAGTATCACCTCCTAGGAAATTCCGCAGCTTCTAGTTAAAAGTACTAAATTTTGTTCCAAGAAAGTCCACCGAATGCAGAACACATTGATGAGTAAACATGCAGCAGAATCAAACACAAGATTCTTTATTAATTTGTCCAGCTATGGTAGTTTAGTTAATGAGATTTTAGACTGGTGACCTTGCTCAAAATCATGTCGATTCCCCAGATCAATGATCATGTCTATGCTCATTGCGATGTGTGCACATTTATTTGTTCTTAATGCCCATCAGATAAAAAACAATTCTAAATTATGTTATACATTTGAGGATGAGATCATGAGAAGCACATAACGTCCAACCAAATAAGATGAACTGGTTACAACAGAGATGGTATTTCTTGTGCCCATATCCACATTTATTGTACAGCTATTGGCCCACTACATTTACCAGTGCATGTGCACATAAATGATACTATCTCACTTATACATATTTACTGAAAAAGCACAGATCAATATCAAATGGGCTACGAAAAAGTGAAAAACAGTGATTACACAATGCTTAAGGTTTCAATGCCAGATATGAGCACTAATTCCTTATGCTTGTAACCCAAAAATATTATAGAGCAATATATTACATGAATTGAAATATCAAACACAAAAAATTCTGATTAAAATCAGCAACTTGCCTTTTTCCAGATATTAACTTTCCTTCCATATAAAGCAGCAGAGAGAACTCCAAGAACAGCACCTGCATACTCCGCCAGCAGAGCGCTAGACTCAATAGACAGAGTAAAATGAAGTTTAGACAGAAGTGCCAGCAAACACTTTCATAGTAACACAATTAGGATGCTCAAAGCAGCACAATATATGCAGGTGATTTGTTGGTAATGATAATATGAATGTTGTTTTGCAATTGAAGTGTTCAGAAATAGAATCACACCCCTAGGAGAGTAACTGCAAGGCCCCCTCTACATGCAGTCATGCAAATTTATGTCGTCACCTCCAGTCACAATGGCAATCATTCATTAGATCAAGAGAGAAATTATGCTGCGGTGTCCATTGAGTGCAAGTCATTTTGCGATGACCTGACACCATTAGCTCGCAGCATGGTTTACACATTGCATATTAGCTTGGCAGGAGGTTTAAACTAGTATTCCCTGCCATACTTGCACCATACCACAGATCACACAACTATGTGACAATTCATGGTGCTCAAAGAACAGTATGCTTACATTAGTGGGCCACAAGCAAGAAGTCCTTTACCCCACAATACAAAGTATAATGCCAGGATTCCTCCATTGACAACTGTAGGAACAACCTGAAATAATATACACGAGAATGAATACAATGAAATGACCATCTAATAGCAGGTGATGTAATCTCAAGAACATGATGGAATCACAGAACCTGCGAGTTGGGCAAAGGCCGGCCTTTCCAAGGCTTCTGTAAGACCAAGAATATGACGGATGTGGGTACAAGACAGCTGAAGATAAAGCCAACTATTGAATCCCCACTGTTGGATAAGTAGCTATATAACGAGTAAACAGACCAAATTCTCATGAAGTTTCCCAAGATATGAATCACTTGCAACAGTGTTGACCTACAAAAAGCAAATAACGGCAGCTTCGTCAACAGAAAGTAGCCAGTGATTGGTATCACATATGTTTGGAAAGGCAAACTTAAATATTTTTTATGTGAATATGATAGTAAGGGCAATCAAACTTTTATACATCAGAGAAGGAAAAGAGATACAAGTCAAGATCACATCTTTCTCTAGCTCACCTCACTTACATTTCTCTCACATAAAAAAGATAAAACTATGTTCACATGGATTAACAACATAATTACTGCACATATAGGTAGTCGATTGTCAGTATAGACCATGAACAGCCTCAGCCAATAGATGCTTGGAACTGAGAGCAATAATCACTTAATCAGAAATTCAGAACAATTACTGATCACCAGCTAATATGTTAGACAGTTAAGAGTAGATGATATACCAAGTTGCCAGAAATTCAAGAATAGATTGAGCTGCAAACTTAACATAAAATTTATACTATTAGCTGAGACTATAACCCACAGCATGTTCATTGTTAGTCTTAGTGTCAGTGATCTGTGCTCTCACAGAGAGTAGGATAATAATTCCTCTTCAGCAAGATCCTGATAACTATGCAGCAAATTCTGGGCCCTTCTATAACCAATTAATTTACAAAGGTGTGGAGCATTGCTAGTATATCTTTTTTCATGAATCTAGCTAATTTACTTTCCTCAATAAATGATACATTAATATTTTGTCTACATCTGGATGAGATTGAAGCACGTATTAGTTAGCTAAAGCACCATTGCAACTACAAATAGCAGGGCAATCATGCCGAAACTAGTACTTAAAAGTAAAACGGATGATCCTATTCATCATGGAGCAAAGTAGCATATCCCGGACAACTGGAGATACCGAAGGATTCATGCAGAACTGAGCTGCCAAAAGTATGAAAAATGGCACACTGGAACTAACATACATCACCAGTCTACCGCAGATTTTGCGCTCTCCAATCAAATTCACACCAGGACTAAAAGCCGCTTAGTAACTTAACTTCGTGAGAGTTACCACTCGAATTAAGCTTCAAAAGTAAACGGAAAAAAAACGATGCATAACGCGATCCAACAACGAGATCTCGCGCTGTGCCGCGCCAGGGGTGACTGGTTAGAGAAATGGGGGTAGGTACGAGGAGGGAACCTCACCTCGCCGTGGGGGCCGAGCGAGAGCTGGAGGCGCCCCCGCCGCCGTCCGCCGCGGCGGAGGCGGAGGGCTTCGGCGACATCATCTCGCCGGAGTCGCCCGGTGCTGGTGCTTTGGTCCGACTCGCCGGTACAGGTCGGTCTGTTGATGGACTCGAGATGTGAGGTTCGCTTCGGGGTCACGGCGACGGCACGTGACAGACCACGCGTTCGCTGCTTCGCACGTGATGGGACACAGATTCCGTCTTCCAGATGGGATAGCGGTCCGCGGTGCTGGGACACGGTGAGTTGGGCTGCTCGGTTTCAAAATTGTTCCCTCAGTTTTCGGGGAAAAAATTGTTCCCTCGCCATCACGATTTTTTTTTGATAGGCTCGCCATCACGAATTGATATCCTAGCATTGGGTTAACATGTGAAAGGAATAATACAAATCCGGTTGCATCCTCAGTGGGGACGGCAGAAACCCCTCGAGGCCGTCAACCAGCCATCGTTCGTGAAACCGTCATATCTCCGAATCTCCCGCTATCGGATTTAGCGGCATGACTTAAAAAAGCTAGTAACGAAATTAAAGCATTGGGTCGAACTCTTTTTTGGTGTTAAGGTAGTAGCTGTGAATAGTCATCTACTACTCGGAAAGGGTAGAAGAATGATACTTATTCTGAGACATACAACAAGGACATATTCCAAAAACGTGTACTATCGGATCGAGTGAATTAGAGAATAGACAGAGATCAATTGGCATTTCAGCTTCTCTTCTCCTTTCAGGGCCTATCCAAAAGAGAATCCAGGACCAAATATCATAATAGGACGAACGAACCAGCCTCCGTAGATATCTTTGTTTCGGAACAAAACTGAAATGTGTATTATACATATGAGAGATCATCCAATCGAGAAGATCCATCGATTTGTGGATAATTTTATACATAAACACCTTACAAAAATGTTTTATGCAAACAATGATGATTTTGCAAAAACGATTTGTACACAAACACTAATAATTATACTATGCCCCAACTATAGTGAGTTATATCGATCTCTATAGCCGAAGATTTAAAACCTTACTTTCTATCCCAAAGATCTCAGATGAAAAAGGAAGGACAACCCAAGTGATTTTGTGCGTTTCTATGTGAATTTCAAGTTAAAATGTTAGAGTTGGAATAAAAATGTGTGATTTGCTTAGAGCGAGTTGGTTATTTTTTGAATACATGTCTTCAAAGTCTCAACTTATTAATGTTCAAAGTTTACATATTTGTCAATAATGTATTCAAAATTGTTGTCTCAATGTGTTTCAGAAGTATTTGCCAGAGTAGGCCCAAGAAGGATCCAACAGGGTACATGCCTACGCTCAAAATTTCAAAGTCCACTCGACTTTGATCTAATTTTGTTGAAGTTGTGAAGATTGAAGACCCGCACAAAAAGAGACACTTTCATAGTTGTAACGAACATGGCACCATTTATGCCATTTCGAGTGATTTTAGTGATCGAATGATAACGCAATTAATGAGATTAATGGTATTGTTAAGTGAACATTTCTAGATCCCAGGAATAAAGTAAAAAGGCCATGCAAAGCAAAACACGAAGAAAGAACTCAAAGAAACGCTGAATTGGACGAGTTCTACTGAAACCAGTAGCACCGGAAGAACCGATGCCCCTAGCATCGGTGCATCCGATGGTTGTCGGAAGATCCGACGCCCTGCTGTGTGGCCCAAGTCTGTGCGCCTCTGGTGATTAAGTGAAGCAACAAGTGAAGCACCGGATTAACCGATGGTGTCAAGAGAGGCATCGGTGCATTGGATGTACTATGTTCTAGAGACGATGTCAAGCGCGCAGGAGCCAAGTCTTCAGCACCGGTTGAACTGATGATGCATCGGAGCATAGCACCGGTGTAATGACGTCAGCAGAAGAGGGAGGCCCAACGGCTAGTCCAGTTGCTGTGTGTGACCGGTTGAACCGACACCCTAAGCATCGGTTCAACCGATGGTCCTTGGAACTGCTGCAATTGTGTCAGAGAAGCCAACGGCTACTTCGGGTCTGAGAGTGACCGGATGAACCGATGCTACCCCATGCAGAGGCATCGGTTCATCCGATGGTACGCAGATTTTTGCTGACCGTTGGAGCAACGGCTTCACGACTTGGAGGCCTATATATATGGCATCTCCCGGCCATTTCAAGCTTGCTGGAGTTACTAGAAGTCATTCACACACCCAAGAACACCTCCAAGCCATACAAGAGCTCATTGATCATATACTTAGGTTTTAGCACTAGCTTTGTAAAGTGTGAGTGCTAGATTAGCTCTTGAGTGAGTGAACAAGCAAGGTTGAGATCCTTGTGGCTGGTTCTAGAGTGAACCACACTTGTATTACGGTGCGCCGGCCCCTTGGAGCAATTGGTGGCTCGCCGGCAAGTCAACGACCCTCCGGCTTGGTGTGGAGCAGCGTCGATGACATTGTGCGGGGGACGGAGACCCCTCCTTCGTGGGCAATCTCCCTTAGTGAAGATCGGGATCAAGGTGACCGTGATTGTGTTCACGGAAGAGACTTGATTGCCGGGAAGCGATACTCTTCGTGAGTGCTTCAACAACGTGGACGTAGGGGCGCCTTTATGGCAATCCGAACCACGGGATAAATCCTCGTGTCGAGAATTCGCTTTCTCTCATCCCTCCCTTTAAGCTTCCGCATTTCATATTGCAACTTGTGTGCCTTTACTTTCTTAGTATAGTATCTTGCTAGAATTGCCTATAGGTTGCAAAACTCTTTGGGGATGCGAGTTTCACACTAAGGTGAACCGTAGTTGCACATCTAGATAGCTTGATCTAGTTTAAGTTTTGTGCAAACTAGTTGGAGCCATAGGTTAAGATTTTAATAGTGCCTAATTCAATCCCTCCCCCTCTTAGGCTAGAGCACCCGATCACTTTCAATTGGTATCAGAGCCGGGACTCACTTCTCTCACAAAAAAGCCAATTCCATTGGTAAATTTGTGTTTACCGGCTCATTAGATCGGTAGGCTTCACCGCCTAGTGAGTTAGCTCTTAGGGGGAAAGGATGGATCCTTTTATACCCGCTCCAAGATTCGACGGCACATGCTTCCAACATTGGAAGGTCTTGATGCAAGCCCATCTCCAAGCAATGGGATTAAACATTTGGAGAGTTGTGAGTGAAGGTGTAAAAAATAATGGTCAACAAGAGAAGCATTATGATGTCACCGCTAAATGCATAATCTTGTCTTCTCTTAGTGATAATGTGTTCAACCGGGTTTATTCTTGTGAAAATGCTAAAACGCTATGGAAGACTATCATTGAGAACCATGAGGGCACGGAGGATGTAGCCAACGAAAGATATCATATTCTCATTGATAAACTTAATAGCTTTAAGCAACTTGATGATGAGAATGCCGAATCTATGTACTCACGTTTGAACACTCTTGAGAATGAGATTAATTCCTTAGGTGTGAAGCAAATTGAAGATTTGGAACTCATTCGCAAGATCCTTCACTCACTCCGAAGGCCGGACTATGATTTGGTGACAACAATTCTATATGAAAAAGATTTCACCACAATGACACCAAATCAAGTCCTCAATAAGGTGATCGCCCATGAGCTACGCAATGACATCAAAGTAAAAGCGTCTTCTTCTTCACCAACGCATAGCACTCTTGCATGCAAACAACTCAAGAAGTTGAAGAAGATGGCCATTAAAGATAGCTCAAGTGATGAGGAAGAAAAGGATGCAAGAAGCTCCTCAAATGATGATAAAGAGCCAATGCACCACAACCTCTACAAGCAAGTAAAGAAGATGAACAAATACTTGAAGGAAATCAACTCAATGGGGGTATATGGTCTTTCTCAAAGATGGGCCTCACCATCAACTTATGAAGGTTGAGAAGAAGTTCAAGAAGAACAAGCAAAAGAAGGAGAAGAAGCCCAAACATGAATCATTTGCCATATTTGGTGAATGGGTTAGCGGTGGTGAAGAATCAACTTCAAGTGATGAATCAAACAAGAAATTCACTACTCGCATGAGATCATCATCCAACACTTGCTTTATGGCCAAAGGTATGGATAGCGATATAAGTGATGATGACTCCGACTCTCCTTCAATTGATGAATTTCTTGCCCTTGTTCATGAGCACCAAAAAGTCATTAAGAAGCAATCAAAAGAAATTAAAAACCTTAACGCTCTCAAAGATCTAAATGCTTCTCTTGCTACAAATTTTGAAGATTTGATGTGCAAATTCAAATTACTTAGCAAGGAGCATGAAGAGCTCAAATTAAAATTTGAGAGCATTAATGATACTAATGACTCTTTGGAAATGAAGCAAACTATCCCTTGTGCAATTCCTATCTCTAGGATAGATGCTTCAACTTCTTGCATTGATTTAATTGATGATTCTTGCTCTAACCCTTGCAATGAGAAATTCTATGAGAATGTTGTTGTAGAATCATGTGATGATCTCATTGCCAAGGAAAATTATGGGCTCAAGCAAGAAGTGGAAAGACTCATGAAGGACTTGTATAGATTGAAGGGCAAAGGCATATAGAGCAATGTCCAACCTTCTCAAGATAATCGTGAAGACATGGTGAAGAAGCTTGAGAAGGGGTCCACCGTGACTTGCTCAAAGTGCCACAAAGAAGGCCACAAGTTCAATAAGTGTCCTCAACCAAGGAAGAAGCTTCCGGATGAGAGGAACAAAAAGAAACTCACAATCAAGAGTTCTCTCATATACACCAAGCCCAACCAGAGGAATAAAAGCAATAGCACCTCCTATGTGATCAAAAAGAAGACCAATGGCAAGGTGGTCGCTCACAAGGTTGGGAAGAAGGAAAAGAGTTGGAACCACTCCATTTGGGTGCCCAAGGGCATCATCACCAACATGAAGGGGTCTCAAATGGTGTGGGTTCTAAAGGAAACTTAAAGCCAAGAACGGCTTCGGGGGATTTGGAGGCTTAGCTTACAAGTTGAAGTGAAGGTTCAAGCCAAAACAAGCTAAGCTCACAACTTGGACATTCGTTGCCCAAGTCCCCCATAAGGTAACGGTAGCTAGATTTCAATTCAAGCATCATGTAGCTCCATTATTCTTGCTAGGATATTTGCATATCTTGCATCTCCTAGTGTTATATATGGTGAGTTGCTTGTGTCATGATTCTAACCCATGAGCAACCTACATGGTTTGATAAGTGTGTAGAAAGCTACACAAGGTTATCCTTCATGGTACATGGATCTCATGAGGTATGTATTTCATATGTGTAAGATGAACACAAGCTATAGGGTAAACTTCTCAATTGTGTCAAAATCAATATGCATACATTTGCTTGGTGATTCAAATACTAAATGCACACATTTAGGGGAGTTCACTCTATGGTTTGTGATTTTGAGACTAACATGTTTACAAGTTTATCTTTTGTAGTCTCACGGTGGAGTTAACACTCTAAGAGAATGTTATTCACGCTCAATGTGAACAAACAACTTTATAAGAGTGATTAGATAAATTGTGCTTCATGCATATTGAGCCATGCTCTATTAAACTTAAATGCTCATATCTAAGTTCATAGGCTATGCGCTCATACATTTGCTTAACCTTGGTGTAACAAGTGCTCTTCTTTCAAAGACTTTCAATTGGATGCAAGTCACTTTCAAATTGGTACATGCAAGGTAAACAAAACCCCCGGAGGTATGCAAGGTTCTAAACTTATTCAATTGATATCATTGTCAAATCTTTATCTTTTTAGAGCTACCTCTGTACATGATATGATCTAAGCTTTCTTGTTAAAACACCTAGTTGTGCACTTGATTTTCACATTATCATTTTGTGCTCATACTTATGGAAAGCTTAGCTCATGTCATGCTAGTTTCGTGATTTTGTGATCCTCCATAGTAAAATTTCAATTGGTATCTTCATTGATATCATACAATTAGGTCATAAGTCATGAAACTAACTCCCTAGGTTACTAATCTTCTCTTGAGCTATATTGTTTTGCAAGACCTTTTAGGTGATTTGATTTCAAAGGGGGGAAAATATGGATCAAAGCAAGGCATGTTCCCAACAAAGGGGGAGAGATGTTCCCAAGAAGGAAAAGTATATTCCAAAGGGGGAAAATACAGACTGGATCAAGTCAACATATGAGAAAAGAGTAGCAAATAGGGGGAGGAACAAAGGGGAATCATGGTTTTAGGGGGAGGCCAAGCCATCATTGGATGGTGGCAAGCATCCAAGCAAGTATAAGTGGTTTCAATTGGTTTCAATTGATATCAAGCGATTAAATTTGTCAATTTTTGCAAATATTAAGCTTGCTTTGATTGTGTTGTCATCAATCACCAAAAAGGGGGAGATTGTAACGAACATGGCACCAATTATGCCATTTCGAGTGATTTTGGTGATCGAATGACAACGCAATCAATGGGACTAATGGTATTGTTAAGTGAACATTTCTAGATCCCAGAGATGAAGTAAAAAGACCATGCAAAGCAAAACATGAAGAAAGAACTCAAAGAAACGCTGAATTGGACGAGTTCTACTGAAACCAGTAGCACCGGAAGAACCGATGCCCCTAGCATCGGTGCATCCGATGGTTGTCGGAAGATCCGACGCCCTGCTGTGTGGCCCAAGTCTGTGCGCCTCTGGTGATTAAGTGAAGCAACAAGTGAAGCACCGCATGAACCGATGGTGTCAAGAGAGGCATTGGTGCATTGGATGTACTATGTTCCAGAGACGATGTCAAGCGCGCAGGAGCCAAGTCTTCAGCACCGGTTGAACCGGTGATGCATCAGAGTATAGCATCGGTGTAATGATGTCAGCAGAAGAGGGAGGCCCAACGGCTAATCCAGTTGCTGTGTGTGACCGGTTGAACCGACACCCTAAGCATCGGTTCAACCGATGGTCCCTGGAACTGCTGCAACTGTGTCAGAGAAGCCAACGGCTACTTCGGGTCTGAGAGTGACCGGATGAACCGACGCTACCCCATGCAGAGGCATCGGTTCATTCAATGGTACGTAGATTTTTGCTGACCGTTGCAGCAATGGCTTCACGACTTGGAGGCCTATATATATGGCATCCCCGGGCCATTTGAAGCTTGCTGGAGTTACTAGAAGTCATACACACACCCAAGAACACCTCCAAGCCATACACGAGCTCATTGATCATATCCTTAGGTTGTAGCACTAGCTTTATAAAGTGTGAGTGCTAGATTAGCTCTTGAGTGAGTGAACAAGCAAGGTTGAGATCCTTGTGGTTGGTTCTAGAGTGAACCACACTTGTATTACGGTGCGCCGGCCCCTAGGAGCAATTGGTGGCTCACCGGCAAGTCAACGACCTCCGGCTTGGTGTGGAGCGGCGTCGACAACATTGTGCGGGGGACGGAGACCCCTCCTTCATGGGCAATCTCCCTTAGTGAAGATCGGGATCAAGGTGACCGTGATTGTGTTCACGGAAGAGACTTGATTGCCGGGAAGCGATACTCTTCGTGAGTGCTTCAACAACATGGACGTAGGGGCGCCTTTGTGGCAATCCGAACCATGGGATAAATCCTCGTGTCGAGAATTCGCTTTCTCTCATCCCTCCCTTTAAACTTCTGTATTTCATATTGCAACTTGTGTGCCTTTACTTTCTTAGTGTAGTATCTTGCTAGAATTGGCTATAGGTTGCAAAACTCTTTTGGGATGAGGGTTTCACACTAAGGTGAACCATAGTTGAACATCTAGATAGCTTGATCTAGTTTAAGTTTTGTGCAAACTAGTTGGAGCCATAGGTTAAGATTTTAATAGTGCCTAATTCACCTCCTCCCCCTCTTAGGCTAGAGCACCCGATCACTTTCAATTGGTATCAGAGCCGGGAGGCTCATTAGATCGGTAGGCTTCACCGCCTAGTGAGTTAGCTCTTAGGGGGAAAGGATTGATCCTTTTAGACCCACTCCACGGTTCGACGGCACGGGCTTCCAACATTGAAAGGTCTTGATGCAAGCCCATCTCCAAACAACGGGATTAAATATTTGGAGAGTTGTGAGTGAAGGTGTAAAAAATAATGGTCAACAAGAGAAGCAATATGATGTCACCGCTAAATGCATAATCTTGTCTTCTCTTAGTGATAATGTGTTCAACCGGGTTTATTCTTGTGAAAATGCTAAAATGCTATGGAAGACTATCATTGAGAACCATGAGGGCACGGAGGATGTAGCCAACGAAAGATATCATGTTCTCATTTATAAGCTTAATAGCTTTAAGCAACTTGATGATGAGAATGCCGAATCTATGTACTCACGTTTGAACACTCTTGTGAATGAGATTAATTCCTCAGGTGTGAAGCAAATTGAAGATTTGGAACTCATTCGCAAGATCCTTCACTCACTCCGAAGGCCGGACTATGATTTGGTGACAATAATTCTATATGAAAAAGATCTCACCACAATGACACCAAATCAAGTCCTCAACAAGGTGATCGCCCATGAGCTACGCAATGACATCAAAGCAAAAGCGTCTTCTTCTTCACCAACGCATAGCGCTCTTGCATGCAAACAACTCAAGAAGTTGAAGAAGATGGCCATTAAAGGTAGCTCAAGTGATGAGGAAGAAGAGGATGCAAGAAACTCCTCAAGTGATGATAAAGAGCCAATGCATCACAACCTCTACAAGCAAGTAAAGAAGATGAACAAATACTTGAAGAAAATCAACTCAATGGGGGTATATGGTCTTTCTCAAAGATGGGCCTCACCATCAACTTAAGAAGGTTGAGAAGAAGTTCAAGAAGAACAAGCAAAAGAAGGAGAAGAATTCCGCAAGGCAGGACTCGCGTAGTCATCCGTAACTACGCCCTAAGGGGCGGAGCAGCCGGCCCCACAGATCAGGCTCTTACCTCACCGGTCCAAAGGCTCCGGACTCCCTCCCCGCTCTAGGACGGGTCCGGAGACGCCACGTGTCCCTGAGGAGGGGAAGCTCCGCGCCAACAGCCGAGGGCTCGGACCCCCCCCATAGGGGTCCAAGACCTCCCCGCGCCCGTCCGGACCTCCCACGCGCGTAGAACCAATACACCGCCGGGGCGGGGTCTGGGGGCGCCATGTGTCCCGCAGGCGCGGGCGCGAGTCTTCCGCTGGAAGACTTGCCCACCCACCGCATTCAATGCGGGTGGTTGAGGCGTGCTCTGCTGCCGCGGCACGCGGGGCAGCTTTTGTCATACCGCATATTACAGAGGTACAAAGTGCAGCCGCATGCGCCGCATCCGTGCAGAGCCCGTCTGCCGCATTAAATGGATACGACCGCACGACACCTTTTCATCATACCGCCTACGCCGCAAGCTACACGGCCCATTCAGCAACGCTGCAGGTAACGCCGCAAGATACACCATGGCACCATTTCGACAAGACAGGGCATGGCTATGCCGGACGGAAGATTCCCACGGGCAGAGCAAGGAAATCCAGGAATGAGATCTCCGTCGCCTGCATTGCCATAATGCTTGTACAGTATGTTATTTTGAACTACATCGTTGGGCCCACCTATCGGGGACTTAACGTCCATGTACGCGCCTCCCTTGAGATATAAAAGGGAGGCGCTCACTGCACACTCCAGATGCTCCAAGACTCTCACAACACAAGCTCGGTTTCACGCCAAACAACCCTGCTCTCAACCTCTTGAGAGCACAAGCAATACAACACACAGTGGACGTAGGGTATTACGCTCCGGTGGCCCGAACCACTCTAAACTGCTGTGTTCATCATGTTCTTCCACCGAGATTGGGCTAATCCTAGCTAACCCCCGAGTACGCACCCTCAGGGTATAGGCGGGTGCACTACGCCACCCGGCTGTGGGTTTGCACACCACGACATTTGGCGCGCCAAGTAGGGGTGTTTAGCTGGTCTTAGTTCATCTCTTGCTCATCTCCATGGTTCGGGTGGTTGAGCACTCCCACCACGACGACAACGTGGAGATGACGGAGGGTGTAGTGTCATCCGCGCCCCACGCCTCTAAACTTCCTGCGCCAGGGGCAACCGTGCCCGTGGAGCAGCCACCGTCGGTAACAGCGCGCGCTGCACGTCGGCAAGAGTCAGGACGCCCGTCAAGGGCCCCCTCACAAGCTGCGAGCGGCGGAGCGCTGGCAGCAGCTAGTGAGTTGCTTCACAACTCTCCAGCTGCTGCAGCCTCGCCAGACGTCCTGAGGCAGTGGCGGGACGACGTTGACCGTCTCCTCCATCTGGCTCAGGCCTCCCCCAGTTCTGCAAGGACTGGGCAACGACCTCCTCCTGGCAATGTGGTGGTACCCTACCACCGGCGCCAGGGTGGTGCGTCGGCGTCCGTGCACTCACCCATGGTGAGGGGTGCACGAACAGAAGACCTGCGGGCGGAGCTCAACCGTAGGAGCGCGGGTGAGGACGCCAGCATCTCCGTGGAAAGGGCGCGAGAACGCCGCCTGAACATTGAGGGCCGCAACCTCAACGCCGATTTGGATGCAGTGGCACCCAAGCCTCCGGGAAATGCCCGGATACAGGGGGCACCCCGGTGGCTGGTGTGGGTTGCGCTGCGCTGGCGGATCACCTCCGCGCGGTGGCATGGCCGTCCATGTTCTGCCCGCACCTGCCGGAGAAGTACGACGGTACCACTAATCTATCTGAATTCCTGCAGGTATACGTTACCGCCATCACAGCAGCTGGTGGTAATGACGCTGTCATGGCGAGCTACTTTCATGTAGCCTTGACTGGGCCAGCCGACTTGGCTCATGAACCTCACTCCTGGAACAATTCAGTCCTGGGAGGAGCTATGTGCGAGGTTCACTGCGAATTTCGCCAGTGCGTACCAGCAGCATGGTGTGGAGGCTGACCTCCACGCCGTGAGGCAGAAACCCGGAAAGATGCTCCGGGCATTCATCTCGCGCTTCACCAAGGTACGGGGTACCATTCCTCGTATCTCTGACGCATCTATCATTACTACTTTCCGTCAGGGGGTACGTGATGAGAAGATGCTCGAGAAACTGGCGACGCACGAGGTAGAAAGCGTTACCACGCTTTTCTCCCTGGCTGACAAGTGTGCCAGGGCCGCTGAGGGCCGCGCATGGCACTCATCCCCCCAAGACGGAGACGCCAAGGCTGGTGGCTCCGGGGCTACCGTCTAGGGCGGTGGCAAGAAAAAGAAGAACAAGAACCGGGGTCGCGGGGAGCCACATCCCGGCGGTCCAGTCGCTGCAGCAATGGCACCAGCTGCTGCGGCAGCGGCTTGGGGCCAGAATGCGCGTGGCAAGCGCCCGCGCCCGCATGGTGGCAACGGAGGTTCATGCCCAGTTCATCCCACCGCTTGCCACAGCGCCGTTGACTGCCGCAAGATCCAGAAACTCGCGAAGCGGGTCAGTGGGCGGCGTGAGCAGGCCTCCAAGGACGGCTCACCCCCTACTCGCCAGCGGTCTGGCAAGGAGAAAGCCTCCGACAGCGAGACCGCTGTCGGGGAGAAGGAGCTGGGGTACCAATCCCCCGCTCGGGAGCTGAAGGGCGTTTACAGCCACGACAACTCCGACTCTGACAACGAGGAGTCTCGCAAGAAGCTGTACGTAATGTACGGCGGGAGTTGGGTGCTTGTCTCCCGGTGGGACGTGAAGACCCTTCGCCGAGAGATCCTTTCGGCGAAGCCAGGGGTCCCGAAAGCGGCGCCGCACCACAGGTGGAGGAACACCACCATCTCCTTCGGGCCATCTGACTGCCCAAAAAACTTGGCCGGGGCTGGTGTACTACCTCTAGTCACCGCCCCTGTCATAGCCAACGTCTGGCTCTATCACGTGCTGATTGACGGTGGGGCTGGCCTCAACATCATCAGCTATGCAGCGTTCAAGCAGCTACAGATCCCGGAGTCCAAGCTGACTCCCTCTCGCCCATTCTCCGGAGTGGGCCCACATCCGGTGTTCCCTCTGGGGAGCATCACTCTGCCGGTCATTTTCGGGACCGAGGAGAACTTCCGCACAGAGAGCGTCCAGTTCAATGTTGCGGAGGTAAACCTCCAGTTCAATGCCATCATTGGCAGGCCGGCTCTCTACCGCTTCATGGCCATTGCCCATTACGGGTATTTGATCCTGAAGATGTCTTCCCCTGCCGGTGTCCTCACCGTGCGGGGTGACCGCACCGCTGCCGTCGCTGCAGTTGAGAAACTGCATGCTCTGGTGGCAGAGGCTGCACGTTCCGAGGAGGACCCATCCACCTCGCGAGCCAGGGCACCCGCAAAGGCACCTAAGGTTCAGCCGTCCAACCCGGACAATGTTCCCGTGAAGACCGTGCAGATCGGAGCGGACTCCTCCAGGACCACCCGCATCGCGGGAAACCTGGAGGAGAAATAGGAAGACGTGCTCATCACTTTTCCTCTGGGCAAATATGGACGTGTTCGCCTGGGAACCGTCATAGATGCCCGGGATCCCCAGGGAAGTGATCGAGCACCATCTAAGGATCTACCCTGACGCCACGTCGGTACGCCAGAAACCTCAGATGCAGTCTGTGGAGCAGCAGAACTTCATCCGTGAAGAAGTCCGCAAGCTGCTACACGCTGGCTTCATCGAGGAGGTCCACCACCCCGAGTGGTTGGCCAACCCGGTCGTCGTCCCAAAGGCCAACGGGAAGCTTCGGATGTGCATCGACTACACCAGCCTCAACAAGGCATGTCCTAGAGACCCCTATCCTCTTCCACGTATCGATCAGATTGTGGACTCCACCTCCAGGTGTGACCTTTTGTCTTTCCTAGATGCATACTCTGGTTTCCACCAGATTCAGATGTCTAGAGAGGATAGGAAACATACTGCTTTTGTAACAGTGGATGGACTTTATTGCTATATTGTCATGCCGTATGGTCTGCGGAATGCCTTACCCACGTTTGTGCGAGCTATGAACAAAACTTTCTGTAATCTAATTAGAGATATAGTTGAGGTGTATGTCGATGACATTATAGTCAAGACTAAGGTAGGGTCAACACTAGTTGAGGACATGTCCCTCGTCTTCGACCGACTGTGCGCCACGCGTACGAAGCTGAATCCCGAGAAGTGTGTTTTTGGCGTCTCGGCGGTGAAGCTGCTGGGTTTCCTGGTCTCACATCGAGGCATCGAGGCAAACCTAGCCAAGATTAAGGCGATCGAGGTGATGAGGCCTCCTGGCCGCATCAAGGACGTCTAGAAGCTTACTGGATCTTTGGCCGCTCTTAGCCGCTTCATTTCGAGGCTGGGTGAGAGGGCCCTCCCCTTCTTCAAGCTATTGAGGAGGTCCGGTCCATTCTCTTGGACTGAAGAGGCTGAATAAGCCTTCTAGGAACTGAAGCGGCACCTCACCTCGCTGCCAGTATTGGTGGCTCCAGAGCCAGGTGAGACGTTGTTTTTGTATCTTGCTGCGTCTGCAGAGGCGGTCAGCATGGTGCTGGTGGCCGAGAGGACGAAGCAAGCTCGCCAGGGGGACACCAGGGTCTCCCCGGTCAAGGATGGTGAGCCGGACCATGGACATGGGGATCCGGCAACCACTCCTCTGTCTGAAGGTCCGGACCCCGGACAAGGGGGTCCAGAACCGCTGGGGGCCCAAGGACCTGACACGGTGGATAAGGGCGAGCCGGACCCGGTAGCCAGGGTCCGGACCATCCAGAAGCAAGTCTACTATGTCAGTGAAGTCCTCCACGAGGCAAAGGCCAGGCACACAGAGTTGTCGTAGTGATCTCTTATCCGTTGAGAGTGATCCTACACAACTCCAACGCCACGGGCAACATCGCCAAGTGGGCAGCAAAGTTGACTGAGTTCCAGCTGGACTTCCAGTCCCACCATGCAGTCAAAAGCCAAATCCTGGCTGATTTCATAGCAGAATGGACTCCTTCCCCAAGCAATTCTGGGGGTCCGGACAACGACGCTGGACCCCCGAAGCCGGAAGTCAGGACACCAGTCTTCACCGAGCCCCACTGGATACTATTCTTCGACGGGTCCGTCCGCAAGTAGTGCGCTGGAGCTGGTGTGGTCCTCATCGACCCAAACGGAGATCAGCTGAAGTACATGGTGCACCTTGAGTTCAAGCCCACCAACAACATGGCAGAGTACGAAACTTTGATCTTTGGCCTGACACAAGCCCTGTCTCTGGGGGTCCGGCAGCTCCTAGTGAAGGGAGATTCTCAGCTAATCATCAAGCAGGTCCGAGGGGATTGCAGCTGCAACAATCCCCAGCTCGCGGCATACCTCATCCACGTGAGGAAGCTCGAGAAGGACTTTGATGCCTTGGAACTGCAACATGTTCCCCGTGAATTCAACTCAGCAGTAGATGATCTCTCCGCGAGCATCTACCTGGGCATCCGTGCCCGAGGGCATCTTCGAAAGACGGTTGCTGAGACTTACCGCCCAGCCTGCCGAACTGGGTGAAGGGGATCAAGCTAGCACCTCGAAGCTAGCGGTCCCGGCGGCATTCCATCCGTGGTGCCCGCCCAGGGTTGTGTGCACTGTTGAGGACCCTGGAGACCTCATAGCGCCACTCGCACCTTCTCAGGGAGGTCCCGATGTATGGATCTCCGAGATCCGGGACTACCTGAAAGACAATATCCTTCCTGATGACGATGTGTCCGCTGAGAGCATAGTACGATTGGCTAAACACTACGCGGTGGTAGAAGGGGATCTCTACCGCCGTGGTGCCAATGGTATCCTCATGCGCTGCATTTCCCAGGAAGAGGGTCGCGAGTTGCTCGCGGAGATCCATGGAGGTGAGTGTGGAAGTCATTCCTCATCTCGCACGCTTGTTGGTAAGGCCTTCCGGCATAGTTTCTACTGGCCGACAGCACTCCAGGATGCGGCTGAGCTGGTAAGGTCTTGCAAAGCATGCCAGTTCCATGCAAAGCAAATACACACACCGGCTCAAGCTCTGCAAATGATCCCGCCCTTATGGCCATTTGCCGTATGGGGCGTGGATATCCTGGGGCCGTTCCCCCGGGCCGTCGGCGGGTACCGGTTCCTCTTCGTCGCCATTGACAAATTCACAAAATGGCCGGACGTTACTACTGTGGTGAACATCACCAAAAAATTAGCAGTCGCATTCCTCAAGTCCATTGTGTGCAGATTTGGCGTCCCAAGCCGCATCATCGCGAACAACGGGACCCAATTCAAAAGCAGACTCTTCCAAGAGTACTGCGAGGACATCGGCATCCAGCTATGCTTTGCGTCCGTGGCACATCCCCGCAGCAATGGACAGGTCGAGAGAGCGAATGCAGAGATCCTTAGGGGACTCAAGACCCGCACATATAACTACTTGAAGAAGCATGGTGCAAAATGGGTTGATGAGCTTCCGTGCGTACTATGGGGCAACCGGACCACACCCAGCCGAGCCACCGGGGAGACCCCATTCTTCCTGGTCTACGGGGCTGAAGCATGCCTTCCCCCGGAAATTCACCTGGGCTCACAACGGGTCCAGGCTTTTGACGAATCCATGCAGGAAAAACTGCGGCGTAACGATGTTTACTTCGTTGACGAACGAAGGTGGCGAGCAGCAATCTGAAATGCACGCTACAACCAGGTGCTCAGACACTATCATCAACGGTTCGTGAACAGTAGGGAGCTCCGGGCTGGGGACCTCGTCCTGAGGCGGATCCTGAACCGAGTAGGGCTCCACAAACTGTCCCCCAGCTGGGAGGGTCATTTCAAGGTTACAGAAGTATGCCGGCCCGGATGCGTTCGCCTTGCCACAGAAGAAGGGGTGCCGCTACCCAACCCATGGAACATAGAACATCTGCGTAAGTTTTACACTTAGACATAGCAGGAAAATGAAATTTTCCTTTGTAATAAGATAGAATTAGCGTGCGGTCCTGAGCGGTGGGGGTCCGTCCTCGTAAACCCGTCCTCTGGCATCCATCGCACCATCGGCTAACATTAACACGCGGCCCAGAGCGGTAGAGGTCCGCCCTCATAAACCCAGCCTCTGGCATCCATCGCGCAAGCCATGTATATCAAATTGCAATGGAAAGATTTGCTCCCAGTTCTGTCTTTGTGTCAAAATTGTATTTTGCATTTCGATTCTCGAGCTTTTCCCTCTCTAACCCCCGCGCGGACTTCCACTCTTGTCACTACAGCTAAGATCTGTATTGAGTTGCCAAATTGTTGTCCAGGTCCGGACCCCCTTGCTGCTGGGAGAGGGGTCTGGACCCCTAGGTATGGATGGATTCGGATCGGATACGGATGAATTCGAATCCGGATATCACCTTTTACCACATTTTAATTCGAATACGAATACGAATCCGAATCTTCTCGAATACGAATACAAAACGGATGGTTCGAATTCGAATTCGCATTCGGATGTTTACTCAGAATCAACTCGAAATTATTTTCCTAAAATTTAATCTAGACGAATAAGATATTAGTGTCAACTTCATAGATAGCCAACTCGAATTAAAATCAAAGTACTACATAGATCAAAGTAAACTAAAATATGGGTTCTTCATACAGTACCATACCAAATCAAAGTGAAATCCATCCTCAATAACAATGGTACGACCATTAATGTTAAATTAGATAACAAAGTACATGACATTCAACTCAAGTGAACTAAAACTAAAGTGTTTTCTGGTAGCAGTCATCAGTAGGAGCTGGCAGCAGACAACAGTTGTAGTGCTCAGTAGCACAACTAGCACAAAAAGGTCAAGCACCTCTGATCGCCTAAAAAAATTGTTAATTTGTTAATAACACATGTACAGATTTGACACAATTATCTAATAAAAAATCCAAAGGGAATAGTGAATACCTAAAGAGAGAGCAATCCTAAACATCTTCTAGTTCCACAATGTTGTCACCGTCGACATTTTGGTCAGCAGCATTAGAAGTCTCTACATCATGAATGATGATATGTATAAACAAATAAATCTGAGCATCTGAAACTAACATCATGTAGTCAAGTTAAATAGTTTATGTACCTCCATCTTGGTCGACATCATCATGAATACTAAAACCAGATAAATCATCAATGATTGAAGATACATCACTTGGATCTGAAAGAATAGACAACAATTACATGGGAAAAATCAACAACAACTAATCTACCAACTGGACATACAAGCAAACAGTACTGAGAAGTATAGAGGTGAAAAATACCTTTCCTTGTAGCCCTTATCCAATCCTTTGTGCAAATAAGTGCCTCGACAACATGAGGGTCCAAACGACTACGATATTTGTGAACAACTCTTCCTCCAGCACTAAATGCAGATTCAGATGCCACTGTTGACGCGGGAACAGCCAAAACATCCCTTGCAATTCGAGCAAGGATAGGACAGTTTGCACCATGGGCTTTCCACCAGCTCAGAATGTCAAAGTGGTTATCTTCTTTCCAGTTCAGCAATGGTTCATTGCTATATTGATCCAACTCAGATTGTTCTTGGCCAACTTCAGTGTTTTCCCTTAGAAATGAACTTAATCTTTTTCTCTTTGGCTCCTCATTCAAGTCTGCATAGCACTGAGATGTTCTAGCATTTCTAGCAGTTCTAACTTGAGTTTGTTGCACATTGCTAGTTGTAGAAGAACTGGACATAGAGGCATAAGATTCATAAAGATTTTTCAAAATTCTTTTGAATTCATACATATCATCATATCCATATTCATCTGACATCTCAGTATAATAAAATTCAACCACCTTCATCTTGTACCTTGGATCTAAGAAGCATGCAACAGCTAGAGCAGTATTGCTCATCTCCCAATACTTGTCAAATTTCTCCTTCATGGACTTTGCCATGGAAACAATGAAATTGTTGCTGCTTTTGAGCCACTCAGTGATCTTGAGGTTAATCTCACAAAATTCAGAAAAGAACAAGTTTGCTGTTGGATAATAAGATCCTGACAAAAGTTTAGTGGCCTCATAAAAGATTTCCAAACAGTTGCATAAGGAAGCAGCATTGTCCCATTCTTCTCTTGTAGGAGCATGCTGACCATATTTCTCAGGATGGAGTAGAATAAGCCTTTGGAAAACTCTTTTAAAGTGAAGAGCATCGGCTAGCATTAGGTAGGTTGAATTCCATCTAGTGGACACATCTAAAGAAAGACCTCTTTCTAATATTCCCAAATCAGCAGCTTGCTTAAAAAACAACTCCTCTTGCAAAGGTGAGCTCTTAATAGCAACTACTAATGCACGAATGTGTGCAATAACAGCTGAAATTGTGTTCACACCATCCCTAGCAATGAGGTTAATAATATGGGCAGCGCAACGCACATGAAAGAACTTGCCACCACAATGTATAGAACCTTGATTCTTAAGGATAGAAACGATCGTGTCCACACAAACATCATTTGAAGATGCATTATCCAAGGTCAATGCAAATAATTTATGATCAAGGTTCCAAGAGGCCATGTTTTGCATAAATGCAGCACTCAAATTAGCTCATGTATGCCTTCCTTTAAGATGCATGAAGTTTATAATCCTTTTATGTATCCTCCATTCATCATCAATGAAATGACAAGTCACACATAGGTACCCCTTATTCTGATTGGATGTCCACAAATCCATGGTGCAGCTAAAGCGGCAGTCAAGAGTGGAGAAAAAGTCAAATAAACTCTTCTTCTCACTGTGAAAGATATCCATGATATTGGTCCTACTGCCCTTGCGGCCCATTATTGGGAAATTTGGGCGCAAAGATCTAATAAAATCATTTGTATACTCATGCTCACAAAAGTTGATTGGATATTCATGCATGATAATTGCAAGATAGTATTTTCTAACACTAGTCTCCTCATCATACTTCAAAGAATCTGAACTTAGTTTCTTTATGCTAGGTTTCTCATTTTTTTCATCATGAAATGAATGATAGTGATTCCATAGGCGTGTGGTACCTTGATTGCTTTGGGAACTAAGAACATCTTCACAATACTTGCATACTGCCCTCGGCTTCTTGATAACCATGCCATCCACCTTTTCTTCAACAAAAACTTCAGTGAAATGCTTCCAAATAGGTGAAGTTTTCTTCTTTGCACGCTTGACTCTGGTGGGTGGAGTTCCTCCTGCTGCAGCCTCAGATTCAGTCACAACATTAGCTGCACCACTTGCTTCTATATTAACCTCTATGTCCCTCTCACTTGCATTCGCATTAGCAATGCCATTTAGTTCTCCTCCATTTACAGATGTCGCTGACCTCTGCAACGAAGAAATTCTTGTAAAAGTTGATAGATTCAATCCATTTACATATTTCAGTTGATAGATTATTTTTTTTGGGAAAGGTTGCCTAAAAATGAAATACCTGGTTATTTCTTGACGACCTTGTGTTTCTTGAAACCATGGTTACTGATATGCTTCACCTGTCCCTTTGATTCCAATTCTCTAAAACACGAGGTTAAGTATTAGAGAGGCTTGTTAGATTGGATCTGATATTATATCTATCTTTTTTTTTCAAATTTAAAGCATACATTAGTTAATTTTGCAACAGTTTAACAAGCTACTCTATCTATATTTTGGCAAACCACAAAGATCAACTAGGCAAACAGCAGTTCAACAACATAAAAGCATGAAGCATGACACAGCTGCTCAAGAACACAGAAGCATAACAAGCATCATATCAGGAGAGGTAAAAATATAGAAAAATAATTTTACATCCCACATTTTCACATGAATGGCCATATATGCTCTGTTGTTCATCATACAGGGCACCAAGTTCATGATCCAAACATAGAAACATAAAAAAATGTCACCTTGAAATCAGAGGAGGGGCTGTCGTAGGTGCACAAATTTGGAGGGGAAGTAAGAGCGCAGACCTTCACTGGCGAGGCAATGGAGTAGCAGACTAGACCACCGTGGGAGATGAGCAGCTGCCGTGGGAGGATGAGGAGGAGGAGCAGGAGCCGTGGGAGGACCAGAGGACGAGCAGCCGTCGGGGGCGCTGCCGCCGGGCCGTCGCGCCGCCGCCGCCGGGCCCGAGCAGGTAGGGTTAGGGTGCACGGTGGGAATTTTTGCCTTTGGATGAGGAGAAAATGGGAGCTGTACATGGATGGATAAGGTTATAAGGTTTGCGGGTAAAGGATTTTTGCGCGCGCAGGCAGAGGAATCATGGCGCGAAGCGATGGTGTGAGCGGGAGGAAAAGGCGCAAAGTCCGCGAGCGGCGGGTGCGCGAGCGCGCGGCTGAAATTGTTCGCGGATAGCGGATACATCCGGTTTCAGATCCGGATCCGACAGAAATTCGGATATCCGGATCCGGATCCGGATTTAGTAATCGAATTCGGATGCTTTCCATTTGCCATCCACATTCAATTTGAATACGAATTCGGATATCCATATTTGCGTTTTTAGCGGATACGAATACGGATAATTCGAATTTCCAGACATCCGAATCCATCCTTACCCCTAGGGACCTGATCTGGAGAGGGGTTGCTTGTTTCCTGGGGTGGTCCGGAGTCCTGTGTAGCCGCTTAGCCAGTTCCGTACCCAAAGCCTACACTCTCCACCACCCTGTAACGAGTGCTCTAGTACCCGAAGCTGGGTAATTAGGGGCCCGGACCTCGTTCTAGCTCAAGGGTTGGCTTCCTAAGTCCTACACGGCAGTTCCAGCTCCATATCTCAAAGGATCGAGTACGACAGAATGGCCTCACCCACTGCTACGGAGCGATCCGGAACGTCGGAGCCAGGTCTGGTAAAGTCGTGTTTGTTTACTGGAGTGGTCCGGAGCCCTGTGTAACGCCTTAGTCTGGTTCCGTACCCTAAGCCTACACACTCCACCACTCTGTAACAAGCATTGTGCTGCCTGGACCTGCGTATCTGGAGCCCCGGACCTCGTACTAGCTTGGGGGCCGGTCCAGAATAGGTCCCGCGGGCCTGCTACTAAGCTTTGAGTTTGAGTAGTATGCAGGTTAGGCCTTGACTTGTGGTAGCTAGTCTCAAACCATTGAGCCTACCTACCAGGGGGTCCCGGCATCCGCTTTAAGGCTTCATGCAGATCGAGATCCAGTCTTAGTGGTAGACAGACTCAAAACAACTGAGCATGTCTCCCAGGGGGCCCGGAGCGTTCGCTTTGAGCCAGACACCAAGAATCGATTCTGCATGCGTCAAACAGCTAAGTTGCAGTATCATTACTACCATCCCAGCAAGTTTGATATTTCTCTCTGTAGTTTGTTCTACTATACAGGGAATAAGTCGCTCGTTTGACTTGCAATCTATGCTACACCTATACCCAAGGACACTTGCTCAACCTCATACGGGGTCCGGAGCGTTTTCTCAGCTCGGATGGCAGATAGGTTCTAACAACTAAACCTATCTACCAGGGGGCCAGGGCACCGGGGTGCTGCATACCGCAAACCAGAGCAACTGATAAACAGCTAAGTTGAAATTTTCTTCTATTAAAATTTCAACAAGTACAATATTTTTACATAACACAAAAAACAAAAGTTCGCCTGCTGTGATGGTCCAGCTCAGGAATCTGCAGGCTCCCACTTGAAATAAGCAGCTATGAAGTCGACGACATCCAGCACGCTTTCCCGAGCAAAGGCCTCCGTCGCCGCCACTGGACCATCGACGACGGGGGCAAGCGAGATGGTAGGGTCATGGCTCCGGAGGCATGTCAAAATGTAATCCGCCACCATCCGGCACAGCTCGCGGCCCTCAGCTTCAAGGTGGCCAGCAAGGATCGGCTCCAGGCGCCGGAGTCTATCTGAAGAAGAGTTCAGCACTGGGAGGGCATTAGCAATTGAAGTTGGCGGCTCCGCCACTTGGATTGGACTTATTCCAAGTGGCACTAGAGCTGAGCTTGCTTCGCTCGCCCAGTCGATGATTCGCTGGGCCCCCATGCGTTGGTCCTCCTTCAGCTTCCGGACTACCTCCTGGACCGCCTCCTGCACCTGGGCATCCAGTGCCGCCTGAGCCGCCTCCAGCTGGCGGGCCTTCTCCTGGAGCGAGGCCTCCTTCCGCGCCACTGACTCCTTCAGGGTCTTAAGACACTCGCGCTGGCGCGCAAGGGCCTGCTCCATGCTGGTGGTGAGGGATTCCCGCCTGGCAAGGGACTTCCTCTCCCCCTCGAGCTCTGTCTCGGCAACAGCCTGCTGGCTGGCGGTTTCCTGCAGCTCCTGGCGCCATTGATGCAGGGACTCGAAGAGTTTGTCGAGCTCTAGCTTGCGGACCTCGAGTCCCTGGCTGCGAGGCTCGAACTCACATCGCTGGGCCGCAAGGCTGGCCTCCTCCCGCAGCGCCAGGGCTTTCTCCCGTCCCGTCGCCGCGAGCTCCCGGTCGAACACCTTCCGGAGCCCTTTCCTGTAGGACTCAAGGTCGGCCTCAAGCTCGGACCGGGCGGCGGCAACACGGGAGGCTTCGGCCTTCATGCGCTCCTCCAGGCAAATATGCCAGTCGCCGAGGCACTGACGCTCGCTCTCTAGAGCTGCCCACTCCCGCCGGAATGCTGCCTCGGCGGTAGAGGTCGCCTCTTCTATCGTCCGTCGGACCCGGACCAGCACCCGGGGGAGGGGAACCGCATCCTCCTCTGGGGGACCCTACAAGAGCCGCCTACCAGAGACCACCTCCATCTCTTCCTCTGCTGCAGGTTGGGAGATGGGGGAGGGGATATCCGGCACAGAAGTCGGGACCTCGGGTACCGAGGTGCTTGCCGTTGCCGCGCCCGCTGCCGCTGTGCTCGTCGTCGCCAAGCCCGGTGTCGGCGTGTCTGCCGCCGTAGACGGGGCCTCGGGGGCCACCGCGTCAGCCGTTGCTGCGCATGGCACTAGCGCATCCTCCGCCGCCGCGTTGGGCGCCATCGGGTTAGTGGAGGTCGCCGCACCCGAGCTCCCCACATCCGTCGTCGCTTCCGCCATTGCCGCCGAAGCGCCGGTCGATTGGACCCCCGCTGACGAGCCAGCGGCGGCGGAAGAACTGCCTGGGCGAGAGGCCCTGGCAAACAAAGAGAAGAAGCCCTTCAGCAAAAAGCGAATCACCGTGAATAAGGGGAGTGAACGGAAGAACACTTACCCCGAAGCGTCGGGTCTCCAGCGTCCATGGAGGCTGGGCGACTGCTGCTGCTGTGGTGGCGGTGAAGGCGCACCTCGTGGCTGCTGTTGCTGCTGCCCTGGTGGTGGCGGTGGTGGTGGAGGTGGCGGCTGCGGCTGCTGCTGTCGTGGCGGCGGCGGAGGTGCACCTCGTGTCTGCTACTGCTGCTGCTACTGCCGGGGAGAGGCACCTCCCGGCGGTGGTGGTGATTGCCGAGGCGGCGGCGGAGGTGCACCTCGTGGCTGCTGCTGCTGCTGCCAGGAAGAGGCACCTCCCGGCGGTGGTGGTGGCTGTCGTGGCGGCGGAAGAGGTGCACCTCGTGGCTGGTGCTGCTGCTGTTGCTGCCGGGGGGAGGCACCTCCCGGCAGTGGTGGTGGCGGCGCATTTACTCCAGGGGTCCCGCGTGAGCCGGGGGCCCGGGAGCTACCCTGGCTCGCGTCCTCAGCGGTCCTCTGACGCTTTACGGCGGGCTCCATAACTGGGGTCCCGTCGCTACGGTGCAACCTATGCCGGCTCACTTCCTCCGGAGATGTGCCGGAGCTGCTCCGGGCCTGGCTGGGACCGCTCGCGGCGGAGCTACCAGCCACGGCCTGCTTTCCCTTGGCAGAAGGGCCAGACCCCGCGGAGCTTGGCACGGCCTGTTCCCCGGACGCACCAGGGATCCGGATCCCACGGTCCGGGTCGCCCCCAGTTTGGCGCACTGATAGCCCACCATCGTCGAGGGTCGGCAGGGTGGCCAGCACCGCAGCCCTCAGGCTCGAGTCCTCGCAGAGAGGAACGACGCCCTGAGGGAGGATCAGGTGCACCGGGATGAAGATCTCCCCCGTCACCGCCCGCACCAAGACCTCCAGGCCTTCCTGGGTCAGATCGCTGCCCTCCCCGCGGTGGGTCCAGCTGCAGTCTTGGAGTCCGGTGAAGCTCCAGGCAGGACGCGGCCGTTGCGTCAAAGGGGCGATCCGGCGCTTCATGAAGTCCCCGAGCATGTGTAGCGAGGTGAGGCCGCTCTCCGCCAGCGCCCTGATCTTGCTCAGCACGGGGTCAAACTCCGAAGGCAGGGACGGCTTGGCCCTCCAGGACTGGCGGTCGGAGGCGGGTCCCCCGGTTGGCATGACGAGGCGCTCGTTGGCTTCGGTAGTGGCGATCACCCACTCTTTGCGCCAATCCTCCCACTTCCCGCCAGTAAGCCCGGGAATGTAGGGCGTCCGCAAATCGCTCCTCGTCTGGAAGTAGTACGCCCCCACTTCATCCTTGCCCTTCTCGGACTTTACTAGGACGAAGAAGTGGCGGAAGAGAATGACGCAGGGCCGCACCCCCACGAACATCTCGCATAGGTGGACGAAGATCGACGTCATGAGGATGGAGTCTGGTGTGAGATGCTGGAGCTGGAGGCCGAAATCCTCCAGCAGCAGCAGGAAGAACGAAGAGATCGGCAGCCCCAAGCCGGTGGAAATGTGCGAAATAAACAGCACAAATTCCCCGATGCGCAGATCGCCGAGGGGAACCGAGCCTGCTCGAATCCCCCAGGCAGCCTCCTGTGGACTCCACCCAAGCAGGCGGCACACCGTGTTCAGTTCCTCCTCGGTTGAGAAACGACGGGGACGAACGAAGGACGCCATCTTGCTGTGGAGGCGAGGAACAATCTGCGCAGAAGAGCAAGGGGCGAGGAGGCTCGAAGGCAAAGGGGTGCAAAGGTTTGGAAGGAAGAAGGCAAATGCGAAAAAGTAACCGCGGAATGCGGTTCGGCCCTTTATGAAGCCTGATCCATACGGCGCGCCCCGGAACCGTCGCCGGAAACCAAGCGACGTTCACGCCTGGCGTTAGCCGCCCAGTCCATGACCAGGGGGCCCAGGCCCGCCTATCAGGGGAGGCGGGTAACAAGCGAAGGTGTAAAAAGGCGGGATCTGAACCGTCGCCCGCGCGCGAAGCGAGGCGGAAGCTGAGCTGACGTGCGCGCACAAAGCGCTGGCAAGACCAGGCTTTTCGGGAACTGCGCTGGTGGTAAATATCTCATTTACCCCGGCCGCAACAATGCCGAGCGTCGCTCGCGTGACTAGGTGTACCACTGTATGTGGGGGCCACGAGTCAGTAAGCCGTTGCGATGTGATGAGGCAGCGAGAAACCCGATGGATGGTCAAAGCCGGACAAGACTCCTGCAGCATTCGTCGCCTCTCCCGAGGTGGGGCCCGGGGGCCACTGTCGGTACCCTGTAGCAGGGGTACCCACTCCTACTGCCGCAAGGCAGGACTCGCGTAGTCATCTGTAACTACGCCCTAAGGGGCGGAGCAGCCGGCCCCACGAATCAGGCTCTTACCTCACCGGGCCAACGGGCCCGGACCCGCTCCCCGCTCTAGGACGGGTCCGGAGACGCCACGTGTCCCTGAGGAGGGGAAGCTCCGCGCCAACAGCCGAGGGCTCGGACCCCCATAGGGGTCCGAGACCTCCTCGCGCCCGTCCGGACCTCCCACGCGCATAAAACCAATACACCGCCGGGGCGAGGTCCGGGGGCGCCACGTGTCCCGCAAGCGCAGGCGCGGGCGCGAGTCTTCCGCTGGAAGACTCGCCCACCCACCGCATTCAATGCGGATGGTTGAGTCGTGCTCTGCCGCCGCGGCACGCGGGGCAGCTTTTGTCATGCCTCACTGTAGACCGCATATTACAGAGGTATACAGTGCAGCCGCATGCGCCGCATCCGTGCAGAGCCCGTCTGCCGCATTAAATGGATACGACGGCACGACACCTTTTCATCATACCGCCTACGTCGCAAGCTACACGGCCTGTTCAGCTATGCTGCAGGCAACACCGCAAGCTACACCATGGCGCCGTTTCGACAAGACTGGGTATGGCTATGCCGGACAGAAGATTCCCACGGGCAGAGCAAGAAAATCCAGGAATGAGATCTCCGTCGCCTGCAATGCCATAATGTCTGTACAGTATGTTATTTTGAACTACATCGTTGGGCCCACCTGTCGGGGACTCAACGGCCATATACGCGCCCCCTTGAGATATAAAAGGGAGGCGCTCGCTGCACACTCGAGATGCTCCAAGACTCTCACAACACAAACTCGGTTTCACACTGAACAACCCTGCTCTCAATTTCTTGAGAGCACAAGCAATATAACACACAGTGGACGTAGGGTATTATGCTCCGGCGGCCCGAACCACTCTAAACTGTTGTGTTCATCGCGTTCTTCCACCGAGATTGGGCTAATCCTAGCTAACCCCCGAGTACGCACCCTCAGGGTTTAAGCAGGTGCACTACGCCACCCGGCTGTGGGTTTGCACACCACGACAATAATCATCAGTATTGTTAACATGAATCTGTTGACATCAATTTTGTCTTAAAAAAACTTTATACTAATAGAGTAATGGTTGATAAAATCTTATCTGAAATAAGTGAAATAAGCACTCTAATCAAAACGGACAGGGAGCACCTCTTGCTTAAAGCCAAAGCATGGGTACCATTTGTTGCAAACCCGGAGAGTCCACAGACACGTCTGGATATAACCTTGCTCAACAAGGCAACAGACACAATGCGAATGAAAACGGAGGAATGCTTGGCTTCGCCTGCCAGGCCCAACCGCCCAAGCAGTAGCGACGTGGCAGATGACCTCAGGAACAGCCCAGCTAGCTCCAAAGTCCAGCCAAAACTGGAAGATATCCTTATCCCAAAATGGAAAAATGGAAGTGATCTGAACTCAGGCTGGTCAATTTAAAAGCCTCAAGCACTTCAAGATTGAGGGAAGATAACTTCGGTATGTAATGTTAAGGAGTATTTGTTTGCATAAAGGCTGCATAGGATCAACAACCTGCATATCAGTGATCAAAGTTGATGGCAGCTGCATTTTATACGAGCGATCAGACTACAGAATTTTGCATTTTCAAACCAAAAGGAGATGCAGATTTGCTTATATGCACTAAAATACTAAATAGCGTGATACACAACAAACCAACAGCCTGAAACGAGCTATAGAAGAATGGTGTAATCATAATAAAGTATTGGGTCAATATCAGACAACATTTACATAACCAATATTCTAGAACAATCACCATATAAAAGCATTAAACATATAAGATTAAAATACAATTATCTTTGAGAAATCAATCACTCACCAACTTTTGACTGTTGAATCAGAACTATGCAGCAATCATGCATGCTCTTCAATTAGGAATAAGCCTCGCTTAAACATTTTCAACGGAAAGAACGGCCTAGAAATGCTGGATTCAAAATCAAATAACTCCTATGCAATTCATCTTTCCCTGTATGTTTGCCATGCAAATTCAACAAGTTGGGGAAAAAATCACCAGCAAGGGAAGCCAAACACGCACCAGAGCATTATATACCACGGCGCCAGAATCAGAAGAACAATTGATAATTTAACAACTAAGATTGCTTCATAAATTAGACCATGTACAAGACAAGACACTTCCCCACCAGGATCATAATCCTTTTTACAATTGACAATCCTACAAGCCCAGTAACCAAATTGCGAAAGCTAAACCTACTCCTCGCCAACCGCAGCCCAATTGATAATCACAGGCAATTCCACCTCAACTTCCTCTAATCCACCCAGAACGGAGCACATATGAAACAGACACGTTAGCCATCAGAAGAAAAGAGGAAAAAAAAGATCAGAGCATCCGAAAACTCCGTCCATCTGAAGCTTCAAGAAAGCACCCAATCACCTCTGCAGGAACACAAAAATTGCACCTTCAGAGCCAATCCAAAGAAAACGACTCAAAAACAACACCACAAATCGGGCAGCCCCTTACCTCTTCGATCTTGTAGGAGCCCGGCGTCACATCTGCTAGGCACAACCCCGGGTACAGCAACTGCAATCCCGAAACAAGGAGAATTCGCATGAAACACCGAATTCAGAGGGGAAGCCAAAACATTTCAATTCTACAGGCAAAGGGGATCCTTACGTCGAGCTGCCACTGCACCGTGCGCGGGCGCTTCTTGGGCCGGCGAGGCGGCCGCGACCCACGAATCGCCGCGAAGTCCTCGGCGATCTCCTCCTTGGACAGCGCGATGGAGAACCCGCGCTTCTTGGCCTCCGCCGCCGGCGCGGGCGGGCGCTCCGCGGGCACCGCCTCCTCGGCCGCGTCGCCCGACCCCGCCGGGCGCGCCGGCGCGGCGGCGGCGGATCGGCGGGTGCGGAGGTTCCACGGCTGCCGGGCGGCGCGCTGGCGCTGCAGCGGGGCGCCTGCGCCTGTGGCGCCGCCGTCGGGACGGCGGGTCTTCTCCTTGTCCAGGGACGGAGTCTCCGGCGCCGCCGGCGGGGGCGACGAGGCGTGGCCGCTCTTGGAGCAGCGGAGCACGCGGTGCGTGCCCCAGCTGAGGGTGGGGAAGGAGAAGTCGTGGAGGCGCGTGCGGGAAGGCGGCGGCACCCCCGGCGCGGGGGCCAGGGAACTCGGCGGGGGAGGAGAGAACCTCGCGCCGCGGTGGTGGTCGTTGTGGACGGCGCCCATGAGGACCATGGGAGGGGCGGAGCGGGCGGCCGGGCGCGTGGTGAGAGCGACCCACCTGTCACAGGAGGAAGGGAAGGGAAGGAAGGAAGCGAGGAAGGCGAGATGGATGAGGAGAGAAGAGGGCCGGTTTTTTAAACGGCGGGTAAAGGGGAGGCGCTTTTCCGTGCGGCCCTCTGGGATCCATCTCTATTTCTCAACAAGCCCTTCGGAAAATTGTTTCCGGACTCCAGGCCAGGTTCTGTTTCGGCCCTCGCCTCTTGCGGCGCGGCCGCCTGCTCCGCCTCCGCCTGGTGGGCTTCCCTCGGTTCGGGGGTGTGGGTGTGGCGCGCGCGTGGTCAGGACGGGCGCGGCGCGGGCCTACGGGGATCGCCGCCGGATCGGTGTGTGGCGTGGCGTGGCGTGGCGCGGGCGGGCGGCGTCGCGTTCCTTCCCGCCGCCCCGTCGGGTGCGGTGCAGTGCGGTGCGGCCCGACGACGGGCGGCGGTGACATCACGTGGGGGTGGGGCTCGCAAGTTGCCATCATGTCGAGGCGTCGAGCCGCCGCCGTCAGCATCAGGTCGTACTCGCACCGAGCAGGGTTCCAGGGGACCAGCAAGCCTCGTTGTTCGGCAGTTCATTCCGAGGTCTTTGATGGCAGTCCGCAGCACTCGCACTCCGATGGAATCATGGAAGCCAATGCAAGAACTGAAAATTGAGAGGCCAATGCAAGCAACTGGAAGCTGAGAGACAGGTAAGGAGAGCCTCTGTTAGAGCAACTCCAACAGATTCATCCCTTTTTCCTTTTCCACTTTTTAGCCATAAAAGAGATTTAGGGGAAAAAATTAGTTCCAACAGATTAATTTTCTCTTTTTTCTCTTTCCTCTTTCCCTATATTTCCCTCCCCTCTCCCCTTTTTAAAAGGGAATTCCACCTTCTCCCTTTCTATTCATTCTTTCCTAGCCACCGCGATACGTGAAGACAGCGTTCCTGAGCATCTCTGCATCTGTGTTGACTGTTGTAGCATAAAAATCGTACATAGGCCCTGTTTAGTTCTTTACATGTAAATACAAAAAAGCCGTAAACGCATTAAAGTGAAAAGGAATCTTGCTAATTTGAAGTACTAAATAAAGTCTATTTACAAAACTTTTTGCATGGTTGGGCTGTAAATCGCGAGACGAATCTAATGAGCCTACCTACTTAATCCATGATTTGAAACAGTGATGCTACAGTAACCATCCGCTAATTATTGATTAAACGTGGATTAATTAGCATCATTAGATTCGTCTCGCGATTTACAACCCATTTATGTAAAAAGTTTTGCAAATAAACTTCATTTAGTACTTCAAATGACCAAGATTCCTTTGCAAATTTTTTTTGCAAAATGAACTAAACAGACCCGTAGATATTCGGACGTTTGCACTAGGATTCTTTGGAACCTAAGTAACGAACCGCGGAACAGGGCCAAAACATAGTCAGGGCACGGGCAAAAAAAAAGAGGATGACTCTAACACGTCATAAGTTAGCGGCCGGGGTCTGCTGTAGTCTCTACCGGATAGTGACCGAAACACACGGTCGTAGATGAACGCGAGCAAAATCCTTCTAGAAGATAGACTGTGAGAAAGACGTGTCCGGGTCCGGCCCAGCGACTCCCAATTAGTTCTTGGGAGGAATTGTAGCAACAAAAACGCATTGCTTAATACTACCACAGAAAGCCCGGGTGCCGTACTGTACAAACCTACCTGACTATCCGATGTTCAGTATTCCTACTGTATAGGTAGTATATAACTTTTGCTCGTTGTTTTTCAGATAAGGCAAGGAGGCAAGCCTGCCCGGACCACCCAGGAATGGGGATCGTCCGTCAATTCACAAGTCGGCCGGCGGCCGGCGTCTGCTTTTGGCGTTTCATCCGTTAAGCAGGCTGCGGGCGTGTTTGGAACCGCATTGGCGCAGTTTATCCGCGAAATAAAGCAAATTAAACCCGCCAAACGCTGCGCGACAAACGCGCGTTCCTCGGCCGCCCGTCCGCAGTTTAAGCCGGGTTTGAACTGCGCGGTTGGCTTATTGCAGAAGTGAGGTGCTAGCCGCGTTGGCTTATCGCCGATGCACGTTTCTCATCCACGCTCCCAAACAGGGCCTGCGTTGGCCGCATGCTGTCCTTGCCGTGAGCCCGTGATGACTGAAGGCTCCTGCGTGATCATCAGTGCCCACCAATGGCCCAACGTGTGGCTCTGGCCGACTGGCCCGGCTGTGCTCCGTTCGAGCATTTGCTGACGAATCCGCCACAGCTCCGGGGCCTCGACGACCTGACCATCATGCGTCCCGCTCTCCCGCTGCTCTGCGTGTGCTTTCCCGACGCCGCGGTCTCTGCTCACGGCTCGGTGGCTCCTGGCTCTTTCCACTGTTCCATGAGGCGGTGGCATGGCACTGGCGCCCGCGGCAGCGAATGTGGCCGTACGCGACGGGCGACGGCGCGCAGGCGGCTCCGTCCACGGAGATCGCACCGTGCGGAGCCGTTGTCGTGAACGGTGGAATGCGGTGAGGTGACAAAAAAAACTGTGCAGTGCGGTCGTGGGGATCGACAGAAACTGCAATCCTTGTGAGCATCATCCTCGTTCCCTTTTGCCTTGCTGCTTAATTTAGGATCCGCTTGCGCTTGGCATCGATGTCACCAACAGTAAAACAGATCTGCGAGGGAGTGCTGCTACTCTGCACACTGCAGCCGGTACACCCGACGGAGACTCAAGTCACGCAAGTGTATTTCCTGTGACGCCATCGTACTAACTGGACGCCCCGCTGTTGATCGCCGGACATGCGAGCCCGCGCGCTACAGGGTCTGTTTATCTGTTGAGACTTCACACCAACATGGCACTGTGCCTGTGACGGCGCCCTCCACCGTGCACCTGTTTTCTTTCTTGTTCGACGCATGAACAAGCAGCCACCACCGCTCCATCGTGCCTGCGAGATGAGGTGCGGCGCGAGGAGGGGATCGATTCCGCGGGTAAGGTTAGGCCTCGTGTCTTCCTTTTTTTTTGGAGTCTACTAATCGCGGTTATGCAGACGCGGCGACGACGTTGATTGGATTCTTCGCAGTAGTAGAGGTTGCGGCTTCCCAATCCGGGCGAGGGGTTGCTTCTTGCTTGCTGATGACAGGGTTGATGGTATGGCTGGGCAAAATACCCGAAACCCGAAGCCCGAATCCGAAAAATCCGAGCCCGAACCCGAAAAATCCGAACCCGAAAAACCCGAACCCCAATTCGGGTTCTAACCTACGGTACCCGAAATTATTACGGGTAGTTCGGGTATTGGGCCACGGTACCCGAATTACCCGAACTACCCGAAATCAGCCCACTCAAGTCTATTTGTTTATTTTTGGCCCAGCGGCCCAGCCCACCGCTCCACCAGGCCACCGCTCCCACCCCCATTACGCCCGCGCCGCCGCCCCCGCCCCCAGGCCTCCAGTACGGCGCACCGCCGCCGCCACTCCGTGAGCGCGAGCTTCAGGGTCCGTCTTTCCCGCTCGCCCACCCCGCCTCCATCCACCGGCCCCGCCTCCGTCGAGCTCCGTCGGCCCCGCGCCCCCGCCGGCGACCTCGTCTGTTGGCTCCGCCTTGCCCCCGCCGCGCTCCCCTGCTTGCGGACCGCGAGCTCCGCCGACCCCGCGCCTCGCCGGCGACCTCACCCGTCGTCGGCTCCTCCTCAGCCCCGCCGCGTTCCCTTGCCCACGGATTTGCGAGCTCAGCTGGCCCCGCGCCCCCACCGGCGACCTCGTCCGCTGGCTCCGCCTCGCCCCCGCCGCGTTCTCCTGCTCGCGGACCGCGAGCTCCGCCGGTCCCGCGCCCCGCCGTGTTCCCCTGCTCGCGGACCTCGAGCTTCGCCGGACTTGCGCCCCCGCCGGTGATCTCGTCCGCCGGCTCCGCCTCGCCCCCGCCGCGAACTTCATCTTCAGCAATACAGGGTGGGTGGAGGTGGCCAATGCGCCTCCCTGCTCCCTGCTCGCCAGCCAAGAGGCAGGCGGCGGCGGCGGTGGAGATGGCCGCCGCTCCTCCCTGTTCCCTGCTCGCCGGTCAAGAGGCGGGACGGCAGCGGCGGCGCGGGGGGAGGTGGCCGCGCGCCTCCCTGCTCGGGCTGCTGGAGGGAGATGGATGGGGGAGGGCCCAGTGGTCAGCGGGAGGACCTCGGGTATATCGGGTATACCCGAACCCGAAATTGCGGGTACCCGAATTGTCGGGTAGTGATTTTTCAGAGTTAAAATCGGGTAGCATTTTCTACTACCCGAATTTTGTATTACCCGAATTACCCGACCCGAAAAATTCGGATAACCCGAATGCCCAGTCATAGTTGATGGCGAGGGGTACAATACATATATTCATATCCTTCGTGCAACGATTCTTCTTCAGACTTATCCGCTGCGAAGTGCGAACGTTCTTCTACGGCCGGAGCTAGCACTCCGGCAGCGCGTGGTATGGGCACGGCTCGCTGATTTGGCTGCTCGCCCCATTTATGGTCGCCCGGGCATCGATTCGGTGTCGTCTAAAAGTACGTGCTACGGATTTTTACAGAGGACGTGCTACGCCACTCACTGCTCCGGATACTCCCGCACCAAAATTAAACCGGCGAACTCTCTACTGCCATGTGCTTTCCTGTGGCGTTATCCTTCCATCCACCTGTCGCATCGCCCCGGGGGAGGGGAGGGGAAGGAAACGTGTGCCCCACGTACGGTGTTGTTCGTACTGCTCGCTAATAAGGCTGGCCGAGGCTTCACACTAACGTGACAGCGCCCCTCCCGCCCGCACGCCCTCACTGATTTCTCCCTCTAATCAGAACCTAATTATAAATTTATAATCACCAGCTTCATTCGCCGGCCCCTCGTTGGAAACAAAGTTGTTGCGGCCGTCTCAGCGTTACGAGCCACTGTTTATGAGTGCGGGCTTGCCACGAGCCAGCGCAGGCTGTATACGGGTGCGCACCGCACAAGCGTTGTGCCGTGTTTGGCCCGCGTGAGGCAGTGTGCCGCACGGCGCGCGGGCAGCAGCGGCGCGGCGCACCCGGCGTCGCACCGGCACCGCCGGGAGGACCCGGTCCACGTGCTCCGCAGCCACCTGAGAGTTCCAACGAACCCACCACCGGCCCGCTTGTATACTCCGGCGGCGGCCGCGCCACGCGGACTCGTGCGCGCTCGCTGGCTCGGTCGGTCGCTGCCGGCGGGGCCCGCCCGGTGGTGATCGGTTGCTGCTGCTGAGAGAGCTCGGGTCTCACGCCCTTTTCGAGTCGCCCCCGCCCGACCCTCCGGCGCGCGTGTCCTGCCGCCCCGCGGAATTGCCCGAACTGCCCCCCGCGCACGCACCATCTGACCATCCCACCCCTCGCGACGCCTGCCGCGCCGTGCCGCCTGCCTTTGTTCGCCCGCCCCGCCCCGCCCCGCCCCGCCCCCGTAACAAAACGCTGCGACGCGGACGACGACCCCACCCCACCGTCCCTCTCCGCTCGCCTCGTTGCGTGCCCCCGCCGCCGCCTCGACGTCCGCCGGCGACCCGGCCGGCTCCACGCCGGGTGGCCTCCTCTGCCCCTGCCGCTGCCGTCGCCTCGGCTGCCGCGGCCCGCGCGCGGACGGCCGGCCGCGACCACCCATGGCGGCGACCGCGGATCCGAGGGCGAAGCCGCCGCCCGCGGCGCCGTCGCACCACCTGATGAAGCCGTGGGCGCCCCAGCCGCCGCCGCCTCGCGCCCACCGCGTGCCCTCGCGCCCGCAAGTTGCCGAGGGAGGCGGCGCGCGCGATCGGCGCCGCTCCGCCTCGTCGCACCGACGTGCCGGCGCCGCCGCCGTGGAGGAGCCGCCGCCGACGTGTGAAGGCCGGCTGGAAGATCTCCGGGCCAAGCTCATGGGCCACCTCCGCGACGCCGCCGACCGCCTCCGTCTGCCGCCGGCGCGGAAGCCGGAGCCCCGGTCGCCGGAGCCGGAGCCCGAGCGTCAGCCTCCGGCAGCGCCGCTTCCGCCGCCCGAGCAGCAGGAGGGCGCGGCCCCAGCAGCTACGGCCGCCCGGCCGTGGAACCTGCGCGACCGGAAGTGCCGCCGGCAGACGGCACGTGGGGCCGCCGCGGCGCTCGCCGCGTCGCCCGCGTGGGAGCCCGCGGCGGAGAAGGCGCGGGCCGACGACGCGCGCGCGCCCTTCACCGTGGCGCTGACGGCGGAGGAGGTGGAGGAGGACGTGTACGCGCTGACCGGCGCCCGGCCGCGGCGGCGTCCCCGGAAGCGGCCGCGCGTCGTGCAGCGGCAGCTCGATGTAAGGCAAATTCCCCGTACTGCCCCTTCCTCCCTCCCCTCCAAAGTCCAAATCACACCTCTCTTTTTGCACAAAAAAGGATAAATAAAAAAAACAAATAAACTGCTATTTTACCCACTCGATACGCTATTAGCCTCTGCTTAGCGAGCACAAATTATTATTGTATAATGATAACAGTATAGGGGTACTCTCTTCTCATCAGCATTGAATAATAAACAATGAATTCTTGGGCGGAGGAGCACCGCACTGGCGATCCGTCCAGCTAATACTCACACTGGCTGTTGTCCCGTGCAGTCGCTGTTCCCCGGGCTGTGGCTCACCGAGATCACCGCCGACGCCTACAAGGTCGCCGACGAGTAGCGCAAGCTGCAACAGCAACCCGCCACCACCTGCTGCTGCAGCCCTGGTTCTTTCTCCACCATTCCATTCTACTACTACCCTTGTTACGAGTCGCGGAAATCTTCAAGCAGAACCTGTCTGTAACTAGCTAGGTCTAGTCGAGCTGATGATAGGTACCTGTGGTCGCTCGCTCGCCTTGTCCCATTCCGTGTAACCTTTTTCCCCCCTTCACTTAAAAATCTTAACCAGTGAGTGTGTCGATCGATCTCTCGCTCTCCGGGTGTAGAGGACGGGACTGGTCGGATGCTTGTAACCCACTACTCCCAGATCCTTTATCCACCCATGCCGTCTGGCAGTGGCCGGCAGGGCTTCTACTCCGCTCCGCCACGGCGGCCTTGCATCCTGATGGTCGGTCGCGTTCTCCCCTGCCCGGTTACGGCGTCCCGTGGGGTGGTCTCGTCGGGGTGCGGTGCGGGGGGCGCCCCCGTGGTTTCTCCGCACGGGCAGCGGGGGGTGCGGCGTGATTTTTCCATCGGGCCGGGAGAGCGAGGTCGTTGGTTGGGCTGGTCCGGGGATCCTTGGATCCCGCCTGTAACCTGTTGGGGTTGGGACTTGCTGCCGAGACTTGGGGCTAACATGACGGGACCATGGATCCTATTACTACTGATCACTAGGCATGCTGAGGTTTTGGCTGCTCGAGTCCAGATGCTACGCAGATCCCTCATGGCCGGGTACCTGGTACCGCCCCGAACTCGAATTCATGCGGACGCGGCATGTGGTTGATGGCGCGGGGGTACCGGGGTACGTGTACAGCCACCGTGGAAGCGCGAGCACACATGATTGGCCAGCGTCGCATGGCCTGCCAAGACGAGACGAGATGCGCCTGTGCGTGTGGGGGGCTAGGCCGCCAGGGGCAGTACGGGAAGCGGGTTCGGTTCGGTCCGGTCGGGTTCACCGTTCCCGTGCGCTCGCCGGATCTTCTGTAACGGGAGCGATCCTTTGTTTGCCACTCCTACGCGATCAATAAAGGCGAGCTCACGTAAAGCGACGGCGCGGCGTTGTCGGGGCCGGTCCCACGCGTCAGCCGCGCTACCGCGCCGGGCGTGTACTGTAGCTGCTAGAGCGACAGGCAAGCCGCCGCTTCCCCTCGTGGAGCCGGATTCGGAACGGAGGCCCACATGTAGAGGACACTCTCTCCCGTGCGTTTGCGAATTGCCGGGTCCGCGCGTTGAAGCAGGCACGAAGTTTGCAGGAGCGGCGTCTCGGCGAGTGCGGGTGCGGAGGCCGCCGGCCAGCTGCCGTTTCATTTGTTATTTTATTTTTTCATTTTTAAAGCAGTACAAACAAATATACTACTTAAAAAATTGGATAATCTTGAGGAGAAAATCTAATGTGCAGGGCTGGGAAGCAAGACGAACGTCACGACATTCAGTTGGTGGCACTCTGTTCGCTTGGCCGTGACTGATGACTGGTGCTGATTTATTATAAGAGAAAAGTACTGCTGACTGGCTGGTGGTTGGTGACTGATACTGATTTGATATATAAAAAAAATACTGCCGGCTGGATGGTTGATAAGCCAAACGAATAGAATAGCAGCTGTATAGCCACAGGCACCTTGAACTTTCCTATTGAGCTGAGCAGGTGACGTGTATACCAAAGCTTAAGGAATAACCGAATAACCAGGACACCGTAGGATTGGAATGGTCTTTGGGCCGCGCGGGGCGTCGAAGGCGCACGACTCCGAGTCCTGAATCCTGTACTATATACGATGCTTCGTCGACTGGTCGACGCTCTGAAGAGGGCAGGGATGTCTGCTTCCGCTCTGCCCTGTACTCTTTTCTCCGCCGGTCGTCCACCCCGGACCCCTAGCACGCCGTGCGCGCGCGCGTCTGTGCGCTTGGAACGTTCCTCGGACCGGTGCCGTCTCGCGCGGCGCCTCTTTGGTGGCAAACAAAGGCGCGTGCGGCGAGACGCTGCGCGGGTAGTAGGCCGCCGGTGCCGGATCGCATCCGTGTCACGCTCCATTTGGCGCGGGACATGGCGACCCCATATGCGGAGGACTCGCTAGCTCGCTCCTTCCAGAAACGGGCCGCGCTTACCTTAGGACGCGAATGCGACGGCGAGCAGTCGCGACTCGCGAACAGTGCCCGAGTGTTTTCCTTATCCGGATCGTCACAGGCGCAGGGAAGGGCGCGAGTGCTGCGTGCAGGACCAAAGGTGTTGTCAAGCGCAAAAGCCATGGACCCTCTCTCTCTCTCTCTCTCTCTCTCTCTCTCTCTCTCTCTCTCTCTCTCTCTCTCTCCTCTCTCTCTCTCTCTCTCTCTCGTTTTCTGCTACTGAAGCGTCAACTAGTGAGTAGTGACGGAGGTCGCAAATTCGGAAGTTCGGAGCAGGCGAGCAGCAGTGGCGGAGGCCACAAGCCCGCGACCATTACCCTGATCTGTGCTCTTTATTTGGCATGATGATTTATTGACGACGACGACCTTTTTGTGGTCGCGGCCTGGAACGCGCGTCAGGCTACGACGGCCTCTCGCCCAGTCACCGTACGCCGAATGAGTGACGAAAACAAACTGCCAGGCAACGGCAAGACGAGCTTACGAAACTGCCCTTACGGGCCGCGCGACGCGACCAGGGGGCAGGGGCGATGGGCGGTAGCCGGGAACCGACGACGACGGGCGACGGTCAACCTCGACGCTCATCGGCCATGTCGCCGTCGCCCGCAGGTGCTAAAAAAACCGGTGTATAATAGCTGAATTTTGTTGAAGCAAGTGCGCTCCCGTTAAATTCAGCTATCTTCGTCCTTACCTTCTATTTGAATCATCCACCCTCTTAGGTTGTGTCTAGTTGGTGAAAAAGTTTAGATTTTATTACTGTAGCACATTTTCGTTGTTACTTTACAAATAATATTTAATTATGGACTAATTAGTCTTATAAGATTCAGGTCGTGTTAATCAGTTAGATTGTGTAATTAGTTATTTTTTCAACTGCATTTAATACTCCATGTATGTATCTAAAGATTCGATGTGACTGGTACTGTGCAAAATTTTTTGGAACTAAACGAGGTCTTAGTATTTACTTACAAATCAATAACGGCCTACTTGTGGGTCAAGTCAACAGGAGTACAATAATAACCATTTCAAAGAGAGAGAACACAAGTGGTGGGGCAAAAAGGCCTGATAGGGCAAGAATCTCTATCCGGTCAAGTCAACTTAACCTAAGGAAGTTAGGGAGGCCTTCTTTCCCTATCGATCAACGGACGGGATCTCGGACACCGGAGCTCTCGATGTTCTAGACTCTAGTCACAGAACTCACGATTGGGTTAAAGTAGAAACGTCTACCTCTTGAACATACCATAATAATATTAATCTTCTTAAACATACCATAATAATATATTACTATTCTCGTACAAACTCTTAGTTTGGTCTAAATTTTGGGCATATACCATTTTTCCATTGCTGGTCAATTTGAGCACAACAAAAATAGAAGCCTGTCCTTGGAAAAAAAAAGGAGGCTCGAACTAAGTGGGGGGGTACTATTGTTCAATTTGTGTAAAAAATAGTGGGGAACTTACACGTACCAGTAAGAAGTAGTACATACAGAGCAGGGCTACGATAGGAACAACTTTTTTTTGGGGGGGGGGGGGGGGGGGGTGCGTTTCACTTCCACTTGATAATCTATCTACCCTTCGAAAATCTCTTGCACCATCTCATCAAGCTCCTGTGGAGTGACTCTCGGGGTGGTGGTGGCACGGTTATCCTCCAAGAATTTCGCATAGCCTGAAGTGATCTTCTTGGCGATAGCTTTCCGCAGCCTTGCCCTCAGCTCAGGGTCTGGGACCTTCCACAGCCTTTGGGTGGTGTGCACTTTCTGGAACTCAAACCCGAACTGACGCATAGGGGAGTGACTGTGTTCACTTCCAGAATTTCTCTCTCCAAACTTCACTATTCACCTATCACATCAAATTTTTTACCTTATGTATGGAGTATTAAATGTAGATAAATAAAAAAACTAATTGTATAGTTTTGATGTACACGACGAGACGAATCTTTTGAGCCTAGTTAGATTATAGTAGGACAACAATTATTATAAACAAATGAAAAGTACTACAGTGTACCACAATATCCGATATGACCCTTTTTACCCCTATTTTATTTTACAGATGTAAACACACCCGGTATCTCCCCAAGCGCAGAGGTCTGGGATCATTGTACAGGCATGACAGGACCGGGCCCCAGGACACCTGGAGGTAGCTCTGTATGTAGTCGGCGATCCTGCGATTGAGGACTGCCATGGGGAACTCCAGATCGAACATCGGATGGAGCTGCTGCCACACGAAGTGCGAATTGTTGATCAAGAACAGGAACCCAAGGCTGTCATGCTGGAACGACTGCAACATTGCGACGAGCTTTCCTTCCAGACAGGAGAACATCTCAATGATGAGGCTGGTGAGAGGGGCTTTGTTCTTGATCTCAGGCACGAAGGTGCCATGCCGGGCCGCTTCGTACGCGATGCGGCTCAGCAGCACGTAATTCGTGTCCAGGAGCTTGATGCAGCTGATCACGGAGCGAGTGAGCTCGTGGATGTCCGGTGACAAGCAGGCTGCTGCTGCTCTGCTGGCGTCCATGATGCCATTCCTGATCTCGTCCACCGTGTCCCATATGGCCTTGTCCAGCTTGCCCAGCTGCGATGACAAGAGGTCGCTCATGTCGTCGACCATCCGTGTGGATTCTTGGTAGTAGAGCGAGGAATGGGGCCAGAACTGGATCTCTTCGGAGGCCGTGGAGAGAGCGTCACGCACCTGTATCAGTGCCTGGAGCTTCGTCTGAGTCTCAGCTGCTGCTGCGACAATGTGTTCGCTGCCAGAGCTAGCTACAGTATTATTCAGAGCAACAATGACGTCAACAAAGGGGAGCATCTTCAGGATTGTGGATTCGACAAACCGTGAGAACTCAGAAAGAGCTGGCTGACTGTGACTAGTGCTGTCGTCCTCGCCGCACAATCCGTCGATGTACGCGAAGATGGAGTCCTTGATGTCGCGTAGAGCCAGGATCCAGCTGCGAGTTAGCTGCGGGAGCTGCCGCGAATCGTGGCCAGCGAGGTGAACCCAGGCGGCGTCCATCTCCGAGAGCCACCTCTCGATAAGGGCTTCCACATTCGCGCCGGCGTGGCTACAGAATTCCTCCAGCAGGCCCCTAACATGGCCGAGCTTCTTGGCTCTTGCTTCCTCGTCCAGCTCCGAAGCGCCAGGCGGATGGAAGCCGCAGGAGGAGGAGACGGGAGACGCCCCGGGTGTGTAGGTGGACGAGTGGGTACCTGAGCAGCTGGAGCTGTCGCCGCCGGCGGGGCGCACGGCGGACGATTCACCACCGACCTCCATCCCATCCCTGATCCCTCGGCTCAGGTGGAATTGGAATGGAGAACAATGGATGCATCCAATCCAACAATTATAAAGAACGGAACGCGCCGTTGACCCGACGGCCTTTCGGGGTCGTGTGGCATCGCCTTTCTTCTGTGGCCGTTGAAAAGCCCGGCCCGTGTGGAGCCCATCCACCGACCCGTCTCGCCCGCGTTCATAGGAGGCCTTCTTTCCCTATCGATCAACGGACGGGACCGGACACCCGGGGGCGTAATGCCGACTCCGATAATCACCACGGGTTTAGGTGTCTGTCTGGATGAGTTCTGTAATAATGGGGGAGAGCTTCGTGTCAAGCGGGCCACGCTAATTTACGGTCAACCGTGGCTCTCGTACGGTCGATTTTCCGATAGTTTTTTTTTCTGTTTTTAGAAAAAAATTTGTCGTTTTCTGAGAAAAATAAATTCAGATTTTTTTTATGAGTCAAAAAAATTTTCGGATGAAATTTTGGTGGGTAGAAAAAATTTCAAGAAACAAATTGGACAGATAAAAAAAATTACGAGAAAAATTTTGACTGAGAGAAATTTGTCAAATGGAAGAAAAAAAAAGTACATCCAAAAAAAATTTGTATGAAAAAAAAACTGGATCTGGGCAGGGGGCGGCGCTGGTGGCGAGCGCCGCCGCCCCTGCCGACGCACTGCTCCCCGCGCCGCTCCCCGCCGCGGGTTGGGCCGCCGCCGCCACCGCTTGCTTCCGCCTGCGCTTCTTCGCGCTGCCACCGCTCTTCGCCTCCGAGGCCACCCTGCCGCCGGCTTCCTCCTCGCCCATCTCCGCCTCGAGCTCCTCCTCCTCGCAGCGGGTGGTAGGGGTTGGAGAAGGTCGCCGGGATCCACTCGGGGGAGGGGGGAGTGAAGGGGGAAGGGGAGGGTCGCCGGGATCCACTCGGGAGGGGCGTGGGGGAAGGGGAGGGATCTCGATCCGTCGTGAGGGAATGAGGAGGAAAGGAAGGGGAAAGGTGCGGGGGAAGGGGGAGGAAAAAGAAATCGACTGTTCACCCGCGGGAATTGTCCCAAAAACCGATTGAGAGCCAGACCAATTTAAATACCGAGTCACGGGAAGCTAATTAATTCCGGATCGATTCTTTTTGCGCGAAGCGAGGACGAAAGCGCAAGAGGATTAATTAGTAGGTGTGGTTTACTCAACTTGAAGAGTAGATCTTAGCCGTTATCCCGGGCCGGGTCGTTACAATTACGGTCAACCTTAAACTCAGCATCGCGGTGTCAAGCCAGGCTCTGATCATTTCATGTGTAATAATATAAACTAGGCGTATAGCATGTGCATTTGCGCGGCTAGTATTGAAAATTTCAAAACATGTCGTTGTATCCTTATTTAAATATTATACTATTTTTTACCATACATCACCATATTCATTATCATAAATTATGTCTTATTGTTGGTTAAAACATGTCAAATATGATCTACCTTTAATAACAATTTGATTTATTGAGCTTTAATAATATTATGCATATAATTATTTCTTATTTTGGTTTTATTTTGATTGATTGTTGTTAATTTTAAGTTTTATTAATAGTATATATTTGTAACTGATACATAGCTAAAGTGTATTATATATTTATTTTTTCATAATGGTTTTAATTAGGCACAAAAGTATTTTAGGCTAATTTGTTTATAATGGCAGTGGTGGCTGGTGGGTAATTTTTATTTTTTATTTTTCTCCGATTAATATGAGATTTTCTAGATCTTAAGAGCGAACTTGGAGACTCTATTTGTTGGTCAAATAATAAGATAATAGATAGTTGGGCCTGATGCGGGGCTATTGACAAAAAGCCAGACCAAATGCCCGCTTAGCAAGGGTTGGCAGCCGTTGATGCGACATGAGAGTTGATGCCGAGCTTCTACGTGAGAATTTTAACTGATTCTTGTGAAAGTTAAAAATTATGCAAGTGGGTGATTCTTATATACACCTCCAATAGGAATTTATGTGCACCTCCAATCCTTCCTAGTTCAGATATTTGTACTACTTCTACAATCCTATTTTGAAATAGTATGGAGGTGCAACTAAGGACCAGCCATTTGCATCTCTATCTGGCATGGGCGGACCCAGGGCCCGGCGGCCCGGGCTCCCGAAGCAACAATCACAAGACACTAGCTGTAAAATCTATAATTCATGTGTTCTTCCAGAGCCGAGAACAGACAGCTACCTTGTATTGGCCTAGGCTCCATTCACAATCTGGGTCCGCCACTGCTATCTGGAGTTTCTCTTCTTATTAATACAACGGGCAGCTCTCCTGCCGGTTCCATTTATAAAAAAAGAAAAATGAGTTGATGCCGGCGGCAGATTGGTATCCAGCCTCCAGGAGTTATTTCACAGTACGGACCAGATTTTTTCTATTTGTCCAGAATTGTCTTCAGGGCATGTTTGTTCTCAGCTAAATTTCAGAAATCAGTAGACCAATCCTCCCTATCTAAAAAGGCCACCAGTGACTGTAACAGTTGTATAACATGTTATCCTGGTGACTTCTTTTTTATCTCCCTTTTTTTCAATGAGTCAGCCTTCTCCAATTATGTATTCCCCCCATGCAGAACCGTCCATTTATGTACCTCCCTAGACCTAGTCAATTGCAAGCTACACTTACAAAACTGAAATAACTACGGAATCAAAATATGGTGGCTTTCTACAACTTTCCTTTTTTCCATCTCGCTGGATCATATTTACAAAAGAGAGAGAACAGATACTAATACGAACGAATGTCCCCTCCCACTAGTTTGGTGTCGAGCAATCTGCTGTGTCAGTCTTGATAACTCGGGTATTGTACGAACCGCAGGACCCGCATTTGTGGTACAGCCAATGGAATCGGCATCTCCCTTTCTTCTCACAGTCATTACAAAGTATGTCCTGGACAGGCCATGTAATAAAAATAAATAAGTACTGTACTGGTTTACCCAATGAAAATCAAAGAAAAAAAAAGAACTGGACTACCTGACACCGATCCCGGTATTCCTCAGGAAGCTCTTCAGCAGCCAACAATGCATCAAGCATGCCAAAGTACACCTGTTGCACAGGAAAAATGAATTATGAATCTAACTCGGTATGATCATTAGCAGATTCCATAATCTAGACAATCAGCTCAGACAGCAACCATTATCCTCATGATAATTTAAGATATATTAATAGACTGCGTGAGAAGATTTTACTATCAGAAGTCACACAACAAGACATCATGATGTACTCCTTCTGCTGCATGTAGTCACAGCATGTAATCTAAGAACCACAACAATAACCCATGCTACTCCAAGGCAGATGCAAACCGATTGGCAAGTTTGCCGTACACGAGTATCAAACACAGAGGAATACACTTCACTAAGGGTAAACACAAAATAGCCACAGCTTCATAAGAGTGATGTAGCTTACCGCCATATCTCCCAAGGATTTGCAGCAGATAGGACAAGTGTAGTGGCTACAAGTGTATGCCTGGATTGGCAATTAACTTGTTAAAAATCATTGCTGACAGCCAGATAATACATCACAAAATTACATCACGGTCCAACTAAATGCAACATAAGGCATACCTGAAAGCAAGCTGAATGCATGAAGTGGCCACAAGGGAGGGCCCTGACTGCCGCACTTGATGTAAACAGGAAGTCACAGCAGATTGGACAGTTCGTCTCTAGCCCTTTTTCTCGACATTTGTGCTCAGTTAATTTCATTCCAAGACAGCAATTACATTTCATGCAATGGAAGAAATCAACACCGAGACCTTTCCCAAGACGACATAAGTTACAAAATGGACAGTGGTAAACGGTCCTGGAGAACATTAAAAATGTTAGAAGAGCCATATTGCTTATTTCCAAATCCAGATGTTTATTTTGAAACATGAGGTACAAGATAACAAACCTACGATATAAAAAAACACACTACTTTGAAAGTTAAAAGGTTTCAACTAGTTTGATGGCAGTGGACAATGAACAGGAAAAAAATCTAAATATTTTAAAAACCAACAGGGTAGTGTCGTAAAATCCAAAGAGAATTTGCAAATATAGTCAAGCCAACAGCTAGGTGTGTGGTCTGCAACCCTGCAACACACCTCGGTTTGGGTGTCAGACAAACCTCTCAAGGAATCACAAAGGTGGACACAAGACTACTAGGCTAACAGAGAAATGTTTCTTATATGCGTAACAGAAAGAAAATGGCAAACACAACAGTAACAACAAATCCACCTCTCTTTTCCTTGCTCTCTTCTTTCTCGTAAAACCAATAATTCAACCCTGAAAATTTGAAATGTAGGTAGAGTAGGACACACCACAGATTTGAATTGGATGCAAATATATGTAAGACACATCTTGTTATATAGATTTGAACGGGCGCCTAACCAAACTGGTTAGGTGGCCTCAGTAGCACTCCTCAGGTCCTAATTCGACTCCCGGCGGGAGCGAATTTCAGGCTGAGGTTAAAAGATCCACTCGCTTGCCTACACACCAAAGCACATGAAAAGTGGTCCCAGCCCGCCGGCCCGCTCTCACACGGGCAATGGTACGGGTTATGGCACCCCTGTGTAAGGGTGGGGCAAGGGTTTGGGGGTTCTCTCTACCTGCGTGAGAGGTCTTCTCTTAGCAAATGCTCGGGGGCCGTCATACCCCCCCGCAGGTCGAGGTTTTATATATATATTGGTAATCATTTCAACAGATCCATATCTATTACATATGTCAAAAACAAATAAGAAAACCAATACGGATCCACATTTTTGTTAAAATATGACTAGAATATTAGTTGTTCAATGCCTCATGTTGAGGAATATTACCTTTCATCATCGAAAAATTTGCAGATGTTACAGTAATACTTTGCCATGGATAGCCCGTTGCAAGATGGGGTTTGGCAGATTGGACCAACAGGTTGAATCTTCAGGCACACCATGCACATCATCTCCTGTGTTGCTTTCCTACATATATCAAGTAGAGTTGGTTCATTGTATTTTCTGGAATGTTTTGCAGATGTCTAGCAGAGAGAATGCAGACAGACCCAAGGACAGAAACAAATTTTGCTTTGGGCAGTGTTAAGAGGATGACATGAGAAGTCAAGGCACAAAAAGTTCCAGGCTACACATACTTGCAATCCCATATGGACAAATACAAATCACGCATGCACAGGTACGTGCAGCCATATAGACAATGATGAGCAGCAGACCTGGAGAACATTTTAACTGCAAAATCTCTCTTTCCTACACGTCTCCATTATTTTGATATAGCATGCTGAGCAGTTTCAATTAAGGTTTAAAGGAAATAAATCTGAGAAGTCGAAACACACTACCATTCGGGGTCAACAAGATAAAAACAAGTGCATGTGAACAGGCAATGAAATTTACCTTTCCATCGTATGGTCACTAACTTTATCATGGCAAAATCGGCATGTAAACAGCTTGTTGCAGCATGCAGCAACAAGTTTGCAGTTCCGTTTGTAGTGCTCACAACCATATATTTGCTTCTCCTCATCTCGATATGAAGGAACACATCCAGGTATACTGGCACCATCAGTACACTCTTCTGAATTTGGTTCCGGCAACTTCTGCTGAGCAGCTATCCAGCGGCTGACACGCACAAAATTATGAATATTTATATTTGTAAGAATAAATTCATAGAAACATTCAGATATCAAACCTTGTCATGAGATTTTGGATTAGATATGCCTTCCGCCTTGGGTCAAGTGTGGGATCTCGTGAAACCTTTCGCACCTCAGCCTCAAGTTCACTCTGGTTCATTCGAAATATGTCCTTCCAGCCAGGTTTGAACATCTGGTCATTTTGTTCAAGCTTATCTTGTAAATGACTATCTACAGAGGACAAAGCAAAGCTCAGTCATAACGAAAGTTGTTCGTCAATGGAAAATAAAAGGAACCAAACATAGAACTACTTTCAAACTAATAAGCATAAAGGACATATGTTTTATCAATTTGTTGCTCTAGCACTGTACATCAAATTTCCCAATTCTAAGAACCGAAAGTCTTTCTATGCTCTATGAAACACCCTATGAATAGTCCTTGAAAGGATTTCATTTAATGTATCCTCGGTAAACCATAGTATTATTGCTTGTACCATTGCAGAGAAATATCAATAATTCCAGATTTTTTATTTATTTATGTGCCACAAAGTAAATGGTTTGACCCAACAATTCGAGGTTCATCTAGCCAAACATTGCACCTACAACTTATAAGAAATACAACACTGACCAATTGATGAAAGATTTTCTCTAATAAATAAAACGTCTAGATTGCGGATTATATTGAAAAGAGGGGCACAATTCAAAATGAAAAGTTGTTAGTGGTGGAGGCCAAGGCAAAAAGAAAACAGCTACACAGACCTGGAGTAGAGGATGCCTCTGCTGGAGAATCAGATGATGTTGGAGCTCCCTTCCACCACTCGTTTAGCCATTCCCCAAACATTGTATTCTTAGTTGCTTGCTTCCACGTATCGAGCATTTTGTTCTGCTCTTCTTGAGATAGCGCTGATGTAACCCATGGTAACATAGATTGGAGAACCTCAGCACCTGTTGAACCAATTATACGACCTACAAGCTTATCTTGCTCTTCCACAGAAAAATGTTTATCAAACAATGGCCACAACTCAAGTTCTTCTCTATGGACATGATTAGTCAAGGCAACCCGGATAGACTTGCACATGCCTTGAAGTTTTGTGGTAAGTTCATTATACTTTCTAGCCCAATCAGCCTCATTAGATGAATCGGAACAGTTTCGCTCTACTTCATTAACTTCAGTCTGGGCATGACTCCGGCTATCATATAGATGTGAAAGCTCAAGAAGAACGTTAGATATATCTTCGAATAATTCTTCTTCCTGCTTGTGGTCAAGAGTATATGAATGGCTCACATTGTGCAATGTTTCTCTTGATTCCAATGCCGGGAACACAATTTCATCCTCTGCATTACTGTGAGCCCTGTAAAGACCCCATAACAAACGGAATCTTCCAATGAATTGGCGAAGGGAAGACTCGTCACCATCAATGAGCTTTCCAGATTCAACATCTAGGTATTCTAAATCCTTGCGAATTGCCTTGTGAAATTTGAATATGGTATCAATTGGCCTTGAAATGCCATCTGGACAGGACAATGATGCATCTTTCTCCCACGAAAAGAGGCTTGAATATAATGAAGGAGCAGTAAAATTGTATGATAGGGAGCGAAAGGACTTCGCAGAAGCCAGTGAACGAATACCAAGATTGCTACATTCTACTCTCAACCCAGGAATACAACATGGTTTTTTACTACATGGACTTGCTTCAATGACAGCAGTTTGAGAGTAGTAGCTTCCATTAGTACAAGGAAAAGATTCTGCATCTTTTCCTCGCTTGCCTGGCCTCGAACCATTTTCACTTTGCAGCTGCACAGGAAGACCTGAACTGTTGCGTGAAGCACATGGACAGAATGACCGGCATTTGTCCAGATCATCTATATCATCCAACAGGCATCTCACTGTACCTGATGTTGAGCATAAATATTCTCCTGAGTTGGATTTGTCCCGGGCTTTGCATGCCCAGCCAGAGAAAAGAGTGACCAGTGCAGTTTCCGATGGTGATGCTGTTTCATGTGCATCTTTTTTTAGCAAATATGTAATTCTTGAAGAAATAAAGCTAATAAATGCATAGAGATGTCAGTATAGCATGATTTAAGTAAAAGGATAACCTGCCAAGCACATATTCTGAAGAAAAGAAGATGCCTGCTCATCACTCAGCTTCGACACCAACCATGGTAAAACGCGCTCCAACAATTTCAATGGCATGACACAGAGACTTTTGTATGAAAGTTCCCTTTGCTTTTCAGGAGAGAAAAGCATCCTAGCTTGAGGAAGCACCTAGTTAAGTTAAAAAAAATATGAGGCTTTGACCAATATAACACAGCCAAGCTACCTGAATACTAGGTACTAACCTTGGTTTCTTCATTGCAGAAGTGTTTCTCGATTGTCTCCAGTATTTTATCAGCATGTGAACACAGCTTCGAGTAGAAGTCCACTGCAGTTGATTTGGCTCCTGCTATTTGGATTTGCTGAATTAAACATCTAAAATTATTAAATCGGCGCTCTTCTTCAGCATGCTCCTGCACAAAGGACAGCTCACTGTCGACTGCAGGAAATATGACCTGATCCTCAGTGATACTGCAGATCAGAAAATGAATGGAAGTGAGATTAAAGATAAGGTTCAGTTTAACAACTGGGACATTTTTGTTCAAATGAAAACTGTGCAAAGTGAATTAAGAAAAACTAAGTTATATCGCCTAACAAGCAATTACGAGGCCTAAGGTTGTTAGCTCAGTCGGTCTGGGTGCAACCGGCGGCACCCGCAGGTGGGGGGTTCGAACCCCCACCGGGGCGGATTTCCCCCGCCTGCGGAAAAAAACCCTCCTCACTGTGCTCTTGATGACTTGGGCTGTGTAGTCAGCCTGGGCCCGGCCGGTGGGCAACGGTCCCAAGAACGTGGCACCGGACCCAGTGGGCTGAGTTGTCAACTTGGGCCCGGCCTGTTGGGTAACGGTCCCAGGAACGTGGCACCAGACCCAAGATCAAGAGCCGGGGTTCGGGGGATTTCTCGGCCGGGGTCAACTTGGCCTCTTCTTAATATAATGCCGCAGGGGCGGTCTTTCCCCTGCCCGGTCGAGTTTTTTTTAACAAGCAATTACGAGCACACAAACAATACCTGGTAGCATAAATTCCATAACATGCAGCAAAACAACAATACACAACACTAATGAGCACGCAAGCTGCCCAAACACGAGGAAAATCAGCAAGTCATATGATGCTGCTTGACCAAGCTTTGTGCAGTCACAGATAGCATCAGATGGAAAGATGATATCCTGTCTAGAAAAAAATAAAATAGCTTAAAAATGAACAAAACCATTTGTTCCCGACTCAAGCAAGACAAAATTTATACTAAGCTACACTTTTGTTAATTTTAGGATGATACAATCCTATTCCATGGTGGTAATAAACGATTTGGCCATCGTTTTGCTGTTATCAAAATTGTTGTGGGGCCTATTTAGTTAGGAAAAAGCTGTAAAAGAGGAGCTGACGACAAAGTAAGATGAAACTGCAATTTAGAAAACGCCACAACACAAACACAGGGACAGGCCACCTAGTGTTGTTGCACCCAACAGAAAATGTCAAGAAAGGTAAATGTGTCGCTGACACAAAGAAAAGCCAACAGTTTAAAATTGACCAATGAATGGCATTACTTTTAACTAAACAAAAACATGGTAGAAAAAGAGAAAGGTGAGAAAAACATTTCAGTGAAGGACCATTTTACCATGGCGACAACATTTACATCAGTGAAGGTCCAATTCTACACACCTGTGGTAGATGCATACATCTGCAATGAACTGAAGTCTCTCATTGAAGGCTGATATATCAGACAAATCCCCAGACTGCTGCACTCTTCTTGTCTCCTCTGCTATATCATGCAAGTCCTTACGAATAGCATTGTGCCAATGCAAAATATCATCTATAGGATGCCTGTGAATCTGTCCATCATTAGACTCTGCACAGTTTCTACTCCCAAGTTTGGAATCTTGACGTGAACAGATATGTTTCTCCCCTTGGTCTGGGACATCCTCAGCACTATTATCATCAGCAGGACTCTCTGCCACTTCTATTTTTGTTTTCCCTTCGATCCATGTGAATACAACCTTCACAAGTTTTAACATTAAACTTTTAACAGGATATAAAAAAGCAAGGTATTGTCATATTGAAAGAAAATATAAGATGTGCGCTCATGGAAACCTGCTGAAGAAGTTTCTCATCAGGAACTACTTTACATAAGCAGTTACGGATATCTTGGTGCTCATCAGGGGAAACAGAAGTTGACAGCCATGGGAGGAAATCTGCCATCATGTTTACAGGAATGTTGCACAAGAACTGCCAAACTAAATCAGCTTGCTCTTCACATGAAAATTTCTTTGTAAGCAACGGGAAGACCTGAAACAGATTTAAATGATCCTTGATCAGACGCCAATAAAAATTCATTACAGCACAGCAGTATGTTCATTAAGTGCTAATTAGATCTGTTTGGTAACAACCAGGTGGAGGGATGGAAGTTTGAAGATATCGTATGGGCCATGGGATATTGGTTTTTAACCCCAAGACCTTATCAGGAAAAAGGGATGGAAAACTATAGAAAATTGATTTTTAGTCACAATACATGCTAAAATGAGTCCCCGATGAAAGGTAGATATGACCGATTACCGATCCCCGCAAGTTTAAAATGGTGGGAGCTGGACCCTCAAATTCTCACATCCCACCTGAACTCGCATGCCACCAAACAAACAAAGACTACCACTTCTACATCAATAAATTCTCATTCCATCGGTCTATCCAATCAATTGCCTCCAATAAAAAAGTTTGTGAAATGCAGGCACCGTAGTGGAGGCATGATCCATCAAAACAGCAAAAAAGAAAAATTTTGTCCCAGTACTAAAGAATAGAAAACCAAGTCTCCACTTCTTTGCCTAGATAGCTCAAAAAAAACTTTAATACAAGATAAACAGCTTGTATACCATAATGAGATAAGACTCTTTCTCTTTCTTTCTTTTTTGAAAAAATGTGGCATAAGAGCAAGAGAGCAAAAATTTACAATGTAAAAGAATAACACTCTATACTCTAATATATATAGGATAGCAAAGTATGCCATTATTTAACCTTGACCTTCCTATACACTCCCTCCATCCTGAAATGTAGGGTGTCCTGGGTTTTTGTAGACAGATTATAGAGGTAGAGAAAAGACGCATGTACCCCTCATTAGTGCATTGTTCAGTTAAATCAATTGCTTAATTTTCAGTGCCCGCACCAAAACCAAGGAGATTAGCATGCCTTTTTTACTCCCCTGGCCCATCGCAATTGATTTTTTTTACAAAATTAGCACCAAAACCAAGAAGATTAGCATGCCTTTTTTCCAAAGGACTCTAGGATGCCTTACATTTGGGAACAAATTTTAAACCCTCCAATGCCTTACATTTCAGGACGGAGGGAGTAGTATAAATTACAATAGCCAACTGCACCGCCAATGACATCCCAATTTCTCTAACTAGGATGCAGAACTTAGTTGCATTTCTGATCACAATGCAGTGCAGTTCAAATGCCAAGTTGCCAATATGACAGTCAAAACAAAGTAGCCTTAACAGGAAGTAGTATTTTTTGAAGTACAAGAAGCAGACTAGATATTATTCATTGGAAACGCTACCGAGAACTATCACAACACCATTACAAGTAGAACACTTTCGCTGTGCAAATTAACCTAGATATACTGCTATTCATGCTACCGTTAGGTAGGAACTTGGAACTAGAAATGAAAGCTTACTTTCAGTCATCATCTTATCTGCGATTCTACGCTGATATATATTTTGCAATGGGAACAATAAAAGAAATTATTAAATGCTTCATGCATCGAAGAGGGCACATATATGTAAATGTCATTGTTTCTGTTCTTAAGGCGGTAAGGCGAGGCATGTTGTGTCGTGTTATGGTAGGCCGTGTGTATCAGAGAGAAGGAGGCGCAGCAGTGGCTGAGTTGTGTACACGAGCATGCACGCGGGGCTTGCTGCATGGACGTTCGCCAGCGTCCTAGATTCTAGGATCTTATCAACTGAGAGTCCCAGTTTGTTAGGCCAGATAATTAAAGGTTGTTAGGATATTTGTGGATATTTATATAAGAACCAAACATCGAGTAATGAGAAAGCTAGCCAGAGATTGAGTTATCTCTCTCGCTCTTTGGCGAACCCTCACACTAGCCTCCTTCCTCCTCGCCACCGGCCGCCAGGACGGCATCGAGAACTCGCCCTCGGCGGGACCCCAAGCCACGCCCACCGACTAGCCACTCGTACTTCCTCCGCAGCGCTGGTAGCCACAACATGTCGACCCAGGGCAATGCCTTACCAGGATGATAAACAGCACTACAGCAGCAGGGAGGAGGAAAAAGAAAGAAAAAGGAGAAAGTAGAAAGGGAGAAGGGGATTGACCCAGACATCTGGGTCCTCCCCTCCTGCAGATATCCCCTCCCAGCCACAAGGTGGATGCAGCTCCTCTCCCAGATTGTGTGCACCACTCTCTCCGCTTCCCTCTCTCGCAACACCTAATTCCTCGCTCCCCTCCGCATCTTTCTCTTTTCATGCTCCTCTAGCACCCCACTCCTCCCTCTCACACTTCCCTGCCCCCTCAGATCGAAAACCTTTTGACACCTGCCACTGCAGCTGACCGCAGGGAGTGCTATGCCGACCACCAGCGCTGGATCTGCCAGAGATGAGGCATGTGCTGCCTGCTTAGCCTTGCTAGCTGGTTTTCCACTAGCTCTTCCTCTCTTTTCAATCCCTCCATCCCTCCCCCTCTCACTAATTTTGGCAAGGCGATTGGAACACCCAGGACCCTGAGAGTGCATTGTCACTTAGGTGACACCCATCAATGATCTTAAATGGAGAACTGATGCAAAATTACCAAACAATTTAGATGGAGAGAAGGTTGCCAGCTTGATTTGTCATAAACTATTTTTGTATAACTCCAGTGAAAGAGATTGTGGCCATTCAAATTTTGTTTAAAGAAATAAGATACTTTGCAGCCTACAATAAGATATTTTTTCCACCTAGGAAACTGCAACCAAATAGAGACAATAAAACTCTTAATGAAATGCCAGATAAGTGCATAAGCCACACATATACAACTAATTTTCAATTATAGCAAGGATATGCTATGCTTAACAAAATCCGCTGATTATAGAAACTAAATTTGTGCAACCAAACTATGTTATTTATCCAGCATGGCATGCCATGATTAATGTGATAAATGAGATTCAAAAGGGGGTATATGGTACTGCCTACCAACCTGTTCTTCTTCCTTGGACATATGTTGGCTGAGACACGTTTGTATTGCTCCTGTACATGATGCAAGCTCCCTACGGAGACCATCATCATTCTGTATGTCCAATTGTAGGAGAGCAAATAACTGGCTGAAAAGATCGCTTTCCCCTTTATGTTCTAAGGAGTAAGTCCCTGCAACATTCTTGACTCGGATATCAAGTGCTGGAAAGATAACCTGCAATTCCAAAGGAATGAAACATATAGGCATGTTTTTAATGAACATATCTATTATATAATCAATTTCTAAACCATTGACATCATTTTAGAAAGATAGACAGCGATAACGTTCAAGCATTAAAAAAACAGTCAGGCAGTTACAAAACGACAACCAGCCCCCTTTTTTGCGTTTCAAACATATACTTTTGGCGGCATTTTAGGAAAAGCTGGAGATCAGAGTACGTGTCCTTTTAAGCTAGACTCCTTGTAACAAAAAAAAGGAGATAATAAAGTTTGCTTTCATTCTATGGGTTGCAAAATCCATTATTCACTGATTCTAACTGGTCACAACTATAAGAGGCTTACCAGATTCAATCTGACTAATGTGAACATTATTGCGCTAGAACCACAGTGAAGAGATGGAAGTGCTACCCTAGAAACTAGGCAGACAAGGCCATGAATCAAAATTTCCACGGCAGTTTCAATTGAACAGAGGTATTTCCCGTCATGTTTCGTTCAACTCAGACTACATCTCCTTCTGTTAACATCGGAAGGACATAAAAGTGAAAAAAATTGTTTGTACTCGCATGGCTAATTAACCCAAAACACATCCCATACTGTCCACCATACCATCAAGGGAACATCAAACGCTAACTCGCTGGGAAATTTCAACACCACCGTATGAACATAACCCAATTTCAGATCCTACAATGCTCCCCCGATTCAATCCCCATCGCACCAGGTACATCCAAACAAAGGCAACAATTCCGCAACCCTAAACCCAATATCACCGAAATTCTCACATCCATGCCCACCCCAAACCACGCGCATCCATGCCCAAATCCACCACAGTTCAAGTCCCCCACCAGGCCACCACCCAACATGAAGCAACAGGGAAAAATGGACGAAAACACAGAAACGGAGCCCAGCACGGGGGCAGCCAGCATCCGTACCGCGTCCTCGGCGTCGCAGTGGTGCTTGTAGATGTTGAAGAAGAAGCGGCAGCGCTCGGCGAGCGCCGCCACGTCGCCGGAGCGCTCCGTTGCGAGGCGCACGGCGGCGCCGTGCAGCGCCTCGAGCTCCGCGCGGATCGCCTTGTGGAAGTAGAGGAATATCAGCACGGGCGTCTCGGCTGCCGAGGTCCCCGCCTCCGCCGGCGTCGGGGACGGGGACCGCGGCATCACCGCGGCGAGCGTCCCCTCGCCGCCGGGCATGGGCGTCGGCGTCGCCATCCCTCTGCGGGCGCCGTAGCCGTCTCCTCCTCCTCCGTGGGCGCGGACGGCGACTCCGCCACGGCTCTCCCCCGCAGCCCACGACCCCCTAGGGTGTTCGCGACTTGGCGTTGCCTGCCGCCTGGCTTCCTCGGCTGGCTTCGGCCCTCTCGCCCCTCAGCCTGTGGAAGAGGGAGGTGGAGTGGATTTGGCTTGGCGTCGCGTTGGCTTCTCTTTCCGGGGTCTCTTTCGCTCGGAGTTCCCTTAAATCTTTTTTATTTTTATTTATATCCCTCCCCTGTCCTCCGTGTGGTTATTTTTCCGCCAAGGATTACTGTTCTCGGTTTGAACTTTGAGGCGTTCGGTTAGGTCAAGAGGGTTATAAAGCTTCCAGAATAGAATATACACGGAAGCACCGAGGAGCACAAAAACAAAAACCATCTCGAAAAAGCTACTGACGATTTTATGCTACTCGTCCCAATGAAAGGAACACCAGGCTACCTCCATCAACAGTCAAAACAAACACATATATGAAGTAGGGTGATGGCTATAGAAAAGGCGCAATAGATATACATATACGCAAAAGCATTTGCACGTAAATGAAATTTCTCGACATGGAGAATGAACGATTGGCAAAAAGATGATGCGGTGTTTGTAGAATATATTTATGTAATTCATGTCTCAATAATCTGCCACTAAGTTAGACATGCCACTTTAGTGTCTGGATGAATCATTTGTCGAACGAAGTTGATGAATTTCATGTAAAAAGTATGTTAGTAGCGTGGGTTATGATGCAATCTTCTTCATGATGTGTCATGTATATCATCCATGCAATGATTCCATCAAAATGCTAGGATATCTCTTTTGCACATATTTTCGAAACAGTTTCCAGAAAATGCGTAATTGCGTAAGTTAGTGTTCGGTAAGAGTTAGGTTTTAAGAAAACTCAAATATATCAAATGATTGCGTAAAAATGGTAGGATTTCTCCTCGCGCATGTATTTCGGACCGTTTCAAGAAGATGTGCAAGTTAGTGCTTTGCTAGGACTAGGAGTCTTGTTGTAAAAGAAATTACATTTCAAAGAACTCACGTATATCAATCCATGCAAAAATATTCCGTAAAAATAGCAGGGTCTCTTGTTTTGCATGCATTTCAAGCGCTTTCAAGAAGTTGTGTAGGTTAGTCCTCCTAAAAAGCTTGCTAAGAGCCGGATAATCAAAAAAAATAATTTAAGAGAATTGGCATATATATCAAATTATCAACCTACAGAAAAAGTGATTCCATAAAAATGGTAGGGTTTCTCCTTTTTGCATGTACTATTTCAAAGCAGTTTTGAGAAGATATACATAAGGTAGTGCTCCAAAATTTTGCTTGGAGTCTTGTTGTAATAGAAATTACATTTAAAAGAACTCACGTATAACAATCTAGGCAAAAATATTCTATAGTAAGGGTAAGGTTTCTCCTTTCGTATGCATTTCAGAGCAGTTTAGAAGTTAATCGTCGGAAAAAGCTTTCTAAGAGTCAGCTTTCAAATAAAATAATTGTAAGAGAGTTCAAGTAGATCAATCCACTCACAGAGATTCTTTAAAATGGTAGGATTATATTTCTCCTTTTTGCATGCATTTCAGAGCCGTTTTAAGAATATACAATAAGGTAGTTTCCAGCAAAAAAAAATTGCTAGGAGTCTCGTTATTGTTATATTGTACATTAAATTTAGAAGAATTTACATACAACAATCCACACAAAAGGTTCTGCAAACTTCCCTTTGCGATTTCAAGAAGATGCGTACTTAGAAATTATGATTTTTATTTGTTAGCACAATTAATAAAAAAAGGATTCTTAGAGCAATCCCTATTTTTCCAAAGAAGACATGAGTGCTTTTTTTTGCAGTACATGCCATACACTTGCGGATGCAATGCAAACTATACCTAGGTCTAAACAAGATTTAAGGCCCCTCGTGTAATGTTTGTACCTAGTACCTACTTCGCCACAAAAAAAAAACTTGCGCGCGTGTATTATTATTCCTACCCTAAATTTTAATGCCAAGAAAATGTGAGTGACAAAGTGAAGATGCTTGTTTACTCAGTCACGAAATTTGGGGCAACAAAATGGATACCGTGTGCCTTCTTCGTAACTACCCACTTTCTCCCACACGAGACACTGACAGCTGCCCATCTTTTTGCTCAACCAAACACAAAACTTCCCTATCTGTAGAGGACAAGACACCTAAGCACATCTCTAGAAACCCAACCAAGCAAGAGACAGCCACGCAATCCGGCATTGAAACATGTAACGAACATGGCACCATTTATGCCATTTCGAGTGATTTTGGTGATCAAATGACAACACAATACTTGGACTAATATAATTGTTAAGATGATCATTCTCAGGCGTTCAAGTGATGACAAAGAGAAAGAGAAGATAGGCGTAGCAAGGCCCGAAGGACCACCCCTACGGGGTTCCGCTACGCGGTTAGCGGATGGGGGTCGAGGGGGAGCCGCCCCTCGCAGGTCTCAGGGCAGCGCCCTGAAAGCTCTTCGGATCAGGAGCACCGGAAGAACCGATGCCTAAGCATCGGTGCATCCGACGCTTGTCGGAAGAACCGGCGCTATGAAGTTTGGTGCAGAAGAGAATCTAAGTCAAGTCAACCTATAGGCACCGGTTGAACCGACGGGTCAAAAAGGTGGCATCGGTGCATTGGGCGTCCAATGTTCCAGAGACAATGTCAAGACCCCAGGAGAAGATTCTTCAGCACCGGTTGAACCGGTGAGGCATCGGTGCATACCATCGGTGTAATGACATCAGCTGTCAGGAGAAGATTCTTAAGCACCGGATGAACCGGTGATGCATCGGTACAAAGCATCGGTTCAACCGGTGGTCTCTGCGTCAGCTGTCAGGACTTCAACGGCTGCTTCGGGTTATGAGTGACCGGATGAACCGACGCTACCCCGCCAAGAGGCATCGGTTCTTCCGGTGATACGCAGATTTTCAGCTGACCGTTGGAGCAACGGCTACAAGACTTGGTGGCCTATATATACGCCTCACCCCGGCCATTTGAAGATTGCTGGAGTTGCTGGACATCCCACACACACCCAAGAACGTCTCCAAGCCATACAAAAGTATCAAGATCATATCCTTAGCCCTTAGCACACTTTGAGAGTGTTGTGTAAAGAATTAGCTCTTAGTGAGTGAGATTGCAAGGCCTTGAGCCTTTGTGCTGTGGTTCTCTAGTGAACCAAAACAAGAGCTTGGTGCGCCGGCACCTTGGAGCTTTGAAGCTCGCCAGCAACGTCATCGACCCTCCGACTTGGTGTGGAGAGACGACGACATCTTTGTGCGGGGGACGTGGAGACCCCCATCCTTTGTGGAGAAGCTCCTTAGTGGAACCCGGGGGCAAGGTGACCGTGATTGTGTTCACGGAAGAGACTTGGTGGCCGAGTAGCAATACTCTTAGTGAGTGCTACAACAACGTGGATGTAGGTGTGCCTTTGTGGCTAACCGAACCACGGGATAAACACTCGCGTCAAGAGTTTGCTATCTCCTATCCCTCTCTTTAAGCTTCCGCATTTCATACTAGCAATTTGTGTGCCTTTACTTTCATAGAATAGTTTCTTGATAGGAAAGGCTATAGGTTATTAAACTCTTTTGGGATAGAGGTTTCACACTAGAACAACCTAGTTGCACATCTAGATAGCATTTTTTAGTTTAAGTTTTGTGCAAACTAGTTGGAGCCATAGGTCTAAGTTTTTATTAGTGCCTAATTCACCCCCTCCCCCTCTTAGGCTAGAGCACCTAGTCACTTTCAAAACAAAAGCAAAGCACAAAGAAACACTTGCGACACCTTATCTCTAGGTAGCTAATGGGATGTGTCGATGCATATCTCGCTGGTGCTTAAACGAACTGGATATATTATCTGTAATATATATACTTCATTTTGACTACCACGCTAAGAACAGCAAGAGTATAATATGATATAGGTTGGCCAAGGAGGATATTTATATATAAAACCAGGCGTAGTTGAGCCTATGATGAAAAGGAGCCTTTGGGGTCAAACCCCATTTGAGCCAGTGCTAAAACGTCCATTAGATTCAGGTAAAGCCAGATCTAATTTAAGCCGCCAAATCTGACCCAAATCATCAGATGAAAATTAGCATGCAGAAGATTGTTGTTGTAGCAACGAATAAAATACAGAACATCCACGGTCTCTCTGTCAACCTAATTCTGTCTACCGAACCTTAATTATCATCATTCATCAGCTCCCTCTTTCAGGAGAAGCGCGCCTTATCGTCCACTTCACCGACCCATTTTCGGTTTGGAGATTAAGCAATGCAAGCCAGCATTTCCCTGCAGTACAAATCTTGCCAAGAATGAAAAAGAGACCGGAGGAGATATCAGATGAGGAGACAGCGTTGGATGGAATGCGGTTGCGGCCTCCACGGACGTCCCAAAAGGCGCATCGAGAGAGCAATAATACAGAGAGTATCATCAACGCTCGCCGGAATGTGGGCGGCGGCTGCCCTGCGGCGTGCGCCACCGGTGACTCCCTCATGCATGTTTTAGTCATAGGCGATGTTAAAATTGGCTCATGTGAATTCTTAACTGTTCGTTTCATGTGTTCTTGTGCTAATGCAAGTATATATTATTTACTTTAATTATTACAAGGGCAAAGAGAATATGATCTTTTTTAGACACAGATAGATTCGGTACTACGACCCAACTAACAGCATACTTGACACAAGACCAAGAAGATTAAGCGATTTTAGGATTGGCTCCCTGTAACGTTCCGCTTCTCCGAGGCCAAGTCCGCTTACATCTGGCAGTTTTTTACGACATAGACTGCCCTCACAGACCAACGCATATTTTTTCTACACACTTTATCCTCACTCGGGCACACTAGGCTAAGCATGCTTAAAACTCAGGGTTCTTTCGAGCCAGCGCAACTGCAATACATGTGCCTGTCGGTCATCCATCCCGAAAATTGTTCCAGGTCAAGCATGTTTAACCTCAAAGTTTTTTTCGAGATCAGTTCCCGAAAAAGAAGTTGCAACTTGTTAGCATAAATATCTTATAAAACGATGAACCGAGATGTCACACTCACATGGCTTGTTTGGCTAGCATTGACACCGTCTTAGGGCCTCTTCGTTTACCTGGAACTGGAGCCTGGAATGGCAGGTTTATTTATAGTGGCAGTGATCAACTGGATTAGTTCCTACCCTCAATCCACCCTAAACGAATGAGGTCTTAATTGGATTCGATAAATTCAATCCTCCTGTTACAGAGCATTTTAGGCACGTAATAAAAAAAAATCTGAAGAGCTGGTTCGGGCCGCGTGGCACGACAGAAGGTAGTAGGATCCGAGTGTGCGCCGACGAGCCGATCTTGCTGCCGGATATGTCCAGGAAGTGGGAGTCAGTTCACATTTGCTAGTCAAAACAAAAGGGTAACCTCTCCATCCAGCAATGCATCATACGGCCGCCGATAACATCCCGTCTTTCTGCTGCTTGTTTTTGTCAACCGTACCATAATCTAAGGACTAAGGCACAAACAGTTTGGACTATAATGCTTCGCCACCCACCAACGGCCACGTCATCTCGACATGTATACCATTGTATTAGTTCCAGCAAATTCTTGGTATTCTGCGTGCAGGACTGCGTGGCTGGCTCTCCGTCGATGGTTTGACTTTCTGAAACCTGAAACCAAACGAAGGAAAAAAAAAACTGAAAAAAGGTGAACCATTGTAATGTCATGGTCATGGTCACGGCCACGGCCAGACATGAGACAGAGCTGCAAAATCTAATCCAACGATCGACAAGTCATGCATAGCAAAGGGTTTAAAAATTGAAGATGTTCAGGAAGGCCCAGCCGCTCAGCGTCATTTTGTCGCGTCCATGCGTGCGGCCGCGTCTTCTTAAATAAATCGCCGATTAGGGGCGGTCTGTTTCATGGTGACTCATGCCGTTGCTAGCTGACAAGCAGAACGGGTATTACCACTCCAATAACCCCAGAACAAAGTAACGTTTTGCAGTCCCTGAGGTGATGATCGCGTAGATTATTATTAGAAGTTCGAACGCAACCTTTACACCTGTAAATGTTAGGTGCACCGATTTCCCGTACAAAAAATGCCACAGCTGCCAATTAGCTTGTCCAATATGTATAATGCTGCTTTCAAGATTTAACGAACGTTTAGGAAGTCTGATTTTTTTTCTTTTTCAAACACGACTCTATAATATAGTGTAAAAAAACTGTGCTCTTTTATAATAGTGTATGTCTAGCCTAGAAGCAATATTATTGCGCATAAGCACTTCTAGAAATTTTGTGATAACTTTTAAAAAAAGGATATCCCTGAATATATCCTGTATATCATGTCCAGAAATTTTGGATTGGATTGAATTTTGCGCATAGCACTTCTAGAAATTTTGTTTTGGATTGAATGTTAGCCGGCCTTTAGCGTAAAAGGGCCTCTAGCTGACTTGGTTCGTGTAAGAGCCCAGAATTCAGAATTCAAATTGGAAGCTAAATGGAGATTAATTTTGGCAAGACCGGTCCGACCGGTCTTGAGGACTGGTCCGACCGGTGCTTCGTCTCTGGTGACCGTTTTCGCATCACAGGCTGCCGCGTGGCAAACATCGGCGCCGGCGGCGGAAGCGGCGGTGCCCCCCCCCCCCTTTTCCGGCTGCCTCCGGTGTCCTGGACGTCCTAATCCATTCCCGCAGCTTGAGCTCTACCTCTTCTACTCTCTTGTTCATCATATTCTCCTCTGTTTCACCATAGCTAGGGTTTGAGTGAGTTCACGATTTCCAGTCGAATCCGCGAGCTCCTCTCCATGGATCCCAAATCCCTCGCACCCGAAGCTCATCCACTTCCCTAGCTTTCCCCTCGACCCCTCCTTCGTGAGCCCCATCTCCTGAGCCGCCGGGAATCGCCGATTTTCCGGCCGCCGACCACCAGTGCGCCCAAAATCCACCTCATCGTCAAACTCCATCGTCCGGCCATCATTTTCTTCGCCCAACTGCTCAAATCGTCTCTAGGTGATGCACTGAAGCTCATGCTCTCCTCGTTCCTTCGCGTTCGTTGAGTTTCCGTGCATGTTTCCGACCATGCTGCCAAGGCCGCGCGCTGCTGGCCATGTTCAGCCACTTCTGGTCGAGTATAGCACCTATAGCCATGTGTCCCTGGTTACTTAGATCGTATAGAGCCATCTCTCGCCGCCGGACAGCCTCACCGCCGGCTCCGGCATTGGCCGAGTTCGGCCTGCTCGGCCGGTCTGACCGGAGTGGCTACCGGTCTGACCGGTCATAAGCAGTCTGACCGCTTGAATGAGCCGGTCGTCCGACCGGTCCAACAGGGTTGACTGCTGCAATTTGTGTAGATGATTATTAGTTGCTCTCGGGTGATACTGATTTGATAATTAGAGGTTTTGCATGTGTTTCTCATGTCATATGCATTCATGTAGAACCCGCAACCGAAGAAGTCGTGTACGAGGCGATTGCGGAACCGCAGGAGCAATCGGAGCAAGCCCAACAAGAGGTCAGCAAGAACCCGGCCCAGGGCCCAGTCGATCCTAGTGCAGAACAGCAGCCCGAAGGCAAGCCCCGGAGCATAACCTATTATTTTAACTTGTGCAATGTTATCTATTTATTGATTATGCATTAAGTTTTTAGGCGTCGAATGAAAACCCTAGTTGCATGATCTTTAGGTTCCATTGGTCGAAATACTAGAATGTGTAGATCGTTAGCGCTGCTACTGTAACAACCCAAATTTCAAATATAAATAAAACCAAGATAAATAAATAAATCAATGTTTGATTTCATTTTTATTTGGTTCTTCTCATATTTTTGTGCATAAAAGTCCTTTTGTGAAAAAGAAATAATAGTAAAAAGATGAGTAACACCATGCTAAAAGAACTAGGTTAATCTTGCCAAGCTTCTAAATGTGTTTAAATAAATTTTGTTTGAATTTAAACTCTAGTTTGAATCCCTGAAATTCAATCAAAACAAAAAAGGAAGAAAACCACCTCGACTTGGGCCGAATCCCAGCCGGCCCAGTTCCCCTCCCCTTCCCTCTTCTCCCTCCTGGGCCGGTCCAACCCGCCGCCGTGGCCCACAACAGCCCGGCCGCCTCCTCCTCCCCGAGTCGCCGACGCGCCAGGCCCGCACATCAGCAGCGTCGTCTTCCTCCTCCCGCGCCGCGCGTCGCTGCGGCCGCGCCGCCCGCATGTGCCAACGCCGCCACTGCTCCTCCGCGCCCCGTCATCCACCAGCACAGCACGCCCGCCTCCTCCACCCTGTGCTCTGCCGCCTCGGTCTCCTCCTGCTCCCCTATGCAATGGTGGATTCCACTAGCACCACGTCGTCTTCCTCCCGCGCCGCCCGGGCCAAGGTCGCGCGCTGGACAAGCGCATTCAAGGCCGGGAGGAGCCCCAGCGCTGCACGCCGCCCGCGCGCTGCTCCTCCATGACCAGCTCAGGGCTGCCTCTTTTCCTCCTCCTTTACTCCTCTCTGTTCCCAGTCTTGTGGCGCTCGCCGCCGGGCCCCACCATGGCCACCTCTCCCCTCTCCTCAGTGCGATAGGCCGCTCCTATCTGCACCGCAACACGCGCCACTCACCACTTCCTTCCTCCGTGGCATCTTCCCCCTTTCCTCCCTCCTTCTCAGCTTAGCCCTGCCACCACCTTCTTTCTCGGAGCCGGCGAGCCCCGGCGAGCCGCGTCGAGAGCTTGGGCGGCCTCTGCTTCCCAAAAGCTGTCGCTCGCGACTCGCAGGACCCCTCCATCCTCCGTGCGAGCCACCCCTCCTTCTTCCCGAGCCCCTGCCACTTCTCACCGCCGCCCGCCATAAGCGCCACCGTCCACCGCCCACTCCGGGCGCCCTCTGCCCAATCCAGCCACTCCACGGCCTTCCTCACGCCACGACGAGTCTCCCCGATGCCTCCTTTGGGCTTGGCGGTGGGCAAATCGGCCTGACAACGCTGCCCCGCTCCTGGCCGCCGCGTGGCTCGCCGCCAGCATGGCTCTGGCGACCCTCGAGTCCCGAGCTGCGGCCCGTCCTACTGCGCGTACTTACGCGTACACGCGCACACAGCTGGCTCGGTGCGAACGTGGCTCCAGCACGCGAATCGACCGGGTTTGGCCACCCCCGGCGACCGCGTCCGCCCTCGCCGCCGAGCACTCCCTCCGCCGCACCACCCTGCCGTCCAGAGTCCCATATCGAGTTCGTCGTCATCTCCTCTCTCTTTTGCACCAAGTCCCGACCCCAGCAGAGCTCCAGAGCGCCGTCCCGGCCATCTCCGGTGGCTTCACCGCCGCTCGCCGTCGCGCACCGCCGTCAGCCCCGCCGCGAACCATCCCCAATCGATGCCAGTCGTTGGATCAAGATTCAACGGATCACAGCCACCCAACCGAAGTCAATACCGGTCAGCCATGTTGCTTTTGCAAAAGAGCCCCCGGGTTTGATGGAAATCAACCCGCAGTCCTTACCAATTCAAAAGAAATTAGGCTTAGGCTCTTTTATTTATGTTTTAGCCCTTGATCTTTTATGAAATTGTGGGGGCACGTCCAACCTTTATTATTTTCAGACTAACCCTTGTATTTTTAGTTTATTTATGTTTTAGCCCTTAGTTTCCTCCTGTTAGCCCCTGTAAGTTTCAAAATTCTCGCAACCAGGCCCCTAGAACCTTAATTTAGCTATATCTTTTTCATTTTAACTCCGAATTAAGTGATTCTTTTTTTCTAAAATCTTCTAAAAACAATCCCTATTAAATAATAACCATGTGTTTGTATATTAGCTACTGTGGCTACCACCTTACACGTGGCACACTTTTGTTCGGTAAAATGGACGCCGAGCCGTTTGCCGGACGAAACGTTGCCGACTCATTGCCACGCACCAACCTCTTGCTCAGGGTGCCCCTCGCGGTGCCATCCCCTTTCGCTGAGTACATGACACGCGCAAACTGCACTCAATTGCACCACAGTACCCTCCTGGTGCCCTGCCGCATCCGTCACATGGCCGCAGACCGCCGCGCATCACGCTACCGGCCACCAGCACGCCGCTCCACGCCAACAGCTCCACGCATGCGTAGCTACAACACCGTCAAAGACCAGCGCCCTCGCCGGCTTTTGCCCGGCCTCGTCACAAATGCCGTCAGACATAGCGATGCAAGACCTCACATGCCCGACCGCTCCTCCACCTCCGGCCTATAAAAGGCGACGCTGAGCTCTCCTTCCCAGCCAGCCCAGCTACCTTTCCATCCCGAGCTCACTCATTTCCTCGGTTCCATCAGAGCAAGGATTTGCTCGTCACTCTCTCATCCTAATGAGCTCATCGTGCCCTTGGTAAGCACACATATTGTACCTCGACCCCTTCCTGAAATTATCTAAAGACCTAGTTCTAATTGTTTTTGTTAGTTTTATAATTTATAGAGTTCAGTTTACATTTATGTATGCTTTGTTTGTTTGATTTGTGCCGCGTAATAGTCGTCGAGAGTTCACGAACGACGACGAGAAGAAGCCTGGAGTCCGGTGCCGCGAGTTATGAAGTTTGTACCGCAAGCAGAAGCCCGGAGTACATACCGCGAGCACGAGGACTAGTACCGTGAGCCGAAAATCGAAACGCGTACCGCGAGTTGAACTACCCGTTTGTTGAGCGAAGGCAAGTCCAACATTTTTCCTTTTGATCATGCTTATCCCAGTTTTTAAACACAACCCGTAGAAGCCTATTTAAAAGTGCATTCAATCTGTATATGAAACCTTGAACTATTTTACTGCTTGATGTAGTTAAATACCCATTTGAAAGGCCATACCTTGCTATTGTTTATATCCTGATTATCCCTTAACAACCAAAGATTTATCTCTAAACATGATTAGCTCTGTTTAGATGAATGCCTTGATAAATGATACTAGCATGCTTAGGATTTATTTATGCAATCTTATTCACTGTTATTTACCAAATGCAATCATTTACAAATGAGAAAAATGGGATGGTTGTTTTTAAAAGGTGTGAGTTAAATTTTTTAAAAAGTATAATGAACATGAGGACGATGATGGTGATTACCCAGAGACGGGGCGGAATAGGGTCCATGTGTGGGACCACTGGAGATTGGACTCGAGCCTGTGTGGTATGCTCTTGTAGTTATCCGCCTTGTCTCGATTAAGGACCGGTAATTGGCAGGATTCTAGTCAAGTATTACAGTGCAACCATACGGCTAAATGGGCACTGGCCTTAGCTTATTAAGTCAGTCGGCCCACGAGGATGCTACCGCCCGAGTGCTCGAGGAGCTCGTCGGTGTCGGGGTAGCTAACCCGGTCAGATGTACGGAGCCGCGATACTCCGGCAGTCTGTCGTGTAGTATATTTTGGGTCCGGTTGATGTAATGGCTTTGTCATGTTAGCTTGCCGACACATCAAAGGAATTGTGTATATGCGCGTTGGCCTCGCGCTGGCATCAAAGCGAAACATGTCGTATGGGTAAAGTGTACAACCTCTGTAGAGTGTAAAACTATTCGAATAGCCGTGCTCACGGTCAAGAGCGCTTGAACTAGACAGCCGATTTTAGAGCTTTTAAAACCATTTTGATAAAATGGGATTTGGGTCTGATTTTGGAAATGTCCGGCAAGAGTGTCGTGGGCTACTGCAGACGGAGTGTCCGGTAGCATTAAAAGTTGAACTCACTTCTTTTTAAAAATACTTAAAAATATGACTATATTACTCTTTTGCTAAAATGCCTTTACAAAATTAACCTTGCATGGGTAAAAACCTGCTTTTCGCAAAATAAACCCTAGCCACTTCCTTGTACTCCATTATGCATGAATTTTTATCCCCCTCCGTAGGGTGGGGTTGGTCTTGCTAAGTACTTTTGTACTCACCCTTGCCTGCGTTTACAGAGACGGTTCTACGTCGGAAAAGTCTACCCGTAGTCGTCGCGTCCGCACCCGACTTGCCTGTGGTGTGGGCCTTCACGATGCTGAGTTGCGATGTTGACTGTTTCATCAATGTTGTTTTAGTTTTAGCACTAGCTTACTTTATTTTTGTTCTTCTTTTATTTTGGATTGAAATCCATAAACCGCTGTCATACAACCGACAATGATCCATTCTGCTGAAATATGTGTACCAGCCTCCTGGGACTGGAATTGTACCACATGTGACTCCTGTGTAAGCGGGGGTCGCGACAGCTACGCTAAATAAGATTCGGTAGAAGTCGAGTAATTTCCGGTTACTCGCGAGATATAGGATATCTCTATAATTCGGGTATATGGAATACTGGAAAATAGAAGAAAGGAAGGAAATTGGAGACCGGGCGGTGTTGGCCCTGCTGATCAAGTTTGAATTGTACTAACCGCATACCGGGAGTAGGAGGTAGTCGAAACCGGTGAGCCTAGTACTGCCTCACTTCGAAAGTACAGAACTTCATCGCCACCCCTTAGGGCAGTCGAGTGACCGCGGAGAATTGAGATGTATGTATTTACTTTTGGTTGTCTCTCTTAGGGCTCGACTGACTATATGTAGGTGGGGGCGGTTCTGTAGTTCGAGGCGGGGAGAGGAATGGTTGGCTCGTATAGTCCGACGGGGCAAATACGTGCTGTGTTGGTTAGGTCCACCTTGCAAGGTTAAATCGGATCGATTCGCCGTCAGTCGCTCTCGGATATGAGCACCTTGGTCACCGCGTCGCATCGTAGTGAAGGATGAAATGGAAATGAGATGGTAAAGTGTGATGTTATCTAATCAATTGTTTTCCCACCCTGATTGCTATAGAAATGCCAACTTAGAAGAATAGTCAATCAACTCTAATCTTGAGCTAAAATATTGAAAGTAAGGATCTATTTTTAGTTGCTTTTGGCAAAACAAACTCACTAGCCAAAAGCCTTGCATACTAGGAGTCGGCTAAGTATATACCAATAGTCGGGTAAGTCTTACTGAGTATTAGTTGCTCAGGGCTCTGTTGAACAATTATTTCAGGACTTGCACATGTGGATTTCTGTCCGTGCTGCGCCAAGTTCATTCGCATGGACGCGAAGGGCTGGAACATCGAGGACCCGGATGCGTAGTTTTGGAAGTGCGGAATTTGCACACTCGTGGGCTGAGTGTGTAAATCATCTTTGCAAATATGTATAAAGTCGATCGTTTCACGTCTGTCAGACTTGAGTTTAAATAGAAGTTAAGTTTGAAAACTTATGTGTATATTGGAACTTGGTTTGTAAAACTTTATATGTCGTACTCAGTCTGTAAAAAGTTATGTTGACTATGTCATATTTGTACCATTCGAGCCCACCTTCGTGCGGGACTACCGGTGTTGTTTCGATCGGATTGTGGGTTGAAACAGACTGTCAAGTTACGTTTAATTAAGCTAATAAGCCTGATTTGTTCATTAATAGCCGTTATGCTTAATTAAGATGGTTTAATTTGGCGATTCTGTCACAGTTCGATGGTTCTGGTAGCACACCTCAGATTCTGAATTCGACTCCTGGTGTGGGAGCGAATTTCAGACTGATATTAAAAAAATTTCCCTCGCTAGCTAGAGGGCGTGTTTGGGACCGCGATTTCTGCGGCGGCGGCAACGAAACGCGGAGAATCCCGCCAAACACCACGTGACAGACGCGCTTATCCCTATCGCGGCCGCGGCCAGCTGTTCATTTTTCAATTGGAACGCGGCTTATTCGGGAAGCGAGGGAATTTGCGCTTCTCTCCATCGCGATTTTGCGTATCGCGCGGCGGGTGGACACGGAAACAAACAGGCCAGAGGAAGCCATGGTCCGTGGGATTTTCTTGACCAGGAAGGCGAAGTCGCTTCCTCCTAATAAAACGGCGGGACAGTCATGCAAGCCATATTTACTCATTGATTAACCCAACTGAGAGTTAATCCTAGTGCTATGTGCACCATATCTTTTGGAGCTCACGGATTGATTACTAATGTCCCAGAACTGCTTTAATTGGAGCTAAATTTGGACGCGCCAAATGATTTATAAATATACAGAGAAGAGAGAGAGACGGGATGGAGAGAAAGTACGCTGAAGCTTGTGGCTGGGAAAAGTGCTATGCTCCTGATCATTTCTCATGTCAACACAATGCCGGCGTGGCAAAATCGGACCCCATGGATCCACGCTTGCACCTGCCATGCCACGTCATCGCTCCCCACGCCCTTCCCGCGTGTGCAATTCCGCGCCGGTGCGTGGCAATGAGCCCTGGCGACGCCAGGCGGGGGCAGGCACGTGGCGAGACGGGCCCGGCACGGGCGGATCACGAGCTCGCCCGTACCCGTGCCGCGTCGGACCACACGCCCCCAGGGCCCACCTCCCAGTCACAGCAGCCTGCCCGGCGGGAGCGGTGGACCCCACCGAGAGCCTCCGATGGCGACGTACCGACCCAAACTGCTCGACGAGACGACGACCGGCAAGGTCCAAGTTCCAACCACCGAAGTCCCCGGCGACCAATCGAGGAGTAGAAGTAGCTTTCTTGTTGCCCCCTTGCCTGATTAGGGTTTGTGTTTAGATTTCAAATTTTTACACTTAAAAACACTATATCAAATATTTGGACATATCCATAGAGTACTAAATGAAATCTATGTATAATTTTTTTTTGCACAGATGAATTGTAAGTATGCTTATTAGATTCGTGCCGCGATTTACAACTCATCCTTACAAAAAATTTTATAAATAAATTTTATTTGATAGTTCTAAATGGCAAGATTCCGTTTTCAAAAATTTTGGGGTGACGATCTAAAACTCTGAGACTGACACATGATTGATTCTTCCTATTCGGCTGAGTAACAAAATTTAGAGAAGGGTATTCTGCTTAAATTTATAGTGTCTCTCACATGTGGATCCCGTGCTCCCACACCGATTGACAAATCTACAAGTGCAAGTAAGGCAGTAAATGGTGTCAAATTCTTTTGCTATGGTTCCAATTAAATTGTGACTATTTTCATTCATAGTTTACACTACATTAGACAAATATGTCATGTATTGTTATGCTACCGTGGGGTACCACGATTAGGGACATTCTAATTGGGGTACTAAGATCACCCTAAAAACCGCAAACACGTGTTAAAAGGCAACTGGGCCAGCAAAGGCCCACGGCCTTCTTCCAATCTGGAAGAAAGTAAATGACTCAAAGAAGCCCAGCATGCGGCCCATTTGCACCCCTCTCATGCCCACGGGACGATCTCCGCCTCGCTCAAGGGCTCCCATCGGGCCCACGACTGCGCCCCGCATCTCCGCCTCGCTCGAGGGTAGCGAACCTCCCTCGAGCGGGCCAACCACCGCCGCCTCGCTCGAGGGTAGCGAATCTACCCTCGAACGGGCAAACCACCTCCGCCTCGCTCGAAGGCAGCGAACCTCCCTCTAGCGGGTAACTCATCTCCGCCTCGCTCGAGGCCATCCCTCGGCGTAAGGAACAAACGGCCCCGCCGCTCAACTGCCCGCCGTACGGAGGCATTAAATGCCAACCACTCCTCCACAGTGCTCAGGACAGGCGGCGTCAGGCCGCCATTCCCCATAGTGGCTATGACCGGGGTCCCATCCGCCACCTCCGGTCACCGCTCCGCAACCCCGGACGCTGTGGCAACACTGTGGACCTGCGACGCGAGACAAGACGGGCTCGGCACTGCTCCTGTTACTATTCCGCCTACTCCGGCTGACCGGACTCCGGCTCACCATACGTACGACCCCGGACCCACCCCCTGCTCGGGAAGGGGTCCGGCGTCGCCACGCGCCCCTCGAGGAGGGACGCTCAGCACTCGCAGCCGGAGTCCCGGACCCCTCCTCGAGGGGTCCGGGACCTCCACGTGTCTCCCGGACCTCCTACTATGTATGTCTGCACTCCGTCCAGGGGGTCCGGGACCGCCGCGTGCCCCGCCACCGCTGGAGTACGCAGGACCCTGACCTGCAGGGCCCACAGAATGTCACCGCGCCACACATGGAAGACCGTACACCCAACAGCGACGACCACGCCGTCTGCAGGGGCTGGCAGGACACAGGCGCGATCTCCGCAGGACCAAGGACGATATGCAGGACAACTGCCACGCCCGACGCCATGCCCCACAGTGTACTTCCTACAGTGTTCGACTAATGTACCCCCGCGATTCGGGGGAGAACGACGACTTTCACTCCCCTACTCATGTACACCGCCCCTCCTTGTGACTATAAAAGGAGGAGGCGGGCTCCCTTTAAGGGGGACGTTGGGGACATCAGCTACGGCGGTCACCTACACCCGTGATCATCACCACACTCTCAGCATCACTAAGCGCTCACCTCAACCTTCTCCTCTTCTAGCAGAGACTTGGGAGCTTCCCTCCCTCTCTCGCCTCGCTTGTACCCCCTACTACAAGCACTCCGGGTGCAAGATAATACAGTGCCCTCGCACACCCCCTTTGCTGGACGTACGGCCCCGTGGCTGGAACTAGGATAAACCGTGCGTTACTGTGTTGCCTCTTGCATCATCATCTGGGACGAGAAAACACGCGGCATTTACTAGTTGGGATCCGGACCCCCGGGTTGGTACATCGACAGTTGGCGCACCAGGTAGGGGCACGCTACGTGACATTTTCTCTCTTGTTCTAATTTTATCTCCAGGGATGGCGGGCAGATCCAACCCATACCCCATGGGCGTCTCAGATCCGCTCCCAGCAGGATTTGTGGTCTGGTTCGGGAGTCTCGAGTTCAGAGCAACCGGTAACGGTTACCTCCTGCAGCTCCTCCCGCCTAGACACAACCCCGTCACTCCGACTCCACCAGCCCAGCGCAACAGGCGCTCGGGCCAACGTTCGCAACAAGCACGCGCGGAGCTGCGTCGTGCGGCATGCCACAGCTCCCCCACGTGGGTTAAGGCTGGCGTGTCGCAACTCAGCATTGCGGCCAACGGGGCCACCGCTTCGCCATCACGTGCCTCGGTGTCGTCTGCGCCGGCACCACCATCTGCTGCAGCACCACTGCCTCCCAGGGGGGGCTCGACCTCGCCATCACCCTTCCCCTTCGTGATGCGCAACGTTGCCGCCTACGCCTCTTCAATCAGCACTAATTTCACCGAGTACGAGGACCTGCTGGGTCATCATCTTCTGTCGATCCGCAGCCCCATCGCGTCGTCTCCTGACGAATCCTACCCCGAGACGGCGAGCTCGATTGCCGACGACGTCCGCTTCTTCAAGAACAACTTCACGGCCAAGGAGGCCGAGAACTACTCTGGGGTTTGCGACCCCGACGCTCTCCGCTCGTTCCAGCTGGCGACGGCTTACTGCCTCACCTGCTCCGAAGACTCCAGCGAGAAGGATTACGATCCTGCCCGGGAGTGCTTCATGGTCCAGCTCGTGGACGGGCAAGACGACAACGCTCCGGGTGACGACGGGAATGGCGGGGCAGACGCGCAGGCGAACCAACCGGCGGTGCCGCCTGCAGCCCCTTCTTCTTCGTCGAGCTCGGCGGCGCGGCAAGCTCAGTTAGCGCAGCTCAAGGAGCTTCAAGCCAAGCTCGACGAGCAGTGTCGGCAGACTCAGGAGCTGCGCACCGCACTCAAGCAGCAGCGTACCGCGCGTGGTGCAAATGCCCAGGCGGCGGGACGTGTTGCCCTGGAGTGCATCCTGGCCGACGACAACGTCGATAAACCCCCAGAACTGAAGACGGCCCGCGAAAAACTCGTCGCTGCGGCTTACATACTCCAGGCCTTGCCCGAGCCATCGACGCATTCGGGCCACAATCTGCGCCGCGAGGCACAGGAGCTCATCAAGCAAGATGCTGTGCAGCAGGCCGAGAGTTCTGCGCCTCGTATGCGCTCGAAAGCCCCGGAGCAGCCGGGAGGGACTGCGCACCAAGGCCGCGAGGTTTCTGTGCACACACCACCAGCAGGGAAGGGCAAGGCAACCGTAGCGCCCGGTGCAAAGGCACCCTCGGCGCACGAGCGCATCGGGAGAGTTCCCGTAAGGGAGCGAATCTGTGATACGTGCGGGCATGCCGGTGACGGCGACGCCCGCTACATCATCGACGGCAGGAGGTACACCCCTCGACGGGGTGGACGCTTCGACCCCGAGCACGACAGGGGTGAGTCGCCGGAGCCTCCGGGCACCCGGGTGTTCAGCCGGGAGATCTGAACTGCTTCTTTTCCCCCGCGCTTTCGACAACCCAACACCCTCATCAAGTACTCGGGCGAGACTGATCCTGTAGTCTGGCTCAACAACTACCGCCTAGCGTGCCAACTAGGCGGTACGACGGAAGACGCAGTCATCATCCGCAACCTCCCCATTCATCTTGCCGACGCCACACGAACGTGGCTCGAGCACTTGCCCGCGGACCAGATCCACAACTGGGCCGACTTGGTCCAAATCTTCGTGGGCAACTTCCAGGGCACATACGTGCGCCCTGGGAACTCCTGGGACCTCAAAGGGTGTCGCCAGAAGCCCAATGAGTCCCTGCGCGACTACGTGCGGCGCTTCTCCAAGCAATGCACCGAGCTTCCCAGCGTCACCCATGTCGAGGCCATCAACGCCTTCCTCGAGGGTACGACGTGCAGGAACTTGGTGCACGAGCTTGCGAGAAGCCGACCTACCAACACCAACAAGCTGTTCGACGCTGCAACCAACTGCGCCGCTGGCGAGGAGGCGGTTGGTGCAATTTTCGACGACAAACCAAACAAGCGCAAGGAAGATGCGCCCGCGGAGGGCAGCAACCCCAAGTTCAACGCCCCCGCCAAGAAACAGAAGCGGGGGAGGAAGGGAAAGAAGCTGGTCCCACCGAACCAGCGCGGGTCGGGGCAGGCAGAGGACTCCGAGGAGGCCTTCGCTGCCGCCCCGGACCGCAAAGGACCTCGAGGCCCCCCTCGAGGCGGTGGTGGCCCGTTCGACGACATGCTTAAGAAGCCGTGCCCTTACCACAAGGGCCTGGTCAACCATACCCTCGAGCAATGCGAGATGCTCAAGAAATACTACAACCGCATCGCGCATCGCGACGAAGACAAGAAGAAGGATGCCGATGACAAAGGTGGAGATGACGAGTTCCCCCCGGTGGAGAACGCCTTCTTCATCTTTGGAGGACCAACGACAAATATGACCTCCCGGCAGCGCAAGCGTGAGCGCAGGGAAGTCTTCTCCGTCACCAAGGCCACGCCATCCTACCTCGATTGGTCGAAGGATACCATCTCCATTGGCCGCGAGGACCACCCCGACTACGTCCCGCATCCGGGATGGTATCCGCTCGTTGTCGACCCCATCATCGGTAACACCCGCTTCTCCAAGGTGCTCATGGACGGAGGCAGCAGCCTCAACATCATGTACGCCCACACCTTGGAGCTCATGGGGATCAGACTGGACAAGCTTCGCCCCAGCAAGTCGCCATTTCATGGCGTCGCGCCGGGGAAGCGCGTCCAACCCCTCGGCCAGATCGATCTGCCTGTCTGCTTCGGCACGGCAGCTAACTTCCGCAAGGAAGTACGCACCTTTGAGGTGGTGGGGTTCCAGGGATCCTATCATGCCATACTTGGTCGTCCCTGCTACGCCAAGTTCATGGCCATCCCCAACTACACCTACCTCAAGCTGAAGATGCCGGGTCCGAAGGGCGTCATCACCATCGGCTCTTCGTTCGAGCACGCCTACGAGTGCGACGTTGTTGACGTTCACTAACGCCCCCGATTTGTATACCGCAAGCGCACGGTTCGTGGTAGCTTTTCCCTTAGAGTATTCCCCCAAGGTTTATCAATCCGTGGATCGACAATGAACTTACTAGGGTTTTCCATCTAATCTAACGGATCTATCCTAACATGAAGCATTAATTGCATATAAAAGGTGAACCTTTGATAAATATGAGTGATGTACGAATGTTGATCTCATCCATGAACATCGGTAAGGATAAAGCATGACCGAAGGCATGACTAAACCTATCACACGCATTCTAGTTGTAGTTCTAGCTAAACGAGTAAGATCAACATGCATCTCATCCAAAGCCTCTTTAAATCAAAACCTCCAATCCGATCCCTCGATACCCAACCTACTCTGTGGAGACGGCCTGTCACGACGCCCCCCTTTTCAACGGGATACCCTGAAGCAAGTCGAACCCCCTTTGGGTAGATCCGGTATGAACTCCTAGCCACCATAGCTACAAGAACACCCCATGCAATCTATCTCGAGAATAGATCTAGGAATAAGCGCACCCAAAGCAAGAACGAAATCGAAAGAGGAGAGACATGATCGCTAAATAGATCGGATGACATGAAGACATTACTCACATAATAGATTCATTTGGATCGCCACCACCGCGTATACACCATTGACGACTCCAACTAGCTCATGAACTCCACCATGACACAACCACGCAGGGAGGCCATGGCGGCTAGGGATGGCCTAAGCCATCTCCTAGACAACTTCGAAGACTTGCGGCGGCCGTCGTCTCCCTCCGGTCTTGGCCCTAGGTTTTCGTCGAGTTCTGGTTGGATGGATGCCTCGAGTTGAATAAGGTGAGAGCTATTTATAAGCCGAGGAAGCCACCGGTCGAAGGGGAAGGCAAACCGACTCGAAAACGGGCTGGGCCGGCCGGCCCCATAGGCCTAGGCCGGCCAGCCTACCCCTTTTCGGGCTCGCCTCGGTCTCATTTTTCACGTGTAGACTCCTCGCATCTTCTAGAGTTTCTGTCCTTCACAATTGCACCCCTTTGGACGTCGTTATCTTGGAGATATCTTCGAGGAAAGGATAGGATAGGGAATCCTTCCTTAAATCTTCATTTGCTTTGCTTAATCCCGAAGTATCTTGATCTCATCTTCGTGGGCTTGGTCCTTTGGGCTCTCTTGGAGGATGGATGTGCGTGAATGGGCTTCGAATCAACATGGGCTTTGGTCCTCCCTTTTGGGCTTTGGCCCTTGTCTTTCTCCGTGTTAGCGCTCGATCACGGGCCTCGTCATTTTATGCTCTAAAATAGGCCAAAAACCTGCAAAAACAAAGTTCCTCCAAAATATATGTGCAAACGTGAAAATGACCAATAATTAGGCCGGGGTTAGGACGGTTAGTGATTTTGATATGAAATTCATGCCATTATCAAGGATAAACAAGGGATAAAAGGTGTACTTAAGGAGCGCCAACAGACGTCGAGTGCGTTGAGCACGCAGAGGCTCAAGCGGAGGACGAGGCCCTCGCAGCCAGCCTCGACAAGATGGCAAGCGAGGCCTTGGACTCTACGCACCGACATGCAAGGAGCTTCGAACCCGCCGAGGGTATCAAGAAGGTGCCCCTCGACCCGAACCACCCCGACGACAAGGCGTTGCAGAACAGCGCCACCCTCGACTGCAAATAGGAAGTGGTGCTCGTCGATTTTCTCCGCACCAACGCTGACATCTTCGCGTGGAACCCCTCGGATATGCCTGGCATACCGAGGGAGGTCGCCGAGCACTCCCTTGATGTCCTCCCCAACTCCAAGCCGGTGAAGCAGCACCTGCGACGCTTCAACGAGCTCAAGCGCCGAGCGATCGGCGAGGAGTTGCAGAAACTTCTGGCGGCCGGATTCATCAAGGAGGTATTCCATCCCGAGTGGCTAGCTAATCCTGTATTAGTGAAGAAAAAGAGCGGAAACTAGAGGATGTGTGTAGATTACACTAGTTTAAATAAGACATGTCCGAAGGTTCCCTTTCCTTTGCCACGAATTGATCAGATTGTAGATTCTACTGCGGGGTGTGAACTTTTATCCTTTCTTGATGCTTACTCCGGTTACCACCTAATCAAAATGAAAGAGTCCGACCAGCTCGCGACTTCTTTCATCATGCCTTTCGGCATGTACTGCTACGTTACGATGCCCTTTGGCCTCAAAAACGCTGGAGCTACCTATCAACGGTGCATGCTCCACGTTTTCGGAGACCATCTCGGGCGCAGCGTAGAGGCATATGCCGACGATATCGTTGTAAAATCCAGGAAGGAGGACGACCTGGTTGCCGATCTCAGGATCGCATTCGATTGCCTACGGGCCAAAGGGGTAAAACTCAACCCCGAGAAGTGTGTGTTCGGGGTGCCTCGAGGCATGCTCTTGGGCTTCATTGTCTCCCAGTGGGGCATCGAGTCCAACCCTGATAAAGTCTCGGCCATCACTCGGATGGGACCGATCCGAGACCTAAAGGGGGTACAGAGGGTCATGGGATGCCTAGCGTCTCTCAGCCGGTTCATCTCGCGCCTCGGCAAGAAAGGCTTGCCCCTGTATCGACTCTTGAGGAAGACCGAGCGCTTCACGTGGACCCCCGAAGCTCAAGAAGCCCTCGAAAGGCTGAAGGCATCGCTCACTCACGCTCCCATTCTCACACCACCCACGGACGGTGAGCCCCTCTATCTGTACGTAGCTGCGACGACCCAAGTGGTCAGCGCGGTGATCGTGGTCGAAAGACAAGAGGAGGGCCATGCTCTGCCCGTCCAACGGCCGGTGTACTACATCAGCGAAGTGTTGTCTGAAACTAAGACACGCTATCCGCAGATTAAGAAGCTGCTCTACGCAGTTGTTCTGGCTCGGCGCAAGCTGCGCCACTACTTCGAGGCCCATCCCGTCACCGTGGTCTCGCCTTTTCCTTTGGGGGAGATAGCTCGCAACCGGGAAGCCGAGGGTAGAATTGCCAAATGGTATGTGGAGCTGATGGGAGAGACTCTCACCTATGCCCCCCCCCGCAAAGCGATCAAGTCCCAAATCTTGGCTGACTTCATGGCTGAGTGGATGGACACTCAGCTACCCCCCTGCAAATCTAGGCCGAATGCTGGACTATGTACTTCGACGGGTCAGTGATGAAGACCGGCGTCGGTGCCGTCCTCCTCTTCATCTCACCCCTCGGAGAACACATGCGGTACGTGATACATTTGCATTTCCCTGCGTCTAACAATACGGCGGAGTACGAGGCCCTCCTCAGTGGCCTCCGCATCGCCATCGAGCTCGGCGTCAAACACCTCGACGTACGCGGTGATTCTCAACTTGTCATCGACCAAGTGATGAAGGATTCTAGCTGCCATTACCCGAAGATGGAGGCATACTGCAAAGCAGTGCGCCGCCTCGAGGATAAATTCGACGGCCTAGAACTCAATCATGTCCCGCGCAAGTACAACGAGGACGCCGACGAACTAGCCAAGATCGCGTCGGGGCGGACCACCGTCCCCCCGAACATCTTCGCTCACGACATTTCCAAGCCATCCGCCGAATTCATGGATCTGGTGGAGCCGGGCCCCTCGTCCGCCGGGCCCTCCAGCGGGAACCCCCCGGCGGACGAGGCCGAGCCCATGGACATTGACTTCGGGACCACCTCCGCGGACGAGGCCGAAGTAATGGAAGTCGACGAGGCCCCCACTTCGCGAGACTGGCGCGTCCAGTACCTTGACTGGATGATTCGAGGGGTCCTACCCTCGAACCGTGCTCAGGCGCGGTGCCTCGCTAGGCGGGCCAAGTCCTTCGTTCTAATCGATGACGAGCTATACAAGCGCAGTCCCTCGGGTGTCTTGCAGCAATGAATCCCCATCCCCGAGGGAAAAGAGCTGATCCGCGACATCCACGCTGGCATCTGTGGCCACCACGCTGCGCCGCGCACCCTCATGGGTAACGCGTTTCGGTAAGGTTTTTACTGGCCCACCGCAGTCGCCGACGCCACTGACGTCGTGCGGACCTGCGAGGGTTGCCAGTTCTACGCTCGAAAGATACACCTCCCGGCCCATGCTCTGCAGACCATCCCCATCATGTGGTCGTTTTCCGTGTGGGGACTGGACCTCGTCGGTCCGCTACAGAAGGCGCCCGGGGGCTTCACCCACTTGCTGGTGGCAATCGACAAATTCTCCAAATGGATCGAGGCTCGACCCATCGGCAAGATCAAATCCGAGCAAGCAGTTCTATTCTTTACTGACATCGTCTTCAGGTTCGGGGTCCCGAACTCAATCATCACCGACAATGGCACCCAGTTCACAGGCAAGAAGTTCATGGCGTTCTGCGACAGTTTCCACATATGTGTGGACTGGTCGGCTGTGGCACACCCACAGATGAACGGTCAAGTGGAGCGTGCCAATGGCATGATCCTCCAAGGACTGAAGCCGAGAATCTTCAACAAGTTGAACAGATTTGGCCGGAGGTGGCTCACGGAGCTACCCTAGGTCATTTGGAGCCTAAGGATGACCCCAAGCAAAGCCACGGGCTTTACCCCGTTCTTCCTCGTCTATGGCGCCGAGGCCATACTCCCCCACGGACTTGGAGTACGGGTCGCCATGGATCAAGGCATACCAAGAGCAGCAGAACCAGCGAGCTCGCGAAGACTCGCTGGATCGAGTGGACGAGGCTCGAGATGTGGCGCTCCTACACTCTGCGCGCTACCAGCAGTCCTTACGAAGGTATCAGGCGCAGAAAGTCCGGCGCCGAGACCTCGACAAAGGGGACTTGGTGCTCAGGCTTTGACAGGATAACAGGGGCCGCCACAAGCTCTCACCGCCATGGGAAGGACCGTACATAATCGCCGAGGTGCTCAAACCCGGCACGTACAAGCTGGGGCAAGCTGCACCACATCCTTGGCGACGGCCCCGGGGCTGGAAATCGAGGAACACAAGTTGAGGACAACAGGATTGAGAAATCGATCAAACAGGCAACAGAAACGAAACCCAAGTTTTCTTACCCGGATCGAGCGCTCATGCTCCGCTTCCTCGTGGCGCTTCTTCGGGCTCGCGGCACCGCGCCGCCCCTCGAAGACTGCCCCGAGGGTGCCCCCTCGTGTCAACCTGGTGCCTCGAGGCTGCCAGCACGGATGAATCCACGCCCGCCGCAGACTCGTCTCCACGGATCAGCACCTGGGGCGCGGGCGTCTCCTCCCCCGCCGCTGGAGGGGATGACTCCCGCTCCGCCCCCACGAGGGACGGATCCGCCGATGACTCCACCACGGCCCTTGTCTCTTCCGGCGCCGTTGGCACCCCCTCGTCGTCATCCCACCGATAGGTCAGCGGGGAACTCGCACCCGCCGCTGCCCCGTCGTCCCCCAGGAGGTGGCCCTCGGCATCCGAGGCGTCCTCCTCATCCTCGTCCCTGGACTCCGGCGTGGCAGGCCGCGGCTTCCCCTCCGAGCGTGCGATCTTGCACACCTTGTCGTGCTTCGCCTTCCTCTTTCTCTTCCTCTCGGCCTTTGCCTCCGCCGCGTCCTTCCGCCTCTTCAACTTCTCTGCGTGCAGGCGGTTGGTTTGGCGTTCTTCCGGGACCGGGGGCCTCGAGGAGTGGTACTTTAACAGCTGCAAAATACAACCGAGACAGAGTCAGGGGCGAGGAAAGGAACTGCACAAGACATAATGAATTCGGAATCGAAACTCACCAGTGAAATGTACCCCGGCTCGGGGCGCATCTTGATCCTCCAAAGATCCTCAGTGTCGTGGGGGAACTCCGCCACGGCGTACCTTGCCCTCCGGGCGGCGGTGGTGCGGGAAAGCAGCTCGAACGCCGTCCTCGAGCCCTCAGCCTGGCTCCCGGGGGTGAGCTTGAATATCGGCAGGGCCCTCTCCATGAGAGGGATCACCCTCTGCCGATGAAAGTTTGCGATGACGGCCGCCGCCGTCAACCCCTTCTTCGCCAGATGCGCCAGCGCGTCGGTGAGGACTCCGAGATTGGCTTGTTGCACTGGGGGCGACACCCCCCAGTCCCACTTAGGTGGTCGCTCCCGGAGCACCCTGTTGGTGAATGCCGGGAGCGCGCCGCTGTAGTTCCGAAGGTAGAACCACCCTCGACTCCACCCGGCGTTGTTCGTCGTCATCTTGTTGGAGATGTAGAGGTTCTTCCGGGAGTGACGCACGTGGAACGTCAGGCCACCAGCGCGCGCGAACCGCTTCGGTTGGCCCCGCACGTTCTCGATGAAGAGTTCGCCGCGGAACAAGTGGATCCATAGATCCCAGTGGGCTTCGATGCCGAGGTACCCCTCGCAGATGGCGATGAAGACCGCCGCCTGCGAGATGGAGTTGGGGCTGAAGTTATGCAGCTCTGCTCCGTAGTGCTCGCACAGAGCCCGCATGAACCTGCCAACGGGGATGCCGAAGCCCCGCTTGTGAAGATGCGCGAAGCTCACAACGTAGCCTTGGGGAGGCTTCGGCTCGGTCTCCTCTGGCAGCGGGGCGATCCACGCCGGCGCCCCCGAGACGGGGTTCAGCGGCAACAGCCGGTCGGCAACCAACTGCTCCAGAACCGCCACGGTGGCGGTGGACCTCCCCCACGGCAAGGGCTCCTGGACATCCGACATCTCTTCGATTCGAGGGGGAATGTGGGAATGAAGGCTCCGGGACGCCTAAGGTGCTCTCTCTCTCTCTCTCTCTCTCTCTCTCTCTCTCTCTCTCCTTCCTCTTCCTCCTTTCACTCTTGGCTGCGGGCTCATGATGCAGGGGAGGCAGAGAAGGCAAAGTGAGACGAAGGCAAATAGCCAGGTGAGCCCAAACAATCTCTCTCTTCATTTTTATTCACCACGACGGGCGGGTCCGCCGCCACAGCCCGAATCTACCGCATTGAATGTGGTAGATTTCGTTGTCGCTAACGGCTGGGCCCCACGGCCGCAGAGTCTCCCACGCGCGCACGCAGCAATAACTGCGGCACGGTAACCGGCGGGCGCGGTGCGACTGTTGCACTATCCCATCCGTCAGCCGCCGCCCACGCCGCTTCGTCTGCCCGAGGCTGCCGCCTGAAAAGGCGCGCCCACACCGTGCCGCATGAATCGGGCCACATCACCCATACCCAGCAGAAGACCCGCGCGCGCGTGACTCGCGACTCCGCGCCGTTCTCGAATCATGACGGAATATTCCTCTCGGGGGTTCTCTACCCTCGAAGAAATCGCATTCCAAGGCCTTACTGATCAGGGGTTCGAGGCCTGGCCCGTCGGGGGTTCGACAGGCGCCCCAGATCGCCAGAGTCAGGGACTGTAAGGATGTGCCATACAAGCTACCCTCGAACGTGGAGTTCGAGACATCCTGCACAATGTTCAAGGCCAGTCGAGGTTGCCTAGCAGGGGAATCCCATCGAGGGAGAGCATCGAGCCCTCGGACCCTATCGAATGGGTCCGAGTCCCGCCTAGCGAACCCTCGCGAGCGCTCTACGAGACATATCCATGGACCACGACCTGACCCTTATCGAACGGGGCACGGACGTCCGCTTGAACTACCCGCTAACAACTCACCGAAGCAGCCACAGCTCGCGGCCCGGGCATGGGTAGCATGGTGCGCTTCACCCCTCCTCCCTGCGGAAGGGTGACGAGGGTCGTAATCTAAGACGAGGGTTCCCCTGAACGCCTTCACATAGGCCTAGGCTCGGGGGCTCCTCGCACACCACGGCTCAGGGCGCACCCTCGAATAAGTCGACAATCGTCGATTGTGAAGCTCCGTGTGTCTAACCAAGTCCCCTACTATTAACGCGCGCCCGCCTGATAGTTAAGCCGAACGCCGGGTCGCTGTACCAGCACCAAGAATGCTGAGGGCGGCTGAAAGAGTGTCGTTGCCGGCTGAAAAAGAAGCTGGGCGGCCACCCCATAGAGGCAACCCAGCGGGGTGAAATTTATAGCCCTTGGACGAGTACAAACACTCCTCCAAGGCCTCGGGGGCTACACCCGTGGGTGCGCTGACGCGCCCCCACGAAGGAAACTTCACACATATTCGAGGGGTCGAAACCCTCTGTACTTCCCTATACCCTCGGTCATCCTCCCTGCGAAGGATAAATGGACTTTATTGCTCTATGCAAACAAAGATTACAAAGGGTTACCGGCGCAAAGCCGTCGAAAAATACAAACACATTGCCACCTGCGTGGCAATTTTCCCTGTCTTGGGGAGGAGCGAGCGACGAAGAAAAGCACCGAGCCCCTGGCTGACGCGATGGCCAGGCTGCTAGGGATGCGAGAAACAGCCCCAGACCTCACGGGTCCAGCGGGATGCTTTCCTCGCAAGCTTTCTTCTAGCATCTCCTCCACCGAAGACTATGTGGGGGGTCGAGCTGGCGGACAGCACCCTCCGCACCATCTCCCCGAGAGCAACCTTGTTGCCGAGGGAGATGATGCGAAGAACAGTCACTAGACCTGGCACCAGCGCCATGGTCAGGCGTCTCCATCCCCCTTCAGGCTAGGGGACATCGCAGGAGCAGGACCCCACGGGCCCAATGCTCTTCTGCTGATCCCACTGAAGCTGAGGGATGGTGCGCTCGCCCACTCCGGTCTTCCCCCGCCGCTTGCAAGCATTCTTCTAGCGCCAAAAGCCTAAAAAAGTCAGGCCACCCCATCCGGGGGCCGGTCACGAAAGGCAAAGGAAAACATTACAAAACTTAGGCGATGCTTGGGGAAAGAGCAGGGAAGTTGGAGAGGAAAAGCAAACCCCACGACCCCTAATTATAGCCGCGTCAGGTGCCAAGCTTCAAGACTGTCGAAGGACAAGGGCTTGGATCGCCTGTGACGGCGCGGCACTCCACGAGCAAAGGGTGCCCACGGTTACCGTGCCGAGACGCGACCGAATGAAATAAAGCGAAGCTGAGCCCCTGGACGCTAAGCGGCGCAGCATCGACTCAGGCCGACCGCCCTCGAACGGCGCGCCGCAAGGCAACCAGGGAAAGCGGGGCCAGGGCCCTGAGTGCAGGACAGCGCGACGAAAGCGCCAGTTGCCGAGCAGCAGGCGCCATCGTCGCCCTGACCCCCTCAGCATATGAACACGTCTTGTCCCAGGAACAAACAAACAAAAAGGCGCGCGCCTCGAAGCTCTCCCCCCACGGGCGAACTACCCTGACCGACGTGTTGTCACATCCGCCGGGCTGGCGCTCAGGCGCGCCTGGCGGGTGCGCAGCATCGACCGATCACGTCAAGAGGGAAATCACCGAATCACTCTTTGGCCGAATCCCTTGACTCGACCAAAGCCTCGGGGGCTACTGTCGGGTACCACGATTAGGGACATCCTAATTGGGGTATTAAGATCACCCTAAAAAACACAAACACGTGTTAAGGCAACTGGGCCCGCAAAGGCCCACGACCTTCTTCCAATCTGGAAGAAAGTAAAGGACTCAAAGAAGCCCAGCATGCGGCCCATTCGCACCCCTCTCGGGCCCACGGGATGATCTCCGCCTCGCTCGAGGGCTCCCATCGGGGCCCTCGACTGCGCCCCGCATCTCCGCCTCGCTCGAGGGTAGCGAACCTCCCTTGAGCGGGCCAACCACCTCCGCCTCGCTCGAAGGCAGCGAACCTCCCTCGAGCGGGTAACTCATCTCTGCCTCGCTCGAGGCCATCCCTCGGCGTAAGGAACAAACGGCCCCGCTGCTCAACCGCCCGCCGTACGGAGGCATTAAATGCCAACCACTCCTCCACAGTGCTCAGGACAGGCGGCGTCAGGCCGCCATTCCCCATAGTGGCTATGACCGGGGTCCCATCCGCCAACTCCGGACACTGCTCCGCAATCCCGGACACTGTGGCAACACTGTGGACCTGCGACGCGGGACAAGATGGGCTCAGCACTGCTCCCGTTACTATTCCGCCTACTCCGGCTGACCGGACTCCGCCTCACCATACGTACGACCCCGGACACACCCCCTGCTCGGGAAGGGGTCCGGCGTCGCCACGCGCCCCTCGAGGAGGGACGCTCAGCACTCGCAGCCGGAGCACTCGCAGCCGGAGTCCCGGACCCCCCCCCCCCTCGAGGGGTCCGGGACCTCCACGTGTCTCCCGGACCTCCTACTATGTACGTCTGCACTCCGTCCAGGGGGTCCGGGACCGCCGCGTGCCCCGCCACCGCTGGAGTACGCAGGACCCTGACCTGCAGGGCCCACAGAATGCCACCGCGCCACACATGGAAGACCGTACACCCAACAGCGACGACCACGCCGTCTGTAGGGGCTGGCAGGACACCGGCGCGATCTCCGCAGGACCAAGGACGATATCCAGGACAACTGCCACGCCCGACGCCATGCCCCACAGTGTACTTCCTACAGTGTTCGACTACTGTACCCCCGCGATTCGGGGGAGAACGACGACTTTCACACTCCCCTACTCATGTACACCGCCCCTCCTTGTGACTAAAAAAGGAGGAGGCGGGCTCCCTTTAAGGGGGACGTTGGGGACATCAGCTACGGCGGTCACCTACACCCGTGATCATCACCACACTCTCAGCATAACTAAGCGCTCACCTCAACCTTCTCCTCTTCTAGCAGAGACTTGGGAGCTTCCCTCCCTCTTTCGCCTCGCTTGTACCCCCTACTACAAGCACTCCGGGTACAAGATAATACAGTGCCCTCGTACACCCCCTTTGCTGGACGTACGGCCCTGCGGCTAGAACCAGGATAAACCGTGCATTACTGTGTTGCCTCTTGCATCATCATCTGGGACGAGGAAACACGCGGCATTTACTAGTTGGGATCCGGACCCCCGGGTTGGTACACCGACAGCTAATGACAAAGTTGATATAAGTATCGGATACTTATAGTTGCCCCTGCGTTAATTTGTAGGGTCTACATGATTAAGTCATGAACGGTGAGCTGGTCTGATTCGCATACAAGATGGACTAAGGCCCATATGTAAATGGCACAAGTCGGATCAAACCAAAAATTTAGATGGAAACGTTTCGTATGACAGAAAGAGGTATAGGTATAGATTTGTCGCTAAGCACGGGCACTATCCATACATGTGTTTTTCTTTTTCTTTTTATTTGATAGGTAATATGGCTAAAGTATAATTACTGATCACACATACTACTAGTATTATAAAGTAATTTTTAATTTGATATTCTTTTACCACTAACTATTAACTTTGATTATCTGAATTTTTGTTTACTATTTTTTAAATAACGGCATGCACATCTTTACTATAAATATAAATTATTGGTACCATCTTTTTTAATATAAATGTTTGTTTACTAAGTTTTTTGAAAACACGTGGCTGCAAAACATGTATATCCACTAGTATAGTGCTAAAAATGTGTTAAAGTTATACTTCAAGGAACATCTAATACGGAAAATTATAGTCCAATTCCATGGAACTAAACAAATGTCCTTAAGCAATGAGCAATGAAGCGGTAGCGTTCCATTTTTTTACTTCAAGCTCAAAAACTCAATTTGATTTATTAATTTCATAGTTTGTGTTGAAATTAAATGATGAGAAAAACTCATAAATTCTCAAATATTTTTTGTTGGTAATCGAGCATATAAATCTTCCTTGAGGTGAGTACGTAGAATACATGCTTGGATGCATAGTGTTTTTAATTACAAAAATGGTGGGTTGTCTCTTCCAAGTTGCTTGCCAACTATAGCTATCTACATTGCGCACCCCCAAAGGGATATACTAATTTCCTGTGTAAGTTAGTGTGATTCATTGCATAAGATTCAATACACATTTGTAATCAGCTGATCCTAAATAAAGATGATGTGTAAGTATGTTAACATTGTGCCAAATGATGTATCGCTCCTCCATTTAAAAGATTGGAAAATATCTTAAAGCGACTTGTTTCATGAGCCTTTTTTTAGGACCGTGTGCTTAAGTTAGGCTATCTACGGCGACTATGATGAAAGTCCAGTAGTAATTAATGTGCTATACCTAATTGCTTATGTCATCATATTGTTATTTGGTTGCCAGTATGCTTATAATCTAACCACTTTCCTTTTTCTCTCTCTCTTCGCCTAAACTAATTGAGGCCAACTCTTTTTCTAAACTTGTCTGTGACATAATAACATTACACAGATTGCTTCGGAGGAGCGAGGAGTCTGCTCTTATAAACTGACCATTCCTACAATAGACAAATCCATTAGGGGCTCCGGGTCATTTTGTTTCTCTTGGTAGATTTTCAGCACGTAATATTGAAGTAATAAAGTACCATATGCGGCCGGTTATATAGGAGTTGATAGGTCCATCTCAACTGCTATAGTCATTAATTAGTTTTTTTTACGGAGGAGGGGGGGGGGAGTCCCCACCTGAATATAAACTTCCTTAGATGCCGGAGAACCGGTGATGGATTAGTTTAGATGTTCAGGTATATTGCTAATCGCTCTCCTAAACTGTGCGCTCTGCTAACCGGTGAAAACAAAGCAACCTGCTTTGCTCACGCAGGCCGATCTTCCATTTTGGCTTGGAACTCAATTTGTTACGGTCATAACAATCCGCCAATAATATATAAGAAGGGACACCAAAATTAAAATCGCCCCCTCTCGATTTGGGTTTAAATCGCGAGCCACCCCTCTCCCTCTCGGCCCATAGGCAAAGCTCCCTATTGTCGTCCCTGTTTGATTGTGCACCTTCTTCTCAGCGTCCATCTGCCTGTCGTCATTCTAGTTGTACACCCTCCCCCACCACACACACGCTCGCACACATACAATCTTGATAGCTTTTTCTTCCAATTTGTCTCTCTGTGGTCAGCTGGTATCTTCGCTGGCACCATTGCCAACAATCGTATTGACCCTACCGCAGCCAAATGTCACTCCTCGCGACCATCGTTGGGACTCCCCAGACGCTGCTCCTCTACATAGCGAGTGGCGTCCCCAGTGTCTTGCCCATTGACTTCCACCATACTCACATCACCTCTTTTCTTACTTAGCAGCAACCATGCGCGCGCTTTTGGATGGAGGGCTCTCCCCAATCCCCAATAATTAGGTTAAAACGAGACGAGAGCGCTCTTGTTTTAGTTTTTCCTATGTCACTAACGATACGGTGGATATATATATATACACACACACGAAGGGCCAAGGCGAAGGCGCGTACCTAGTACTAGTAGGCTGCTCGATCACTACGAGTTGTGAACAGGACAATCGATGCGGTGACGAGTTCTCATTGGGCTGCGCATTGAATTTTGCGGTCACGGGTTGAGGTGGACTCCTGTCCTCCCCTCACTCGAAACAAAGAGGATGTGTCAATCGATCTGTCGGAACAGGGTGATCCCGGTAGCCGAATCAATCAATTCGCTCCGCTCGTTCACGCGGAAACCGGCCGGGATCCACGCACGTCGTCCCGGACGGACTTGGGTTCCTGACTTCCTTCCTTCCCATGGAGAGACTCCGGGCGCTCTCTCGTGACACGTACTATGATGCTCCATCCTTTATCAAACGTGCAGCGTTTAATAGAACCTTACATTTTAATAAACATTTTACAGAGCTCGATGACGCCACAAGTTCGTTGGCAAGTTTGCATGTGGCTGCAAGTACAGGTCCTACATATATTTGCGTTGACTGGGGATCAAAGTACGAACGGAAAGCATCCCTAAGATAATCTATAAAGCCAACATCCCTAAGATATTAGATATACAGCCATCATCCCTGAGATATTCATAAAACCATCACAAATGGACCGAAACAGGGGCGGCGATCTGGATGCCGACCATCGATAATTTATTAATTATTATTGCACGTTTTGCCTTCGCCTGCTTCATTTTAACAAACAAGCCACCGCACCAAGTTGTAAGAAGTAGATGAGACATAATCCTTTGTGCAATTATGCTATCAAATCATACTCAACATTTGTAACAGTTGCAAAGGAAAAGGCCCAAATCAACACTAGCCTGCTCGGCCTTGCAAAGGTTGCACAGATCCTGAACGTGGGCCTCTGCTGTACCATCAATCTCACAGGAAGTGAAAGCGATAAACAAGTGAAGGCGACAAACATAAAACAAAACGTATCGCAAGAAGTGAACGCGTAAACACTATCCTGGCTGGCACTTGAAAGCTTGAATCAGATGGTACAACAGAGCAAAGTCTAGCCAAGCATCTGGAGAAAATATCAGGCAAAACCAAGAAAATCTGATGCTAACTTCCTGCTCAGTTCTGGAATTTTTCTTTGCGCTCCAGGCCTCCAGTGTTCTGCCTGCTGACACAAACATAAAAAAACTCGACCTGCGAGGGGCAAGCCGCCCCCCGGGCATTAATGTAAGAAGAAGACCTCTCACGCAAGCCGAGAAAACCCCCAAACCCCTGCCCCACCTTTACAAGGGGCGCCGTAACCCATACCGTAACCCGTGTGAGAGCGGGCCGGGGTGAGCCGGGACCTATTTCCATGTGCTTTGGCGTGTAGGCAAGCGAGGAGATTTTTTTTAACCTCAGCCCGAAATTCGCTCCCACCGGGAGTCGAACCCAGGACCTGAGGAGTGCTACTGACACAAACATGAACCTGACCAGCAACCTGATAGTCTGTAGAAACGGCCTGCCATTTTTCTTTTGCCCTTCAGCTTTTAGTTGAATGCAGCTGGATATCAAGTCATGAACCTTTTAACAAACATGAATCTTTGCTGTTAGATCTTCAGATATTCACATGTTTGCCTTCCTTTCCCATCGTTCTTTAATATCAAGTCTGGAATAGATAGGAGTCTAGGACAGATGAGAGATGAGACAAGCGCCAAAGACCATCGATGCTTCTCACAAGAAATGAAAAGGGATAAACAAACTATCACATCACCATTTCAGAAATGTGGTCACAATAATGTCACACCATGATAGACTGCTACCAACTTACATTCCATCGAACTAAGATAATTCTGCTTTAAACCTTACTTTCTCATGGTTCAAATTCCATTGATTTCTTAAAGTGGAGATAGGTCATGCTCAACAGACAGTTGATAGAAAGCTTAAGGTTAGCAGTGAAGACTTCATCTATTACCAAATTGCAGCCTGAAACCTATGTGCCTAGTCTGCCCACATATCAAAGTTGACAAGTCAAGCGGTGTTTTCTTGTTGAACAATGAAACGTGGAGCAGCACTATTAGAGTTTTTTTTAAAAGGTTTCCATTACTAAAAGGAATTGTGTAAATTAAACAAATCTTTTGAGTAATGAAAAGCGAAGCAATGGAGTTAAGACTGAATACTAAACAAGTTAAGAGTAACATAGGGGTGCGACAGATAGATTTTAATACACAGTATGATACAATAATGAAAACATACCCCCAATGTAGCTTCCTTTTGTTCCTTGAGGACATCGCTGATGCAGGATCCTGTAAACAATATGATCGTAAAACCATCATGATTATTGAATGAAATCACAACTGTAGGGTATAACTAAAGTAAGATGAGTTCTCCTAGTGATATCTGCACTGTAGTCAAAATAATATCATGGAGGATGGACAAAGGATCTGTTAGAATTTTCTCAAATCAAGTGTACAAATATCTGAGTACCTGACATGAAGAGAACATTGGACAATTACTTGATGCACTTTGATTGTTAGACTTTTAGCATTTGAAGCTTTTACCTAAAAACTAAACTAAAGCACTAAGTTACTTTATGATTTAGTTCATTGTTCAATTTCCATTAAAACGGTAATTATCAGTGACTCAGTGTGTGATATACCTGTCAAAAACACTACGGAAACAGTTTGTGTTTCGCCATAACAATGACTAAAACTTCCAAAGTTTGTTGCCTTACTTGGAAAAACTTTCAATACCTAAGATCAATCTAAAGATAACTGGGGTTGATGAAATAAGATACTTAAAAAGATCTTCATTACTCTTTTTAGGGCTGCTTATTTATTTTTGTTGAAGATTCTAGCAAAAGCATTGTTTACAGAATGTAGGTCAAAATTAGTGCCCAGCAGTTAGTATAACAAATTAACAAGACATACCTCTTGAATTACTGTAACTGACGATGAATAGTGTACATCTCTTGGAGAACTATCAGCAGATTCATCCTTGTCAGGGAATTTATAATCATCGTTTACTTTGGTACTTCTCCCAGTTGTTCCTTAAGAATTTGAACGTCTGGTTAGTGAGTTGCATGCTTAAATAAGACGACGTGCATGAAAGACAGGTACCTTTCAGTTTTCTTTTATGCTTTGGCTTTTCAGTTATCTGTAACCGTTTCTTGTGCAATTCCTGCATCCATAAAATTAAGTAATAGACTTGGTCAATTCAAAAAAAAAGACCAAATATATCAAGAAATTCTGAAAGAGAATCATAATGTCAAACACATGTTTCATCTCTGAAGATTTTCCCTTTAGGTCTGAGATCCTAGAGATTCACAAATTCAACTGACTGACTGACATCAATGGGCTGAAGACTTTGGTTTGACAGATAAAAGAAGACAAAACATAAACCATGGAACCTTTTATCACATCCACCCTAGGTCTCTAGCCCTGATAAGATAAGGATTGCAATATACTCTTCCATGTACCAACCCAGAGTCTACAGTGATAGGATTTCCAATCAAGACTTCTATAAGGCTATTTCATTTGATGGGTTCAATGTGCTGTTACATAAAACTAGCACCAGCTGTTCAATGTGCTGTTACGTAAAGCTAGCACCAGCTGTTCTTCTACGAAGCAACTTTGAATAAAAATAATTACCCCTATATTTCTCAAATAATATAATCATTTCGTTCCTGTGTTCTTCTATCTGAACTCTTCAAAGTTGTTGGAAGTTATAAAAACTCCCAGCTCAAACTTTTGCTCCTTTGGCTGCGGATGCTTGACACAAGAAATGCAGACTTAACTCTTAAGATTGACCGGTTTTCCATAATTACAAAGAAACCAGGGTCCTGTTTGCATGGTAGAGTTTTTGCTATTCAATTCAAATTTGAACCAAATCGTAAGGAATTTAGATCTAATCACCCCTTACCCAAACAGGCCCAACAGGACATGTTTCCCAATTAATAGCGAACCATGATAGTATACACTGCCAAACTCTCCAGCATATGGGCTATGGTCCAAAACTCAGAATTCAACAGAACAAGAGTTTAGTGGATTATTCAACAATACTACAATAGCAACACAAACATATCATCGACCGGCAACCCTACTGAATTTCGAACGTGTTCATTTGTACGTCCAAAACTAAGAAGCGAGACCATTCTTCCCCGCCCTAATAAGCTCATCCTGCATAGACTACCTCCAATTAGGCTTCCTACTGACACCTACGTACTCTACGAAAACTAAAATCCAGAAAAACCATCCCCATGTGTGGATCAAGAGCAGCAATGGACCAATATCGTAGGTTCGGAGAAATGCAGTACAAGAAGGGCACCTTGAACTTGTCGAGCCGGTCCTGCGACAGCTTGGAGGGCTTGAATCCCGGATCGAGGAGCCTGCTGGATGCGAGCGTCTCCTCCTTCCTCTTCGCCTCGTCGTCCCCGGCGCCGCCATCTCCTGCGCCTCCTCTCCTCCCCGTCTCCTCCTGCTTGCTGCTCGCGGCCTCCATGGCCTCGAGAGGGAGAACAGGTGGGTTGGGCCCCTGTTGTTGGGTCGAGCCATGGCCCAAGGCCGAGAAACCTGGTGCGACCGGGCCCGTGAAGAGTTCCACTGACAGAACTGCCTCTCTTTTTTATTTTTACTTTTTTTATAACACATTTTTAGCTTTTAATTACTCCTATTATAAACGGAGGCGCTCTCCTGCACGGAACGGCAGCGTAGAAGTAGATCAATACTGCACGTTTGCACAACGAATCCTTCCACGAGGTCAAACCGTCAAAGTCTTCCGTCTCACATTTGTTTGACATTTCAAACTGTATACAGAACGGACGTCCAGAACGCCACGCGTATCAACCAGATTTCCACGCTTCCTGGAATCATATTGATCAATATTCTTTTTTACACGTTGAGCTAAAATTTACTCTATTTTACTATAATTAAATTATATCTACGGAAAATAAGTTTTATCAATTTAATAGGAATGTTCCTGCATTTTGATAGTATAGTATAGAGACCTAGGTGACTCCCAAAGCTACCCGTTTGACACAGCTCCGCGCCCAACACCTCAGCTTCGTGCTACATTGGCGTAGCACTGTGCTACCCTGTAGCAAGAAGAAAAATGGAAATCGAGGTGCTACAGCTAACTGGGTGGGGGAGAAGCCGGTGATCAATATTCTTTTTTACAACGTTGAGCTAAAATTTACTCTATTTTATTATAATTAAATTATATCTACGAAAAATAAGTTTTATCAATTTAATAGGAATGTTTCTGCATTTTGATAGTATAGTATAGAGACCTAGGTGACTCCCAAAGCTAAGGGCTCGTTTGACACAGCTCCGCGCCAACACTTCAGCTTCGTGCTACAGTGCATAACACTGTGCTACCCTATAGCACGAAGCAAAACCAGAAATCGAGGTGCTACAGCTAACTGGTGGGGGAGAAGCTGGTGGAGCTGGTTATCGTGACTTCACCAGTTTTGCGCTACAGTACCGCACAGTATTGCTATATACAGTAACTGAAGTCGGTGAAGCCGGAGCTGTGCCAAACAGCCCATAAGTTTAAAGAGCTAGATTTGTATTTGGGTAGTAAAGGGATCTAAATGACACCCGAGGTTAAGTTTAGGAGGCCAAATATACAATTTCAGAGCACAAGAACCTAAGTGACAAAACCGAATAAGATTTAAGAACCGGCCATACACTCTTTTTTTTTAAACCCCAGTTATCTTTTTTCACAAAACACTTTTAGATTTCAATTACTCCTATTATAAACAGAGGCGCTCTCATGCACGGAACAGCAGCGTAGGAGTAGATCAACACTGCACGTTTGCACAACGAATCCTTCCACGAGGTCAAACCGTCAAAGTCTTCCATCTCTCGTTTGAAGTTTCAAACCGTATACAACGGACGGCTAGAACGCCACGCGTATGAACCAGACTTCCACACGCGCCGCGATGATGCTTGCAAACAGCAGCTCCCTATTCCGTAGCCCCAGTTAGGCAACTATACACACAGGCTGCAACCTGCCGGTCGCCGTCTCCGGAGCAGCAAGAGCAACCACGACTTGGAGGGAGCACGTAGGAACAGCGGAAGAACCCTCTGGTCGGAGCCCATCGGTGATTGCAAGATGACAGGGGACATGTGAGGGGGCGATCAGCTGTGTGTGTGGGGTTTGGCCTGGGCTGTGGTAGGGGTAGATCCATCGATCCCGGCCCCGGCCGAGGTGCTGTGCAAGGATGGATTCGGATGTCTATTCGAATGTCAGATTTTTTGTTATTTTTCTTCGATTATGGACAAATAAAATATAGAATTTACTATGTAAATTCATAGCCTTGTATTTAACATTGATTTTGTAAAGATTCATAAAAACTAAACCTCAAATTTATCATATATATTCTCAAATAATAGATATAAAAATTCGAATTCGAATACGGATCGGATACGGATCTTTTTTCACCTTTTTAATTGTATGGAGCAAATAATATATAAAAAAATTATACAAAATTTTATTCTTATGTGTAATAATATGCTTGATAATATAAAAAAGATTAGCATAAAATTTTAAGCATATCTATTTTAAAATATCAAATTTGTTCTAAGAATTCGGATGTTTAGATCCATCCTTACCTGTGCTTGCAGGGGCGAAGCTGGATAAAAGTGGAGAGGGGTGCAGCTACCTTGTAGATATATAAATTTGAGTTATTTACATAGTAAAAATTTGTTTCTAATCACTGATTTTGAAAGTTTTGAGGGTGCATCTGCACCCCTAACTTGAATATAGCTTCGCCACTGTGTGCTTGGCCGCTTGCTTCCCTCCTCCTCCCGGCCAAGCTCGCCGGTTAAACTGACGAGTTTATCCCCTGGCCTGTTTGGTTCCGGTAGCATGAGTAGCACGTACAATTCTCGAGAAAAGAATCTTCAATTCATGGAGTACTAAACGAAGTTTATTTGCAAAACCTTTTCACGGATGAGTGTAATTTTTCGAGACGAATCTAATGACGGCAATTAATCGATGATTGGCTACAGTAATGCTACAGTAACCAACCTCTAATCGTGCGGTCACAGGAGCGCAAAGCTGTGGAGTTAATTTTACAAATTGCCTTTATTTAGTACTCCTAATTATTGTTCAAAATTTTTGTACTACTTGTACTAGAGCAAACCAAACAACGCCCTGGTCTCCTGCACGGCCCCATCACGGCGTGATTGATGGCGCCAAATCTCCTGTTGCTCTCCAGTGAACGATCGGAGTCGGAGCTGAGCTCGCGAGGAACGGACGCGACGAGAGGAAAGCTCGCTCCTGCTAAACACCTATCCGCAGCTCGGCAGCTAGGCCGGTGTAACGCGGACACTTGGATTCCTGCATCCTCTGCGCCGTGAGCTCTCGTGGGGTGCGTCTGTGGCCACCTGAATTCATCGAGAGTTTATCATGGATTCGTCGATGTGAATCGGGATTGGCTAAGATTAACCCCTTTTTTGTGTGGAAAGGCTAAGATTATCCAAATTTGGTATGGAACTAGATACGGAGATGTTTGAAGAACTAGCACTTGGTTATTTGGACTAGAGTTATTTAGCTCAAGCAAATAGCCTTTGAATAAAATAGTCCTTCACATATTTGGATTCAAGATCTATTTGGCTTTTAAAACACCTTTTCCCAATCATTGGAGCTTCATTACCCCTCTGGCTACGGTGGCCCCTACCTGAAATAGCCCAAATTAGCACTCTTTAGATGGGATAGTTTTTTTATAATATGCTATTTCCAAATGGACTGGGATACGCGCGTCACCCTATCCTATACTACCACGTTTTCCTGAGCTGTCGGGAGCGCATCTTCCCCTCCCCGCTGGCACGTGACCATGCATGGTTGGCTCCATATCCTCAAGAGAAAACCATTCAGATTCTTTTTTTTACATGCAACTTGTTTCAAAAAAATATTTTATCTCTTTCTTACGATCTTTGTTTTGAATACCGATTGCATCGTTGTATTCTACTCGATAAGACGAACAAGACTAGATCTCACTTGTATATAATTTGGACTAGTAGCAATTTATATGTAAAATATAAATATCATATTATTGAAGGATTTGCTACATTATACATATATATAAGTTGTTGTTTGTTATACCCATAAGTTGTCACAAGACTGAAGGTGTCATACGCATAAGTTGCCACATATATGATAAAAGTTATCACGAAAAATATCATTTATTATATAAGTTGCACAAAAGTATAATTAATTATAAATATTAGTTGTCATAAATAGAGTATGACATATATCTAAATTGTCACAAACATAAGATGTCATACACAAAAATTATCACAAATATTGTAAATTCCAATATATATATATATAAGTTGCTTCAGAAAGAGAGCAAGTCGTTACATAAATTGCCACAAAAAGAAGTGTAAGCCACATGAGCAAGTCTAGTTCAAGTCAAAACCGATTATGGATGCGAGATGCGTCTCGAAGAGGAATGCCATGATGAAATGAAGGGTTGCTTGAGGGAGAGTGCGCGCTGCGTGGGGGGAGGTGTATGGAGGCACTAGACCGTGGCTATATACATAAGTTTTTTTTTTGAGGTAAGGCTATATAAATAAGTTGATATTATACATATACTAGCAATTTATATGTGTATATCATAACAACTTATACATGTATATATAGCAATTTCTTCGATGAACACAAAGCTCAATTTACACATAAGTTGCTACTATTGTAAACATCTTCAAAATATATACAAGTGGGATCTAGTTTTGTTTGTCTCGTCACATAGATCACAACGGTACAATCAGTACTCAAAACGAAGCTTATATGGGAAAGATAAAATATTTTTAATATACAAATTTCCTTAAAAAAGGAGGGAACAAGAGAGATATAAGATAAAATAACAGCATCACACGTGTGGTTGTTGGACCTGTGGGTGCAATGCAGATAGTTGTTTATTGGGCTGCGGATGCCAAACGCGGGCCGACGGGGCGCGCTCGTGCGCGCGCGCGAGTGGTTGTCCGTTAGATTTTTCCTTTGCAAATAATCAAGAACTAGCCCTCATGTTTGGAAATTTTTAGCTACGAGTACTTTGCGCGCGCCTTGGCGCGCCCTCGTGTTATTTTTCCTATGAGATAAGCAAAGGATAAAAGCATTTGCGTGTAATAAGCGTCCTAATCAGCATTAGTATGAACATCTGTTGAGTCAAAGCATGCATATGTATACAGCAGCATTTTTTTTATAACTAATCTGTGGAGTTACATGATCATTGGCAAAGGTAACAGGAGGCCGAACCCATTGCACTACTATATTAAAATGCGAGGTCTGTTACAATAGTCTGGATGTATCTTGATGTAGGAGGTCTCAGCCAGTTGAAAGAGTATATTTTAGGTGTAGTTAATAAGCTAGCTTTCACAGTAACAGCGAATGTATGTATTATTGTTTCATAACCAGTACGGCGTGGGTACGGAAGGAAGCCTGTTGCTGGGATGGAATTGACACTGAGTGCAGTTCATTCAACAGTGCAAATTCCCGTTTTCTTGACCAAGGTATAAGCTTCAGTATCACAATAAGGATCGAGCAGTGCAGAAAGGCTTTTTATGTGGAGTGCATTGCAATTGTATATATAACTGAATGTATATGTAACCGTGTTAATGAATTCAGTTTATTGCAAAAAGCTTTTTAATGTGTCCATCTTTCTAAATCCACTTTAACTGAATGAACATTAATGCTGCATGAAAAAAATTACGAATAACCAGGTTATTGCAGGTTCATAAACAGTTCATTAGATCAATTACACAACATACCTGAAGCGAAGAACTAAAGCTTCCACTAATCACCATTTTTTAGCAAATGCATTATGCAGCCCAAGTCTACTCTCCTAAACAAAACCAATAATCATCATTTCGGATTATAGAAGTGAAATAGTAGATTGGAATAAAACCAAAGGAATGGGCAAAATCAAACAACAATAAGTATCCTTGGATAACATTTTCCCATGCCTTAAGGTACAGGACTCAAAAACCTGAACAAGAGAGCAACCTCATCAGCAGGATAAAGTACCTCGCATTCCTGTAGTGTTTTTTTTTTGCAAGTATCCTACATCTTTACAAAGTCCCTGTAGTATTGTTCAAAAATTATGCAAGATCATGTGACCAAAATGACATATTATTGGAACTAATTTGACAAACAAAACTGGTGGGGTAAACCCTCCATGTACCTGGACTCTGGCAAACTAAGGTGCAGCAAATAAAATATTACTAGAAAGGCTGGCGCGGCGTTGCCGCGCCATGACCTGTAGACTAGTGATTGTTATAAAGACTGAAGATATTTGTATGAAATTTTGGACTAAGGGTTAAATACTAAAAACTTTAGGGTCTTTTAAGTAAAAATGCAGGGACTGTGGGTTTATTATCACAATGTTGGGGGACTTTCTGTAAAATTTTGGATTGTCGGTAGATTTACAAAAATTTTAGGGTCTATCTTGTAAATTTTTATAGACTGTGGGTTAATATTTCTATAAAGCTCAAGGGCTTTTTTATATAAAATCTACATTAAATCTAACGGGCCAGATCTTACATCAGGCCGATCGGATAGCCCATGATTTGCTACTGATGTGGCTCAATGGGGAAGCAAAAATTTCCCCCCATTTAGGTCTTGTGTAAAGATAAAGATTTTTTTTAAAAAAAAGGGTGATACCGCATGTAGCCAGTGGACTGGCCATTTGAGTTGTAGATGTGTTATGTTTCGTTGCATTTATTTTTTTAGGCATCTACGTATTCCCATGCATGGATCGTTTAAACGTGTGTCACAGGGCAGTCGCACTTTCGGCCGATCAGGGTCACCATGACAGGGTTTGTGTGTTGTCATGTTATTTCAGTCAATGGATATTTATTTCTTGCGTGGATTACTATTTGTCCTTCAGCGAATGCACATGTTTTTTACTGCGTGCAGTTGTCATATATCGTTCCTATTGTTGAGATTGTTATATATTTTGGGCAGCTCTATTATCATGAAGCCATTATTTAAGTAAATTTTTTAGAATAAAAATGTAGCTATGGTATTTTTACCTAAATTTATTATGGAAAAAGAAATCTATGGCAGATCTTTATTTCACTAATTATATATATAATTATTTATACTTCAAGATTATAAAGGAATGTAGCAATATATATAATATCAGAAGGAGAGTAGTGGCTGGGCTGCTGGGACTTGAGTCACATGGGTCCCATGGTGGCAAATTTATCTTATCTCATAATGGGCCGTGCAGGTGGGTCAGTCGAGCAGGGCACGGCAGGCAAGCACCTTTCGCGAAGCTTCGCGATCACACCGGCCTTATCTCCTCGACCAAGGAGCTCAGCATCGGCCGTCTTTTCCTCACGGGCAGTGAGTAGCCTTTGGCCCGGCAGAGCTGCTGGCGGTGGCACCAAGCTCTGCGCGAGGCGGCCTCCGGCGGTGGCAGGGGTTGGACCTCGCCCGAGCTGAATCCAGCTGCCCGCAGGGCGACGGCGGCTCCGGCGCGGCGAGGCAGCCGAGGCCATCCCGGCGACCGGGCGGGTGGAGGCATGTGCGGCCGGCGCGGGCAGGAGGGCACACCGCTCCGGTGACACTGCACAGGCGGTCGGCGGAGGTGAGACCGGAGCGCAGCCACGAAGGCACAACCAGCAGCGTGCAGGCTCGGCCATGGTGTTTCGGCGAAGGTCCAACTGGGCACTGGCCTGATGAGCACGGATGTGGCCAATGTCCGGTGGGAGGACTGCATGGAGGAAGATATGGCCGGTGATCTGCGCGCAGCACGACGAGGGAGGCAACGGGGAAGGCGGAGGGACCATATGATGGAAATCGGACGGCGTTCATTTACTGTAGACGTGGCTCAATCAGGGGCCAAAAAACGCCCCTCTTTTAGGTCTTTTAAAGATTATACTGCTAGGTGAATGTCGAACTTGCAAATTCAACATAAGGCTGACTCCAGCAGGCCATGTAAAGCGCCATGCAAATGCAAAATGCCTCACGAATCTTCACTGTAGAGCCTTGGTACGGTCTCCAACAGGTCATCCATTCGGTAGAGGCATCTTGCATGCGAGGAGAGAGAGTGTGGAAAATGGCGAGCCCCGATGGGAGAGCCATCACGTTGGCGAACAACGGTCATTCTCGTCGCGTGAAGGTGGTGAAGCAAGGTCGAAGCCGCAGTTTCGTGGGGCTCGTGCGCAGGTCGACGCGAAGGGCAGCGGCGGCGGCAGCAGCTTGCGCGGCGTCTCCGGCGACAAGGTTAGTGTGAATCCATGGATCCCCAAGGTGTCACACCCCTGCTTCTGCGGATCTAGCCCCTTTTGCTGCTCCTTCGGTTTGGGCTCAGATCCGCCCGTGTTTTGGTAGCACGACTTTCGAATGGAATGAATGTACGAGTGTCTCATAGTGTAGCTGTTTATTTCGATTGATTTATGCTATTTCTTCACGATTTATCACCAGCATAGGATCTGTGAGCTACCCCGCTTCCTGATTTGGGCGTAATCTCTATCTGTAGCTCAGATTGTTGAAGAAGGTGACCCTAGACTAGTGTTTGTTGAACATAATTATTGCATTTCATGGATTGTGCACAGGATGGATCCAAGATTCCCTCAATTCTGCACTCAAGGGCAAGGGTCTCAACAGGATTCTGATTGTCAAGATTGGCAATTTCAGGGTACCTACCAGGATGCTGTTCAGGTAAAACATTTTGCAATACCTCTCCTGGTTTTAAATAGGTATATACTAATTATGGATTCATGCAGTTGGACATAGATGAGGACTTTGTCACACCAATTTCCAATACCGGGGCTGAGATTGAACATTTGTTCCCAAGCTCGAGTGATAGTAGAGCTCAACAGGAAATACCTGCTCACCAAGAAGAGACTGAGGTTGAAGAAATAACACAATCCCAGGTACAAAATGCAAGGGAGAAGAGAAAGGGGGTCAGCAACAGAGGAAAATCATTTTCAACTGAAGAAGACAAGATTCTCTGCTCTGGTTGGCTGAATATTTCGATGATGCTGTGACAGGTACAAATGTTTAAGTTTTATATTAATGTCTGTGAATTATTTGAATGACAATAGCATTTTTCGCAGGCACAAATCAGAGTGGAAATGGGTTCTACAGAAGATTGCATCAGTATTTTGCAGAGAACTGTGGTGGGAATTGCTCCCGAAGTCAAAATTCAATACAAAACAGGTGGCTCACAATTCAAAAGGCAGTGGGCATTTCCCTCTCATCTTCCACAATCATGTTGTGGAGAATAATACAAGCGTACATTATAGCATTGATGTCCTGAGGACTCCAAAACCTGGATGGGTTTTGAATAATCCGAAATTTGGATCTGAGCACCCCAAATGTTCGTTCCACATCTTTCCTAGCTGCCTCCTGAGCCTTCGCAAAGTTTGAATCCTTCAAGTTTCTTGGCTCACTAATTGTCTTCACCAAGGTTGACCAGTCCGGGTATATCTTATCTGCAAGATAGTATCCCATTGTATATTGCTGTCCATTGACCATGAATTGAACCGTGGGTGCCCTTCCATTGGCTAAATCATCGAACACAGGAGATTGATGCAACACATTTATATCATTGTGTGACCCTGGCAGTCCAAAGAAAGCATGCCATATTCGGAGATCTTTTGATGCCACAGCCTCTAGGATAACAGTTGGTTTTCCTTTGTGGCCTCTGTAGATGCCGTGATGTGCAGTTGGGCATGCTGACCACTCCCAGTGCATGCAGTCTATACTCCCAATCATTCATGAGAAACCTCTTGCTTCGTTCTCTGCAAGAATGGACTGAAGCTCTGCAGCATTTGGTGGTCTCAAGTACTCGGCCTCATATAGTTGTATAATTGTGTCGGCAAATTCTTTAACAGTCTCTAGGACGGTACTCTCAGTCATGCAGAATTTTTCATCCAGTGAATCGGCAGGGCAGCCGTATGCAAGCATACGCATCGCAACAACAGACTTGTGCATGCAATCAAATCCCATGGCACCAACAGCGTTGGGTTTGTACTGGAAGTAAGGGTTCTTGGCTTCAATTTCTCTAACAATTCGTCGGAATAGTCGAATGTTCATTCGGAACCTAAAATACAAATGTGTTAGATATGCAGCGTACTGAACTATCAGAGCAAGGATATGCGAAAAATGCAGGATGCATCATGCCACCGCCTAAAGGTGGCTGCATCAAACAATGGGTGCTCATCAAAATAATTTCGCATGATCTCCAAGCGAGCAGCCACCCTGTCTCGCCTAATGACTCGCCGTCCTGGGACAGATCCTCCCCATCTCCGTGGAGGCTTCTCAGCATCCAACGCTAGTACATCATGCCAAGTCTTGAGCCGTTTGGTGCGCAGCTTCGATGAACCAAAAATGGCATTCCACATGGAGCCACGGGCCATTGCCTTGCTTTAATCAAAGGAAAGTGGAATGACTTAGTTTACCTGAAATCGAAGGTGGAATGACTTAGTTTATCTGAAATCCTCACAATTCACGAATGCTGTCGCACGTACGGCTCGTCCCCCGCCTTCTTGGTAGAGCAGCAGACCCCAACAATCCACCACCGATGATGGAAAATACCTTCTCCGGCGAGAGCGGCGGCCACCGAACCAAGGACCTTGGAACTGCGTGTTTCAAGACGCTAGGTTTTAGCGCTGAAGCGAAATGGGGAGTGAAGAAAAGCGCGCCATAGCAGAGCGGGATATTTCACAAGCTGGCACGAAACGGGATGGCTGCTGCCTATACCATTCATTTTGCATTGCCTGTTGGAGACAAAGCCATGGAAAGAAGCGATGCAAAATACAATGGCACTGCAAATCGTCTTTTGCATTGCGGGAATACATTACACCTGCTGGAGTCAGCCTAATGCCAACCATAGTGCATGCTAGAGGCACAACCATTATCCTAATTACCTTAGTATAGTTACATAAAAACAATTTAGTTGCAGATCCTTAATATTGATTCAAACCATTTAACTACTGGGAAACTTGAGAGTAATATGATCATACCTCAACTTGAATCTAAATGCATAGTAGCTTGTGACAAATGTACAGGAAAGCAAATGCATTACATATATAAATCACACATAGCCCTGGTTGCTACGAAGTAGATCGCCGCAAATAAAAAAGATTGTTCTGAAATTATAAATAGATCATAGCTCGGTTTAGAAGGGTATCTTCTCAAAATAACACATGGCCAGCTACTGTAATGATCCTGATAACAAAGGTAATATGTGCCAATTTTTTATTTTCAAGAAAAGCCATGGCGGTGAGAGGTTAACCTGATCAATTGGAGGACCAGGACAATGAAGGGTCCCGAATGGCAGCCTGGTAGACTGTAGGCACTTAAACAATCTAGCTAGCCAAGAAATTGTGATTTAGATACACAAAAAAATGCAGGATTATTAACAATAATTCCATGAGCTATATGTAGTACCATTAATACCTTGGCTCTATGGGAGAGGATTAGTTGCTCCTGCACTGGCCTTGCTTGGTACCAGCAAGAAGCGACCCTGCATTATGAAGACCATGATTGAGTAAATTTCTGATATGACACTTTTATTTTACAGACATAAGGGTCACCAAAAACAGAAGATATAAACATCTATATTTTTTGAAAATAAGTAAACATACAAAACATATATTTGTAATAGAACATTCAATGTACGAAGATGTTATTTATTTTTGTAATAGAAATCTAAATACACTGGTACAATGACACTAAAGCTAACATCTATGTTTTTTCCCTGGAAATTTAAATGCAGAATTACATATAGTTACAGAGATGCTACACCTAAATATTTTATTGGTAAATGCATATACTGCACCGGAGACAATCTGATTCATTAAGTAGTAGCTTAATATACTATTATCCTAAGCTGAACTCAGATAATCTGATTCTCTGCCTTGAAAGTAGTCCAAAATTTTGTTGGTGCCTAAGCAGGTGTAGTATAAACCTACTGTAAATATAAAGACGATGGAAAATATGAGAGGCAATCAAAGTAAAGAGCAGACATTTAGCTGCTATTTAGACAGAATCAACATTAACAATAACTTACTGTAATGGAATTTATTTCATTGACATAGTATCATTAACATTAACATTAACTTTACAACATCAAGGTACATTTATTTATGCTATGTATATGAGCCTATGTTATTAATGGGATTTGATGGCGTGCCTTTGCTTTTCTTTTCTTGAAATAAGTAAATTTAGGATATATATATGGTTGTAACAGAACATTCAACCAGCAAAGATATTATTTATTTTTACAATAGGAACCTAAATACAGGAGTACATTCATGTACAACAATGTTAAAGCTACCAATCATGTTTTTCCCTAGAAATTTAAATGGAGAAGTACATATAGCTAGCTAGGAAGATGCTACAGCTAAACATTTTATTGGGCCCTGATAAATTTGATTATAAAGTCCTTGGAGTCTTTAGCGGCTTCTATAACAGAAATCCACATTGAATTTAGATGAGAGCAACTCACTATTTAAACAGAAATCATCTGAAAACTTCGATCATGAAAAATAATGTACCTTAGTTAAGGCATCCTTAATCTTTAGCCACTGAGGTTCTATATAGCTTTAATCAGGCATGTGCTACACATCAATTTCAAACCATCAGAAATCTATTGTAAAGGTTTCAGTGATTCAAAATTATCTGACAGGTAATTTTTAAGATACACTACAAATAAAGGAAAATAGTTCACTTCCTTATCAGGGAGCAGCAGGATATCTCAGGCAGACTATGTTTGGTGGAATTAAAAGCAAATTGGAATTTGTATTCGCTGGACAAAACCTGCAGCATGAAACTGAAATCAGTAAGATTTCGACATGGAAATAGGTGCTAAGCATTAATCTTGCCCACCCAAGTTGCACTATGACTAAAAAACTAATCACAGTATAGCAATATGGGCAATAGTATAAGCAGAAAAATGAAATGGAACTTGATAGAACTGAAGTACCATAACTATAATAATCGATAGAGGTAATAAATGCATAAATCTATAACACTTTCATTAGACAATGAACCAATATGTTGGTCAACTAAACCTAGGAAAAAGAAATCGAAAACTGTCAAAAGATAGATATGTAAATCAGGTTACAACTACGAGCGTAACTAAAACAAATTTGGACATTTGTATGATATAAGAAAGGTTCACTATGTGTAGAGGTACCTTTTCAGGCAACCGAGAATATTCTGGTCATATCATAGTTGATAGAATTTAAGATTAGATGCAATTAATATTAGTAGTAGAGAACCTGGACCATCAAACCGGCATTAGGAAAAGTTCCATATTAAAACCAAATCACAAGCAATCATATTCTCTACAAAAGCTACAATATTTAAACCAAATCAAAAGTAGTAGTAAAATTCCGAAATGACAATATATATGGTAGAACAAAAACCAGATGGATTTGATCTAAGCAGTAGAGAACTTAGAATATGAAACTTTCAAAAACAGGTACCTCACTCGCAGGGAACTATCAACAACAACAAGGGATAATTTGGTTTCAGGCATGAGATATACATGCCATCACAAGATAATAAAAAAATATAGCATTATTAGAACCGCCATACCATGTAGAACAAAAGGACAACACAGCTGTTATGGACAGGTTGCAAACAATTAGGTAAACAAACGCAAACTTGTAGCATCTAGATATATCGGTATGTAAAGCAAAATGCTCAGGGAAAACGAAACCTAGCAGAGCTGGTACACCAGGGAATGAAAATTAAACTCCGTAGCCATAACACCTAACTAAAATTAGCCAATACATATACAGGGAAAATTACTGGACAGGAATTAAAAAAGCACACACACGTAGAAGATAAATCACCGAAGCAAGGATTCGCCAGCTAGAAACATTCAAAAATATTAATACAAGCAATGATACTGAAAAGGGGCAAGACTGGATCTGGTGGAGGATGGAATTACCTAGAACAAATCCGTTCGGAGCTGTTAAAAGCTACCTGACTGCAATACGACACCATGGTCCTGGATGCAGAGGTTAAAAAAAAATCAGGCGAGCCAGGAGAGAAGAGCATAGGTAGTGGTGAGCCGGTGATGACGGCGGCCGCAGCGAGAGGAAGAAAGGAACAGGTTCGGGGATGGAGAGGATGGCTGCATGGCTGTCGTCGTCTCCGCAGGAGGACAACGGTGATTTCCTGGAGCATCGCGCCGAGAGGCACCGCTGGTGCGCCCGCCAAAGCGTCGCAGGCCTGGCCTGCGGCGGCGAGCGTCACCGGCTGGTCCTCGGCCGTGACGGACGGCAGCACGGGTTCCTCCCCCACCAGCCGACGTCGCCGTTGCGGAGCTCGACGGTCACGGCGACGTTGGGACGGCCTCGAGGCACGAGGATGGGATGGCGAAGGGCGTGGCGACGGGCACGTCGAGCACCACCGCCGCGTCTGCGAAAAAGGTCTCCTTGAACGTGCCATAGCCAAACGACTCCAGGGGGACGGCGAGACAGCGCGGAGGCACGTGGAGGAGGAGGCGGGCTGGCGGGCGGCCGCGACGACCACGTGCCGCGGGCCCACGGGGGACGGCAGGGTCGGGTACGGCGAGGTAAGTTTGGCATCCTCCGCTCCGCGTGCTATGGTGGCGTTGGAGGCCGCAAGCCCTCGGGGACGGCTGCGTGGAGCCGGCCGGCGAGGGGGAGGGGGTGGAGGACGCGGTGACGGAGGGCAGTGGAGAGGAACTGAGCTGACGAAGAGGGCTGGAGAAAAGGCGAGAAGGTTCCGATGGTAAGATAATTTATGAAAACTTCGGTGGGAGGTGGACACCATTGATCGGAGATCGCAAGGTCCAAATCATTTTCGCCGACGTGGACACCTTGGAGCCCGCAGAGCGGTGCGCAAATGACATATAGAAATTGGGCTAAAAAGAAGTGAGCTAGAAATAATGATCCAAACATGCCCACGATCGAAAGGCTCGGTTTATTTTTATATGACATTGTAGCCTCTACTGCTACAATCAATAGATTGTTAGACCAACCACACTACATTTCTGTTAATTCCATACATCATTTTCTACTTATTAGTAAGGAGCCTCGTATACCCGATACAATATATTCTAGGGAAAAGTCCGGTTTACACCCTCCAACTATCGCAAAAAGTCTGATTTTCAACCTTCAACTACGAAACCGTACAACATAGGCCATTCAACTGTCAAAACCGGGCAAATTTGGCCCATGGAGTGGTTTTGAAGGTGGCTTTTCATTTTGTGAGAATTAAAAATATTCAATTTTACACTAAAAAATTTATAAGTAATATATTTTAAGTCAAAAAATTATGAAATGGGTATCAAAAGTTTTCTAAAAATGTAACTTATCTATTGTCACATGACTTGTGAGCTATTCAGATCTATTTTTTTATGTTCATAATATTTGGCTACTTGTAATTATGCCTATTATTTTTAATAACTAAGATTCAAATGGAGCAATAATAGATAGGTTACGTTTGTAGAAAAAATTTGGTACTAGTTTTATATTTTTTTGATTTAAAGTGAATTAGTTTTGATTTTTAAAATCTAATTAGATTTATTTAATTTATTAGAAAATGCAAAACCACCTTCAGAACCACCCCAAGGGCCAAATTTGTCCGGTTTTGACAGTTGGATGGCCTATGTTGTCCGGTTTCGTAGTTGAAGCTTGAAAATCAGACTTTTGCGATAGTTCGAGAGTGAAAATTGGACTTTTCCTTTTATTCTATAAAAAAAGGGAGAAGTCCAAATTACACCATTGAACTATCACAGAAGTCCGATTTTCAACCTTCAATTACGAAACCGCATAACATAGGTCATCCAACTGTTGAAAACGGGCAAATTTGACACTTGCGGTGGTTTCCAAGGTGATTTTGTATTTTTTTTAAAAAAATAAAAAACTCTAATTAGCTTTAAAAAATCAAAACTTATTTATTTTGAATCAAAAAAAATATGAAACTAGTACCAAATGTTTTCTAAAAATATAACCTATTTATTATTGCTCTATTTGAATTTTAATTATTTAAAAAACATTAGACATAATTATAAGTAACTAAATATTATGAAAATAAAAGGAAAAATTGGATCTGAATAAATGAAAAGTATCGTACCAATTGATATGTACTTTTTAGAAAAAAACTTTTATACCTATTTTGTACTTTTTGATTTAAATAAATTACTTATAAATTTTTAGTTTAAATTTGAATATTTTTTATTCTTACAAAATGGAAAACCACCTAAAGGGTTAAATTTGGCCGGTTTCAACCTTTGGATGGTCTTTGTTATCTGGTTTTGTAGTTAAACGTTAAAAATTGAACTTTTGTGATAGTTTAAGGGTGTAAAGCGGACTTTTCCCTAAAAAAATAAGAACAATGCATACATGATAGAAAAAAAATTAAACACCTTCCAAATTGATTGAGCTTGATGCTCCAGCAGAATTATGATATGATTTGGTTCAAATTAAATGTCCTAACATCTTTAGTTTAAATAAATTTTGTGTTGTGGATCTTATTATTGGTAGGTGATGTAATTAGCTCATTGATGTAAACTCCGAGACTTTTAAACATAATACACACTTGATGAACAAAAAGAAATCTTTAAACATCAACTAATCATGGATATCTCTAGTATAAGTTTATATTAAGTCCGAACACATTATCCTATCATTTGCTGCCTGGAATCCATTTCTTTTCTTGGAGATTCCATAAATTGGTTCCCCCTTTTCTTGTTACTTCAATAGTTAGGTGTATAACTTTTGCTTTTGCATGGCACATCCTCATCAAGTGCAAGACAAACAAATGAGTACAGAGACAGCATAATGTATGGTCCACAATACACATCATGAAGATGCTTGGTTTTGTGAATAAGGTAAATTGACATCAACAGATAAATGCAAATACAAGTGGTAAGGAATCTAAAAGAGGAGCCCTAAAACTTTGTCAAGACCAGCACCGAAACCATAGCTTTTCTACCACCTCTTATCTTTCCTCTTAAGTCCTATCCACAAAAGGAAAGAAGCCATACCTCGCGCATGTTTTCCTTAAAGTTAATTATTGTAAGCTGACTTCTCATCATATCCATTTACTTTCCTTTTGAAAAAAAGATGACGTGCGGAGAACCACAAATATTTGTCTTATCTCACGATGACTTAAAAAAAATACTACAACTTTGGATGCATTTTCTTCTATTTTTTATATTCTTTTATATTTTCCGGCGCCGCAACAATGACTCATAATCATTCGTGCTAATCGGTTGCTTGTCTTCTAATCTTACATTTTCAACACATGCCACTATCACTATAGCCCTAAGAAAATCAAGTTACAACGGACCGCATCATAAACATAGGTAGAACTAGAACCGGTGAAAAATTACTACTCTGCCCTTTATTGCGAGGACAAAATTTTACTTTAGCGAGCACGTGAACACAAAATTTTCTAACAAACTTCCTAGTACCGCTATCTGAAGGACATTTAGGCCCTGTTTCGATTCTAATTTTTTTCAGAAGTCCCTATCACATCAAAAGGAATCTTACTATTTTATAGTATTAAATAAAATCTGTTTATAAATATTTTTGACAGCTGAGTGCTTTTTCGCGAGACGAATCTAATGAGCCTAATTAATTCATAATTTGCTACAGTGGTGCTACAGTACCATTCGCTAATCATGAATTAAGATATCTCATTAGATTCGTCTCGCAGTTTAGCCCCAGAGTTCTGCAGTTAGTTCTATAATTAATATTTATTTAATACTTCTAAATACTAAAAAATTCCTGAGACTTTTATTAAATCCCTATTTCAAAACACCACTTAAAACCTGATGGAAAGTCTCGCACCAACCTTCCAACCATAGTACAGTTCAACTGGCGTGGCGAAGTACCATCGCCACCAGTTCCCACGAGGCTAGGCACCAACCACCACAGCATCGGCCATGCCGGCCGCTCGCCTCAGCCGATCCGCGACATTCCTGTCCGGGTGAGGCCAACCGCTTCTTCGCTCCCCTCGGTAAATCGGCGATCCAGCTGGCCCCCAGCCGCAACCGAAAGCATAGCAACGCCCGAATAGAAAAACAACAGGAGAGGAGGAAGGGGGAAAAAAGCTCGCAGAAGTGAGCTCCCACCTCCCCTCTCTCTCTCTCCGCTCGCAGTCTCGCACCACCACCGTCCGCCGAACCCTCCGATCCAAACCCTGCTCGCATCGCGCCGCATGCCTCCGCGCGCCACGAGGCGGCGGCGCAGCAGCTGACCACTGACCGCCCGCCCCTTTGACCGGCCGGGGAGAGAGACATGGGCGGCGTGACGTCCACCATCGCCGCGCGCTTCGCCTTCTTCCCGCCCACGCCGCCGTCCTACACCGTCGTCGTCGCCGACGCCGCCACCGGCCGCCTCGCCATCCCGGAGATCTCCCGTGCCCCCGGGCGCCGCCGGAGGCGGGACGGCGGCGGCGTCGGCGGCGGCGGGGACTCGTCCTCCACCGCGGCCGCCGAGGAGGGGGACGGCACGGATGTGGTGCGCCTCCGCACGCGCCGCGGCAACGAGATCGTGGGCGTCTACGTGCGCCACGCGCCGGCCTCCGCCACCATGCTCTACTCCCACGGCAACGCCGCCGACCTCGGCCAGATGTACGGGCTCTTCTTCGAGCTCAGCCGACGCCTCCGTGTCAATCTCTTCGGGTAAATGTTCCGCCCCCGCCACTTCAGGTCCCGCGATTGCCAATTTTGCTGGATTTGGCTGCAAGCTTGAGGGGTTTTCCTTTGGGGGAAACTTACGGGAGGGTTTTGGGAAAGGCGGGCGCGGTCGATTTCTGGCGTGCATTTATTGTTAGATGTGGTGTGGTTTATATCTTTTGGCCGGTTCCTTCGATTAGACAAAATCGATGTGATTTGCTCTAATTTTGGGACCCTACAGCAGCAACAGCCAATTTGTCATGAAATTGAATGATTGATAGGAAATAGGATTGGATCACTCAACCATTTTGGTTAAGCGCTGTGGAAATCGACCTGTATTATAGTAGCAAACAACTAACTTCCCCTCTAACTTCTCTATGCTGTTCTCCCCCTAAATTCACTTGATTGAATTTCGATTTTAAGGAGACGCTTGCATTTAGTGCATTGCTTTTGAGGTTTTGAGCAAAATGAAGCATACATTTGGGCTTGAGAGTACTGAGTACCAGAGTAATTGGTGTGACATTTTTCTGTTCATAAAAGAGAGATCTATTTCTCATAAAATGAAAAGGAAAAAGTCTATATAACCCCTGACGTATCGTCGGTGGTTTACTTAACCCCCCAACCTACAAAACAAAATATCTAACACATTTAACTTTGCTAAACCAGTCATTTTACCCCCTGAGGTGGTTTGGGCATCTGGTTTTGCCTACGTGGCGCTCCATCTGGGTAGGTAGTGACACGGTGGCTGCGGGGCCCACCCGTTAGGCTGCTCTGCCTCTCTCTCTGCCCATGTCTTCTCTCACCGACAGGTGGTCCCCACCCGTCATCCCCCACCTCCAGCTCCATCTCCTACTTCCATCCATGGTGGGACAGCACCCGGCCATGGAGTTGACCGGTGGCGGAGAATGCAGAGGCCATGACGAACTCGCCGACGGAGCTCACGATGCCAGGAAGGGAGCTGGTCGCGGTTGCTGCTGCGAGAAGTAGAGATCGACGGCGGTGAGATCCGGCGAGCACTGGAGGAGACGCTGCGGGCATGGATCGATGCCAAGGAGTGTCTGGGCAGGCTCTTTGTGTCATTGCGAATCGAACGGAGGTGGAATAGTTGCAAGGAACGGCTCTGGTGAGGAGATCGAACTAGCGGCGGCGGCCTCAGCCATGGCGATGGCGGCAGTGGGTGTGGGCATTCGAGAGGGGGAGAGGGCACATGAAGGGCCGAGGCGGCTGCGGCGCGTGCGGGGTCCTCAGGCCGTGCTTCAATAGGGCAGAGGCGAGAGAGAGGGGCCAGGATGAAGCTCGGCTCCCATGCCATCAATGGTGGCAACGCCATTGATGGCCGGAGATCAACCTCGTCGTCTACCAGGTCAACAAGGTGACGCTGCCCCGAAGCTCTTCGGGACGGCCAAAGCACCCGCACCCTCGCCGCTCGCGACGGCCAAGAAGATAGGCAAGACGCCGACGACCGTCGCGGACTCGCCCGAGGCAGAGGAGTCCCTGGACGCGATGGCGGCAAGGTTGAACATGGGAGGTGGCCTTGCGGCGGCTCTTGCGCTCGCCGGAGTGTGGTGGGGGCTGTAGTGACGACGATGAGAGTAGTCTGAGGTCCCTCCATGGATGAAAGCAGGAGATGGAGATGGAGCTGGAGGTGGGGGATGACGGGTGGGGACCACCTGTCGGTGAGACTAGACGTGGGTAGAGAGAGATGCAGAGCAGCCTAACGAGTGGACCTCGCAGCCACCGTGTCACTGCCTGCCCAGATGGAGTGCCACGTAGGCAAAACCAGATGCCCAAACCACCTCAGGGGGTAAAATGACCGGTTTGGCAAAGTTTAATGTGTTAGATATCTGGTTTTGTAGGTTGGGGGGTTAAGTAAACCACCCACGATACGTCAGGGGGTTATATAGACTTTTTCCAAAACGAAAAGATAGAGAAGTGTGTAACATATATTCACGTGTAATAATGCCAAGCTATCTGCTTTAAGCAAGGGATGGTACCGACTTTGTAGGTGTGCCAGAGAAGCAAGATAATGTATTTTGTGGATGTATCTTGGATTTTACACTATGAACTTTTTGGATGCTGATGAGATGGTGACTTGCACTCCGAGGCATGATTAGTGGGTCTGTCTAGTGGATTGCAGTATGCATGGAGATGTGCATCATATTTTGGATTCCAAGGACTCTATCTTATTTGTCAGCCTCTTGTAGGATGTGGACAATGGCTTTGTGATTCCTGAAAGAAAATTCCATTCCATGCCATTATTCTATAATGTCAGACAGACATTAAATCATATTTTGTTATTATAACTCTATTGCTAAACTGCATAATTACCATCCTCATTGGAAGCGTCACAAATCCTGCAAAGCATATCCAGCATTTGCTTACTCGTCCATCCCAAGTTAATATGATTAGCTTGACAACTGAATTGCAGCATTTTTGAGTGGCTGTTTTATGTGTTATCCTTTGTTTGGAACAATATCGACCACTTTCTAAATTTCCATAATCCATAATTCCATTGCTAAAGAGGCTTCTCGTTCACACTGATGCATAATTTGTGGTCGAAGTTAGTTCCCTACCCAAAAGAGCAGTTGAAGCTAGGAGCAGATATATTTTTTTTTCTGAAAGTGATTTTTAACAGACTTACATGTTACTGCAGGTATGATTATTCTGGTTATGGGAGATCAACAGGGAAGGTATTTTTCTGTTCTTTTATGTTGGTTGCTTCACCAGTAACTTACCTAGCAATCTAATCTTCTCCCTAACCTATCTTAATATACAGTTTATTCTTCCATTGAACAGCCCACTGAGTGTAATACATATGCAGACATTGAAGCAGCATACAACTGCCTCAAGGAAAAATATAGTGTCGCAGATGAGGATATAATCCTATATGGTCAGTCTGTTGGAAGTGGTCCGACCATTGATCTTGCTTCACGATTGCCAAACTTGCGAGCTGTGGTTTTGCACAGTCCCATTTTATCTGGACTAAGAGTACTGTATCCAGTCAAACGGACATTTTGGTTCGACATTTACAAGGTATATCTGGTTCTTCTATTTCCATAGATCTATGGTTATCTGGTTGCTAAATAACTAATAACTTCTCTCTCCTTTCTGTAGAACATCGATAAGATTGGCTTGGTAAATTGCCCAGTACTTGTTATTCATGTGAGTTTTACTATTTCCTTCTCTCTCTCTCTTTTCCATTTTCATAGTGATCAATAGTTACATTGGATCCTTGATGGAATTAACTTTGGATATGATACAACAGTAGATTGAGCCTATCAATAGGTGATTCCTCATCTGTAGTAGGGTGTGCAATGTAGAATATTCGTGAGTAATATGCACCTCTCAGCAAGCCAAGTATGGAACATTTAAAAATGAACAGCCATATATGTCAAAGTTGTAGAGGCCTAAGAACTGGCATCTTGAAACTATCATTATTCATCTTTGTTATCTGGTATATCATAGTTGCTTCTTAAGAATGTTGCTCTGATTTTTCATAACCTGATTATTCTTATACTAGGGTACATCAGACGATGTTGTCAACTGCTCCCATGGAAAACAGCTATGGGAGCATTGCAAAGTGAAATATTCACCACTGTGGTTAAGTGGCGGTGGCCACTGCAATCTCGAGTTGTATCCTGATTACATTAGGCACTTGAAGAAGTTTGTGTCAAGCCTTAACAAAAAATCGCCAAAACCTGACCCGCAAGAGATAACAGCCAATGATGGCACTACCACTAAAGCCACGGAGGCTTCATGCTCAGAAAAACCCAAGGAGGCTGCAAAGTGCTCACAGATCTCGCGGAAGAGCCTGGATAGCCGAGTTGGGAAATCTAAAACAGTGGATGTTCCTGAGAAACCACGGGTGAGCTCAGATGATATCGACAAGTTCAGGAGGAGACGATGCTTGGTCTGGTGATGTATGATCTGATCTCTGGTGCAAATTGTGGAGCTGTACCTGAATACTATGGTGTGGGAATCAAGCAACTGTATTACATGATATCACAAGGAATGGCTCCAGCTTTTCTGCGGTGGAGAGAAAAGAGCTGTTAAATAAGGAAGGGAATCAGGAAGCTACAATCATTATCCATCAGAGAGCTACTACACGAAACCAGTAGTTCCTCAGTTAATTTAACACTTACAGCGTCGGCCTGTTTTGCAGCACCGATTAGGGTTTCCATCGTGTAAAAGTGTACCATTGTTGTCTGTAATCACGAGGGACCAATACAAACATTTGCCGCCACTCTGTGCAAAGTCTAAAGCCTTAACGGAATCACGAGCACAATAGTCTGTTCTGGCTGCACCAGTATAAGGTTCACGTGCATCGTGTATGGTGGATCCATGTGAGCTTACCCTGTGCGCCGATCTACTTCCTGTATGGATTATTCAGCAATGCAGTACATATCATGGCAATCTGACTTGTGCAACGGCAGATAAGTATACCACAGTTATCAATTGGTCATGTCAGTCCCTTTTTCCAAGAAAAAGAACAAATAAAAAGAAAGAAAGAAGAGAAATAAAAGGGGTCAGCCTTGTCAGATATGACATATGTCCAGTACTCATATAACTAATTAACTATAAGTGCCATTCACCACTCTTACATATATGTACATTCCCTCTGTCCTGACGGTGCCAACAAAACAAACAAATATCTACATCACCAGAAACTACGAGCCCTGAAAGCCAAAGGGACAGGTAATCTGGCATGCCTCACACAACAAGCGCATCTCTATGCAGCAGCGGCAACAAATACAGATAAATCTCGATCAGCTTCTCGAGCACTAATCTAATCCCTGCTGGTGTTGGGCGTCGTGGCCCTGCTGTCCCACGGGGCGTGAACCGTGGTGGGGGAGAAGGGCCCGTCCTTGTGCTTGTCCCCATCCTTCTCCGCCGGGCACTCGCCCTGGACGCTCCTGAGCACCTCGAGCACCTCCTTCATCGGTGGGCGCATCTCACCGTTCTGCTGCAGGCAGCGGAAGGCCAGCTCGGCGACCATGGTCATCATCTTCTTCGTCGCCGGGTCGGCCTCGTAGCCCAGGTCGAGGTCCACCAGCTGCTCGAGGTGGCAGTTCTGGATCTTGCTGATGGCCATGCCGGCTAGGTTGATCTCGTTGCGGTGCCGGGTGATGTCCACGGCGGGCTTCGACGAGATGAGCTCCACCAGGACCACCCCGAAGCTGTACACGTCGCTCTTGTCCGTCAGCTGGTAGCACTGGTGGTACTCTGGATCCACGTACCTGATCGATGCCACGTGTCCAAGAACACATATCAGCAATTCCATCACGTGTCGAATTGAAATCAAGAGGAGCTTTTGGCTAGGGCAAACACAACAACACGATGAGAAAACTTTTGGGCGTACCCTGGCGTGCCCTGGGGCGCGGTGGAGACGTGCGTGACGTCGAGGGGGAAGAGGCGGGAGAGGCCGAAGTCGGCGACCTTGACGTGGAAGTCGGCGTCGAGGAGGATGTTGGTGGTCTTGACGTCGCGGTGCACGACGGGGGGCTCGATGGCGTGGAGGTAGGAGAGCGCCGCGGCGGACTCGACGGCGATGCTGAGGCGGAGCGGCCACGACAGCGCGCGCTCCGGGGCGCGGTGCCCGTGCAGGTGGTCGGCGACCGTGCCGTTGGCGACGAACTCGTACACCAGGAGGAGCTCGCGGCTCGAGCAGGGCGTGCAGCCGTAGAACATGACCAGGTTCGGGTGGCGCAGCCCGGACAGGATGCCCGCCTCGTTCTGGAACTGCTCCACGCGCCGGTAGCTGTTGTTGTACAGCCGCTTCACCGCCACCACGCGCCCGTCCTTGAGGTACCCTGAGCAGCACAAAGAACCATTTGAATCGAACACCACATGCCAATTGGCGCTGCAAATCCAGAGGCAATGGCATGGCTTAGGATTTAGGAGAGCAACTTGATCTACCTTTGTAGACGGTGCCGAAGCCGCCATCACCGAGCTCTCGGTGCTCATCGAAGGAATTGGTGGCCTCCTCGAGCTCCTCGTAGGTGAAGAGGTGCGTCGGTGGGTCCTCGATGCAGCCGGACTCCATGTCGCCGACCCGGGCACGCGGGGTCCCGCCAGAGCCGCTGTACTTGAGGAGCTTCGAGGACGAGTTGATCACGTTCTTCTTCTTCCTCTTGCACATGATGAACAAACCTGCGGCAGCAGCAGCAGCAAGCACGGCAAGACCAGCAGCAGTCGAGACGCCTGGAAGTTATGCAAGTTAACATTTCAGTGATTGCAACCACGTTGCTACAGTTCTAAACGTTGCGTACTTCGAGGAAGTGGCATCGTTTTGTGGGCGCTAAGCTGTAACAAGGAAAGCATTTTCCTGATCAACCGTGCGAGCAATCGGTTCTGTTATTTCTTCATAAAATTTTGAACAGAAACCAGCAGCATACTGCTTTGGTATACTAGATTCTGGAAATTCTCATGGATTTATTTTTGTAAAATGTAATATAGCACGTTTTTTGTGCTCAGGGAACGATTAGCAATATACTAACAAACATTTAGAAGAATAGAATTTCGGTAAAATGGTGGGAAAGTGCTCACCAATAATCACTCCTTTTTGCGCTTTTGATCCTCCTGTAGCAAGGACAAAAACACAATGTCAAAAATATTTTTATCTTCTGACCAAGATTAAACTGATTTCGAAACATAAAGTACAAAAATTTTACATTCTACTCGAAATGATTAGGCGATGTTTTCACAAAGTACAAAAAAAAGAAAGAGAGAAGCTCCCGCAAGCATAAACAATTTCAGAAAATTAAGCGCAGACAGAGAAATTTGGGTGGCTGTTTTCATTCAATTGGTCAGGTATGTATGTTAGAACTTCAGCTAAATCGTGTGATGTGATGGTCTTTCATATGTAAAGAGTCTTTCATGTGTGGGTCGGAAGAAGCAAGCAGCAGCAAAAGTGACTTTGTGGTTGGTGTTTGCCCGTTTCCTTCTTCTGTTGAAACTTCGACACACAATCTCTTTTGTAAGTAGCGCGAGGGAAGAGGGATCCAAAGTCTGGCAACTTTGGCAAAAATGTAAAACAAGTTCAATGTGCTTTTTGACCAGATAAGCAACTCCTGCAATTAGAAGAATATGTATGTTCCTCTCTGTCATCTCTTTCGATTTTGTTGACGCAATTTTCTCTTCTTTACGAAGATATGGTGAATCATATAACATGAAAAAAAAATGCTAGGACATAGGAAAAAAGTTGTAGAGACAAGCAATCGTTTCGCCTGTCGTCAATAGCTTGGTCTTTGTATAAGGCATAATCACAAAGTCCCTTGCAACATATATTGGCCAGGACAGAACTATAGGTAGGAGGTCAGCATCAGAAAAGAAAACTGAAAGCTATAAAGGGAGGCAACAAATATCTGATCAAGAAAGACACCTGACATATGATTAAGCTTTCTGACAAATGAAAACTGAACATCTTAATAAGACGTCAGAGCAGCTAAAGCCCTTTCAAATCAAAGGTAAGAGATGTCTGAAAAGCCTCAGCTTACCTACTAAAGAAAGAATCTCTCAAAGTCTTGAACAAAGAAATCTGAGCCGTAAAAGTTAGTACTACCATTTAAACTTGTCTGAAGAACACAGTAATACTTAAACCTTGAACTTAGAAACATTAACCCAGACTTAGTAATTTCCTAGTTAGTGGTCCAAAGTCCAAAGTTTAGTGATCCCATTGAACATTCAGTAACCAATACAGGCTTTAGTGTTACTGTCTCAGGCCTCGGCGGGGCCCAACTAATGTGAACCCAGTGATAGAGGCAACCACCAAAGACTGAATCGCGGGTGTGTTTAGTTCGCTGATTTTTTTGGGATCGGCTACTGTAGCATTTTCGTTTTTATTTGATAATTTGTGTCCAATCATAGATTCATTAGACTCAAAAAATTTATCTCATCATTTACAATTAAACTGTGTAATTGATTATTTTTTAAACTACATTTAATTCTTCACGCATGTGTTCAAAAAATTGATGTGACGAGGAATCTTGAAAATTTTTGGGACTAAACATGGCCTGTTAGCCGGAAAGCGCGATGAGACGTCCACCTCTGAAAATTAACAAGACTAAGCTAGTGCGCATCAACTTCTGCCGTGCTCCCTAGCTACATCGACAGGTGAGCCTAGATCGCCCACCCGTCGCGTGCTCATCAATTCAGCAGTTAAGCTCTTGCCGGGAAAGCGTCGACGCGTGAGCATTGATCCTGCAGTTAGCTCTTGGCGGGAAACGTAGGAGGAGGACTCAATCAGCAACAGTGTCTACAATCTGCATCGTATCAGCGAGAGGAGTGCTCACAGGTCACAGCTAGTACTCCTACATTACTAGAGTGCCAAGAATTCAAATGACCGTGCCAAGCTAAGGACCGTGACCATTAATACTGAAGTTTATTCGAGTAGTCGCGTACTGAAAACTTTTTTTTTAAGAACGTCGCGTACTGAAAATTTGGTGCTGCAGAAAGCAGGTTGAGCAGTGGGCAGGCAACTAGGGTACTGGATGGAGACAGATAAGGGGTACGGAAGGCAGGCAGAGACGGATCAACAAAGATCAAGCGAAAATTGCACCAATTTTTCCTCTCCGCGTGATCGTGCTGACACCGACGACGAGGCCGAACCCAAAGGAGCCCTGGATTAAAAAAAAAAATCTTTGGAGCCCGCCCGACCCGTCCCAACACCAACAGCCCCGCCGGCGACAGCCACCGAGAAACGAAGCGCGACGGATTGAGCAATTCTTTTCATTAGCCTTAAGAAACGTCTCCATCGAACGAGGACGGGTTAGTGAGCAGAGACCCCGGACTAGTTGGACTGGCGCGCTTTAAGCTCCGGTTCGTTTCACACCCTGATATTTCTTCCAACGTCCCGGTGCTTTCTTCCTTCTCCGTCCAGCAAGCAAGAAAGAGTTGTTGCGTGCAGGAATTCATCGCTTAGTTACCACCAGCGACATGGCATGCAAGCAAAGTTGATCGCTCGAAGAAACTATAGTTAGAGCGTGGTGGTTAACGCTGCGCAAAGACTAATGAGTAATGCGAAAGAGCATGTAGCCTGGTGGTTACAAGAGTCTCAGTAGTACTTAGGTTCTGGGATTTAATGGCGTTGTACTTTTAGTGATAATGGACGTTTCTATAGGATTTGCCGGCTCAGTCTTCAAAAATGCTCATAGAGGTAAGTTTACATACGTGCGTTTATAGTGTTGAGTATACGCGTTTATAGTGTTGAGTATGCATGTATTGTGAGTGTCTAAGTTTTATCATGTAATCTCAAAAAAGACTACTGACTAGTACCAGTTCATAGGATTTGTGGCGGTCTGGAGTTTTGGAAGACGAAAGCATGGCTGCCTCAAGTTACGTACCGAGTGAGGAAGAGTCAGCAAGTGTCTTACTGCAGCCGCCGTCGCCCATGCGGCCGTTGGCGCAGAGGCAGCCCAGGAACTCGCCGCCGCGGCCGAACCCGCACTTGCCGCCGGACTGCTCGCACCGGCCGCACTCCCCGGAGCCCCGGCTCCATCCCAGCTGGAACCCCGCGCGGAGCGCCTTGCCGTACCCGTCGCTCCTCCACTTGGGGTCCTGCGCGTCGCGCGGGGCGGCGCCCCTGAGCACGGGCACCTCGAAGACCCGCGTGCACGCGCTGGACCAGTCGCCGGGAGGCACGTCGCCGCTCGGGAGCACGAATGACAGGCCGCCGCCGGGCGCTTTGTCGGCGCCGCCGCAGGTGATGGGCTTGATGGTCGGCGGCTTGGGAGGTTTGGGCTTGGGAGGCGCGGGGTCGGCGTCCGGGTGCCCAAAGGAGCAGTTGGCGAAGAAGAAGAGGTACTCGACGGCGGAGACGTGGAGGAACAGCCGGACGTCCGGGGGGATGGTCACGTTGTGGTCCACGCTCGGGCAGCCGTCGCCGGCCGCGGCCGCTGCGTCGGCGAGCGAGACGGTCAGGTTCGCGTAGTCGATCCGCGAGACGGCGTAGCTGTCGCCGCCGAGCTTCAGGACGGCCCCGCTGCCGCCGTCGCAGGTGACGGCCAGGCCCGGGTACCCGCAGTACGACTCGCCGTCCCGGCCCGGGACCGCCCTAGTGTCGCTGGCGAGGTAGAACGGGTAGCTGATGTTCACGCCGCCGCAGGGGTACGGCCGCCACCGGCACGCGGAGGCGGCGTAGGCGTCGTCGCCGCCGCGGGAAGGGGCCAGGGAGGCAAGCAGGAGAAGCACTAGCAGGCCGGGGCGGCGGCCATGGTGGCAGAGGGAAGAAGGCATGGCAATTGGCAGGGGCTGGCAACTCAATGGCTTCTGGCGCGCGCGCGGTTTGGTTGGCGGCCGGCTGGCCGGCTCCGGTTTTAAGCAGGCAATCTTTTGAACCTCGCTTGGGCAACGGCAACTGCCGGGAGCCGTGCGCGTACCGGTGAAAGTTGGGTGGCTGACGCTGACGAGAGGCAAGGACATGCTGGCATACGGGCACACGGTGGCTGATGCGGGGCCTGGCGGGCAGACTCGCGAGTCGGCGACGTTGCCACTTGCCAGCCTACCGCGCCACTCTGCAAGAGTCGCCTCGCTACCTGACCAGACGTGCCCTCATGTCCCTGTCCCGTGGGGACTCGCCCTTTTACTTTTACTATTTATTTATTTTTGCCAAAGAGTCACCCTTTTAATTGGCGTCAAAGGAAAGATGCGCCTGATCTTTGATCCTTTCCAGGAAGTCTAGGCCTGATTTTCTTGTGGAATGACAGTGGCTCTCATTCATGTGTTAGAAAATATATAATGTTCCTAGTACCCCGCAGACTACGACCGTACGACGACTAGGTAGAGTCTTAGGATCCAACTAGCGGTGGTCCCGGCCTAGAAGAAAACATGACATCCAACTAGCAATATGGAGGCCCATAAGAAAAAAATAGAAGAAGCTAGTAATACGAAGGCCCATAAGAAAAATAAAGACCCAACTAGCGGTGGTCAAGGCCCAGATGTTGAAAATATTTTCCCCCACCTTCTCCGGTGCCAGGAGCTCCCGCGGATCCGCGTAGGGAGCATGTCGGCCAGCGGTGGCGGAGCTTCGGCAGGCCAGCCGGTGGCGGCGCTCCCGCGCGGGCAGGCAGGCGTGGCAGAGCGGCGGCCGCGCCGGACCGCGACGTGATGGCTGCCAGCGGCAGTGCGGGGGCGACGAGTGCGCATGGGGTGGAAGGTGGCGTGGGTAGCAGGATTGGGTTGGGAAGAGATAAGATGAGGATCTGGCGGTGAAATTGGTTGCACGAATCTTAAACACCGGAGGTGGCGAAGAAACAATCTTTTAAACTAAAAGATACGTAGAAATCATGGCAAACTACACTACAGAAAAAAACTTCTGAACTAAAAGATACATAGAAATCCTGGTGGATATCCAACTAGCAACATGGAGGCCCACAAGAAAAGATATAGAAGAAGCTAGCAATACGGAGGCCCATAAGAAAAATAAAGACCCAACTAGCGGCGGGGGCTATTCATCACGTGCGCGGCTGGCAGCCGACGCATCGCAGAAACGTCCCGCCCCTATTCATCTTCCTCCCCGAGCCAGGGGAGGGGGAAGTGGCCACCGTCGAGCCAAATGAGGGGGAGGGGGTGGCTGGCGAGGGGTAGGATGTGGGCGGGGCGGCCGCTGGCGAGGTCGTCGGCGGCCAGGATGGTGGCGGGAGGCGGCGGAGCTTATGATTCTGGGTTGCTGCGGGTGGGGGGCTCCATGGCCACCGGACCTAGAGGAGGGCCCGACGGCGGCGGCGGCTCGGCGGCTGAGGCGGTTCGGCCGACGGAGGGCGCGGCGGCGCTGGGCCGGACCTTCGGTGGGCGGTGCCGGTGACGGGGCAAAGAGAAGACAGTGCGGCGGTGGATGGGCGGCGCGGTGGCGGGCTCGATTAGTGTGGTGGCGGAGGCGGCGGAGGCCGCCGGAGCCAGGGGCAGGGGCAGCGGGGGTGCTTCTGCAATTGGACGGGTTCCAATCGCATAAGGCGATAAATAGACGCACCCGAACTAGCGGTGGTACGACTTAGAAGAAAATGTGACGCCCGACTCAGTCAAACTGGCACGCCTAGGCTAACCAAGTTTCCCTGCTATGCTTGAGAAAATGAACAATCTGTTCATCAGATCATAGATAAAAAAGGAGAACGATTTATAGATATAGAAAAAAGGGACGGAACGATGAATTTGGAGCAAAACAGCCAGCAATCCCCGCTGAATTTGGAAAAGCAGCACAAGAGCTTGTAGAGAGGCTTACCGGAAGGTTCGGCGGTGCAATTGTTAGCAGCGCTGACTCGGCCGCCGGAGCATAAGCAGGCCATGAATCCCCCCGTCTGGTTGTACCCGCACCGCCCCTTCGATAGCTCGCACTGGTCACACGCCGGGAGCTTCTGACTCTGATTCAACGCCAACTGGAATCCGTCACGAAGGCTGCTGCTGTACCCACCGTCCTTCCATGTACGATCATTTTGTGGATCAAGAGGGAGACCAAATCTGAGCACGGGTACTTCAATAACTACGCTGCAGTACCGCCACCAGTTCGTCTCCCGAAACGGCACGTCTTGCTCCAAGAACACGAAGGACATCCCAAGCCACGGCTGCTGCCCGCCGCCATCGAATTTGCAGGCGGTGGAGCTGGAGTTTGACGGCCGAGTCAAGTCGGAGGAGAGGAAGTTGCAATTGAGGAAGAAGAGGAGGTCGACCGTGGTGTTGGGATAGTAGAACCATTCGAAGCTCCGAAACGTCACGTTGTGGTCGGTCCAGGGGCAGCTCCTCCCGTCGACGACCTCGGGATCGACGAGCTGGACTGTGAGGTTGTCGTAGTCGATGCTCGAGACGGTGTAGTTGCCGCTCTCGAGCTCCAGGAACGCCTTCCCGTCCTCGCACTGGATCTCCAGGCCGGGGTAGCCGCAGTACGAGCTGGTGTTCCCCAGCAGAGCTCCCGGCCTGCTGTAGAACGGGTACCTGATGATGACGTTGCCGCAGGTGTAGGGCTCCCACACGCACAAGGAGGCGTCGTAGCCGCCGTCGTCCCCGCTGGAAGGAACGCCATGGGAGGCGGCGACCAAGACGGCGAGGAGGAGCGGCGGCAGGCGGCGGTGTAGCAAGAGATCCATGGCCGAACAGGTTACTTTTCCTATCTTCTTGGTCTGGTGGCCGCCCCGCCTCCGTTAATAAGGCTGCCAGGCCCCTGGTCGAGGAGACTTTCTCAGAAGGCCGACCTGGGGGTGGCGGACGAGAGGGAGATGGCGGCGAAGCGATGGGAAGAGCGCGTGGCCGACCGTGACCAGCTGCTGGATCTCGCAAGATGCCAATTACTCCCTCGGCGAAGTCAGGTGGTGGCGCCTCCCGCGTCCTTGCGTGCACACCCGCGTGGTTTTCATTGGCTGCCGTCCATGGAAGAAAGGTCCTCGGTCTTGGTTCTGGATGACTGGATCCGTATTTCCTCTATGAATAATGAATCCTCGCTAGAAGGTTTTGTGTTCAACGTGCCGGTGTGGTCAGCAATTAGAAAGTCTGCCGCACTAGTAAACAAAAGGGACCCAGTCGGCTCTGTTTTGGCCTTTTAGAAACCACCGTAGTCAAGAGTCGAAGTGAACACAAGCTAGTACGCTTTTCTCCGGCCGTGGGTGTTTGGATCAAATAATTTAAAATCCTATGACATCCCGTCGCAATGCACAGTATTATGACAGAGTTATCTAGACCGGAAAGGTGGGAACCAGGTAATCGTGCTAGATGAGTTTTATGGTGATGAAATTCTCTCACATCCCATAAAATTTTATCTCTTCTTGTCATATCAGCAAAATTAATAATATTTAATACCATAAAATCCTTCGTGAAACCCCCTATTGAGACTGATCAAATGTTCCAATGCCAATTAGAAAAATTAAATATAAACTAATTATAAAACTAACAGCTTAAGTCCAAGGTTTATTCACCAGACGAATTTATTAAGTTTAATTAATTTATAATTAGCATATGTTTACTGTAGCATCACATGGGTTAATCATAGACTAATTAGGTTTAGATTCGTCTCGCGAATCAGTCTTGGGATTATGTAATTTATTTTGTTATTAATCATGCTTCAATTAGCATCAAACATTGGATGTGACATAGCTTAAAAATAAAGCGGCTGATCCTTGCGTGGCGGTCTCTGCTCTCACGGCCAGTGTGCTGTCGCTCAAACAAGGAGCCTGAAGCAACTGAAATCACGTGTTCTAGATGCGCAAGTGAGAGGTCAAGTTGACAAGTAACTTGACCTCATATATTGTGATGAGTGATTGTCGTGATGACTTGGAGGTTTTGGCGTGTTAGCTTGATTTTGGCTTGTGTTTGTGTCAGGCTAACCGCTGTGTGTGTGTTTTATTTATGTTCTTGTGTTTCCTTCTTGAGTGCCTGTGTGGAGCGTTAGGTGTTGACGGGTGGTCAACACGTGGAGTGGACTAACCGTGGTGTAGTCGCGACTCTGTGGAGATTGCGACGTGCGCTTGGTCTTTGGATTGCAGGTACACGGGCGTCGAGTGTCGACGGGGAGCTGCCGTGGAGGTGCTGTGGCCGATGGACCGTGCGGTGGACGGCGGTGAAGGGCAGCCGGGACCGGAGCTTGGACCGGGCGGCAGCTGTGGCGTCCACTCCTGGATCGAGGGCGCAAGCGGCGACGGAAGGCGGGTTTCTTGGTTTGCGCCACAAAACCAAGGAGGCGGACGGCGGTTGAAGACGCCAAGTCGTGGAGGCACAGGCGTCGGTCTCGGGACGGACGGAGGCGACGGGCGTCGACGGCGTCTAGGGCCTCGCTGCGGGCGAGTAGGTGACGAGCGTCGGTCGGCGTCTAGGGCTGTCAGAAGGCCGAGGCGGGAACGGCGTCTAGGGCCACGGCGTGGAGGCGGGAATCTTCGCGTGCGTGAGGTTTTGTCGGTTTTCTCAAAACCGGCCACTTACCCGGGTTTCGCGGACCCTCCGAAACCGCAGACTGGATCTTCATCAAGACGGCGGCATCGTGGAGAAGACTTCGTTCCGAAGAAAGAACCTCGGCCGTCGGATGAGATCGTGTACAGGGGGTGCTGCAGGCCAACCGGTCTGACCGGTCCCTGGCACCGGTCTGACCGGTCTAACCAACCGGTCTGACCGGTCCAGCGTACCGGTCTGACCGGTCCCGCGGGTATAAATACCCCATCACTTGTGTTAGGTTAATTGCGGCTTTTTTAATCTACTCGTGGACACCTCTGTTCTCCAGGCCGCCGCCCCTGCGTCTCCCTCCCTCTGTTCCTCTCGTTTGAGTTGATTTTGTCCATGGATTGTTGAGACCTTGTAAGGGATTTGATTGGGAAAGGAGGCCCTATCCTCCTCGTGCCCTCTGGGCTTTTTATTCGATTCAATCCCTTCGTTTTGTGTCTTGTGTGATGGATTTTCGTTTCGATTTCGATGCACTTGATTGTGACGTTTCGTAGAGCTCTTTGGAGTGATTCCCGTGCATCTAGCTGCGTGCCAAATCTTCTGGAATCACGAGCTCATCTGAATTGACGTTCTTGAGTAATTGAGAAAACCCCAATCCCTTTTGATCTCCCCCACAATTCTCAAGATTCGTTGATCTTTAGGTCGAGATCTTTTGGGGATATGTTCATGGGGTAGGGGCGAAGCAATCCCCCAAGTTTCATCGATTTTCATAGTCGTTTGGTCAAGATTCACCGTTTGAATCAAAGATTTTCGGGGTTTTCTGGGTGCCACCGGTCAGACCGGTAGGCACTACCGGTCAGACCGGTACAGCGCACCGGTCAGACCCGGTCAGACTAGTCCAGCGCACCGGCCAGACCCGGTCAGACTGGTCCAGCGCACCGGTCAGACTGGTCCAAGCAGATCAGTTCTGCAGTTTTTCGGTTTTGCTTCCGATTTGCTTCGTGGTTTCGCTCGCTCGTTCGAGGCCTTTTGTGTTGGTTTAGCTTTTCAATAGCTCCTCCAAACTTTAGTCAGAACGCTTGAGGATTTGGGCGATTTTGGGACATAGGCCGACGATTCGAATTTCGAAGAAATTTTGATCGGCTCCCATTCACCCCCCTCTGGTCGCCGGCTTCGGTCCCTCAATTGGTATCAGAGCCTGGTTAAGGTTTTCTATACCCTAACCGGTTCGAAAACCACTTGGCGACCTTTGTGGGAGTTTTGGCTTTGGGGCATTTGTTTCGAGTCTTGGTTACGCTAACCCTAACCATGCCTTTACGTTGGCACCAAGCTCTTCTCTTTTTGCATCCTTGTCTCCAGGTTTGAGTGGTGAAGTGATGGCTTCGGGAGATGACCAAAAGATGAGGAGTGAGCTTGAAATGGAGCTGAAGACTGAGGAGGAGTTGAGTGCGAAGGAGCAAGAGATGGCCTTGCTGACGCTCTTGTTTGAGAAGCAACAAGTACCAAAAGAACTCAAGGACAAGCTTCTCAAGATGAGCCGAAGCCGTCTTGCTCAAGGTATACTTAGCCTGTTCACTTGGCTTTGTGCGCATGATGAGCATAGTGATGAGCTCATAAGAAAGATCGATAAACTTGAGGATTCTATTGCATCTTCTGCATGTGACTCTTGTGAATGTTTGCATGACAATCTTGTTGAGTCTCATGAGCTTTGTGATGCTTTACATAGAAAAATCGGGAAGTTAAAGGTTTCTTGCTCTAGGCTTAGATGTGGGCTTGTTTATTGGAAATCTCGTGCTTTAGCTCCATGCCTTGATTGTGTAGCCTTGCATAGGAAAAATGATGAACTGTGCTCCTTGCTTGCTTATGCTAGATCTGAACATGAGCTTTTAGAGAAGAACCTTACCTCTAGCTTAGACCAATTAGAACATGCTAAGGCTTTGATTGTTGCCTCACATGTTGATCTTGATGTTGCTAGAGATGAGATTGCTTTGTTGCATTCCGTAGCTTCCTTGCCAGGTGATGTTGATGATCATGCCATGCTTGATAAGTATGATTTGGATATGTTGCTTGCATGTGACTTTGAGCATGATCATTTGCACAATAATTTCTTGTCTAGCTTTGATACTATTGAACATGCTAAGGCTTTGCTTGATGTCTTGCATGATAATCACGATGCTGCTAGACATGAGGTTTCTTTGGTGCATTATATTGCCTCTCTACCATGTGTTTGTTGCGATTCTTTGAATGCTAAATTTGATGAGCTTAAGTTTGTCCACAACACATGTGTAGCTGATCTTGAGCATGCTAGGGCTGAGATTGATAAGATGAGATGTAGGCCCAGCTGTTGCTCTTTTGCTGATGTTGCTTGTCAGACCTCTTGTGCTTCAGATTCTTTGCATGATGTTGATGCCTCTTCTGGTGTTATTTCTTGCACATCGTGTTTTGATTTGAAAGTTGAGGTTATGGCTTTGGAGATATTGCGCGATGATATGAGCGCTGAGTTGGTTGCGCACAAGGATATGAGTGCCAACCTTGAGAAGGAAGTTGACCTCTTGCGTACCACTCATGCCGGGTGCATCGAAAAGGAAATGGAGAACTTGAGAAATGCTCCATGTGGTACTTGTGATCGTCTCAAATATCAAAATGAGGTTTTGGTCACAACATGCAAGGGTCTTTGTGCTCAGTTCCTTGGTTCTCACACTGCTCTCCACTCTACTGCTGGCGTTTCTTCCCCCTTGCCACCAGAGTTAGATTCTCATGTTGAGAGTGAATCCATGGACAAGAGCACTTGTGGTGTGGCTAAGGATAGCTCTTCCATAGCTAGTCCTAAGCCGTGTGTTGAGTCGGGTGATGTCCAAGGGAATTCACATGGCAATGGTGCTACTTCCATATTCGGGACTCAGATTCCCAAACCAAAATTCAAGTGCACTTTTTGCAAGAATGATGGACATACATTCGATTTCTGCTTCCGCCGTGTCAAACATGAGCGAAGAGTTCGAGCTAAGGCTTTTAGGAAGTCTCGTGGCTTTTCCCATGGCACGAGCATTCCTAGTGCAGGCACTAAGTTTCAGGCTAGTGCTCCTTGCGCTAAGTCCCAAGGGACCTCTCACTTATCTGAGAATGGTGTGCCTCCTTCTAGGCCTTTGTACCATTGCACTTTTTGTGAGAGAGATGGGCATCTAGATAGCTTTTGCTATAGGCGTGCCAAATGCATCCGCCGTGCTCGGGTTTCTAGGCCGTTGGATGTTCATTGCCCTTCTCATGGCATGAACACTTGTGAGCCTTCTGAGAAGCAGTGTGCTAGCTCTAGTGAGGTAAGCCAGGGTACATGTGTGGGTGAGTCTCAAAAGACCTTGGATGGTCATTGTCTCTTTTCCAGTGGTGATTCTCGTTTTCCTCGAGTTTCTCCTGTGAGACATAACTCCAAGGATGTTTCAAAAACTATTTTGAACCCGCATTTGCATCATGCTAATCCTCGCATTATTATCCATGCTTCACGTGATCATGTGGCCAAGTCTTGGGGTTCCCAAGTACATACTCGCTAACCCTTCGGGATCCAAGACTCGGGCTTCTTCTTCATCTCTTTTGTAGGTGAGAGGACGCGGATGGAGAACATGTGCTCCACAGATCTTGATCTTTTGCAAGGAAGATCAATACAAGATGGTTCTCCATGCCGGTTGAAGACCCTATGGATCTTTGTATCATTTGTATATTCATGAGCTTTTACTCCCTTGTTCTTTGTGTTTCCCTATTTGATACCTTTTCAGGTTAGTTGTACTTGCTAGGTTTTGCCTTGTTTGTGGTTCAGCCACTTTTTATGTTAGCTTGTGTGATCCTCTAGTTTTGCTTGCTAGTTGTATCTTTGCTACTTGTGATAGGCTAGTCGTGTTTGTGTTTGTGTGTGAATCACATGAACCTCATACCATGCTTTGTTGCCTTGTCTCTTCAATTGGCTTCAGGCTTGTGCATTGATATGTTTTTTCATGTGATATCATTTTCCTTGAAGGCTTTGTTTAGCTTTTGCCTATGTTCCTAAGTTTGCTTGCTTGAGTTTTATCTTTGTCTAGTCTTGCTACTTTGCTTCATGCGTTGAGTGCCTTAAGATTGTTCTAGGGGTATCTTTTGTCTTGGTATCTACCTAGATTTTCGATTGGTATCTCTATGTTTGTGTAGCCTGACTAACGCCTAACCATATGCTTGAGCTTGTTTTCTCTTGGTACTTGGCTTCTTCTTGTTGGTGTCTAGTTTTGTCTTGTGCTAGGTCGCAGTCTGTTGAGGGGGAGCTCTACCCCAAGTTGATGACCGTGATCCGGAGTTACTGCGCCGGCTGCAAGCTCTGGCCCCCTTCTGCTTCGACTACCTCAGCTCAGGAGGACGATCCGGTACCACTACTTCCACTTCGATCGTTCACCTCTTCAAGAACTTGTTCGAGCAGAAGGTGGACCCGCTGAGGACGCAGGGGTGGTGACCTCGAGCTTGCTATGCTCTAGGTCCAGCGGGATCTTCATCGAGGTATGTAAGTGTTTGACTTGTACGATTTCTTCCTAGGATAGACTTGTGGTTTTCTTATTGTTACCTTTTCATGGTACTCAGTTGGATCCATTTTGGTCTAGTCCTATGTGTCTTTGAGCCTATGTATTTGCTGAGTGCTTCATTTGCTTAGCTTTTGGCTTGTCTTTGCCTTTCTCTTAGTTTTAGCTTGGTTAGTTGCATTGTGCATATGCATTGTACATATTTGCATTTTGCATTGCTTCACTGCACTGGCATTCTTGTATACACTGTTATGATCTTCTAGTGCTTGCTAGTGTAGTTTCTTAGACTTGATCATGTATAGCTTGCTCCACAGTATATGTCATATCATCTGAGTTAAGCTTTTTGATTTGAAAATCTGAAAACATGGTCACCCTGTCTTGGCTACTAGCATGATAGGATGTATTGATGTGCTTTGCTATCTCATTCATGCTAGTGTGGCTTGTATTCTTTGACATGAGCTAAAATTGTTAAATTTGTTCAAAATACGTCTGAAATGGAATGAAAAGATCCAGGTGGGATTGCTTGTCGCACTGATCGAGCTTTCGGGACGGCTCACATAGCACTAGTGAGAACCCGGGCAAGGCTGTGCATGACTGAAGCGAGTGTCTTAAGCTTCTGACTGCCTTGGGCATAGGCTTGGCCTCGTTGCTAAGTAAAGCATGACAAGCTTTCAACCCCTGGCAAAATCACTTGCTTGATAAGTTTTGATATGCATAATTAATTCGTGATAAAATATAATGGCTGTTTTGGATCACCTTGTATGAGTTTGCCTAGCACTGCTTTCTTTCTCCTACTTGCTGTTGCTAGATCATGGGTGATGCTTTTATTTTTTGCTGAACTGAACTTGCTAGCTCTAGACTTGATTGATATATCCTGTTGAGCTAGATTCAGTTCATGTTTATGAAGCACACATGCCTGTCACTCGATGATTATATCTTTGTATGCCTGAATGTTTCACGTACACCCTCTGCACAGCATTCATTGCATAGCATGCTTTGAGGGGGAGTAGGCATTCAGGTTGAGCATTTATCCAGGGGGAGTTGGCAGTTTGAGTGCTGCACTCATGGGGAGTTGTGCATATTGTGAGAAGTTAAGCATTTTGGGGGAGTTTGAGCTTTTGCATGCTCTCGCATTGGTTGTGTTGAGCCTTTGCCTCTTTCTGGAGGAACTGATGCTTTGCCATTGTATGACTGTGTTGAGCCCTGCCTCTTTCTTGAGGGGTCATGCTTTGTTGATCGGTTGCGTAGAGCCGTTGCCCATGTCTTTGGGGACCGATTTTTTGCTTTGGTTTGTCTCATTCCATGTGATCCTTCTTGACTTTTCTTTGGCTTTTGATCATTTGGATGAGATTTTCGGGTTTTTGCACTTCAAACCATTTCTTTGTGCTTGGTTCGTGTCAAGTCACTCATCAAGGGGGAGAAATGTTCCAAACCATGTCAATAAATACCTTGGTCTGCTTGGTGATGAGTGATTGACAACGCTTGTCGAAATTGGTTTGAGTGTTTTGCTTCTTGGGCCTTTCGAAGATGTCCTTTGACTCCTTCGCGGTGTTGAGCTGTGATCCCTTTCTTTTGGAGCCAAGCAGTTTTTCTGTGGACTCTTCTAGATTCTTGCTCATGTCGAGTAGCCTTGTTCTTGGCTTTTATCTGGCTTTTGGGCACTCGCTTGGGTTGTTCTCGCTTTCATGTCATCTTTTCGACAATGCACTCATCAAGGGGGAGATTGAGAGGTCAAGTTGACAAGTACCTTGGCCTCATATATTGTGATGAGTGATTGTCGTGATGACTTGGAGGTTTTGGCGTGTTAGCTTGATTTTGGCTTGTGTTTGTGTCAGGCTAACCGCTGTGTGTGCGTTTTGTTTATTTTCTTGTGTTTCCTTCTTGAGTGCCTGTGTGGAGCGTTAGGTGTTGACGGGTGGTCAACACGTGGAGTGGACTAACCGTGGTGTAGTCGCGACTCTGTGGAGATTGCGCCGTGCGCTTGGTCTTTGGATTGCAGGTACACGGGCGTCGAGTGTCGACGGGGAGCTGCCGTGGAGGTGCTGTGGCCGATGGACCGTGCGGTGGACGGCGGTGAAGGGCAGCCAGGACCGGAGCTCGGACCGGGCGGCAGCTGTGGCGTCCACTCCTGGATCGAGGGCGCAAGCGGCGACAAAATGCGGGTTTCTTGGTTTGCGCCACAAAACCAAGGAGGCGGACGGCGGTTGAAGACGCCAAGTCGTAGAGGCACGGGCGTCGGTCTCGGGACTGATGGAGGCGACGGGCGTCGACGGCGTCTAGGGCCTCGCTGCGGGCGAGGAGGTGACGGGCGTCGGGCGGCGTCTAGGGCCGTCAGAAGGCCGAGGCGGGAACGGCGTCTAGGGCCACGGCGTGGAGGCGGGAATCTTCCCGTGCGTGAGGTTTTGGCGGTTTTCTCAAAACCGGCCACTTACCCGGGTTTCGCGGACCCTCCAAAACCGCGGACTAGATCTTCATCAAGACGGCGGCATCGTGGAGAAGACTTCGTTCCGAAGAAAGAACCTCGGCCGTCGGATGAGATCGTGTACAGGGAGTGGTGCAGGCCAACCGGTCTGACCGGTCCCTGGCACCAGTCTGACCGGTCTAACCAACCGGTCTGACCGGTCCAGCATACCGGTCTGACCGGTCCCGCGGGTATAAATACCCCTTCACTTGTGTTAGGTTAATTACGGCTTTTGTAATCTACTCGTGGACATCTCTGTTCTCCAGGCCGCCGCCCCTGCGTCTCCCTCCCTCTGTTCCTCTCGTTTGAGTTGATTTTGTCCATGGATTGTTGAGACCTTGTAAGGGATTTGATTGGGAAAGGAGGCCATATCCTCCTCGTGCCCTCTGGGCTTTTTATTCGATTCAACCCTTCGTTTTGTGTCTTGTGTGTGGATTTTCGTTTCGATTTCGATGCACTTGATTGTGACGTTTCATAGAGCTCTTTGGAGTGATTCCCGTGCATCTAGCTGTGTGCCAAATCTTCTGGAACCACGAGCTCATCTGAATTGACGTTCTTGAGTAATTGAGAAAACCCCAATCCCTTTTGATCTCCCCCACAATTCTCAAGATTCGTTGATCTTTAGGTCGAGATCTTTTGGGGATATGTTCACGGGGTAGGGGCGAAGCAATCCCCCAAGTTTCATCGATTTTCATAGTCGTTTGGTCAAGATTCACCGTTTGAATCAAAGATTTTCGGGGTTTTCTGGGCACTACCGGTCAGACCGGTCCAGCACACCGGTCAGACCGGTCCAGCGCACCGGTCAGACCGGTCCAGACAGATCAGTTCTGCAGTTTTTCGGTTTTGCTTCCGATTTGTTTCGTGGTTTCGCTCGCTCGTTCGAGGCATTTTGTGTTGGTTTAGCTTTTCAATAGCTACTCCAAACTTTGGTCACAACGCTTGAGGATTTGGGCGATTTTGAGACATAGGCCGACGATTCGAATTTCGAAGAAATTTTGATCGGCTCCCATTCACCCCCCTCTGGTCGCCGGCTTCGGTCCCTCAGCAAGGAAGTAAACGGTTCTGGACAGTTGCCTAACAGAGCCCGTGCTAGCTAACTTGTCAATTCAGTGATGCGAACCAGGCATGTTGGAAGTGTTTCACACATTCCGCGTACTCGTAGTAGGTAGCAACGTGACCCTTGTTTCAGAGTTCAGACGGAAGCAAGGACAATTCGGTTCACTACTCTGCAAAACGCTAGCTGTGGAGCGCAGCAGGCCGCCGGGGCGCCTGATGATGAATCTCGTTCATGAAAAAGAATAAGGGGGTGTAATTCTTGTCGCATAAGGAAAGGAAATTGGAACGGGAATTCCTGCCTTTTCAACCTACCCTACCCACGCAATATTTTTCAGGAACACTAAGGGTGTGTTTAGTTGGTGAAAAAGTTTGGATTTTGATACTATAGCATATTTCGTTGTTATTTAACAAATAATATCCAATTATGAACTAATTAGACTTAAAAGATTCAGCTCGTGCTAATCAGTTAGACTGTGTGATTAGTTATTTTTTTCAACTACATTTAATGCTTTATGCATGTGTTTGAAGATTCGATGTGACGGGTACCGTGTAAATTTTTTTAGAAACTAAATAGGGCCTACTTGCGGACTAGGTCAAGTCAAACGTGCGCGCCGATGGTAAGGTGAAAGCAACGGAAGCAGCAGGAACAGTAACAGTGCAGGGCAGAAGAAAGAACTCAAGAAGCTCAAAGGTGGCATGCAACCGGATCGCGTGGTCTGATCACTGGTGATCCCAGAAGTGAGGGAGTGAAACCGAAGGATCAGCTGTGAAGGACGCGGTGGTGCCGGTGGCGTCACTGCGACACTGCCTCTGCAGTTCGGTTAGGCCTAAAGATGGGAAACGGATAGTAGATATCCGAATTATCCGATATCTGTATCCATTTAAATATTAATATGGATATTCGTATCCATATTCGAATTTAACGTGGTAGTAAAATGGATACATCCGAATCCGATTTTCATTGATTTCTCTATCCGATTCTATATTCGTATTCGACAATATCTGTATCTGTTTTCATTCAAAAACTATTTAAGAAATTATATTTATTTCTTACCACCCATATTATTAATTTTTATAATAAAATTATAATATAAAAGATTAAATTTACTTTTAAATATTCTTATTTTATCTCAAAATTACTTCTCTATTTTTTATTTATATATAATAAATTTTTTATATGTTTATTGCAATATATTTTTAGTTCTAATTTTATTTTATGTATTTATTTATTAACGATAAATAAATTATTTTTACCTAGATATCTTTATTATATTATTATATTTTAGTTTGTACATGTATAATGATTTTATAATCTAAAACTACTAATAAAGAAAATATTTAAACGTTAGCTCATATATCAAGTCGATATCCGAATCCGAATCCGAGGCATCCGTTTTGTATTCGTATTCGAGAATATCCGAATTCATATCCGTATTCAATTTGAAATATGATAAAAAATGCTATCCAAATCTGATTTTATACGAATCCGATCTGTTTTTATTCTTTGGTAGGCCTTCTCCCCGTCGTAGGCTCGAGCACAAACACCCAAGGAATAACCTGCCCGCAGTGTCCGCCGGGCCCCGCCGTTCGCCAATGCGTGGTCTGGTTGCTCCCGATGCCTACGCCCGCCGGACCAATCCAACCCGTCCGGACACTACCCACGCATTCGTGAAAATATACTCCCTCTATACCCAAAAAACCTAATGTTTAGGACAGCGACACGGTCTCTAAAACACAACTTTGACTTCTCATTTCTCTAAAAATATTTATCAAAAAGTGATATATGTATATTTTCATAAAAGTATTTTTCAAGACAAATCTATTCATATAATTTTTATATTTTCAAACTCAATAACTTGAGAGTTATTCATGATTTATATTCTCAAGGTTTGACTCAAACCTTGTCCTAAACGTCAGGTTTTTTAGGTATGGAGGGAGTACTAGGACATACGGAGTGTAGGGCATGATGTCTGAAAAAAAAATTAGCCCCTTTCTAAGTTCCTCCTCCTCCGGTATTTCCCTTCCCTTCTCTCTTGAGTCAATTGCCTCAATGCTACTAGAAATTTATCTCATCCCTTCAAAACCATCGAAATTTAGGTCATTCCTTCATTATCACTAAAATTTTAATCTCATCCCTTCAATGCCATTCTGTGACTGTGTTGTTAGAATGACTGTTAAATGAGTATAAAAAGATAATACTGCCCTTGTAAGAAAGGCTCGCCAACCTCATCCACCTTGACCTCGCCAGCAGCAGCCTGCTGGGCCCCATCCCGGCCTTGTTCGACAGCCTCGCCAAGCTGGAAACGCTCTACGTGCAGACCAAGCAGCTCAACGACACCATCCACCGTTGCTCGGCAACCTCACTAGCCTCAGGTTCCTCGACGTCTCCAACAACACGCTCACGGGGGCTCCCCGAGCTCACCGATCTTAGGGGGCTCGGGTGCTCAACATGTTCATAAACCGTTTCCGCGGCGGCATCCTGGACTTCATCGCCGACCTTGACTCCCTGCAGGTCCTCAAGCTGTGGCTTCACGGGGGCCATCGCTGCGGCGCTCGGTCGCATCATGCCGCCCCGGGAGGTGGACCTCTTCACGAACCGCTGGACGGGGCAGTTGCCATGCTGGCTGTTGGGCAGGGTTTTATTTTCCGACCGGTTAGCGGTAACCGCCGGCCTCCGGTTCCGGTTTACCGAACCAGTTTGACTGGTTACCGGTCGGAACCGGTCAAATTCAAATTTGAATTCAAATGGCGCAGTTTAACCGGTTCGTACCGGTATACCGGCCGGTTAGACCGGTAACTGGTCGGTTTGATTGGTAACCGGTCAAATTCAATTTTTTTTTCTTTTTTGGTTTAAATTCAAATGCCCGCAAAGTATACTAAATAAATGTTTGTATAACATATTTTAGTCTAAATGAACCCTCCAACCCTCTTTTGTACTACTTTTACATTATATTTGTATACTTTTGTATGCACGTTTTTTGTTTAACTTCAAATCCCCGCAAACTATACTAAATAAATGAATTTTTGAGAAAATTTGACACCATTAGATTCGTCGCACCTTGAAGTATTTTTAGGAACTTTTTGGGAATTTTTAATTTCTTTGAATTCAAATTTAAATTTTGAATTTGGACCGGTTTCATACCGGACCAAACCGGAACCGGGCTGGACCGGTTTGACCGGTAACCAGTCAAACCGGACTGGTTACCGACGGTTTGGTGAACCCTGCTGTTTGGGGGGGGGGGGGGGCGGGGCTGGCGGCGCCTCTGCTCGGCCTGCATCCGCGCGTCTCGGGCTGGTGGCACAACAGATTGGGCGACGACACGGGAGAGGATAGGAAGCTAGGCCCGGGGTTAGTGTTGGGAGAGGATGAGGATAATGTTCCAGAGGGGTAAAATGGAACAAAAATATTTGACACACAGTGTTACACAATATTTTTATGGTGTTTTGCTTGAAATGTAACAGTGATGGCCTTGAAGGGACAGGGTAAAATTTTCACTGGCTGTGAAGGGATGCTCTAAATTTCAATGGCATTGGATGAGATAAATTTCTAATGTTATTGAGGGAATTTTATCTTTCTTCTTTCTTCGGTGGTTGCCGGATCTCCGCAACCACTACGACCCGACGCCAACCCAAAACCTACCTGCCTTGCAGCCAATGGCGCCGCGGCCGGCTGCTGTAACTCCTCCGATTGCTTGCCCCCCACCTCCTACCCTGCTCCACCCCGTTCTCCACCACCCCGGTAGATGGCGCCCTCACTATGTCGCCTCCGCCGCCCACAACCCACCTCCTCAGCCGGGCTGGCCGCCACCACGACCATCTACTTAAGGCCGTCGGCCATGAATACCTCCCCCAACAACCCTAAACATGAACTCCCAACTTTAATCCGGCGTTGTCCTCATCTCCTGCGCGCGCATGACGGCGTGGAGGAGGTTGAGGCTGAGGTGTCGGCGAGCTAGAACTTCTGCACCAACGAAGTGAGTGGTGAGGAGGAGGAGCGCGCCAAGAGAAGCGAAAGCGAGCTTGAGAAATGCTGGGCGAGAGGGAGAAAATGGAGGCGGAAAGAGAAGGGCACACCAATAATTGGGACACATGGGCTCGATCTACTGCCTTGCATACAATTTCATTTCGAGAATGGCCATGTTTAGATCCTATGTATATTTTTTAGCCCTCCTCTTTTTGGGCCCAAATAGCCCAAGAGGAGCCAAACATGGTGCTATTTTAGTTTTATTTGCAAATAGCCAACCCGAAAAAACTATCCGCTCCAAGGGATGCTATTTGGGGTGGGGCCCACTAGAAAAGTAATTTCTCTCTCTTGGAAAAGTGGCAGCCAAATGATTGAAATAGTGGATTAAAGGCTAAATAGCCTTTGGATCCAAACAGCTCAATGGTTTTTTGTTGGAGAGCTATTTCTTAGGGCTAAACTTTAGCCTTTAAAATAACCCTTGGTTATTTCTCCAAACAGTACCAATATTTGTGTACCTGGTGGCCCACCTAACCAGTTAGTAATTCGGCTAGGACACAGGGTTCAACATAAACAAATCTAATGGCCACGATAACTTGATAAGCCCTGCGACCCCAAGTGCATATGGTTGTACATTTTCGCTCCCCATCAGGCTGCATGGCCACGACAGCACGAAGGTGAGGTTGTCGAGGTTGCTGTACTCTCCCATCCTACGGGGAAGAAGGTGAGTTTGCCGTACGAGCCAAGGCGGATCTAGTAGGAGGGCTGAGGGGGCTCGAGCCCCTCTACTGACTGCAACCTCTATTAGAAAGAAGAGGAAGCTAGGAAAGGAGAGGAGGGGAGAATAAAAAAAATAGAGAGATGAGAGGAAGCGGATGAGTAGGGAAGAAGATATCAGCTCCCTACATCTTTTGGCCAGATCTGTCACTGACAATCACTCCGTTATGCCGGTTGCTCTAGCTGGCTGCTCCAGCTGTTCTACTGTTCATGGTTTATATAATCTCTTTCACAAGATACTAATCAACCAGCTGAAACCAGCCTGTTTTGGACCAGCAGAACTGCGAGCTGGTGCGGTTCGGCCGCAGCCACTGTGACCGAAGCTGACGTTGCGGTGGACGCGGGGCACCTGCCGCCGCTGGAGATGTGATTGTTAGAATATCCTTTTACTAAATACTCTAGAAGCTATTTGGGTTATATATTCCTACGTAGTAGGCAACTACACAACTGCAGTACACTAAACAGCAGGGACCAAGTCCGCGTGTTCTGTAAACCACCGAAATCAAAGTGAACTTTTCTTGAAAAGAAAAGAAAATATCAAAGTGAACATAAATCATGCTTTCACTTTCTCGCAAAGGAAAGAAAAACGCAAGCATACTTTCACTACCGACCCCAACCCCGGAAACACGTCTTTGGATAGATCAGTTTTGCCGTCTTTTTTGTTTTGTTTTGTTTTGTTTGTTTCGAAAAATAGACTAGTTTTGCGGTCGCTTCAGCCAATAGCCTGCATCACGTGTTCCAGACGCTGCTTGCTAAAGGCACCCAATGACGCAACGGTAACTCTCCACTCGACGACGCAAACCAGCCTTGTTTAGATGCAAAATTCAAAATTCCAAAACTATCACATTGAATGAGAATTTTACGTGAATGAAGTATTAAATCTAGATGAAATAAAAAACTAATTACATAGTTTGATTGTAAATTACGAGACGAATCTAATGAGCCTAATTAGGTCATAATTAGACACTAAATTACTATAGTAATAGCTAAAGTAATTATGTGCTAATGATGGATTACTTAGTCTTAATAAATTTATCTCGTAATTTACAGACGAGTTCTACAATTACTTTTATGACTAGTCTATGTTTAATACTTCGAATATGAAAAAAATTCTCTTTTAAAAAAATTACACCGTGCATCTAAACGAGGGCCAGGTCTCGGGGCGCTCAGTATCCTGGTCCTTGTTCCACACTGAAAAAGCAGGGACGGTCCGGTCCTCTGCTCTACGAATTACGAAATGGTGTGGAGCACGGCGGGCCGCCTGATGAACCTCGTTCATAAAAAAAAGCACAGATTTGGTGCAGAAGCAAGCAGAGAAGTGGGGCGAAAGGCTGTAAACCATCCTTATCGACTGATGAAGACATGAAACCGAATTTTCAGTTTCATACCTATCCTGGCACTAATTTTCCAGGCAAACCAAGGTACCCAACCAATTTTAGACTAGGTCATCAGGCCAACCTTTCACCATTATCTCGAGGCAAGCAGCAATTATGAGGAGCAGTGAACTGAAGGACGCGCGCACAACGGCGACCGGGCACAGGGGGGGCTAGCTACGAGATGGAAATCACCAATGCAACCGGAAATCTGGAGACGCGTGGTGTGGCGATTGCAGAAATGGAGCGAGTCAAATGGAATGATCAGTTTTGGAGGACTTACTTGATCTGCAGTCAGGGTAGCCCACCTTGCTGTTGGAGCACAAGCAGCCCAAGAATTCCCTCTTCTGGTTCTGGCTATAGGCGCACTTCCCGCCGGACTGCTCGCACAAATGGCACTGATCCGTTGTTCCCTGGTACCATTCCAACTCGAACCCGTACCAAAGCACCTCAGCGTATCCGCCCCTCACCAGCATGGATTGGTTATTTGCCATCAGGACCTCGCTCCTCACTGGCACGGAGACAACCTCGCTGCAGCGCCCATACTGATCCAGCTCGTGCTCTTGGGCTTTCCAATGATCGTCAGGTGTAAAGATGAAGGAATAAGCTCCCTCGCCAAACGGACCCTTGAGGTCGCAGTCGATCTTGTATGCGAACAGGTCAGGCGGCACCGTCACACCAGGACCGTGTGAGGTGTAGCAGCCGAAGTAGAAGGTGAGATTTTCGTTGGAGCTGGTGTTCTGCAGCCACAGCTTGTCGAAGCTGAGGTCGTGAAGGACCACGGGGCAGCTGCCGCCGTGGAGCACGTCGCTGTCCGCCAGGATGATGCTCTTACTGTCGTAGAAGATGTCCAGGACGGTGTAGTTGTGACCACGGAGAATGATGGCCGGCGTCGCCTTCGGCCCCTCGCCCTGGCAGGAGATCTCCAGGTCGGTGTAGCCGCAGGAGTAGGATGTAGTATTGTAATTGTAATCGGTTATGATTCTGGTTGTGCTGGAGAGGTAGAAGGGATATCTGATAGATATGTTGCCACACATAGGCCATTCCAGGCACATGGAAGCGTCATAGGTGGTCAGGGGCGGAACAGGGTCGCCATGGGAGGAGGCGGGGGCATGGACGGCGAGGAAGACGAAGAGGAGGATGCAAGGGAGGCGTGGTAGGTGAGCAGCCATGGCGGCGAGAAGGCGAGGCGGGCTCTGGCTGCTTATTATTTGTTCACTCCAACCGGGCAGGTTTCTTGCGTGGACTTGCGGCCGCCGCCGTTTATAGCGCGCCCGTAGACTTGACCTGGATGGGGTCTTTCGGAGAAGGTTGGTTTGTGGTGGGGGCACGGATTGAGACTCGGAGACGCTCGGAGGCTGGAGCGACTTGGCCTCCGCGTCTCGCTGGCTCGTGCCAAGCCGTTCGATCAGTGATCACCGGCTGCCTGCAAGTTGGAGTACGTCACTGCTGGGCTTTGGTTGGTCCAGGAGAAGATGCGTTCCTCCACTTGGTACGATTTCAGTTTGATTTCCCCATGGACCATTCCTATCAAAAGCATACTAGTACAGCCTAGCACTGGACTCGGGGTACATTTTTAATGTCTTTCTCCAGAAGAGCATTTGTTAATTGGTTCTCCAAAATCCAAACAACTGTTTCGAAAAAAAGAGAGAAAGAATCACATAACTGGTTCCCATCCATCTGAGAAAATTGTAATATGCTGGTTACCCGCTTGGGCGATGTATGGCTGTGTTTCTGAAGATGGTTGTCCGGAACCTAATTAATTCCACTGTATCAACTTGTATGATACAGTCGGACTGTCGGAGTCCGGACGGTGGAGGCACGCGCCTTCAGCCTTTAGTACTGGCAAGGACGGAGTCAATTTGAAAATGAGTGGAAAAGATTGTTTACGCGCAAGTTTCCGCATCGAATCGAATGGTTAGTTCAGTCTTCTTGACTCTGTAATGACTAATGCCACCATGACTTGTAAAATGACAGACTTTTTTTTATGAAAGACTTGTAAAATGATAGTGAATGTGCGGTAGGTGGTTGCACACTTTCTATCGTTTGTCTGCTCCAAGCCTCCACTAGTTTGCGTGTATATGCATGTCCCCGGCCTTTCCAACAAACTACTACATTCAGAGAGCCTTTCAAGATGGTACCACTTCTATCAAGTTTCCCACCTGGCCACCGGGACTTGTCGTTTGAGACAAGCACATTCGATCAAACTTTGTAAGTTTTTAGCTGTGAATATTGCTGCAAATATCTACAACACAAACATGAACATGAGGGCTGTAGATATTTTTTCCTTGAAAAATTCGTTCATAGTGGTTCAATTGTTTAATAAAGTATTATAGGAGAAATTATTGGTCATAGTTGTGTTTTAGAGACCATATTCTGTCCAAAATGATAAATGGATGTGATTCAGGCCTTCTTTTTTTTTGAAGCCTCCCTTTCTGAGTACAGATGTAGTATCTATTCTTGTACGCGTACAGAAGTGCACCACACACTCACACCCCTACACACATACACAGACCTACATCTACACACAGAAAATAAGATCGCGTCCTTTGTGATATCGGCAGAGCCAGCTCGGTTCTGCAGACGACGGGCACGTCGTACTGACCATTGTGGCGTCACGCGAGGGAGACGGCATGAAACTTCACCGACGACAGTCTCCTGTACAAGAAAACTCACGGACTCGACGCCGCCGCCGGAGCACACGACAACGAAGAAGAGAGAAGCCCGGAGTACTTTATTCAACGAACGTGACGCCGACTCTCTCATCCGAGCGCCGCCGGGAAACCACACCTCATGCTGCCATCGGCCCGGAGGGGAACCTCACCACGAGGACCGACGACAGCAAGACGAAGAACAGGGAGCCCAAAGCAAGGTCCAACTGCCAGCACCGAAGAACAGCTCCACAGAAGACGCCGCAAGATCTGAACGCGGCCACTGCATCTCCGGCGGTGACAAATGAAGAGAAAGTCCAACGCAGCCATCAACCAACGAAGGCAGCTACGCAGACAAAGCAGCCATGGCCGTTCTCCAAGAAGAAACAGCCGCAACACACAAAAGCTCCCATCCGGACTCAAAAGGAAGGAAACAAACCTCACGCACCCCGCAGCAAGAACTGCATCTCCGTCACCGGTGATGACCCCCACGCCGAGCCGGAGGAACCAAAAACCTAGCAAACGCCAGATCGACACCTCCAGATAAACCTAAACTACTATATTGCTAGATCTAGCAGTATATAGTAATATATATAATTGGCTGACGAACTCCCCCGGTTCCCCATCCACTCCGAAGCCGGCAGAGTGGATGGGGAACCGGCCGGAGTCGCCCCGGAAACGATTTCGCCTCCCAGTAGCCTTCCCTCTACTGTAGCGCTTGAAGGAACTGGAAGGCCCTCCGTGATTCAGGCCTTCTATTAGCACCAAACCCATCCCACCGCATGAGCTGGTGGACTAGCCTTGACGGGCCAAAATCTAGGTGGGCCAAAGCAAACAAAAGTTCCCAGCTGTACAAGCAACCATGCATTCACCAATTATCAGAAATTGTTTTTTTATTTATGTTACTTGGAGAAATTCTCTTTATGTTTATATAGATTTTTTTCCGTACTCTCTGTCTCTGATTGGTTTCAAAAATATTGTCAAAACTCAGCAATGCGCTATTCGAACAATAAATTAAATGATTGCCACGGCTTACCTTTTTTTTGACTTGTCATAGTAGATTTAATAAAGAAAAAGAAAGAAAGTTAGTATCACCTTGGAGAGACAGCTTGGACCTTAGATCTAAGGCTACAATAGTTTTTAAAAAAATATCTAAGAGTACAAAATACTGAGTGCAAATTGTACGAGTGGACGAGCACACTGATAGCACCAATACTTTCGTTTAGCTATCCGATCAACTGTATCACAGAGAAATTAGGTCTTTGTGAACAGTATTTTTCGAAAAGAAAACGTGTGTGAACAGTATTTATTGGAGGTTCGCAAAAGCTCCTTTAGGGGGTGTTTAGAAACAGGGACTTCAAAAAAGTCCCAGGGACTTCAAAAAAGTCCCAGGGACTTTTTAGTATTTAGAAGTATTAAATAAATATTAATTATAAAACTAACTGCAGAACCCTGGGGCTAAACTGCGAGACGAATCTAATGATGTATCTTAATCTATGATTAGCGAATGGTTACTGTAGCATCACTGTAGCCAATCATCAATTAATTAGGCTCATTAGATTCGTCTCGCGAAAAAGCACTCAGCTGTCAAAAAACATTTATAAACAGATTTTATTTAATAATATAAAATAGTAAGATTCCTTTTGATGTGATAGGGACTTTTGGAAAAAGTCCTGGAGCCAAACAGGCCCTTATTAGCCCCAGGTCGCAACCTGACCAGTACGACGCTGATGTGTACATACATACTAGTAGTTTGTTTGTTGACGTGGTCAAGTTCTGAAATTTATTTAGTTGTGTATTTTTTAAAAAAAGAGAATAGTTGCTCATTAACTAATACTCCCAGTCTCCTACCTGTGCTATTGATTTTTAGACATATAACACCTTCAACTATAAATAAATATTAGAATTTTTTTTGATACATACAGAATTTACTCATTCGATCCATTCCAAAGAAAAACAATACTAGAAATTCTGAGAAAGCTTAACTCTTTCTGTTTCAAAATATTGATAGTTTTAGCATTTAAAAATGGTCCAAGAATAAAATTTCTTAGTCCTAGGTGCTTTGAGCAAGAACGGTAAAAAAATGCCTCATCCGTCTACCCAAATCCGAATGGTGCCATGCAGGTTTAATTTAGTTACATGTAAGTACATCTATCTGGCGGGTGCTTGCATGCAAATAAATTTGGAAATTTAATCGCGCATGCAATCGGGAAGGCTAAAGTGCTAAACGGCAAATTAGACTTTTAGTCGCTCTCCTATCTGCCTGAGAAAGTCTACAATTAGCTATATTCTTGGATGAACAAAGTTTTTGTGGGATAACTTTTTAATCCTACAATTGTATTGTTTAAGAATGGAGGGAGTATATCTAACCAAAACTTCTCTCTCTCTCTCATTTCTTACACAACAATATAATATCAGCTTTTCGAAAAGCGTCGTATATTTAGAAACGGAGTAGCAAACATGGGTAATTTAGATATATATTTAAGGGTTCTTCGTCACATTTCATAATGGTAGACATGGGCAATTTAGAAGCAAAACAGGTCCAGTATCTGTTGTTAGCAACACTTGTTTGAGTCCACGTAATTAGTGGTAGCATCTTTGTTTTTGGATCATTTCAAAGTTTTATCTATTTTTCTAGTATGCCTAGTAAGAATTGACGTGAAGCTTTAAAGGGGTCTTTAATTAATACCCCCTTTGTTTCTGAAAATATAAGGCGTACTAGTTAGTCTGGGACATATGAAGTAATAGGCAAGGTAAAAGGTTCTTTAAAAAAAGGATAGCTGGTCCTAACTTCGGTTTCTCTCAGCAAGTCTCTTTCACTCGGTATGTCAGTGGCGACCGGTGAAGGTGACATTTCAGTATGAACGGAGCAACCTTTCAACACCATACCGATCCCGACCAATGTGTGCTCGTGCTCATCCCTCGATCTTCTGAATTCTTCTGAAGTCCAGCCTTGTAGAAGATCACGGGAGGCGTGTGCGCGAGGTCCCGCTGAAGTCCCATTTCCAACAAAGACCAAACCAAACCAGACGTAACACCTTAGTGCAGTCCCAATGGAAGAAACTGACACAGTTTCCATAGCACAAGAAATCATCTATAGAAACTATCTTCCACAATAAGGATGTCTTCGAGTAATAAATATTTTCTCTTTCTCTCTCTTAACTCTATCTTCTTCCTCCAATAGCAAGCCAGCATGAATCCCCTAAAAACTAGTGGTTTCTCCTCAATGGTGATTTTATGGTTTTTTGGTGCATTGGATAAAGTGAAGACTTGATTTCTTCCTTAAGAAATCGTTTCTAGGATTTTTCCTCTTTTTCTTTATTAATTATGTTGCCATGTCAATATTTTGCTTAGATGGCAAGTTATTTAATGAGGATAAAAACTATCATCAATACACCATTGGGACTGCCCTTGTAATAAAGGTGTAACAAGCAACGGCCTTCTGGCCAGTGCTACGCTGCGTTCCATCCAACACGCGAGGTTGAAGTTGAAGGATGAATGGGTTCTCGACCCGTGCGCCGGGTCATCGACAGATGAGAGCTCATGCTGCCAGTCATCAAGCTGCTTGCATGCCATGAAACGAAACCAACAACCAACCTTGCGAGCCTTCCAAGTCTCCTAGTCCTTTGCTGGTTTCTGGTTCTGAAAGGTGCTCCGATCCCGCCAGTCGTCCTCCTGGTGGTAACTACTACTCTCTAGTTTTCACGGAACTGGCTCGGGTGACATCACACACATACTCTGGTTTTCAAACAGAGGTCCTGTTCCTGTCCAGTCCAGCCGTCCAGGCAACAAACTGAGCGCGGCGCAATTAACTGCTGAAAAACGGCTGCTAATTCTGGTGGTCGACTAAACTATGGAGAATTTGGACCTTCAACAGGCTGATTTCCTTCGCCTAATCTTTCCTACATTCAGTTAGTTGCGCGCGCACAACCTCGTCTAATGATCAACCCCCATACCCGGAAACTCAAAGCAAGCAAAAAAATCGGAGGAAATGACTGCGTCGGGAGAGGAGGAATTAACACGCACCGCAGCGATCAGCAGTTGGGCCCCCGTCGCAGAAGCAGGTGAAATTCATCGCGCCGCCGTCGGTCTGGTTGTGCCGGTAACCGCACCACCCGCCGGAGCGCTCGCACCCGTGGCACTGCACTGAGTGCGCGTTGTACATCAGCTGGAACCCAGCCCTGACCATGTCACCCACCGCCGGGGCGCCCGGCGGGCCGACCATCCCCTCCTTGTGCACGCCGAGCACCAGCGCCACCACCACCTCCTCGCACTCGTACTCGCGCGCCTCGGCGCCCGTCCCGCCGTCCGGCAGCAGCACGTACCACCTCCTGCCACCGCCGCCTCCTGGGCACCAGCTCAGCTCCACGGCGGAGGACAGGGACGACGCGTTCTTCTTGCAGTCGTAGAGGAAGGTGACGTTGGAGTCGGAGGGCGTGAGCCGCAGCCAGGAGCTGGCGGTGTCGATGGTGAGGTTCACGTGGAGGCGCGGGCACCCAGCCGCGGACCCGTCGATGTCGGCGTCGGAGACGGCAACGGTGTGCGTATCGTAGTCGATGTGGAACACTCTGTAGTGGTGGGACTTGACGGGGAGGATCAGCGTGGCGTTGTCCTCGCAGACGAGGCCGAGACCCGGGTAGCCGCAGTCGGACGTCGAGCTGTTGATCAGCCAGAACGGGTACTGGACGACATGGCCGGCGCAGAAGACGACCTCGCTGCACGAAGGAGGGAGGGCGTCGGCTACGGCGAGGAGGAGGAGGAGGAGGGGGAGAAACAGGGAAGCCATCGCGCGCGTGGTGTGAATGGGAAGCGGATGGAGCGACCAGGAGGGGTTGTGCTGGTTTGCTCGGCGTCGGCGTGAGATTCAAGTGCGGGAGTTAGGTTGACAGTGACCGGTTCCTCGATTCGATGTGGAAATTTCGAGCCACGACTGGACCGCGAGGGGACAGCCGGCGGCTGACGATGGGGCCTTGGCACCGCACGTCGTCCTTGCATCTCCCGTTATTCATGGGGTGGCGATCGAGTTTAAGCTGCCGGCTTGCCGGTGAGTAGTCACTGTGCTATGCTAACATTTTACAGGACAGCTAGGTGAAGACGTGTTTATTGGTAGTACATGTTTTCTGGTCTTGTTTGTGGACTACACTCGCAGAGGCTGATCGATTTTTCTTAATAACGACACTTTATGGGCCAGGCCAACTATGCCAGATTTTGGTTGGGCCTGTTAAAGGGTGGCATAATGATTGTGAATAGATGTGCGTTTCCATTTATTAATTGTTGCTTATATACAAAACCAAGAGACAAGAGCCCAAGGGACATGTCCTTTGGGATGACCCCTTCATGAATAGTAACTTTCTAGTGACATCATAACATGTCATTAATCTAATTAATTACTTAATTACAGAATTGATCACTAATTCCTAATTCCTTCATAACACTCCCCCTTGATCAATTTGTCATTCTTGTAGTCTTGTAATCAATTTAATCTTCTTGTGGTCTTGTAATCAATCGAATAACTCCTCGAAAATCCTATGGGAAAAATCAGGAGATGCAATACAATATATCTCCCCTAAAAATCTTTCAGGAAAAATGTGAGGAGAATCTTTGGAAAAACCCTGTGGGAAAAATCAAAGTAGTTCCGGTATACTAGGCAAAACTCCTTAAAACCCAGTGGGAAAAATAAGGGGAAACACTATAATATACAATTACCAATGTTAGTAGACCCATGAGATAAACCCAAAGTCTTAGTCTAATAACATCTTGACCTTATGGTCAATATGCTTCAAATATCATCTTCCAAAAACCCCGGTGGGGAAAACTAGATGACATAGCATATAACTTTATGTTGTCATTGCCTCGTCAAAAACTTTATATGAGAAACCTCAATAGGAAAAATTCACATAAAGAAAAGAGTACAATGAATCGTATGTTCCAATATCATCCACCAAAAACCTCTTCGGAAAAAAATGGATGATATGACATAGTCTTGTGTCGATATTGCCTCATTAAAAACTTTATATGAGAAACCAAAAGGGAAAAACTCATACAAAGAAAAGAGTGCAGTATGATGCTTTCAACAAGTTATTAATCAGAGAGACGAGAGACTCTCCCCTTGAAACTTGCAAACCTTTCATACCAATGTACTCTACACATATGAAATGTGGAGTACAGTAGACCTTGTGAATATCTCTTCGAGATTATCACAAGTACTTAGTTCGCAAATGTTCATATGCCCATATGACCTATGAAACAGAACCATCTTAATGCAAAATATTGCATTAAGTATAATTTGTATCCATCTAAACAATACAAGCTGTATTACCTTTATAGATAATGACCTTTTAATTCAATATAATCAATACCACGTAACTTTACTATGTGATATATCATTCCGCCAAGCTATTCACATTCATGTGTAGCCTTGTACAATACAATGTCAGAATGATTAATGGAATTGACCATTAATGTAACACCCCGGTGTTAATCATGATGCTAATATCGTGTTCAATCGCTAATCAAGGTTAATCACCATCATTAGCGATAATCGAGTTCGCACAGTGAACTTCGACTTAGGCATGTTCGACCCCGTTTTTCTCTATGATCCGGGTCTCGAATCAACATTCGCCCAAAACAAAAGTTGTAGATCTTTTCTTCCTCTACAACTTCTATTTTGGCCAAATTTCAAATTCCTATATGAAATTTTGAGTTTCAACCGGTCAAAATTGAGTCAAAATGAGTCAACCACGTTCCTGTGTCGCACTGTGCCCGTACGAGCGCCCATGTCGCGACCGGTGACGTGCCGGCGACGCCACGCGTCGGCTGTCGCGGCGAACCTCGTTCCCCGTGAGCTGTTCTTATCCGCACGCGAGGCCTCATCCACTTTCCCTGTCCTCTTTCTTCTTCCTTGTGCTCGCGTTGAGCTGAGCAGAGCTGGGCGCCGCCGCTCGCCGCGCCGGCCACCCCCGCGTCGCCCCTCTTCGATTCGCTGCGCCCCAAGCCGAGTAACCTCGCCCTCCACCTTCACCGCCCCTCCCTGAGCCCGTTCATCCTTTTCCCGAGCCGAATCGAGGCCGCCATCGCCGGCCGCCATTGTTGGCCGCCCGGAGCTCCGCCCTTCTTCATCGATCTCCTATCTCCGGCCATCCTCCACTCAAATCGAGTGTGCGGTGAGCTTCCTCACGACCTTCTCTACCTCCCCGGCCTTTTTCCCGCCCAATCCCGACGCCGCCGCCGGTGCACCGCCGCGCCACCGTGGCCGCCTTGCGCCGCCGCGCTCGCCGCCACGGGCCGCTCCTGCGCGAGCCCGCGGGCCGCCGCCGCGCGCCCCGAGGCCGGCGAGCCTCCCTAACCGTGGGGCCGCTCCGCCCATCCGCCGGTCGGCCTCGCCGCCGGCGGGGCAGCCGCGCCGCCGCCGCGCCAGCTAGGGCTGGCCTCGCGCGCGTGCGCAAGCCCAGAGCAGAGCAGGGGAGCTGGGGGCTTGGCTCCCACTGACATGTGGGGCCCAGTCGTCAGCCCTTTTTAAACTTTGTTTTGTTTTCCAAAAATCTTTATTTCGGCTGAAACTTTGAAAATGCATAACAATTCACAGAAAAATGCTATAAATACAAACTCAATTTTGTTAGCTTCGTGAAATTCAGAACTTCGGAGGAAAATTATCCTTGCTTGTGTTACATCAGTTTTGCTTGTGCTATAAATTGCTTTGTGTTTAAGCTTAATTAATTTATTTCTGCAGCTATAGTGGTCCAAAATTTTTGAAACTTTTGCAGTAACTTCCTTTTTACTAGTGTAGTCTACTGTAAAATTTCTGTATGCATAAGCTTTATGTGTGTTTACATTTATTCGTTCCTAGCTGCAGCTTTTCTTTTTGTTGTTAAGTAAATCCTTTTATGCGTTTGTGCTTTTCAGTACTTTGTGATCAGTGGTAATTGTTTCTAGTCATGTCTTTCTTTTTAGTGCCTCGTATTTCATCCTGAGTGCCTTGCATTGTTCTTTGCACCATTTTACTTATTGCATGCCATCTTTTTCATACGTGTAGACACCGCGAGCGAAGCAGTCTACGAGTTGGTCGCTGAGCCGATCCAGGAGCCGCAAGAAGGGGAACCGCAAGCCGAAGCCGCCGTCGAGCCAGATCCAGAAGAGATCATTAACCCTGCTGACCTGCCAGGCAAGCCCCGGCGCATAACCCATAATTTCAGTATATTAATTTTTATTTAAGTATTTATGCATTTATGTTATAGGAGTTGTATGGAACCCTAGTATGCATGTTCTCCCTAGGTACCTGAGGGTCTATACTATTATACAAGTGTCGTTAGAAATGCTCTGCTAAGTAGGATCTCGGTAGAAGTCGAGTGATTCCTGTCACTCGCGAATTTTGAGATCTTATTCTTATGGCAAGTGGCTTGGAAATGAATCAATAAGGAAAGAGAAATGGAGACCGGGCGGAGATGAGTTGGTTCGGGATAAGAAATGTATGGAAAGTAAGTCTCCGTCTGTGTCGGTTGAGGACCGTACCGTTGTTGGCATTGTTGATCGAGGATTGAACAGTACTAACCACATGCCGGAGTAGGAGGTAGTAGGAACCAGTAAGCTGTGTACCGCTTTACAACGATAGTTTGAATTCCGTCCTGCTACGCTGGGCGTGGGAGTTGGCGGGTGTTGGATAGGATGCCGCCTTCGGGCTCACCGGGAGTTCACCGCGAGGGGCCTATCACATGGGTTTTAGCAGGCGTGGTTCAGATGTCGTGGTAATAATGGAAACAGTTGACGCGCGTGGCCCGACGGGGCTTACATGTGTCGTGTTAGTTGGGTCCACCTTGCAAGGTTAAATCAGATTGGTTCGCCGTGCCTCGCGGATATGAGAGCCTTGGTCACTGTTGACACAGAATTACGCCAAACACACCTGAATGCGCTAGAACGCGCGACGATCGTCAAAACGATCAACACAGCGAAAACCTTGGGCGGACCGGTCTGACCGGTTTCGCCGACCGGTCTGACCGGTTTCGCCGACCGGTCTGACCGGTTCAGGCAGGGAACTCGTGAAGACCTAGAACAGCGAGCTCAGGAGGGACCCCGTCGGAGCTCGTGATCGTAGGGTTGCTCTGAGGTCGGCAGGCCACTCGGAACGTCTTCAAACGCCGTCGAGACGAAGGAAGAAAGCAATCTAGGGTTGGAAAAGGCTAGGGTTTGAGAGATAAAAGTAATGCGATTTTTGTATTGATTCGATTGGGAATAACCTCAATCGGCCTTAGCCTTTATATTTATAGGCCAGGGAAGATGTACCCCTTCACGAGTAGGATTACATGAGAACTCTTTACAAAAACCCTAATTCTACTCGGACTGTACAGACCAGACCGGTCTGACCGGTCGGCCCTACTGGTCAGACCGGTCGACCTCAGCAGGTGCCAAATTTGGCTGTCAACATATGCCCCCCTTGCTTTTTGGTGAGTTTCACAAGCCAAAAAGCAAGAACTATCCTGATGTACATGTTTTACACAGAGCATACAAGTCTAAAAATAAAACTAAGGGCGATATCCAATACCGGCCATCTTTGTCCTCACACACTTTGCCATACGCTAGGATAGAATTTCTTCAAGTATCTCCCATTGATAGCCCTGGGTAGACGTTCACCTTGCACCATCTCCACCATATACGAATTTCCGGAGATAACTTTGATAATCTTGTATGGTCCCTCCCAACTTGGCGACATTTGCCAAACTTATTGCTTTTCATCCCAAGAGGCAAAATTGTCTTCCAAACCAGATCCCCAACCTGAAAAGATTTAAGTTTTACTTTTTTGTTGTAAGCTCTGGCCACACGAAGCTTGTCTCTCTTAATCTCCTTCAAAGCCTTCAAATGCTTGTCGGTCACCCCATCAATATTATCCATCATCAAATCATGGTAATCAACAGTGGAGAGGTCATTTTGCTTTGCCAACCTATATGCGTCCAGATTTAGCTCAACGGGTAAAACGGCCTCTTGACCATACACAAGCTCAAAAGGAGTAACCTTAGTAGCACCATATCTAGATATACGATGATCCCACAATGCTTCGAATAACACTTCATGCCACCTCTTAGGATTTTCTTCTATCTTCTTTTTGACAAGTTTGATCAAAATCTTATTACTAGACTCGGCCTGCCCATTGGCCTGAGCATAGTATGGAGATGAATTGAGCAACTTAATCTTATAAAATTCGGCAAAGGCACGCACCTCTTTTGATATAAATGAAAAACCTTGATCCGTTGTCAAAGTTTGTGGAATGCCGAATCTATGAATAATATGCTCAGTAATAAACTCAATTACCTCCCTATGTGTCATATTCTTCAAAGGAACTGCTTCGGTCCACTTAGTAAAATAATCTATAGCAACTAACACGAAGCGATGCCCCTTTGAAGATGGAGGATTAATTTGTCCAATAAAATCCAACCCCCCAACCTCGGAATGGCCATGGTTTAATAATAGGATGCATCAACGCAGCAGGCATCAATTGCAAATCACCAAATCGCTGACATTCTTCACACCCTTTAAAATATCTAAAATAATCGGATAGCATGGTGGGCCAATAGAAACCCGCTCTTCTGAGTAACCACTTCATCTTGGGAGCCGATTGATGAGTACCACAAATACCTTCATGAACCTCACCCATAGCAACCCGAGCCTGATCCGAGTCTAAACATTTGAGAAGCAAATCTTCGGCAGTTCGACGATAAAGCTCATCGTCAATTAAAACATACTTGAAAGCCAAACACCGAATATTTCTCTCCGCACCACGACCAGGATCTCTCAAATATGACATAAAAGGGACCCTCCAATCCTGGGCTTCGGCCGAGATAATTGAACCATCTTTTTTGCCCGAACCAAAACCATCAGCAGCATCACCGGTCAGACCGGTCGCTGGACCGGTCAGACCGGTCAGGGCGGTCAGACCGGTCTCGCTGACCGGTCGGGCCGGTGTGTCCAGAACTAGAAACTCGGCTTTCGTTTGCATCGGCTTGCGAATGTTGAAATATTTTTTCGTAACATTATAGCCAGATGCTTGCTGAGCCAGAGTATTTGCCTTTCCATTCTCTTCCCTCGGTATATGTTTAATAATAAATTCATCGAAAGAGGAAATAATATCGAGGCATTTATCAAGATATGCATTTAGAGAACCATTATAGCACTGGTATACCTTGGATACTTGCTGCACCACTAGAAGAGAATCTCCAAAGGCTTCAACATGTTTCACACCCATGGATTGCAAGAATTCCAAGCCAAATAGAAGCGCTTCATACTCAACTTGGTTATTTGTGCATTCTTCTTCCAATCGGTTTGAAAACTCAAAAACGGCACCATTCGGAGAAATAAGAACAGCACCAATCCCTTGACCATCATCACAAACCGATCCATCAAAGTACAACTTCCATGGTGTGCAAGTAATATAGCCGACTTCTAGATCATGCTTGTCATTAATCCGATGCTCAACAATAAATCCGCTATAATTTGGCCTCTCATAGATTTTAAAGGTTCACAAGCCAAATCATATTCAACCAAAGCATAAGCCCACTTGCCGATTCTACCACTCAAAATCGGTTTTTGTAATATATGTTTGATCACATCGGTTTGACACACTACTATGCAAGTACTAGATAATAGATAATGCCTTAATTTGGTACAAGCTTAATAAAGAGACAAACACAACTTCTCAATAAATGTATACCTCGTCTCCGCATCAATAAGTCGTCGGCTTAGATATGTAATGATATACTCCTTCCCTTCGGTTTCTTGAGTCAAAACTGTCCCAATAATCTTGTCTTCAGTAGCCACATAAAGTCTGAAAGGTACTCCTCTCCTAGGTGCCTTGAGCACAGGTGGTGAAGACAAATAAACCTTGATCTTTTCAAAGACCTCTTGCCATTCTGCCCCCCAAGTAAATTCGGTTTCATTTTTTAACCGAAGAATAGAAGTAAGAGCATCAATATGCCTTATTACAAATAGTTTGCCAATTTTCTAGCTCCAATTGAAAAACTTCTAATTCGGCTTTTATCCGCTGATGTTGCAATTTTCAACCAGCTCAAGACCTCAAATACATGATCAAAGTCTTGAGAGCCCCTTGCAAACTGATCTGTTGCATAGAAACTTCATGAGGTAAATTATCATTTGCGAACACTTTGCCCCCCGAGTACTTAAATGTCGTCGAGCTCCATATTGCTGCTCTTTTGGTGTAGCCTCATGATCCACTAGCTCCTCATTGCCTTGTACCGAGAATGTTAGCGGCGTTTCTCCATCGCAAGAAACCGAAATAGGCATTGCCGATTGGGCTTTCTGTTCTGCTACAACCTCAACCGGTCTGACCGGTTGCTTTGGGCGGTCAGACCGGTTGCTTGTACCGGTCAGACCGGTCTCCTGAGGCGGTTCGACCGGTCGTGCTGGCTGGTCAACTGCTTTGACCCTCCATACCTTGCCTTGAGGAACCATTGGTCTGTAGTGGTTGGATTGTTTGTCCCTCAGCCTCTTGAACTCTTTTTTCCTTCTTCTCCTGAGCACGTAGACGTTGCAGCTTCCTTCTTTGAGTACGAGTCAACCCTGAATGACACCATCTTGGTTGAAAGTACTTTGATGTCGAGTTACTACTGCTGGCCTCATGATCATTAGCCATGATTGACCTTTGGATAGAAGGATTGACTGATTTACCAAAAACCATCGGCCCTGTACCCGCATCATTGACAACCACTTTGATATTGCCGATTTGCACAACATCATCAGCTTTAGCTTTCTTTGGATCAATAGTGAGTTGTACCTCTTCTTTCTTCTCCTTGACACGGTAAACCTGTCTCAGAGAATGAGCTTTGTCCGGCCTCTGATGAGACCGGTCTGACCGGTCAGTGGCGACCGGTCTGACTGGTGCAGGCTGTCGCCTCTGACTTGATTGGTTGGATCTCAATCGGTCATGCACTGGTCGTGCAACCTTGCCGAACACAGGCCTTCTGTGATCCTCCTCCTTGTGGTGAGATGGTAAGTATAGCATCGGATAACAATACATCCATATTCCTTCATGCCCCCATGTAGGACAAGAAAAACCCGATGCCGGTGACGCCCATGGCGTGGTAGTACACATCTTCTGAGGAGGGAATAATGTAGTGCTATCACCCCTACGCTTGCTGGATTCTCCCCTAGGAGAAGAACGCTTGCCTTCACGTGAAGGTGAACTTGGTTCTTTTTTTAGTGGCCGATCTTTTGGAACAGCCTTTGTGTACTTGTTCAGTAGCTGAGCAAAGGTGAGCTGCTTTGTAAAACTCCCACGCACCTTTGACTTATTAACCTTTCTAGTACCTTCTTCCGAGCGCTTAGGCTTGAAAGTTCTGGGCCGGCCTTTTGTCTGACCGGTCTGACCGGTTGAGGTGACCGGTCTGACCGGTCGTGCCTAGGCAGCAGGCTGACTCGTGTCTTGTGAGGAACTCTCTTGCCCTCCGGGTCTTGAAGCTTTGACAGTGATCTTCAGTGACTCCTTTCCATCAGGAGTCTTCTCCATCGTCACTTCCCTAGCCTGAATCTTGTCATTGATATTTTTCGGCCTTGGCTCACCAATGATAATATTTTTCCCTTTTGCTCCTTCGACTTGTTCCTGCCGAATGAGTACCTTGACATTATCCAAATCAATCGTATGGACAGGGAATGACATCTTTTCATCTTTTACCTCAGGCATTGCCAATCATCCTTCATTAACGTCCGATTGGATTTTTTGACGAAAGATATTGCAATCATTAGTTGCATGAGAAAAAGTATTATGCCACTTGCAATATGCATGCTGCTTTAGCTCCTCAAGTGGCGGTATGACATGTGACAACTTGATGTTTCCGCTTCTAAGCAATTCATCAAATATGCGATCACACTTAGAAACATCAAATGTGAAACGAACTTGTTCTTGCCGATTCTTCGGAATCCGCTTAAGCAATGAACAAGAACATGGCTTAGCATCTGATGGCCATATGAATTGAGCAAATTCCTTTTTCTCATCGTCCGAATCAGATTTACAATCAATATGTATGGACCGATGAGTATTATGGGCATCTTTTGCGTTCTGGAGTCTAAATTCTAAACCCAAGACTTTCATGTGTAAATAATTAACAGTGTGGTACTCAAACCATCAAAAGCCAAATCAGCCAATTTCTTTTCAGAAACTGTTAAATTTAAACATCGGTTGTCATGGTACTGCACACCACAGCCGGGTAGCGAAAGGCACCCACCCTAGCCCAGAGGGTGTGAACTCGGGGGTTAGCTAGTCTTAGTTCGATCTCACTCAAGAACACGATGAACACCGCGGGATTAGAGTGGTTCGGGCCGCCGGAGCGTAATACCCTACGTCCACTGTGTGTTGTATTGCCTTCCCGAGAGAGAGAGAGAGAGAGAGAGAGAGAGAGAGAGAGAGAAAGAGCTCGCGTGAGCTTGTCTAAGTGTCAAGAGCCTGTAGTGCGCAGCGAGCGCCTCCCTTTTATATCTCAAGGGAGGCGCGTACATGGCTGTTGGGTCCCCGACAGGTGGGCCCAACGATGTAGTATAAAATAATGTACTGTTCATACATTATGGCGTCGCAGGCAATGGAGATCTCTCTCCTGGAATCCCTTGCCTGCTCCTGGAGTCCCTCGTTCATCATGTCCAGGCGCTGTCTTGTCGGGACGATGCCAGACGTAACTAGTGGCGTCGCCAGCCACGTAGCTGAACGGGCTGTGTAGCTTGCGGCGTAGGCGGCATGATGGAAAAGTGCCGTGCCGTCGTATCCATTTAATGCTGCAGACGGGCTCTACGCGGGTGCGGCACAGGCGGCTGCACTTTGTACCTTGGTAATACGCGGTGCACAGTGAGGCCTGACAAAGGCTGTCCCGCGTGCCGCGGCGATAGAGCACGCCTCAACCATCCGCATTAAATGCGGTGGGTGGGCGAGTCTCCTAGCGGAGGACTCGCGCACGAGCGCACGCCCGTGCCTCCGGGACACGTGGCGGCTCCGGACCCCAACACGGTAAGGGGGGTCCGGATGGACGCAGGAGGTCCCGGACCCCTATGGGGGGTCCGAGGCCTCGGCTGTCAGCTCGGAGCTTCCCTTCCTTAGAGATACGTGGCGTCTCCGGACCCATCCTCAGGCGGGGAACGGGTCCGGGGCCGTTGGCCTGGTGAGGAAAGAGCCTGACCTGTGGGGCCTGGCTACTCCGTTCTTTGCGCGCAGTTACGGATAACTACGCGGGTCCTGCCTTGCTGCAGTAAGAGTGGGTATCCCTGCTACAGGGTACCGACAGTGGCCCCGGGCCCACCTTGGGGGAGGTACGAACCCGCAGGTGGGGCCACTACTGCGATTTGGCTCTGCATAGCTTGAAGCTTCTTGCTGCAGGGGTCTTGACCGGCTTTGACCATCCATCGGGTTGTTTGCTGCCTCATCACATCGCAACGGCTTATTGACTCATGGCCCCCCACGCACAGTGGTTCACCTAGTCACGCGCGCGACGCTCGGCATTGTTGCGGCCGGAGTAAACGGACCATTTACCACCGGCGCAGTTCCCGAAAAGCTCGGCCATGCCAGCGCTTAATACGCGCACGTCAGCTCAGCTTCCGCCTCGCTCCGCGCGCGCGGACGACGGTTCAGATCCAGTCTTTTCGCACCCTTGTTGGTTACCCGCTCACCCCGACAGGTGGGCCTAGGCCCCCATGTCATGGACTGGGCGATTAACACCAGGCGCGGGCGTCGCTTGGGTTCCGGCGACGGTTCCGAGGTGCGCCGGTTGAGTTAGGCTTTATAATGGGGCGAACCGCATTCCGCGGTTACTTGCCCGCATTCGCCTTTTTCCTACCAACCTTTGCGCCCTTTTGCCTTCGAGCTTTCGTTGCCCCTTTCTCCCCTACGCAGGCTGCTCCTCACTCCACCGAGAGATGGCGTCCCTTGTTCATCCCCGCCGCTTCCAGACCGAGGGAGAGTTGAACACAGTGCGCCGCCTGCTTGGATGGAGTGCTCAGGAGACCGGCTGGGGGGGGGGGGGGTCCGAGCAGGCTCGATTCCCCTTGGCAACCTCCGCGCCGGGGAGTTTGTGCTATTCACCTCGCACATCTCCACCAGCGTGGGACTGCCGATTTCTTCGTTCCTGCTGCTGCTGCTGGAAGACTTCGGCCTCCAACTTCAGCACGTGACACCCCACTCCCTCCTCCTGACGTCCATCTTCGTGCACTTGTGCGAGATGTTCGTGGGAGTGCGGCCCTGCGTCATCCTCTTCCGCTACTTCTTCATTCTGGTGAGGTCCGGACGGAGCATGGATGAAGTGGGGGGTACTACTTCCAGATAAGGAGTGACCTGCCGACTCCTTACATTCCCGGCCTCACTGGCGGAAAGTGGGAGGAGTGGCGCAGGGATTGGGTGGTCGCCACCACCGAAGCCAATGAGCGCCTCGCCCTGCCGACCGAGGGGCCCGCCTCCACCCGCGCAACCTGGAGGGCCAAGCCGTCCCTGCAGCCGGAATTCGATACCGTGCTGGGCAAGATCAGGTCGCTGGTGGAGAGCGGCCTCACCTCGTGGCACGTGCTTGGAGATTTCCTGAAGCGCCGGATCGCTCCCCTGAAGTAGCGGCCGCGTCCTGCGTGGAACTTCACCGGCCTCAACGACTGCAGCAGGACACACCGCGGGGAGGGGAGCGACCTGACCCAGGAAGCCTTGGAGGTCCTGGTGCGGAACGTGATGGGAGACGCCTTCATTCCGAAGAACCTGATCCTCCCTCAGTGCATAGTCCCCCTCTGCGAGGACCCCACGAGGGTGGCGGTGCTGGCTACCCTGCCAACTCTGGACGACGGGGGGCTGGCCCCACACCAGACTGGAGACGACCTGAACCGTGGGCTCCGGATCCCTGGTACCTCCGGGGATCAAGCTACACTGAGCGCCGCGGGGTCCGGCGCCACCACGAAGGGGAAGCAGGCCGCGGCAAGCAGCGCCGCCACAGCCGGTTCCAGCCAGGCACAGAGCAGCTCCGGTGCATCGTCGAGAGATGCAGGCCGGCGCAAGCTACTCAGGGGCGACGGGACCCTGGTCTCGGAGTCTGCCGCGAAGCGCCAGAGGACCTCCCGGGCCAGGGTAGCTCCCGGGCTGCCGGCCCTCGCGGGTCCTCTGGGGCGACTGCACCACCACCATCGCCGCCGAGGAATTCCTCCCGCCAGCAGCAACAGCAGCAGCAGCAGCAGCAACAGCAGCAGCAGCAGCAGCCGCAGGAGCAGCTGCAGCGGGCGTCGGAGCGGCCACAGCAGCAACAGGGGCAACCCCGGGTCATGCCCGTGCCGCAGCCACGGGGACAGCAGCAGCAGGAGCAAGCCCGGGTTGCGCCTGCATCGCAGCTGCAGGAGCAGCAGCAGCAACAGCAGCAGCTGCAGGAGAAGAGGCCGGGCTACCGAGGACGCTGGGTGCCCGGTACTTCTGGGTTAGTGTTATCCTGCTCTATTCCCTTATGCCAGGTGCTTTGCTTTTTGCTGAAGGCTTCTCCACTTTGTTGCCAGGGGTCGTCGCCCCAGCAGTTCTTCCACCATCGCCGGTTCGTCGGCTGGTACCCAGGCGTCCGCGGCCTCGGCGTCGACGGCGACGGCGACGGCTGGTGTGGGACCCTCAGGTACAGCGACCTATGCCAGCCCGGTGGTGCACGACGTGATGCTGACAGGCGCGTTATTTCCAGACTCAGCAGCACGCAATGCTGCAGCAGCGGAGGCACCTGTGGCGGAGGCAGCAGACGCAGCAGCGGCGGGGGCGCCGGTGCTGGGTGCAGCCGCGCCCGACGCAACGACGGCGGAGGCGCCGGCACTGAACGCAGCCACACCCGACGTGGCGGCGGCGGAAACACCGGTGCTGGGTGTTGCCGCACCCAACGCAGCGATGGCAGAGGCGCGAGCGCTGGGGGCATCCGCGCCCGGCACTGTGGCGGCTGAGATGCCGGCTCTGGGCGATGCTGCCCCTGACGCTGCGGAAGCGGAGGCGCCAGTGCTGGGCGCAGCCGCACCCGACGCAGCGGCGGCGGAGGCGCCGGTGCTGGGCGTAGCCGCACCCGACGCGGCGGCGGCGGAGGCGCCGGTGCTGGGCGCAGCCGCACCCGACGCGGCGGCGGCGGAGGCGGCGCCGGTGCTGGGCACAGCCGCATCGCCGGTGCTGGGCGCAGCCGCATCCGACGCACCGGCGGCGGAGGCGCCGGTGCTGGGCACAGCCGCACCCGACGCGGCGGCAGCGGAGGCGGCGGAGACAAGTGCTGCAGCAGAAGCCCCCACCTCTAGCTCCAGTCCTGTTGCAGAGGAGGAGTTGGAGGTGGTCTTTGGCAGGCGGCTCCTGCATCTCCAACTCCCGGAGGAGGATGTGACTCCCCTCCCCCAAGTGTTGTTTCAGGTCCGGCGGTCGATCGAGGAGGCAACCTCCTCCGCCGAGGCAGCCTTCCGACGGGAGTGGACTGCTCTGGAGAGTGAGCGCCAGTGCATCTCCGACTGGCACACCCGCCTGGAAGCGTATACGAAGGCTGAAGCCTCCCGTGCTGCGGAAGCTCTGTCGAAGCTCAAGGCGGACCAAGAGGCCTACCGAGCCAACCTTAAGAAGGTGTTTGACCGGGAGTTCGCAGTGTCGAACCGAGAGAAAACCTTGGCGCAGCGGGAGAAGGATTTCGCCCTGGAGGTTGTTGGCTTCGCGGCTCAGCGGTGCGACCTCGAGACTCGCCTCGCGGCTCAGCAGTCCGAGCTGGAGACTCGCAGCAAGGACCTCGAGGTCCGGTGGCAGGAGCTCGACGTCTTCTCTGCGACTCTGCAGGGATGGCGCGAGCAACTGCAGGAGAGAGTCAGCCAGCTGACTGTCGACGAGGCAGATTTGGAGGAGGGCCGGAAATCCCTCGCCAAGCAGGAGGCCCACGCCACCGTCATAGAGAAGGAACTCGGGCGCCAACGAGACTCGCTCAAGAAGTTGAAGGAGCGGGCGGAGCAGAGGGAGGCTGAACTCGAGGAGAGGTCCCGCGAGCTCGAGGAAAGGTCCCGCGAGGTGGAGGTGGCCAAGGCGGCTCTGGACACCCGGGTGCGAGAGGCGGTCCAGGAGGCGGTCCGAAAGCACCAGGAGGACCAGCGCGCGGGAGCCCAGCGGATCGCTGACTGGGCGGCCGAAGCGAGCCTCGCACTGGTGCCATTTGGAATGAGCCCAATCCAGGTGGCGGAGCCGCCAGCTTCGATAGCTGACGCCCTCCCAGTGCTGAGTTCTGCTTCGGATAGGCTCCATCGTCTGGAGCCAGTCCTTGCTGGTCAGCTTGAAGTCGAGGGTTGCGAGCTGATCCGGATGGTGGCGGAGCACATCCTGACCTGCCTCCGGAGCCATGACCCGGCCATGTCGCTGGCGCCCGTGGTCAATGGCCCTGTAGCGGAGATGGAGGCCGCCGCTCGGGACAGCGTGCGAGAGGTCGTCGACTTCGTTGCCGCCTACTTCAAACGGGAACCTGCGGACCCTTGAGCTTGGCATTGTATCTTTTTCCTTTTGCACTATGTAACAAACATTGTACTAGCTGAAATTTTTTGAAATAGAAGAAACTTCAACTTAGCTGTTTGTTAGTTGCTGATTTGCGGTATACATCACCCCGGCACCCTGGCCCCCTGGTGGATAGGTTCAGTTGATTGGACCTGTCTGCCACGTGAGCCGTAGAAGATACTCCGGACCTCCTTGGGCATAGGGCTGCATAGTTTGTAAGACGAGCAAGCGCCTTGTTCCCTGTGTAGCGTACAGAACTACAGGGAGAAGAATCAAATTCACTTATACAGTAGCAATGATACTGCAACTTAGCTGTTTGACGCATGCAGAATCCATTCATGATGTCTGGGACGAAGTGGATGCTCCGGGCCCCCTGGGAGATAGACTCAGTTGTTTTGAGTCTGTCTACCATTGAGACTGGACCTTGATCTGCATGAAGGGTTTGAAGCGGATGCTAGGACCCCCTGGTAGGTAGGCTCAATGGTTTGAGGCTGGCTACCACCAGTCAGGACTTAACCTGTGTACCACTTCAAATTTACAGCTTAGTAGCAGGCCCGCGGGACTCATCCCTGACTAGTGCCAGGCTGGTACAAGGTCCGGGGCTCTAGATGCGCAGGTCCAGGTTGCTCAGTGCTTGTTACAGAGTGGTGAAGTGCGTAGGCTTAGGGTACGGAACCAGGCTAAGGCGCTACACAGGGCTCCGGACCACTTCAGGAAACAGCATGATCTTTCCGGACCTGGCTTCATCGCCCCAGGCCTCTCGTAGCAGTGGGCAAGGTCACTTTGTTGTACTCGATCCTTTGAGATATAGGACTGGACATGCCGTGTTGGACTTAGGAAACCAACTCTTGAGCTGGAACGGGGTCCGGGCCCTTAATTACCCGGCTCCAGGTACTAGAGTACTCGTTACAGGGTGGTGGAGTGTGTAGGCTTTTGGGTACGGAACCAGCTAAGCGGCTACACAGGACTCCGGACCACCCCAGGAAACAAGCACCCGCTCTCCAGAGTAGGTCCCTAGGGGTCTGGACTCATCTCCAGCAGCAAGAGGGTCCGGATCTGTATGGCAGTCCAGCAACTCAATTCAGATCTTAGTTGTAGCAACAAGAGTTGAGGTCCCCGCGGGGGTTAGAAAGGTGAAAACTTCGAGAATCGAAATGCGAAAATTAACTTGACACAAAGACAGAACTAGGAGAAAATCTTTCCTTTGCAATCTTGATGTACATGGCTTGCGCAATGGATGCCAGAGGACGGGTTTATGAGGTCGGACCTCTACCGTTCTGAGCCGCGCGTTAGCCGACGGTGCGATGGATGCCAGAGGTCGGGTTTACGAGGGTGGCCCCCAACCGCTCTAGGCCGCATGGTAACTCTATCTTATTACAAAGGAAAAGTTTATTTTCCCGCTCTGCCTCGGTGTAAAACTTACACAGATGCTCTATGTTCCATGGGTTGGGCAGCGGCACTCCATATTCTGTGCCGAGGCGAACGCATCCAGGCCGGCATACCTCTGTAACCCTGAAGGGCCCTTCCCAGCCGGGGGAAAGTTTGTGGAGCCCTGCTCGGCTCAGGATCCGTCTGAGGACGAGGTCGCCAGCCCGGAGCTCCCTACTGTGCACGAACCATTGATGATAGCGCCGGAGCGCCTGGTTGTAGCGTGCATTTCGGATTGCTGCTCGCCACCTTCGCTCATCAACGAAGTCCACGTTGTCACACCGCAGCTATTCCTGCATGGATTCGTCAAAGGCCTGGACCCGTGGTGAGCCCAGGTGAATTTCTGGGGGAAGGCATGCTTCAGCCCCGTAGACCAGGAAGAACGGAGTCTCCCCGGTGGCTCGGCTGGGTGTGGTCCGGTTGCCCCATAGTATGCATGGAAGCTCGTCAACCCATTTGGCACCATGCTTCTTCAAGCAGTTGTTGGTGCGGGTCTTGAGTCCCCTGAGGATCTCTGCATTCGCTCTCTCAACTTGTCCATTGCTGCGGGGGTGTGCTACGGACGCAAAGCATATCTGGATGCCGATGTCCTCACAGTACTCTTGGAAGAGTCTGCTTTTGAATTGGGTCCCGTTATCCGCGATGATACGGTTTGTGACGCCAAATCTGCACACAATGGACCTGAGGAATGCGACTGCTGATTTCTTAGTCATATTCACCACAGGGGTAACCTCCGGCCACTTGGTGAACTTGTCGATGGCGACATAGAGGAACCGGTACCCGCCGACAGCCCGGGGGAATGGCCCCAGGATATCCACACCCCACACAGCGAATGGCCATGAGGGCGGAATCATCTGCAGAGCTTGAGCCGGGGTGTGTATTTGCTTTGCATGGAATTGGCATGCTTTGCAGGACCTTACCAGCTCAGCCGCATCCTGGAGTGCTGTTGGCCAGTAGAAGCCATGCCGAAAGGCCTTGCCAATAAGGGTGCGAGAGGAGGAATGACTTCCGCACTCGCCTCCATGGATCTCCGCGAGCAACTCGCGGCCCTCTCCCTGGGAAATGCACCGCATGAGGAAACCGTTGGCGCCACGGCGGTAGAGATCCCCTTCTACCACCGCGTAGCGTTTAGCCAATCGGACTATGCGCTCAGCGGACACATCGTCATCAGGGAGGATGTTATCTTTCAGGTAGTCCCGGATCTCGAAGATCCATGCATCGGGAGCTCCCTGAGTGGGTGGGGATGGCTCTGTGAGGTCACTAGGATCCTCAACAGAGCACACGGCCCAGGTCGGGCAACATAGGTGGAGTGCTGCCGGGACCGCTGGCTTCGAGGTGCTAGCTTGATCCCCTTCACCCAGCTCGGCAGGCTGGGCGGTAGGTCTCAGCAGCCGTCTTTCGAAGACACCCTCGGGCACGGATGCCCAGGTAGATGCTCTCGCAGAGAGATCATCTGCTGCTGAGTTGTGCTCGTGGGGAACGTGTTGCAGTTCCAAGGCGTCGAAGTCCTTCTCGAGCTTCCTCACGTGTATGAGGTATGCCGCGAGCTGGGGATTGTTGCAGTTGTAATCCCCTCGGACCTGCTTGATGATTAGCTGGGAGTCTCCCTTTACTAGAAGCTGCCGCACCCCCAATGAGAGGGCTTGCGTCAGGCCAAAGATCAGAGCTTCGTACTCCGCCATGTTGTTGGTGGCCTTGAACTCAAGGTGCACCATGTACTTCAACTGATCTCCGTTTGGGTCGATGAGGACCACACCAGCTCCGGCCCACTTTTCGCGGGCGGACCCGTCGAAGAAGAGTGTCCAGTGGGGCTCGGTGAAGACTAGTGCCCTGATTTCCGGCTCCGGGGGTCCAGCGTTGACGACCGGACCCCAGAATTGCTTGGGGAAGAAGTCCACTCCGCTATGAAATCAGCCAGGATCTGGCTCTTGACTGCATGGCATGGCTGGAAGTCCAGTTGGAACTCGGCCAGCTCTGCCGCCCACTTGGCGATATTGCCTGTGGCGTTGGAATTGTGCAGGATCGCTCTTAACGGGTAAGAGGTCACTACGACAACTCGGTGTGCCTGAAAGTAGTGGCGCAGTTTCCTGGACGCAATAAGTATTGCATAGATAAGCTTATGCGTCTCAAGATACCTGGCATTCGCCTCGTGGAGGACTTCACTGACATAGTAAACTGGATTTTGGACGGTCCGGACCCTGGTTACCGGGTCCGCTCGCCCTTATCCACCACATCAGGTCCTTGGGCCCCCAGCGGCCCTGGGTTCCCACTGGCACAAGGCTCCTTCGGACCCCCTTGTGCGGGGTCTGGGGCTTCAGGCAGAGGTGAGGCTGACGGGCCCCCGTGTCCGGGGTCCGGCTCACCATCTTTGGCCGGGGAGACCCTGGTGTCCCCCTGGCGAGCTTGCTCCGTCCTTTCGGCGACCAGCACCATGCTGACTGCCTCCGCAGACGCAGCAAGATACAGAAATAACGGCTCACCGGGTTCTGGAGCCACCAATACTGGCAGCGAGGTGAGGTGCCGCTTCAGTTCCTGGAAGGCCTGTTCAGCCTCTTCGGTCCAAGAAAATGGACCGGACCTCCTCAATAGTTTGAAGAAGCGGAGGGCCCTCTCAGCCAGCCTCGATCTGAAGCGGCTAAGAGCAGCGAGAGATCCAGTAAGCTTCTGGACGTCCTTGATGCGGCCAGGAGGCCTCATTGCTTCGATCGCCTTGATCTTGGCTGGGTTTGCCTCGATGCCTCGATGTGAGACCAGGAAACCCAGCAGCTTCCCTGCTGAGACGCCGAAGATGCACTTCTCGGGGTTCAGCTTCGTGCGCGTGGTGCGGAGCCGGTCGAAGACGAGGGACAGGTCCTCCACTAGTGTTGACCCTACCTTAGTCTTGACCACAATGTCATCGACATAAACCTCAACAATATCTCTAATAAGATTACAGAAGGTTTTGTTCATAGCTCGTACAAACATGGGTAAGGCATTCCTTAGACCATACGGCATGGCAATGTAGCAATAAAGCCCATCTACTGTTACAAAGGCAGTATGCTTCCTATCCTCTCTAGACATCTGAATCTGGTGGAAACTAGAGTATGCATCTAGGAAAGACAAAAGGTCACACCCGGAGGTGGAGTCCACGATCTGATCGATACGCGGAATAGGATAGGGGTCTCTAGGACATGCCTTGTTGAGGCTGGTGTAGTCGATGCACATCCGAAGCTTCCCGTTGGCCTTTGGGACGACGACCGGATTGGCCAACCACTCGGGGTGGTGGACCTCCTCGATGAAGCCGGCGTGTAGGAGCTTATGGACTTCTTCGCGGATGAAGTTCTGTCACTCCACGGACTACTTCCGAGGCTTCTGGCGCACCGGCGTGGCATCGGGGTAGATCCTCAGATTGTGCTCGATCACTTCCCTGGGGATCCCGAGCATCTGTGATGGTTCCCAGGCGAACACGTCGACATTTGCCCGGAGGAAAGCGATGAGCGCGTCTTCCTATTTCTCCTCCAGGTTCCCCGCGATGCGGGTGGTCTTGGTGGAGTCCGCTCCAATTTGCACCGTCTTCACGGGAACATGGTCCGGATCGGACGGTTGGACCTTGGGAGCCTTTGCAGGCGCCTTGGGTTGCGAGGTGGATGGATCCTCCTCGGAACGTGCAGCCTCTGCCGCCAGAGCATGCAGTCTCTCAACTGCAGCGACAGCAGCGGTGTGGTCGCCCTGCACGGTGAGGACTTCCGCAGGGGTAGGCATCTTCAAGACCAAATAACCGTAATGAGCAACGGCCATGAAGCGGTAGAGTGTCGGTCGGCCATTGATGGCGTTGAACGGGAGGTTCACCTCCGCAACATCGAACAGAACGCTCTCTGTGCGGAAGTTCTCCTCGGTCCCGAACGTGACCGGCAATGTGATGCTCCCCAGAGGGAACACCGGGTGTGGGCCCACTCCAGAGAATGGGCGAGAGGGAGTCAGCTTGGACTCCGGGATCTGCAGCTGCTTGAACGCTGCATAGCTGATGACATTGAGGCCAGCCCCACCGTCAATCAGCACGTGATAGAGCCTTACGTTGGATATGACAGGAGCGGTGACTAGAGGTAGTACACCAGCTCCGGCCATATTCTCTGGGCAGTCGGATGGCCCGAAAGAGATGGTGGTGTTCATCCACCTCTGGTGCGGCGCCGCCTTCGGGACCCCCGGCTTCACCGAAAGGACCTCCCGGCGAAGGGTCTTCACGTCCCTTTGGGAGACAAGCTCCCAGGTTCCGCCGTACATTACGTACAGCTTCTTGCGGCGGTCGCCGTTGTCGGAATCGGAGTCGTCGTCGTGGTAGACGCCCTTCATCTCTCGAGCGGGGGATTGGTACCCCAGCTCCTTCTCCCCGGCCGCGGCCCCGCTGTCGGAGGCCTTCTCCTTGTCGGCCCGCTGGCGAGGAGGGGGTGAGCCGTCTTTGGAGGACTGCTCACGCCGCCCACTGACCCACTTCGCGAGCTTCTGGATCTCGCGGCAGTCAGCGACGCTGTGGCGAGTGGTGGGATGCACTGGGCATGAACCTCCGCTTCCACCTTGCGGGCGAGGGCGTTTGCCATGTGCATTCTGGCCCCCAGCCGTTGCTGCCGCAGCCTGCGCCGCCGCTGGCGCTGCTGCTGCAATGATTGGTCCGCCAGATTGCGGTTCCCCGCGATTCCGGTTCTTGTTCTTCTTCTTCTTGCCACCGCCCTGAGCGGTAGCACCGGAGTCGCCAGCCTTGGCGTCTCCGTCTTGGGGGGCTGAGTGCCATGCATGGCCCTCAGCGGCCCTGGCACACTTGTCTGCCAGGGAGAAAAGCGTAGTGACGCTTTCCACCTCGTGCGTCGCCAGCTTCTCGAGCATCTTCTCGTCACGTACCCCCTGGCGGAAAGCAGTGATAATAGATGCATCTGAGATACGAGGAATGGTACCCCGTACCTTGGTGAAGCGCGAGATGAAGGCCCGGAGCGTTTCTCCGGGTTTTTGCCTCACGGCGTGAAGGTGTGCCTCCACACCATGCTGCTGGTACGCGCTGGCGAAGTTCGCTGTGAACCTCGCACAGAGCTCTTCCCAGGACTGGATCGTCCCAGGTGTGAGGTTCATGAGCCAGGTCCGGGCTGGCCCAGACAAGGCTACATGAAAGTAGCTTGCCATGACGACGCCGTTACCACCAGCCGCTGTGATGGCGGTAACGTACACCTGCAGAAACTCCGACGGGTTAGTGGTACCGTCATACTTTTTCGGCAGGTGGGGGCGGAACTTGGATGGCCATGCCACTGCGCGGAGGTGCTCCGCCAGCGCAGCGCAGCCCACCCCAGCAACTGGTGCGCCTGGCTGTATCCGGGCGTTCACCGGGGGCTTGGGTGCCACCACGTCCAAGTCGGCATTGAGGTTGCGGCCCTCAATGTTAAGACGGCGCTCTCACGCCCTCTCGACGGAGATGCGGGCATCCTCTCCCGCGCGCCGGCGGTTGAACTCCGCCCGCAGGTCTTCTGTTCGTGCACCCCTCATGGTAGGGGAGCGCACGGACGCCGACACACCGCCCTGATGCTGGCGGTAAGGTACCACCGCGTTGCCGGGCGGAGGTCGTTGCCCAGTCCTTGCAGAACTGGGGGAGGCCTGAGCCAGGTGGAGGAGACGGTCAATGTCATCCCGCCAATGCTTCAGGGCGTCTGGCGAGGCTATTTCAGCCAGGGGGTTGCGAAGCAACTCCCTAGCCGCTGCCAGCGCTCCGCCGCTCGCAGCTTGTGAGGGGGCCCTTGATGGGCGCCCTGACTCTTGCCGGCGAGCAGCGCGCGCCGCCGCCGACGATGGCTGCTCCGCAGATACAGTTGCCCCTAGAGCAGGAACACGAGGGGCGTGTGGCATGGAGGACGCCACACCCTCCGTCATCTCTACGTCGTCCACACGAACCATGGGGACGAGGAAGAGATGAACTGCGACCAGCTGCTTCCCCTACCTGGCGCGCCAAATGTCGTGGTGCTGCAAACCACAGCCGGGTGGCGGAAGGCACCCGCCCTAGCCCAGAGGGTGTGAACTCGGGGGTTAGCTAGTCTTAGTTTGATCTCACTCAAGAACACGATGAACACCGTGGGATTAGAGTGGTTCGGGCCGCCGGAGCGTAATACCCTACGTCCACTGTGTGTTGTATTGCCTTCCCTAGAGAGAGAGAGAGAGAGAGAGAGAGAGAGAGAGAGAAAGAGCTCGCGTGAGCTTGTCTGAGTGTCGAGAGCCTGTAGTGCGCAGCGAGCGCCTCCCTTTTATATCTCAAGGGAGGCGCGTACATGGCTGTTGGGTCCCCGACAGGTGGGCCCAACGATGTAGTATAAAATAACGTACTGTTCATACATTATGGCGTCGCAGGCAAAGGAGATCTCTCTCCTGGAATCCCTTGCCTGCTCCTGGAGTCCCTCGTTCATCATGTCCAGGCGCTGTCTTGTCGGGACGATGCCAGATGTAGCTAGTGGCGTCGCCTGCCATGTAGCTGAACGGGTTGTGTAGCTTGCGGCGTAGGCGGCATGATGGAAAAGTGTCGTGCCGTCGTATCCATTTAATGCTGCAGACGGGCTCTGCGTGGGTGCGGCACAGGCGGCTGCACTGTGTACCTTGGTAATATGCGGTGCACAGTGAGGCCTGACAAAGGCTGTCCCGCGTGCCGCGGCGATAGAGCACGCCTCAACCATCCGCATTAAATGCGGTGGGTGGGCGAGTCTCCTAGCAGAGGACTCGCGCACGAGCGCGCGCCCGTGCCTCCGGGACACGTGGCGGCTCCGGACCCCCACGCGGTAAGGGGGGTCCGGATGGATGCAGGAGGTCCCGGATCCCTATGGGGGGTCCGAGGCCTCGGCTGTCAGCTCGGAGCTTCCCTTCCTTAGAGACACGTGGCGTCTCCAGACCCATCCCCAGGCGGGGAACGGGTCCGGGGCCGTTGGCCTGGTGAGGAAAGAGCCTGACCCGTGGGGCCTGGCTACTCCGTCCTTTGCGCGCAGTTACGGATAACTACGCGGGTCCTGCCTTGCTGCAGTAAGAGTGGGTATCCCTGCTACAAGGTACCGACATCGGTTTTTGATATCTTTAAACCTTCAGAAGTAATCCGTAGCAGGCTCATCTTGGCCTAGCCTAACCGATGCCAAATCCAACAGTTTAGCTTCATTGTGCCCATTATAAAAACGATCATGAAACTTACGTTCCAACTAATTCCAAGATTGAATAGAATTCGGGGCCAATGAAAAAAACCAAGAAAAAGCGGTTCCAGTCAAAGATAATGAAAATAAGCGAATGCGCAAAGGCTCATGAAAACCAACTTTTCCCAGTTGTAAGATATATTGGTCAATGTGCTCCCAAGGTGCTTTATTATCATCACCACTAAATTTCATAAAATCAGGAACACACCAACCAGCAGGAAAAGAAACTAAATCAAATTAAGGAGGATATGGCTTTTGGTATAATGTAGAATTACCTATATCCACACCGAATTTAGTTTTCCTCGCACTAGCCGGATCCTCTTTTAACCTAGCGGGATCGGCTTTGCATCTACCACTCATGGATGCTTGTGCTACAGAAGTAAGATGATGTTCTATAGGATTATCTTGTACCATCTTCTGAACCGAACTTATCGGTGCATGCCCCGCAGAATTTTCATGTACATTAACAAAAATCGGTTCATGTGGAGAACCAGATTCTTGTGAAGGAGAAGGCTGCATACAATTTGTCATCTCATTGGTTCGGCTAAGAATTGCCGAGCAAAGAGTAGACATGTTCAGTGTAGATGTTACTGGGCTGACCACCATCGCACCCGTCTGACCGGTCTGACCGGTCCAGCCGCATTCGGCTGTACCAGCTGCAATGATGATGTTTGCCCTGCAAAATAGTTCGTCAGCATGCCATATAGTGGTTCTTGAACAGATGCTGGCGTAGCCGATGAATTAGCAGTTTGGAAAGCACAATTATCATCTATGGATTTGCCTTTTTTCATGATATCTATTTGATCTTTTAAATCATCCATGGGCTTATATATATCAGCAATTTTCTTATCCATAATAGATGATAATTTTCTAAACAAGTCGGAAGATGAAGTGCTTACATTGCTTATTACATCGACCTGCTTATTCTTGAGAGTGAAGGAAGGCATCACAAAGTCTTGAACCCTTGTGACCTGGCCTTGCTGATTTTTCTTGAATCCCTTCAAGAATTGTGCTTTGAAGTGCTCCCTGACCACCAAGTACTCTTGGCGCTCCTCCTCGCTGAGTTCCTCGATAGATGTGGAGATGTTGCCTTCGTCGAGGTCGGTGATGACGCCCATCTTCTTTGAGAATTAGATTAGATCGGTTTAAAAACCAGATTAATCTATCCCCAGCGGAGTCGCCAAAAAGTGTGTTGACACAGAATTGCGCCAAACACACCTGAATGCGCTAGAACGCGCGACGATCGTCAAAATGATCAACACAGCGAAAACCCTGGGCGGACTGGTCTGACCGGTGCAGGCAGGGAACTCGCGAAGACCTAGAACAGCGAGCTCGGGAGGGACCCCGTCGGAGCTCGTGATCGTAGGGTTGCTCTGAGGTCGGCAGGCCACTCAGAACGTCTTCAAACGCCATCGAGATGAAGGAAGAAAGCAATCTAGGGTTGGAAAAGGCTAGGGTTTGAGAGATAAAAGTAATGCGATTTTTGTATTGATTCGATTGGGAATAACCTCAATTGGCCTTAGCCTTTATATTTATAGGCCGGGAAAGACGTACCCCTTCACGAGTAGGATTACATGAGGACTCTTTACAAAAACCCTAATTCTACTCGGACTGTACAGACCAGACCGGTCTGACCAGTCGGCCCTACCGGTCAGACCGGTCGACCTCAGCAGGTGCCAAATTTGGCTGTCAACAGTCACTGTGTCACATCATAGTAAAGAAGTGGAATGAGAACGGAATGGAAATGTTTGGTTTGTATGTTATGGAATGATAATTTGATCTACCATGTGTGCTCTAGATGCTATAGCGAACCTAGTTGGTACTCGAATACTAAAATTGAGCTAAAATATTGAAAGTAAGGATTTACTACTAGTAGCTTTTCATCAAAACCAACTCTAGAGCCAAAAAGCTTTGCATGTCTAGATATTGGGCTAAGTATACCCATAGTCGGGCAAACCTTGCTGAGTATTAGTATACTCAGGGTTGTTGTTGTAACCCTTCTAAGCAGGTTGTTTCCCTGCTGATTTCGAGGAGGTCTGTGCGTCCTGGATTGGACAACCACTTCCTCCTGGGAGGACCATCGAGTGGGCCCCGTCTTCTCCGTGAAGTTCGGGCAGGTTGGCATCACATCGGTGGGCAGGATGTGGAGCTCACCTTGTATCGTCGTTCGTAGTTACCGTATTGTACTTTGAACTCTGTTTTAAACTTCCGCTGTGTGTTTGAACTATGTCGTTTGTATTCAAAACTTTTATGTAAGATCAGTGTGGTAAATTAATTTGAAAATCTCTGTATGCTTGTATCACCTGTGCTCGTCTTCGTGCGAGCCTTCTAGTGCAATTGTGATCCTGGAGTACAGTAGTTTAATCGGGAATTACCCGATGGACTGCCGGATTACACTGAGTATAGTAGTTTAATCGGGAATTACCCGACGGACTGCCGGATTACACTGATTTAAGTGTGTGGTAACTTGATTATTCATTAAGATGATAGTTAGCATACTTAAGCCAGTTTAATTTGGGCGGATCAGCTACAGCTGGTATCAGAGCTCTAAATTGCACTAGGGGTGATTACTGGCGTGCTTAATTATGTTAAGTAACTCTTACCTTGCAAAGATTTTGGGTTTTTCGAAAAGTTGATGCTAGATGCGCTAAGGAATAGGATAGATAGTTCGTATGCCCTAACTATGTTACATGAGTTAGGTGGCATCTAAGTATCTATTTTATTCCAGCACTTCGAGCTTTTACTTTTTGCTAAACCTTACTTCTTGCACAATAACGACGCACCTACGCTAAGGTAAGCAAGGTAAGTATTCTTGGTAGTCCTTTAGAATAGCCCACGTGTTTCATACGTGCGCGGGTCCCGTATGATGAGTATACGAGGAGGTGATAAGGCTCAATTCAAACGAGCCTGTCATTATCTACCGCCTGATATGGAGTGCGGATTTCATACCGTGTGATTGTAATCACGGTCATCTTGTAAGGCAATGTTACGAGATGTAAACCTGTCATGCGGTTGGCCATGACCGTGACCCTTGGGACACGTCTACCCCTGGATGTCCCGTAAGGCGAGTTTACGGGAAGTGAATATGTTATTATGACGTATGCAGTGCTGCCCATTCAGCGTCAAACGTTTGGGTGCCATCTCTATAGTGGATGGTAATGTATGTGTGAATATGTGGGAAACTGCATATGCGTTACCCGTGTGGCGTAGGACATATGGGGGCCGTTCATGAGTGCTGGCACGAAGGGTCCAGAAGTGGTTATATATTCTGTGTTCTTTTGCAGGTAACTAACCACATTAAGCGCGCTATGAAATCCTTGATCGTAGAAACGACTAGTCTATATATAGGGAGAGTACGTAATTGTGCCACCGGTCGTCCTCGTATACCCTATGTTGGTATTTGTTTGGTGAGAAATGATAGAATGTGCATGCATCTTGCATATTTAAGTTTGGGTTTGATCGCCTTGTTGTTTATTGTTGTGCTTCAGTAAAAATTTATTTATGTTTTTGTACAAAAATTATTTCTGCGGGTACTTGAAAATTTTGAAACTCTAGTGATGAGCTGTGCATTGGATGTCTGCGAATCTGAAATTCTGTTTGAGCAATGTTCAGTACCGTATACGTTGGAACTACTATGCACGGAACTTGTGCAACTTTGAGTTACCAATCTGCGGCTCAAGTCGCGTAGATGCGGTTGCAGCCGAAGCAAGTCTTTTTATTTTTTTCCCTTGGTGAACCATATCGCGAGGGAAATGATTCATGTCATGTGTTCATATTAGATATGCACATTCTTTATTTGCATGAATTAGTCCTGATAGCGGAATGGCTAACCAAGGGGTGGTTATTTTGCAGATGGGTGATAACCACACTGCCAACCATGAAAATGAGAATCACGGAGCACAGCCACAACCACCTCCCTCTTTAGCTCAAGCTATTGCGGCTCTTATCGTCGACCGCAATGAGCAGACTGAGTTGATGAGGCAACTGGTGCAAGCCAATGCCGGCACAGGTCGACACGCTCCCCCGCCACCACCAGCAGAAACTGACTATGTCGGTTTTCTAGCCACCCAGCCACCTCTGTTCCATAAGGCCGATAATCCCCTTGAGGCAGATGCTTGGATTCGCACCATCGAAGACAAGTTTGGCATCCTCAATTGCACAGAAATGGACAAAGCTGCCTTTGCAGCGCAATAGTTGAGAGGCCCAGCAAAGATATGGTGGGTCAATCACAAGGCTCTACTCCCCGCCAATACGCGTCTTACTTGGAATGAGTTTGTGGCGGCTTTCAGAGCCCACCACATCCCTACTAGCTTGATGCGAAGAAAGATGACAGAATTCCTAACCCTGAAGCAAGGGAGCAACACCGTTCTCCAGTATGCTCAAACCTTCAATCAGCTATCCCAGTATGGCGGTTTCCATGTGGATACTGATGAGAAGAGGCAGGATTGCTTCAGAAGGGGACTCAGCACAAAACTTCAGGGCAAGCTAGCTCTCATTACTTGCGACAACTTCACTGAGCTAGTTAATAAGGCCATCACCCAGGAAGATGCCACGCTAGCGCACAAAGCTGACAAGAAAAGGAAGGCACCGGTGGGCTCCTCCAGCAATGCACCGCAGAGGTACAAACTGGTTCAGACGGGAACTCAGCAGGCTTCAAACCATCCTCCGTAGCAGGGTCGTTGGGTCGTTAGACCACCACAGCAATAGCAGCAGTGGGCATCACATCTCCCGACACAGCAGCAGAGACCTCTAGTGCTACAAGCTCCACGCTCCAACAACTACCCCTATTACAATTGTGGTAATCTGGGGCACTTCGCACGTGACTGCCGCATGCCACCTCGGCAGAATAACTACAAGACTCTTGCGCCGGGTCAAGGTTCCAGCCAGAAGGATCAGAAGAAGAAGATTGTACCTGCCAAGATTGGTCGCGTGAACTACACCACCCTGGAAGATATTCGTGAAGGCACTCAAGTGATGGCGGGTATGTTCTCCATTAACCACTGCCCAGCTATTGTGCTATTTGATTCGGGAGCATCCCATACATTTATTAGTGAAGCATGTGCGGCACGACTTCACTTACATGTAACATGTCTGGAGAGACCATACATTATTCAGACACCTGGCTCCCAATTAAATACCGGCCAAGTAGTTCGAAATGTTCCCCTTAACTTGGGAGGAAAATTTTTTCCGATCACTCCCATTGTCCTTCCAAGTCAAGGAATAGATGTCATACTTGGAATGAATTGGATGAAAAGGAACGGCGCTATCATCGATACCTCTTCTCGCATTTTTCAGTTAAACTCTTCCACATATGGTCCTATGGATATTCATCTTTCCCATCACGAAATTCCAACAAGAGCAGTATACCATCTCAAGGCAAAAATCTTAGAAGAAATTCCTGTGGTTTGTGAATACCCCGATGTGTTTTCGGAGGACTTACCAGGCATGCCTCCAGATCAGGATATTGAATTTGTCATTGAGTTACAGCCTGGCATAGCACCCATATCTAGAAGGCCATATAGAATGACTCCAAGTGAGTTAGCTTAATTAAAGGTCCAGTTGCAAGAGTTGCAAAATAAAGGTTTCATTCGACCGAGCACCTCACCTTGGGGTTGCCCGGCTCTGTTCGTAAAGAAGAAAGACCAAGGGTTAAGGTTATGTGTAGATTATCGACCTCTGAATGCGGTCATCATCAAAAACAAATATCCACTTTCTTGTATTGACCTTCTTTTTTATCAGCTAGCTAGAGCCAAAGTATTCTCAAAAATGGATCTTCGATCTGGCTATCATCAAATCAAAATCAAACTGACAGATATACCAAAAATAGCTTTCTCCACCCGTTATGGTCTTTATGAGTATTTGGTTATGTCCTTTGGATTGACCAATGCTCCTGCTTACTTCATGTACCTCATGAATTCGGTATTCATGCCGGAATTAGATAAGTTCGTCATGGTATTCATTAATAATATCTTGATCTACTCCAAAAATGAGGAAGAACATGCTTTATGCCATATTCAGCAAGTGTGACTTCTGGCTGACGGAAGTTCCATTCCTAGGTCATATCATATCTGCTGAAGGTATCTCTATGGATCCCAGTAAAGTATAGGATGTACTTGATTGGGAGGCCCCGACTTCAGTTCCTGAGATCCGGAGTTTTCTTGGGTTAGCCGGATATTATCGTCGGTTCATTCCAGAATTCTCCAAAATTGCTAGACCAATGACTGAACTTTTAAAGAAAGGTGTCAAGTTCTATTGGAGTAGTCAATGTGAGGAAGCTTTCCAAAAATTAAAAATGCTCCTTACTTTGGCACCGACCTTGACCCAGCCTGACACTACAAAACCTTTCGATGTCTACTGTGATGCTTCCGGCACAGGACTTGGCTGTGTTCTGATGCAGGAGAACCGAGTGATTGCTTATGCTTCGCGATCACTCAAGAGGCATGAAGAAAACTATCCCACTCACGATCTTGAGTTAGCAGCTGTGGTCCATGCTTTAAAGATCTGGCGACACTATCTTCTGGGTACATTGTGCAACATCTATACTGATCACAAGAGTCTCAAATATCTTTTCACTCAAGCTGATTTCAACATGCGTCAAAGAAGATGGCTTGAGTTGATTAAAGATTATGAACTCGAAGTGCATTAACATCCGGGAAAGGCAAATGTGGTTGTAGATGCGCTAAGTCGCAAACCTCACTGTCATTGCATTTCAGCTATACCATTAAGCGAGTCTCTTTGCTTTGAAATGGAAAAGCTAAATTTAAGCATTGTACCACATGGCACATTGGCCCATTTAGAGCTTACTCCTACCCTACGTGACCTAATCATCGCGGCACAGAAGAGAGATAAAGGGGTGAAAGAAATTCAGAGGAGGATATCAGAAGGAGATCCCAAAGTAGGTTGTTTCCATTAAGACAGTGAGAATGTGTTATGGTTCACAAACCGACTAGTGCTGCCTAAGGATTTTGAGCTCAGAAATATATCCTTGATGAAGCCCATACTTCTCGACTATCAATCCATCCAGGTAGCAATAACATATACCAAGACCTGAAACAACAATTTTGGTGGACTCGGATGAAAAGAGAAATAGCCAAATATGTGTTAGAGTGTGATATCTGTCGGAGAGTCAAGGCTAGTCATCTCAGGCCAGCTAGAACTCTTCAACCCTTGAATATTCCTGAATGGAAATGGGAGGATATCAGCATAGATTTCATTGTCGGTTTACCTCGAACTCAAAAGGGTTACGACTCTATTTGGGTCGTGGTGGACAGACTGACCAAGTCAGCACATTTTCTTCCAGTCAAAACTCTATATCCAGCCAAGAAGTATGCCGAGTTGTACATGGAGCGCATACTATGTTTACATGGTGTGCCAAAGACCATCATATCAGATCGAGGGATCCAATTCGTTGCTCGCTTTTGGGAGCAACTACATGCTAGCTTGGGAACCCATCTCATTCGCATCTCTTGCATATCATCCTCAAATAGACAGCCAAACAGAGAGGATAAATCAAATTTTGGAGGATATGCTTCGTGCCTGTGTCTTAGCCTATCCACAGAAATGGGATAAATGTTTGCCCTTAGCTGAATTCTCCTATAACAATAGTTATCAAGAAAGCATAAAAATGGCACCTTTTGAAGCACTATACGGTCGTCGATGCCATACACCTTTGAATTGGTTTGAAACTGGGGAAAGAACTATCTTTGGGCCCGACATGGTTCATGAGGCCGAAGAACAAGTCCGTCTTATCCAAGACAACTTGAAGATCGCGCAGTCTCGGCAGAAGAGCTATGCTGATAGAAGGCGTAGGCCACTTGTCTTTGAAGTCGGTGACCACATCTATCTGAGGGTATCGCCTTGGAAAGACGTGCAAAGGTTTGGAGTAAGAGGGAAATTAGCTCCCCGTTACATTGGTCCATATCCAATTGTGGAAAGATGTGGTCCTGTGGCTTATCGGTTGGATCTTCCAGCAAATCTCTCTGCAATTCATAATATCTTCCATGTATCGCAACTCAAGAAGTGTCTTAGAGTTCCGACTGAAGTTGTTGAAAGTGACTCGATTCAATTAGAGTCTGATCTCACTTATCGTGAGCACCCTATCAAGATTATTGATCGCAAGGATCGAGTTACTCGTCGCACAACCAACCGATTCTACAAAGTGCAATGGAGTAATCACTCTGAAAATGAAGCTACTTGGGAGAAGGAGGAATTTCTGAGATCCAAGTATCCGGACTTTTTAAACGCTCATCCAGGTACTTCACCTTTCAACCTTCTCGTCTTATACTTTCTACCGGGCGTGAATCTCGGGACGAGATTCTTTTAAGGGGGAAGGGCTGTAACACCCCGGTGTTAATCATGATGCTAATATTGTGTTCAATCACTAATTAAGGTTAATCACCATCATTAGCGCTAATCGAGTTCGCATAGTGAACTTCGACTTAGGCATGTTCGACCCCATTTTTCTCTATGATCCGGGTCTCGAATCAACACTCGCCCAAAACAAAAGTTGTAGATATTCTCTTCCTCTACAACTTCTATTTTGGCCAAATTTCAAGTTCCTATATGAAATTTTGAGTTTTAACCGGTCAAAATTGAGTCAAAACGAGTCAACCAGGTTCTTGGGTCGCACTGTGCCCGTACGAGTGCCCATGACGCGACCGGCGACGCGCCGGAGATGCCACACGTCGGCCGTTGCGGCGAACCTCATTCACCGTGAGCTGTTCTTATCTGTGCGTGAGGCCTCATCCACTTTCCCCGTCCCCTTTCTTCTTCCTTGCGCTCGCGTTGAGCTGAGCAGAGCTGGGCGCCGCCGCTCGCCGCGCTGGCCACCCCCGCATCGCCCCTCTTCGATTCGCTGCGCCCCAAGCCGAGTAACCATGCCCTCCACCTTCACCGCCCCTCCCTGAGCCCGTTCATCCTTTTTTCGAGCCGAATCGAGGCCGCCATCGCCGGCTGCCATTGTTGGCTGCCCGGAGCTCCGCCCCTCTCTGTCGAACTCCTATCTCCGGCCATCCTCCGCTCAAATCGAGTATGCAGTGAGCATTGCAGTGAGCCACCGCCAGTGCACTGCCGCGCCGCCATGGCCGCCTTGCGCCGCCACGGGCCGCCGCCGCGCGCCCCGGGGCCGGCGAGCCTCCCTGGCCGCGGGGCCGCTCCGCCCCTCCGCCGGTCGGTCTCGTCGCCGGCGGGGCAGCCGCGCCGCCTCCGCGCCAGCCAGGGCTGGCCGTGTGCACGTGCGCAAGCCCAGAGCAGAGCAGGGGAGCTGGGGGCTGGGCTCCCACTGACATGTGGGGCCCAGCCGTCAGCCCTTTTTGAACTTTGTTTTGTTTTCCAAAAATCTTTATTTCGGCTGAAACTTTGAAAATGCATATCAATTCACAGAAAAATGCTATAAATATAAACTCAATTTTGTTAGCTTCGTGAAATTCAGAACTTCAGAGAAAAATTATCCTTGCTTGTGTTACATTAGTGTTGCTTGTGCTATAAATTGCTTTGTGCTTAAGCTTAATTAATTTATTTCTGCAGCTATAGTGGTCCAAAATTTTTGAAACTTTTGCAGTAACTTACTTTTTACTAGTGTAGTCCACTGTAAAATTTCTGTATGCATAAGCTTTATGTGTGTTTGCATTTATTCGTTCCTAGCTGCAGCTTTTCTTTTTGTTGTTAAGTAAATCCATTTATGCGTTTGTGCTTTTCAGTACTTTGTGATCAGTGGTAATTGTTTCTAGCCATGTCTTTCTTTTTAGTACCTCGCATTTCATCCTGAGTGCCTTGCATTGTGATTTGCACCATTTTACTTATTGCATGGCATCTTTTTCATACGTGTAGACACCGCGAGCGAAGCCGTCTATGAGTTGGTCATTGAGCCGATCCAGGAGCCGCAAGAAGGGGAACCGCAAGCCGAAGCCGCCGTCGAGCCAGATCCAGAAGATATGGTTAACCCCGCTGACCTACAAGGCAAGCCCCGGAGCATAACCCATAATTTCAGTATATTAATGTTTATTTAAGTATTTGTGCATTTACGTTATAGGAGTTGTATGGAACCCTATTATGCATGTTCTCCCTAGGTACCTGAGGGTCTATACTAGTATGCAGGTGTCGATAGAAATGCTCTGCTAAGTAGGATCTCGGTAGAAGTCGAGTGATTCCTGTCACTCGCGAATTTTGAGATCTTGTTCTTATGGCAAGTGGCTTGGAAATGAATCAATAAGGAAAGAGAAATGGAGACCGGGCGAAGATGAGTTGGTTCGGGATAAGAAATGTATGGAAAGTAAGTCTCTGTCTGTGTCGGTTGAGGACCGTACCGTTGTTGGCATTGTTGATCGAGGATTGAACAGTACTAACCACACGCCGGAAGTAGGAGGTATTCGAAACCGGTAAGCTGTGTACCGCTTTACAATGATAGTTTGAATTCCGTCCTGCTACGCTGGGCGTGGGAGTTGGCGGGTGTTGGATAGGATGCCGCCTCTGGGTTCTCCGGGAGTTCACCGCGAGGGGCCCTTCACCTGGGTTTTAGCAAGCGTGGTTCAGATGTCGTGGTAATGATGGAAACAGTTGATGCGTGGCCCGACGAGGCTTACATGTGTCGTGTTGGTTGGGTCCACCTTGCAATGTTAAATCGGATCGATTTGCCGTGACTCGCGGATATGAGAGCCTTGGTCACTGTGCCACATCGTAGTAAAGAAGTGGAATGAGAAAGCAATGGAAATGTTTGGTTTGTATGTTACGGAAAGATAATTTGATCTACCATGTGTGCTCTAGATGCTATAGCGAACCTAGTTGGTACTCGAATACTAAACTTGAGCTAAAATATTAAAAGTAAGGATTTACTACTAGTAGCTTTTCAACAAAACCAACTCCAGAGCCAAAATGCTTTGCATGTATAGATATTGGGCTAAGTATACCCATAGTCGGGTAAGCCTTGCTGAGTATTAGTATACTCAGAGTTGTTGTTGTAACCCTTCTGAGCAGGTTGTGTCCCCGTTGATTTCAAGGAGGTCTGTGCGTCCTGGATTGGACAACTACTTCCTTCTGGGTGGACCGTCGAGTGGGCCCCGTCTTCTCCGTGAAGTTTGGGCAGGTTGGCATCACATCGGTGGGCAGGATGTGGAGCTCACCTTGTATCGTCGTTCGTAGTTACCGTATTGTACTTCGAACTCCGTTTTAAACTTCCGCTGTGTGTTTGAACTCTGTCGTTTGTATTCAAAATTTTTATGTAAGATCAGTGTGGTAAATTAATTTGAAAATCTATGTATGCTTGTATCACCTGTGCTCGTCTTCTAGTGCAATTGTGATCCTGGGGTACAGTAGTTTAATCGGAAATTACCCAACGGACTGCTGGATTACACCGATTTAAGTGCGTGGTAACTTGATTATTCATTAAGATGATAGTTAGCGCACTTAAGCCAGTTTAATTTGGGCGGATCTACTACAATTAAATGTCTACTTAAAGACTATTATATAATGGTATTTTCATATTCATGTAAAGCTTATTTCAATGATCTGGAATTTTAGGGATCTTATAGATAACCAGAATTATAATATCCACGTAATCGGATCATGAATTATACCAAGTTTGTATGTGCTATTTTAAGATATCAAAGATATTCTTAACTTCAATCTACCAACTTTAGGTAGAATAGCACTGCTATTAGAAAGCAAATTATTGCAAAGACAATATCCGACCGGAAACTTTTGCAATATATGTATTAGTGCATAAATAGGACAGGGATAATGAACCACATGTCCCATTATCTCAATTCAATCACTATGGCATAAAACAATCTCCCCTCATGTATTTCTCTATCATGAGGTAGAGCCACCATAGGATTACCTTTCATATTGAATGACTCAATATGATATGGATATAGATAGCTTTATCATAAAAACTTGGGAGAAGATACTTGGATTCTAAACACAAAAATAAAATTTTGGTCTAGACCATTATCTTACATCTCTAACCTCCGTCTTTAGATTACCACTTGTTATTCAAGTGTCCATTACCAATGATGTCAAGACTATTGACAATCATATAATACTAAGAAATTCAATCAAGAATTCAAAAATGAACACCACGTGTAATTAATCTTGTATCTGTTTAACTTAAGGATACATATAAAGTCGATTGTACCAAAATCAACTTAACTGCTTAAAGCCATATATTGAATTAAGCAATACACTGTATATGTTGCGATTTTATATATAAATAAGTATTTGATATGTGAACTCCTTCCCGGAAGTTTCACAATATACCAAATCAAGTGATCATATGTAATCATTACATCTGTCAACTGCAAAGATAGACGCTTTTGTACTGCCAGTCAAAAGTTAGTATCGAAAATTTTATAATTTACTATGGAGAATAACCTGCATTAAAAATCAATGCTCTGGGCTTTGCGTAAACCCTTTGTGCTACTAGTCTTGCTTTAATCTCACTACCTCATTGTTCTCAATCCATTCTAGGATGAAAATACTTTTGTACCCACAGTAAAGGTACGTCTAGGTGTTGGCTTTACTACCAAAAACACCTCTCTTCTAGTGAGCAAGACTATCTCTGTATGTATAATTTTACTCGTCAAGTTCCAGTAAGAGTGATAAAGAACTCTGCCATAGTCTTAATAATTGGATAACTTGGAATAATATATACAGTATATTCAGAGAAGTATGTATCGATACATGTAGTCTTTATATGATATAATTCTCCGGTTATCAAAACTCAAAACTGAACCCTGAATGACTCATCGTGACTTCCTTAAATGAGAGTCAGGGCTTTCCGATATCCCAGCATCAGTATTTTGGTGCATCTCTGAGTTGGGTTGTGGATTATAAATATCCACAGGACATAAAATGTCCTCTAGGTATCTTTCAACTAAAGTTGAGTTGCATTTACTACTTTAGAAGAAAAGTCTTCTATTGCTAGCATGAATAATCCTTCTTTATGGTCATACTTCTCCCCCTCTTATTTACAATCGGGAGTTGAGTGGTTTTACTTAGTACCACTACTCTTTCTGGCACATACTTGTATCGGATTAATGATTAGTAAATACATGTGGCAGTTTATTTGCAATACTATGCAAATCAATAATTATTTGAACTCAAAGTTCAATTAATTTAGTACGTGATCCTGAGCTTGAAATGCTTCATGCATTCAAATATTTTTCGGGTATTATATATGGTACTTCTAATCTCCCCCTAATGCCTGGAAAAGCTCATTTATACTGAAATCCAGCATACAGGTTATAAATAGATCCTCTCTAAGAGATCTAGATACTGAACAATCGACGAAGATTAGAAATCTCAGATTGATCCCCAATTTTTTGTGTGAACCCATTAATGTATGTTGTGGTGGTGAGAGTGGTACGTATACAACGTAACTCAATTTTACGCAAATAAGAAATTTTCATATATTTTCACGTACTATATGTATATGGGGGATATGCAGTTAATCATAAGTCAGGAGTGTGTAAGTCTATCTGACTCCAACACGAAGTTGGCAATAGCAATTTACTAATAATGGTCCTGCTATGACTTAATGTCATACTTATAGATTCCAATTTATCCTTTTGGATATGTAACTAAAACTTTTGTTATACCAAACAATCATCATTGTAGGTATAAAAGCTCAGTAGTGTTCGGGATAATGCTCTTAACAAGAGGCATTATTTACTAAATGTATGGCTAAGTGTGGATCTTCCACACTTTAGATCATCTAACAGTTGTATCTTTACAACAATAAAATGCAAGAACTGTCCATACAATCTTTGTATCGGACTCATACATATTCTTTTGTATGATCAAGGAATCTAAGATAGTCAATTTGATTTTAAGAAAAGAGGGTTTTAAAATCTATTTCTCTATGGCACTTACTATATTCATATTGTGGGAAAATCATGACCAAAAAAATTGCTATTAATTTTTCACGCATCCGTTTGGATGTCTAAGTTGATCATTCCAAATCTTGAATATATCAACAGTGTGAAAAAAATTTATACGCAACATTTTGTACGAGAATGGTTGTATGCATAATACAACAAAAAAGAGTCTTATCTCATTTCTTATATGCCATATCCTTAGGAAGAATGATAGTGGAAGAATTGAACAAACTATCAATGCATCGCATCAGCAATGACCAAAATTATTCCCTCTTCTTGTCATAAGAACCTGGAATATTTTGCTTCCATAAGTATAGAGTTTTTGTGGTACAAATGTCCACTAGGCATATATCATTCCCCATTGGGATAATTCCCATACAATCTATATATCACAAGAATTCAATAAAATTCTCGTTTAATATATAGAAATCTATAAATATTTTCGAGTATCAAATATGATACTCACGATAGTTATGCACTGACAACAAGTGTTACAACATATTTCGATGGACATTATTAAATAATATTGATGGACCATGAGGATTATTCTAAATCTCGAATCAAGTCATTCAAATTATAATCGATGATCTTGTTGTCTATGAATTTTAGGTTCTCTTATGAGAAAAATAGGTGACACTATGTAGGATGTGAAGCTCTGCAATTCTTTATACTCCTTTTGTCCTCGAGTTGTTGTGGAATATATTGGATACTAGGATTGCAATTTTATTAAGATATAAGTAGTGTGTAATGTCAAAATAATATGACACGCAAATTATGTGATGATATAGAATGCAAGAAAATTTCAGAGACACTATGTTGGCATAAACTCTCCAGATTTTTTTTCCTGGATAGTCGGCCCTTGCAGTCCGTGGAATGTATTATAAAAGGTAAATATCGGTCTGGTTTGCATAAATATTATAAATCACATTTTATTTTCTAAAATCAGCAGCATGTCGTGTGACCATGAGGAAGGTGATAACTGCTTCCAATTTTTCATGGTTATATCTTCAGTCTTATTTTGGTTGGCACTCTTTATTTGGCTAGAAATACTAGGAAATAATGAATCTTGAATTCAGATTGTTAATTTGCAGAATGCAAGAATTCTGAATGTCAAACACTTGTATTGTATACTATTTGTGTTGGTATCTTAGTGTAGTAAGATGTTACATATGGTTCTCACTAGATTTATTTAAACCATTATGTGAAGATCAAACTGTCTGTTTGCATCTCTAAGAAAAATTGTAATTTGTCTTCTTAATTTTTAATTATGTGACTTTTCTCTCTGTCATGTGAAAGGTCAAATTTTTATATTGCATTGCTGTGATATACTAATAAATAAATTAAACTATTAGTAGTCTTGATGCAACTCAAATATTTTTAAATAAAATTGTTCTTTAAACACGTGCTTGTGGCACGTGCATCTCCACTAGTAACGTGTTAAAAGGTGACAGAATGATTGTGAATGGATGTATGCTTCCATTGATTGATTGTTGCTTATATACAAGACCAAGAGACAAGGGCCCAAGGGACATGTCCCTTTGGGATGACCCCTTCAAGAATAATAACTTACTAGTGACATCATAATAATGTTATTAATCTAATTAATTACTTAATTACAGAATTGATCACTAACTCCTAATTCCTTCGTTACAGGGCCATGGGACTGATAGGCCAGCTGATAGTAGATGTTTGGAAGTGTAAAGTTTCCTTAAAGATCCAAAATTGTCACAAATGTTCTTTTGCAAATTCTTGTGGCAAATCCTTTTAGTTTTTTTTCATATACATATATATATATATATTATTTTTAGTATTCCATTTTTTTGTTTCTTCAACTTTTGTTCTCGCTCTGTAAATCTTGATTCCATTTTTGCTTTGTAAATATTTGTCCTAGAAAATTTTGGTTTCTTAATCTTATCTCTAGATTTTTCACCATTTTTGCTGTTCTGAATATTTTTCATCTTGTATGTTTGTTTCATATTTTTTGTTATATAATTTTTTATGCACTATTCATTTCTGTACGTACCACGTATTTGTTGCAGTGGCCAGTGGATCACACCATCACCCATCACTATCAGTGTTGAGAGGATGCAAATCCAAGGAAGCAAATAAAATCTCGGTGATTTTTTTGGAGCACTCGTTCGTGGCAAAGATTCCCAACTGTATTCCGAGATGCTTTTGGAACGTAGGCAGATTAGACAAAGATATATCCGTGGCCACAGATTTATGGAACCGATTAGTATGTTAGTTAAGATATATTTTTTTGTTTGCACACGTATTCAAGGTAATGAATTCACCCCTCCATCACCGCGAGAATAGTGGCACATGCAACCAATTTCAAGACTTAAAAAGTTGTAATTCTTAAGCCATCCATCAAATTTAAACTTCGATTGCACAATTATATCTCTTTCGAAGAGACCTTCAAACCAAGACCTCACTTGAATATATTTCGATAATATTTTTCAAAAAACATAAATTGCTTTATGTCCAATAAAAAAATACTCAAATTAATTAGTTAAAATGCTCAACCGATCTGCTAAAATTATCTATTATTGATCGAGCAATCAACATTCACCTACCTAACAAAATTGTTTACCCTTATCCATTAATGATACTAAACAATCTATCTTCACAATATGAACACCAATATCCACTTAACTGAGCGCAGGCATGCAAAGCAACATTATGTAAACTCATAAGAAATTTTTACAAATATCATAAGCAAATTAGGATACACGAAAACATATTTTCTCTCCAAAAAATATATTATTAAAACATAGTGGTGTGAGATCTTGTTTTGAAGTTTTATTGAACTAAACACAACTGTGCAATCGGATTTTGATTTTGATGTTCGATTTTGAAACTATAATCTTTTTAATTTTGAAATCATGCGCATGAATGTGCTTTTTATTTATCTAGTTGCTCCTCACGTGCATGCACACACCACTGATGGGCGGCCGTACAACCGGTTAATTTACGGCCGGTGGTAAGTTAACTGTAAAATAAACCCTTGCATGAGTAAAATCTGGCTTTACTGCAAATGAACCTGAGCCTTCTCTTTGTTATATTTTGTGCATATGCTTTATAACCCCCTTCTAGGAGGAGGTTGGACTTGTTGAGTACTTTTGTACTCATCTTGATATATATATATATATATATATATATATATATATATATATATATATATATATATATATATATATATATATATATATATATATATTTGTTGATTCAGAGGAAGACTAAAGCTTCATTGTTGAAGACGTCGAGTAGAAGTTGCGTTCGCACCCAACACTGCCTGTGGTGTTGGCCCTTTGCAGGATGTTTTTACTGGCACGATACTCTGAACACGATCTGGACCCCGTCTGGGTCGTGCTTTGGTGTATCACCGTAGCCATTTTACTGTTTATAATTGTGTGTATCGAGTGTCCGCCTCCTCGAAAGTTGTACGGTGACTGAACTATCTGTTAAATAAATATGTTATCAACCTCTTGATATTGATATTTGCATCATATTTAGTCTGTGGCTTAAGAGAAGTAGCTGTGGCGCCGCGAGATGTACGCGTCCAACGGACGGACGTGCAACCTATGGCGGGCGCGCGGTTGGCCGCCACTGCCGCCGCCAGGAGCTCTATCAGTTCCTCCTCTCTCTGGTTGACCGTGCAAGGAAGATGGATAACGAACGGAGGCCACGCTCCTGGGCTGCTGGGTTGCTCGGTCCGTTTGGACCCGTAGTGGCCCAGCAAGCCATCTCCCGTTTATCTCTTTTCCTTTTTCTTATATGTTTCCATCCTTTTATTTTTTCCATTAGGAAATAAAGGAAAAACCCCACAATGGACAACAGTAGCTACGTGCACGCGGAGGAGGGCCAGCAAGCACTAGGCTGGTGAGTGGTGAGGCTTGCGCAGGGTGGTAGCAGCAGCCGCACGCAGTTCAGGCAGGGCGCTCGTGGCACTAGCAGCTGCAACGGTGCCGGCTCGCGGGAGCTGCCCATGGGCTACGGCGACGACATTGGTGTTTCATTTAGCGATAGTGTAAGATAGTCATTCCAAGTTGCTTTTAACATCGTTACCTTGACAAACTAACGGAAGGACAACGAAACAGAATGCATTCTAATTTGGGGCTAGATTACAAAGTTCAATTAAAAAAACCAAGAAACTAAGCTCAACTTTCTTTTAGAAGGAACTAAAAAAACTCTTTTCGCTTTGGTACTCCCTCAGTTCTAAACTATAATTTGTTTGACTTTTTTACCTCAAGTTTAACCACTCGTCTTATTCAAAAAATTTATACAAACATAATCAAATTTAAATTATTCTTGAAGAACTTTTATTAATAAAGTAAGCCACAACGAAAGAAGTGAAATTTTGCACAAATTTTTGAATAAGACAAGTGATCAAACTTAGGGTAAAAAAAAAGGCAAACGAATTATAATTTGAAAAAGAGAGTAGCATCTGAGTATACTAATACTCAGCAAGACTTACCCGACTATGGGTATACATAGCTCATTATCTAGATATGCAAGGCTTTCTGGCTGTGGATTATTTGCAGAAAAGCGTCTAAGGGTGGATCCTTACTTTCAATATTTTAGCTCACATTCTATATAAATTAATTTCCTCTAGGCATTTGCAGAACCCTTTCTAAAACAAACATAATAGAAGATCAATTAGTAATCTCAACATTTCCTTCAACATATACATTAATATTCCATCTCATTACTACGATGCGGTGCTGCGATCAAGGTGCTCATATCCGAAAGCGACTGACGGCGCGATCCGATTTAACCTTGCAAGGTGGACCTAACCAACACGACACGTATTTGCCCCGTCGGACAATACGAACCAACCATTCTCCTCCCCGCCTCGAACTACAGAACCGCCCCACCTGCACAAGAGAAAATGAGAAAGAGATGGAAAAGGAGTTTGTGATGAACCTCACCACCCCACAAAGCTCCGGCGGCAGTTGAAGGCGATGAAAGCACAGTGGGGGTGGCGGATCGACGGCGGCGGCGCTTCGGCAAGCTTGTGCAGTGGCGTTGCGGAGCTATGGAGTAGGAGCGAGGAGCGGGAGCAAAGAAAGATGAGTGCAGCGGGCTCAGGGGTAGCTTTTATAGAGCGAGGGAGGGAGCAAATAGGGCGGCAAGGCAAGGGGCGCGGTGAAGCTCGATGGGCAACAGTAATGGCTGTTATGGCCATGATTGGGAAGAAACGGGAGGGAGGAGGCGAGGGGAGAAACGGCTGGCTCATCACTGAGCCTTGATGGCAGTGTAGTGAAGGAGGGGAAGGTGGCCGGGCTGGGCTTACATCGCGGAGAGGGAGAAACGGTCGGAGGTGGGGGGATGGCAGGTGGGGTCCACCTGTCGGTTGGAGAGGGAGGAAGGGGGAGTGGATCATGCCTGAACGGGAGCTAGGCCCAGAGCGCGGTCTGGGCCGAACGAGGGAGTTGGGCTGCACAGGAAGAAAAGGAAGGAAGAAAAAGAAAGAGGTGGGCTGTGAAGGAAAAAAGAGAGTTAAAGAAAATAATTTTTTACAAAGCAAAAGATCTTTTAAGATAAAATATTTCAATTTAAATAAATTTATTTTGGGTGTTGCAGCGATGGCGCTCTTTCTGCGTAGGCGAAATTGAGTCGCCGCTTTGGAAGTTTTTGAGTGCTTGGGCATGGGAGTCAACGTCAACAGGTCTCCGCCAATACAAAGAGATCGTCTCAAACATAAATAGAACTGGACGGAACTAGCACGGCAGCAGCCGTGTGGACTGGTATGCGCCACTGGGCCGAACTCGATTATCGTCCATTTCTTCAGGCTATCCTACGGAAGTTTTTCTTTTCTAAAGAGTACACTCCGGTCTTCGAAAGTTGGCTGCGCATGGTCGCATGCTACGCCTCTTTCACGGTTCTCCCGCCCCGTGTGCTTGGTATCCTTTTGCAACGGCACCGTAGAAATACACTATCGGTTCTACCTTGACAGCGCAATTAGCCACTGTAACCGCCGAGTACGACAGATATTATTCCTGTGGCTGCAGGGGCGGAGCCAGGAATTTATTTTTTTTATTATTAGAGGGGCCAACCATGTTAATTTATATAAAAATTTAATCAAAATTCAAAATTTCAATGTAAATTTGGGAGCCATATGGGGCCAGGCCCCTGCCCGCCCCCTGTCTACACCCCCTGTGTGGCTGTGGCTCGCCTACCAATTGCAACTAACAAGAATAGCCAGATGAGACCCGCCTCTCGCCTCCCCGCCACCATGGCTGCTTGCCTACCACGTCTCTCCGTCGTCCTTGCCGTCGCCTCCCGTGGTGAAGCTGCCATGCTCCCGACCACCTACGACGCTTCCATGTGCCCGGAATCGTCCAGGTGTGGTAATGTATCGCTACAAGAGATTTGACATCAGGTGACGTTCTATTTATGTCACAGAAATTGTTATTTTTGTTATGTTTTGCATTTTGTGACGTTCGGGTGACGAAAATATGATTGTCGCCTAATGTGGGTCATAAAATGTATTCTATGATGAAAACGTATTTGTGATGCTCCTTACTGTGTCACAAATTTTGTGACGATCCTTACTGTGTCACTAATTTGTGATGCTCACTTTTTCGTCACTACCAAACCCAAAAAATGTCACGCGATCTATGCCATGACTGACTATGCAAGTGCCACGTAGGACAAAAAAACATCACAAAAAATTATCTTCTGCTGACGTGGCGATGACTAGGATATGACGTGGCAGATCCTTTTGTGACGATTTGATTCGTCACAAAACAATGAATGGCCCAACAAAGCCCATTTGGAAAGCACTATATAGTGAGCTAAATTGCAAGCCAATTACGTTTTACGCATGTCCATCATTTTTATATCAATCTAGCCCATTTACACATATTACAACACATTCTTCATTCAACCCATTACAAACATTGCAGCCCCGAGCCCAATTAATAGAAGATAGATTCACACAAGATCAACATAAATTAGGTGATTCCCCGCGCGTTGCTGCGGGACTTGAAACATAGAAGGAAGATTATTTTAGCCAAATAAAAGATTAACAACAAAATAGCACTCGTAAAGTATGAGATAATTTTTTTATTTTTTATACTTTTTTTCTTTTTCTCTCTTAGTTTATTTTTTCCTATTTATTTTCTCTACCTTTTCCTTTTCTCCTTTCTTTTCTTTTTCTCCCTTTAATCCTTTTTGTATTCTTATTATTATATTATTCTTTGCCCACCTCTTTTCCTCCCCATTAGAAAAGCATAAAAAGAGATTGAAAATCAAACACCTTGAAGATGAGCGTAAACAACACCAAAGACCTTTCATCTTCTTTTTCCTAGATGATGCTTTAGTTGGGGTAGCGGACGGCGGGCATGGAGGTTGCAGCCCTGCAGCACGGCGGCGGCATTACCGAAGATGAAGTCGACGGTGCCCTTAGCTACAGCCGTGCCGAGTAGGGCAGGGCATGCCGGATGTGGAGTGGAGTTATTTAAACTCGATTGCAGGGACGATCTTTGGGTTTCTTCATATTGCAGTGACGGCCTTTTGTTTTCTTCAGCTCCTTTCAGGTGTGTTTGTTGTGGTGGAGGAATTATTTGCGCTACAATTGATGGCTTACAATAGTGACTTGCGGTTGTGCACAGAAAATCGGTAGGAGGCATAAATAGAAGGTCCTAGTGGATGATGACGTAGATAGCTTACATGTTGAAAGAAATAGAATTAATGACTCAATGTCCTAGTAGATGATGACGTGGATAGCTTGCATGTTGAGAGAAATAGAATTAATGACTCTTAGTGGGGACTAACTTATATGTATTATAGATGTAGCCACATTTATCATTTGTTAAACCTGGTGGCACAAATATAGTAGCACAATCATACTAGGCAATACATAGTCTTAAGAAAAATACAGTACCAAACAAGATAGCCAAGTCACATGTCCTAATCACGAAATAATGGACCATTCATCATGAATCTAGAAAGTAGCATGAGACGAAGAAATTGCTACTCATTCTCAATGGCTACTGCCTTGGTCAAACTTTCAATCTTGCCAACTATTTGCACCTTTCGCTGATTCTCCTACCTTCTTCAAGACATCTATAGAAGTTATCATTGAGGACTTACTGTCTGCTGCACAATACCCTATACCAAAATGGATTTCAACATTAGTACTAGAATGTAATAGATAGAATATGTAGGATACAACACATAGTGAATCTAGTAGCCAGTATTTCCCTCAGTGGATTTATGAGAATTTGGATGAGTATTGTGTCAGCGCTTCTAAGATTAATGGCGACATTACAGAGCTCGTGAGAAAGAAGATAGTAGTAGGTCTGTGGTGTATACAAGTGATTCCAACTGATCGGCCAACAATGACTAGAGTTGTAGAGATGCTGGAAGGCTTCACGAGTAATCTGGAACTGGCACCAAATGTGTTCTTGAGTTGATATGCCTTTTTTTTCTTTTGAGGGTGAGTTGATATGCATTGATATCATGATATGTTCCCAATAAAATATTGCTCACTAATACTAGTTTGCTCAACTGCAAAAAATTTGGTTAGGGGCGGAGCCAGCATGGGGGCTCCAGACCCCCTACCCCCATGTTGTCCATTGGAGGCTTGGAGCCCCCACAAGCCCCCTAAAGAAATGTTGGCATAGTGAAGAGGAGGAAAAAGGAGAGAAAGAGAGAAGAGAGAAGAAAAAAAAATGAGCCCCCTTGATCCAAACTAAGCCACTGTTTTTGGTGTATTAAAAATTTAAGGCCTTCAAATATTACTTTAGGTCCGTAAACAGAGATGGACTTATAATAGATTTATTGCTGACCTTAGGTGCTCATAAGTCTCATATAGCATCTTACTCGTAGTATGATGGTATTATTAGAACATACTAGGTACACGTATGCTCTCACTTCTTTGCACTTGTACTAATATGATCGGACACATGAGTTGCAGATTCAGTCGTTTGGTCTCTTTAAACCCGAACGAAATACCTTAATACAGTTATACAGATTACTTTTTTCGTCCTGGTTCAGATCTGACTGCAATGCCCAACTGCTGAAAAATACTCGAACTGATTATTGGAGACTGGTTTTGAGAGCCAAAAGCTTACCGAAGGCAGAGTGGCCAAGATAGCCCATGCGGCCCCTGCTCAGGTTCCAGATGGCTGCAGTGGCCTTGAGCCGTAGCGGTGCCGCCTGCGTCGATTGATGTTTGCCTCCGCGGCTCCGCCTGAGTGCCTAACTCCGATAGATGCCCGGATAGCTCCCAACAGAAGCCTACGCTCGCTGTCTCCAGATCCACCGGATCGCGGACCAGGGTGGCAGGGTCGCTCGGCGAGAGCGGTGCGGCCACTCGAGGAGTCGAGAAACGACGTAACGCGGGGCGGCGGCGAGCCGGCGACCGGTAGGAAGAAGGCGCTGACCAGATCATTTTTAATTTTACATGGGCCTTGGGCCACTTGGCTGTGGGCTGGCTGGGATCGACCCGAGCCGTTGGCCTCCAACGCTGCGCTTTTTTCATTTTTATATTTAAAAAAACAAAATTTCAAAAATATATGCCGAATAGGGAAATTTTCAAAAATGAGTGTCTGTCGCCCCCATAACGGGAAACAGGGTGTCTGTCGCCCATCCAGCTGGCGACAGGACCTAAATGTAAAAAAAATTACATTTAGGTCCTGGCGCCCAAGGCGCATTAAACAGTGAAATTATAAAAACTATATAAAATCGTAGAAAAATCATAAAAATACAAGCTCAACTGTTCTGGATTCTTTGAAATAAGATCTACAATTTTTGTTACATAAAGTTTTTCATTTGATCAATTTATCTTGCTCTATTTTAAATATCAGTTTAATGCACTTTTATTTAAATCTCAAGATCCATCCTTTGGATGCATGTCATCTTTGGACAGAGTGTTGAATATGGTGAGCATAGGCTTGTAAAAAATTAGTAGGCCCAGAAAACATTTCTAGAATAAGTTTTTAAATTAGATCTTGCAATATGTCTAGTTTAAATGGGTTATTTATCCATGCTGCTATATTGAGTATTAGAAGCCATAAATTTTACAGTATCATTATTTTATTTCCTAAGATATATAAAAAATTTGGTAAATTTTAGATAAGCACAACTAGACCAAATGAATTATTTCAGATTTTTCTAGGTACAAAAACTATTTTTATTGATTTAGATACATTGATCAAAATGAAAAACTTTATGTAACAAAAGTTTTAGATATTATTTCATAGAATCCATAACAGTTGAGTTTGTATTTTTATGATTTTTCTATGATTTTATATCAATTTTACAAGTTCACTGTTTAATGCGCCCTGGGTGCCAGGACCTAAATGTAATTTTTTTTTATTTAGGTTCTGTCGCCAACTGGATGTGCTACAGGCACGACAGACACACATTTTTTAAAATTTCCCTATTCGGCATATATTTTTGAAATTTTGTTTTTTAATATAAAAATAAAAAAAGACTCCAACGCTACCACTTGACTCTCGTCGCAGTTGACTCACACCAAGACCAAGCGATGGGCCTCCATGGCGGACGCGATTATCCATCGCTTGAGGTGATGGTTACCGAAACCATCACCTGAAGCGGACTTTTCCCCTACCGTTGGAGGGAGCGTGATATATTATTAGGCTGTAGTCAGGCCTGTTAGGCCCATTACTGATTCATACGTGCATATTGATAGACACCATGTTCGGCAGTTGGCTACTGGGCTGCTCGCGGCTGCTGCAGCAGCAAGCCAGCAGCAGCGAGGCAGCCAGCAGCAAGCCAGCAGCAGCGAGGCAGCCAGCAGCAAGCCCAGCTGCCGAACGGCAGGAGCAGCCAGCAGCAGCCGCGAGCAGCCCAATGACTAGCAGCCGAACACGGCGAGAATGTCTGCGTACGGTTGCTTAATTTATAGAAAATATGAGCATGCATGCATAAGTTGACAAACGATACTGACATCATCCACATGCATGCAAGTCCAAACTAAAAAAAAATTATAACTAAGCATCCAGATTAAATTTGAATTGCACTATTATCTTTATTATGATAACATCTTCAAAACAAGATCACACTTGGCTATGTTTGCATGATATTTTTTTAAAAGTTTCTTAATATTAAATAATTAGATTCGGCTGCTGGGAACAAATTTTTTAACAACACGAACAAATAAGTATTTTTACAAACAAATAATTAAACATAACGAACAAATAATAATGTACAATGAACAAAACATTAAACATCGAGAACATTTGATTGTATAGGCTAAATAACATAAATAAATTTCGCAAACAAATAGTTCAGCATCATAGAACAATTTAGTCTACAAAGAGAACAAATAATTTAGCATTACAAACAAATAATTTAGCATTACAAACAAATTATTTTTGTTGAAAAAATACGAGAAAGAGGAATGTTGTTGAAAGGGATGAATTAAGGACATCTTCCTAAGGTTCAGAAGAGAAGACAAAGTGGAGAAAGGGTAAACAAAAACAATAAATGTGTACGTAGAGCGAATTAAAAGAAAAAAAGCAAAATAGTCTTTAATCTAGTGGCTATCGAAAACCTGAGTAGCATCTAGTATGTTTAGATTCGACTCCTTGTGGAAACAAGAATTAAACAGATCTGAAATCTAGAAGAAAATAAATAGAAAAGCATAAGTAAATAAAAAGAACATAGAGAATTTAGGGGGAAAATTGCTAAATCACTCACTAATAGAAGAATAAATGAAAGAAAAGTTAAAGGCTAGAAAGAAAATAAATAGAAAAGCAGTAAAGAAGAAGATAGAGAAAATAAATTAAATAAGTAAATATGAGAAAATAAATAGAAAGCAAAATTAGTATAAAACATTAGCAAAATAAAAAAAGAAAATAATGGAAGAAAAAGAACGAAACAAAACCAAACAGCAACGAGGGAAAAATAGATCGAAGAAAATGAAACAAGTGACACGAGCAATAGCAATGGGAGCCCAAAAAAATAAAAAATAAAGAGTAAAAAATAAAGTAAACTAGGTCCACAAATCTTCTCTTTTCTGCCAAAATTAATACTACTATAAGCTCAAACTAAACACGTCATAAGTAGACCCAACAGCAAGTGTGGACCTGAGGGTTCACATGAGACAAATGGGACTGCGCATCATTTAGAACAAAAACAGGCTGTGCTGAGCGGAGTGCTATTGAGCCAAATAAGCTAATGAAACAGCCCACCAACGGATGCGTCCTTCTTCAGGCGATGGATGTCACATTTGTAGCGCCCACCAACGGATGCGTCCTTCTTCAGGCGATGGATGTCACATTTGTAGCGCGGGCGATGTATATCCCCCGGCTCCATAGCTCCTCCCTTGCATCTCTTCTCGCACCGATGAATCTCTCTTGTCATGTTTGATTTAGTAGCGCTAGTTTACTATAGCAAATTTTGACCATCAATTAAATGTATTAAATAAAGACAGTTTATAAAACTAACTCTACAACCCTTACACTACTTTACGAGACGAATCTAATGAGATTTTTTACCGCATAATTAAAAAATGGTTACTGTAGTATTACTGTAGCCAATCATGAATTAATTAGGCTCATTAGATTTGTCGCACAAAATTGCACTCATATGTGAAAAGGTTTTGCAAATAAACTTTGTTTAGTATTTCATACATGCCAAATTCTTTTATAACGCTAGGTGTGCTAGCACAAACCAAACAAGACCATGGTTAGCTGCCGGCTGTCCTCATGGTCAAATCGTGGCTTGAAATTTCCGCATCAAATCGAGGAACGGATCGCTGTCAGCCTAAACTAAGGCTCTGGATCCCTCTAAATTTAGAATCAGTGAGAAGTTAATTTCATAGAAATTTTTGGATTCCATAATCTATATTATTTAGCTTAAAACATCTCCAGCAAATTACTCATCCCTCTCTAAAAAAAACTACTTCCTCCATCCTAATACATAATTCATTCTAGAAATTCTATGATAGATTAATAAGAAGGTAAAAATAACAAGGTTTTCCCCTCTATTTATTCCCTATATTTTGTAGTAAGTGACTCTTACATGCACCTGCATAACTTATTTTTTGATAAATTTTGAATCCTATAATAACTTGTTTTGGGGACAGAGAGAGTATATTTTTTATAATAAAAAGTGCTCCAACAAATTACCAATTTCATCCTCAGTATTAAAATATTTTTGTAAACCTCCTCTTTTACTCATAGGAGTTTCTTCCCATGCCATCCTTTGAGTAATCTGCTACAACTTAGTTATAAAATGCAAAGAAAAATATTATTGATGATGGAGAGAGAAAATATATATGTAGTACGAGACATGAGTAATTTGCGGGAGACACTTCAAATAATCTTACTATTACTAATTGGAGGCTCATTTGGAACCTTGACGTGAAGCCACCTAGGATCCTAGATGGACACTCTGAAAAAATAGAGAAATCTTATAAATTCTCATAAAAATCAGAAACATCTAGCCATCAATTCAACAACTCTAATTATAATAACTATCAGATCTTTTATCTTTCCTAATAAATTATCGACCTCTGCAATTATGAAAATAGACTAAAATAACCCCCTAAACATGTATCTAAATTACCCACCTCTGTCATTATAAAAAAATCTAAAATAACCCCCTTATCTTTGTGTAAATTACCCACATATGCCATTGTAAAAATAATACAAATACCCCCTAAATTTGCATATAAATTATCCAATTATGTTATTATTACAAGTTAAATTACTCATAAATCTGAATCTAATTATGTAATTACAATAATATATTAAAGTGCACCAATATAAATCCTAAAATTATTATTTCTATTATTATTAATATATTATTAATATTATTATGTATATAAAAATACTACCCACAATAATGTATGATGGAAGAGATAAGAAGACCAACTCACAAACAAATAGTTCAACTAAACATATATTGAATACATATGGAGGTGCACAAAATAAAATCTATTGTAACTAAATAATGAAAGTATATATTTTAGAGTATGTGTTAGAATATTTAATAGATGAAAAGGGCGTGAGATGGATAATTATAATTGTTGATCTTTACTTAAATCACAAATAATTCTATCTCCAAAGCTCGATAGTCAATCTAACTAACCAACATAAAAGGAGAGTTAGATATCACGTATTCACGACAAGTGCACCACTAGCCGTCCGCAGGCAGGAAGATACACCGGACGTTCATCGACTCCTTCGGCAGGAAGATACGCCGGCCGTTCATTGACTCCTCCGGCAGGAACATACACTGCCGTCCGTTCTAACATAGCTTTGATCTATTCTAAGCTTCTGCAATCAACGCACGTAATCATGTTGAATCAAAACCGAACCAAGAATTTATGCAATTAGTTTATTAGTTTAGTGTCAGCCAATATAGCTTACAATTTTAGATTCGTTTCGGATCAAACACTTCGTAAAATCAATTTAGTTTGAGACTTCGAGTTATCGGTAGCCTATTCTAGATGCTAATTTGACAACTATTTTTTAAAGGCCAATTAAGGTACTAAAGGAAGGCACTTGATTGATTTTACAAGAAAAATAGTGCGGCTGATTTCCTTGACCCTGAACAAATTGATCCGACCAGTGCTTTCTTTGACACTGAGATCCGAACGTTCATCGACTCCTCCGGCAAGACGATACGCCAACATAGTTTTGGGCCCTGTTTGGAGGAGCTTGAGCTTCTCCAAAAGCTCTACTTGGAAAAGTTTAGGTTGATTCTCTAAGAAGCTGTTTTTCACAGAAGCTAATAAGGCTTGTTTGGGGGAGATTGTGGGTGTCGGCCGTCACTGAGGGAGCACGGCGCGAGGGAGGAGCTCGGCAGACGGCGGCTCGGCGCAGACACCATCCGCCCATAGTCCTGCCCTCGCGTCGCGTGAGCCCGTCCGCCCCAGCGTGCAGCCCTGCCTCCACCGCCTCAGCACCCGTTGGCCGCGCCGGCCGCCGGCGAATCCCGCGCGCCGCGGCGCCGCCGCCGCGGGCGCCTGCAGCCCGCCTCCACCGCCTTAGCCCTCGGCACCCGCCGGCCGCGCTGGCCGCCGGTGGATCCCGCGCACTGCGGGGGGGAGCTCCGGTCGGCAGGAGCGCGAGCCGATGGGAGGGACGGCGGTGGCCCGCGCTGAGGGGAGGAACGGCGGCAGCTGCTGCGGAGGGGAGGGGAGTGCGAGCCGAGGGGAGGAGCGTCGGCGGCCACTGCGGAGGGGAGGAGGGGCCAGCGACCAGTGCGAGGATGAGGATGGGGGCGACCGGTTTAAGTGGAAAAGCTCGGGAAGCTCCTCCCAACGAGCTTGTTCGCTTGTAGTGTAACGGGAGGCTTTTGCGGCTTCTCATCGCTTGAAGAAGATGGTTCGTTTGGCGGAGTTTCTCGTTTTTTCAGCTAGTTGGAGTAGCAAAAGCCGTAGGAAGCTAAAACAAACAGGGCCCACTATTCCAAGCTTCTGCAATCAACGCAGGTAAGCATGTTGAATCAAAACCGAACCAAAAACTTATGCAATTAGTTTATTAGTTTAGTGTCAACAAATATAGCTTACAATTTTAGATTCATTTCATCATCTTAAGATCAAATGCAACAAGGGTATATACTCTGTATAGAAAATAGTTCAATTTCATATTCGTTCTCAATCTATCGTGCAAGAGCGTTGTTCTCATCAAATAGTTGTCAAACCATCTTTGTACCAATATAGCTTGCAATTTTAGATCTCAAACAAGGGTATATACTCTGTATAGAAAATAGTAGTTCAACTAAATATATATCGAATACATATGGAGGTGTGATGCAAAGTAAAATTTATTGTAACTAAATATTAATAAATATATACTTTAGAGTATGTGTTAAATATTTAATAGATGAAAATGAGCGTGAGATGGATAATTATAATTATTGATTTTATTTTTATATTAAATATAGTTAGTCCGTGCAGGAGCACGGTTGATGGACTAGTTTACGGTAAAATCAGAAATGTTTAGGTCGCTAGCCGGATCTACAACCTCGCCGACGCCGAGTAAACAAACCCCCCATGGTCTCCCTGAGACCCTGACTCCCTCCGCTTCCCATTCACACCACGCGCGCGATGGCTGCTTCCCTGTTTCGCTCCCTCCTCCTCCCCGTCCTGTTCCACCTTGCCGTAGCCGACGCCCTCCCTCCTTCGTGCAGCGAGGTCGTCACCTGCGCCGGCCAGGTCGTCCAGTACCCGTCTGGCTCAACACCTCGACGTCCGACTGCGGCTACCCCGAGCTCGGCCTCGTCTGCGAGGACAACGCCACGCTGATCCTCCCCGTCGAGTCCCACCGCTACAGAGTGTTCCGCATCGACTACGACACGCACACCGTCTCCGTCTCCGACGCCGACATCGACGAGTCCGCAGCCCGGTGCCCGCGCCTCCACGTGAACCTCACCGTCGACACCGCCAGCTCCTGGCTGCGGCTCACGGCCTCCGACTCCAACGTCAACCTTCCTCTACGACTGCAAGAAGAACGCGTCGTCCCTGCTGTCCTCCGCCGTGGAGCTGAGCTGGTGCCCAGGAGACGGCGGCAGGAGGTGCTACCTGCCCAAGAGACGGCGGCAGGAGGAGGTGGCAGGAGATGGTCGGACCGCCGGGCGCCCCGGCGGTGGGTGATATGGTCAGGGCCGAGTTCCAGCTGATATACAACGCTCACTCGCAGCAGTGCGACGAGTGCGAGCGCTCCGGCGGATGGTGCGGCTACCGGCACAACCAGACCAACGATGGCGGGATGGAGTTCACCTGCTACTGCGGCGGCGGCCCGACCGCCGACCGTTGCGGTACGTATGCCTCATCCTCGCCACCCCCGCACGACTTCTCGATTTTCTGCTCCCTTGGACTTCAGACGACGTGGAATGTTCGATTCTTGAGATGAGGCTATTCTCAATGCAAGTGTCATATGAGTTTCATTCTCATTAAATTACATATCACATATTGACAAAAGTGATGACATGACATGGAATTTAAAAAGAAAAAGAAGAATAGAGTTTTATGGGCATGAAGCTTGGTGTGCATGAAAGAGCATTGGAATGGCAATGCACAATTCGTGTTGACATTCAATGGTCATACATATACACGCCGCGAGAGCGGTTGCACCGGACGTGAGGACCGGGAACGCCAGGAACGTGGCGTGGTGTGCGCCGTGCGCGCCGTGGCGAGCAGTCGTGGCGAAAAAATAGCGAAGCGCCTAACTAACCCAAAACTGCGCTAGCCACTTTGACCCCCCCCCCCCCCCAGTTTTTGCGTCAACAACGCTCAAACTGGAACAAAACTCATCAAATAGCGAGGTCGGCAAGCCCTTCGTCATGATGTCGGCGAGCTGTTGACGCGTCGCAACATGTAGAACACGGACGTCGCCCACTGCCACTTTCTCACGGACGAAGTGAACATCGAGCTCCACATGCCTGGTCCGGCCATGGTGCACCGGATTCTCGGAGAGGTAGACAGCAGAGATGTTGTCGCAGTAGATGACGGTGGCTTTGTCCACTGGAACATGAAGTTCGCCAAGTAGATGCCAGAGCCAGGAGCACTCAGCCGTTGCGTTCATGACGCCCCGATACTCGGCTTCAGCGCTTAAGCGGGAGACGATAGCCTGTCGCTTGGAAGACCACGACACCAGAGAGTCGCCGGGGAAGACACAGAAGCCTGAGGTCGAGCGACGGGTGTCCGGGCAGCCGGCCCAGTCAGCGTCGGAGTAGGCGGTGAGCGTCGGAGTAGTTGATCACCGCAGCTGAAGGCCCTTGGACAGAGAACCGCGGACGTAGCGCAGAACGCATTTCACGAGCGTCCAGTGCGTGTCGCGTGGCTGATGCATGTACAGGCACGCTTGCTGCATGGCGTAGGTGAGGTCCGGCCGAGTAAGCGTCAACTGGAGTGTAGGACCGGAAAATGCGACCAGAGGGGGGGGTGAATGGGAGCAACTCAAAATAATTTCACACGGAAGCAAACAGATCAAACTCCCAAATTTCAAGAACTTTAGCAAATTAGATCCAAACACGAGGAAACTCGAAACATAGGTTTACAAGATCACTAGAAATCTATTCTCAAAATATTATGCAAGGAAATTAAGTATAAAATGCGGATCAAGAAAACCTAAATTGAAACCGACGATAAACCTGACGAAGAACAAATAGGCACGATGCAATGAAACAAAGAACAATACTTAATGATAAAGTATTAAACCAAGTACTTGTTCTTACAAAATTGCATCTAGCCTCCGCCCGATCGTCCTCCCTCCCTTGATTAGAGAGATCAACAAAAATCCCTCACTAGGAATTAAACCCTAGGCTAGACTGGAGAGAAGAGTGCACGCAAGAAGAGCTTCAGGGAGGCGGCTACTGTAGCGCGGAACTGTTCACGGCGGTTACTGTAGCAACGCCCCCAAAAAAAATCCTAAAAGCGCATACATCTCAATCCTAGGTGCCACATATTTATAACCCATAGGGTGGCACAACCTAAATTACAAATTTGCCATTACGTAAATCAAATTAACGTAATCGGCGCGTATCACGCAATATCATCCTCCACGGCAAACAATCTCGATGTCCGCGATCCTTCCATCTAGCACCATGGCGTCCCGTGATCTCGCCGCACGACGATCCGGAATCTTCTCGCGATCGACAATTGTCCCCGTCTTCGGCCACGTCCGCCGCAACGAACGTCCGGGATCTTGGTTTTGTAGCTTAACCAAGAAACCGTCCACCAATGTTCTCTCGCTGTGTCGTCAGGTACAGTAGACATACACCGCACAATCTCAAATCCCTCGAACGCAAGTCTTGATCCACCCTTCACCTCTCTCAGTCCATCGGCGTGGCATCATATCTTCATTCTTCACACGTCGCCGCATGTTCAGTCTCCACCTATCACCTGCAACGACACCAACTAAGAGAAACGTCACACGCACACTGTGTTGTTCAATCACTCATCACAAGGTCCTAGCCCCACGGGCATCTCAATCTCCCCTTTGATGAGTGCATTGACAACACCACACCACACAAATTTATTCAAACAAAAATAGAGTAAAAGAAGAAAGAAAAGAAAACAATCTAACAAACTTGATCCCCAAAGACATGGGCTAGCAACAAAAGCTAGGCTCGACACAATCAAGACAAATACAAGAGTAACTGAAAAGTTCCAAAGCTGACAAACTCCTCCTGTCAAAATGCTCAAACTCAACCTCCCCCTAGACTCAGCAACATTTCAAAAGCATAATCTCAGCAAGAAAAATTAACTCCCCCTGCAAAATGAATTTGTGTCACTCATTCTCCCCCTTGTTGACAAAGCACTCCATCAAGTAAAAGATACATGAGGGGATGGCTCAGATAGAAGCTTCAGAGACATATATCAAATACTTATACCAGCGAACCAGCAAAACCAGCTGTTCAGAAAAGCAGCAACACAATGCAATGACCATAGAAATTTAAATTAGAATCTTTTGAAAACCAATTAGTCAGACCATGCAAATAAATTCAAAGCTAGTATCAAGCTGAAGACAAGACATATAGCAAGCTCACACGACGGGTAACAAAGCTTCCAATCAAAGTTCACTGCAAATGCTTGAATCAGGTCTATGCCATGAAAGACAAACCCGTGGCACACACAACACCTGCGACTGGGGCAAGCTGTGAGTAACCAACTTAGGCTGCCATGCCTAAAGCACAAGTCTGTATATACAAACCCAAATCTCAGCATCATATATATATTGTTCCCAATGTTATATGCTGAATACTGAACCCATTTTTCTTTTGTTGTCCCTGCTGATCTGGGATCTTTTGACAGCCCCTGGACTATAGAGTGCCCGGTTCATGTGTGTCTTTGCTACACAAAGAACATTTGTTCTTTCATAGGCCCAAAAGAAGCTACATTCACAGTGACGAACCGGTTTTTGACCCATTGAAAGGAGCCAAAACCGAACCGTGAGCAAGATATATGTCGAGTATTCAACCAGATACTAGAACAAGAACATGTAAACAAGCCTGATAAAATCATGAAGTATCTGTATGTTGTTTTCAAAACAAAATATAGTCACCCAAAGCATCACAACCTCTCCAAAGGCATTTATCACAAATTCACTGAAACAAGTATAAGGCATATGTAACCGAAGCGACAAAAACATTGATACTAGAAAGGATAACACACACCAAACTCACCACGCAAACGTGCAAACGTGGCTTGATCGAGTGGTTTAGTTAAAATATCAGCCAACTGCTGACTAGTATCAACATGCTTAAGCTCAATATCACCCTTTTCAACATGATCTCTTAGAAAATGATAACGAACATCAATATGTTTCGTTTTAGAATGCAGCACAGGATTCTTAGCAACACTGATGGCACTGGTGTTATCACACAAGAGAGGAACATGAGAAAACGACAAACCAAAATCGCGAAGGGTAGCTATCATCCATAAAAGCTGAGAACAACTACTAGCAGCAGCAACATAATCGGCCTCTGTAGTAGATTGAGCAACATTGGATTGTTTTCTAGAGGACCAAGAAACAAGAGAAGAACCCAAAAACTGGCAAGTACCTAATGTAGATTTTCTATCCAAACGACACCCAGCAAAATCAGCATCCGAATAACCACACAAACTGAGCGTCGAAGAAGCAGAGTACCAAAGGCCAAATTCAGGAGTGAAACGAAGGTACCTCATTATGCGCTTCACCGCCTGACGGTGAGAGGTCCTGGGAGACGCCTGAAAACGAGCGCACAGACACACAGCAAATTGTATATCCGGTCTCGTCGCAGTCAAGTACAAAAGCGACCCAATCATGCTTCTATATTCCTTCTGATCCATGGATTCTCCATCTTCATCAGCATCCAAAGCTGCGCTAGTCGGAATGGGCGTTGAAATTGGCTTAGCATCAGCCATGTCGAACTTCTTCAGGACATCCATTGTATATTTTCCCTGATGCACAAATGTCCCTTCCTGTGTTTGTTTAATTTGCAATCCTAGAAAAAAGGTCAACTCACCCATCATAGACATCTCAAACTCCTTACTCATTGATTCTGCAAACTTTGCAACAAGAAAATGAGACGAACCACCAAAAATGATATCATCCACGTATATCTGAACTATTAGAGAATCATTGCCTTGTCTGAGGAGAAATAAAGTTTTATCAACAGAACCCATTTTGAACCCATTTTCAAGTAGAAAAGTTTTCAGTCTAGCATACCAAGCACGAGGTGCTTGCTTCAACCCATATAAAGCCTTTTGTAACTTGAAAACATGATTAGAAAATTTAGGATGTTCAAAACCAGGGGGTTGTTTAACATAAACTTCCTCTTCTATATACCCATTCAAAAAGGCACTCTTCACGTCCATTTGATAAAGCTTAAAACCACGTGAAGCAGCAAAAGCAAGCAAAATGCGAATAGCTTCTAAACGAGCAACAGGAGCAAAAGTTTCACCATAATCAATACCCTCCTTTTGACAGAAACCCTGAGCCACCAATCTGGCTTTGTTTCTGACAACAAGACCATCTTCCCCTTGTTTGTTCTTAAAAACCCATTTAGTACCAATTGGTTTGCAAGAAAAAGGTGGATCAACCAAAACCCAAACCTGATTCCGTTCAAAATTTTCTAACTCCTCATGCATGGCATTGACCCAATTAGAATCAGACAGTGCATGTCCAACATCACGGGGTTCAAAAGAGGCAACAAATGCAGAATGCGCAAGGACACATTGATTTCTAGATTTATACCTTGTCGTGCGCTCATTCAAGTTACCTATCATTTGTTGAGGTGGATGGCGACGCTGAATATGTCGAGGTGCTGTTCTAACAGAAGTTGCCTCCCCCTCAATTGTAGCTGGTTCATGATCAACAGTAGGTATAGCTGCAGGATCTGCTGTGGATGTGAAAAGCTCTAAAGGCCCATCGTCTATCGTGCTGCTAGGCGTCTGAATGGGAGTTGCCTCGAGCACAGCTGGATCCTCTGTTGCATCATCATCATCGTCAAGTCCATCAACCTCATCTTCAAAAATGTTTTGTCCAATCTCATCATCACCTGCACACTCAAAAGCAGAAGAGAAACAAGGCATCGTCTCGTCGAAGGTGACCTCACATGTCTCCTCGATGCGATTAGTATCAAGATTAAGAACCCGGTAAGCTCGCCCTTGCAAAGCATACCCCAAGAACAACCCATCAGAAGAACGTGATTCAAATTTGTCCAAATTTCCTTTTTTCAGAATAAAGCATTTACAACCAAATACGCGAAAATGATAAACTTTTGGACAACGACCATATCTCAACTCATAAGATGTTTTCCCCAGAAAAGCTCTCAGAAAAATACGATTAGCAACATAGCAAGCGGTATTAATCGCCTCAGCCCAAAAACGTCTAGGGGTTTTATGTTCATCAAGCATTGTCCTAGCCATCTCAACAACCGTTCGATTTTTCCTTTCAACAACACCATTCTGAGGGGGACATATGGTGAGGAAAACTGATGATCAAGACCCTGTTCTGAACAAAAAGCTTTCATTCGAGCATTCTTGAATTCTGTGCCATTATCACTGCGAATTGCTCTAACGACATTATTGGATAACTCATTTTTCAGCTTTAGAACAAGATCATGAATAAATTGAAAAGCCTCATCCTTGGATTCCAAAAAGAACACCCATGAATAACGAGAAAAATCATCCACAATGACGAGCACATACCACTTCCCACCAGCAGAACGAACACGGGCTGGACCTACAGTGTCCATATGTAACAACTCACCCGGTCGTTCTGTCATCACCTGAGTCACAGGTGCATGAGAAGCCGCAATCATTTTGCCATGTTTGCAAGGAGCACAAACCAAATCTTTCTCAAACTTGAGTTTCGGTAAACCATCTATCAAACCCATCGAACTCAAACGGCATAGTAAATCAAAGCTCAAGTGACCCAAACGACGATGCCACTTCCAAATGGGGAGAGAACCATGAGCAACCAAACAACGAGCTTGTCCAAAAGATTTAGAGAAATCAACCATGAAAATTCGTCCAAAGGGGGAGATTTGACAAACAAGGTTACCGATAGAATCTAGAACTCGCGAATTGCCTTTCTTAAAACGCACTTCAAAACCATCATCAAGAAGTTGTGAGACAGAAAGCAAGTTATAATGTAAGTTCTGTACCTTCGCGACGTCCTTTAGCATGAATTTATTGGTTACCTTGATACAGCCATGTGCCATCACTTTTCCTTTACTATTGTCCCCGAATGTAATGTATTCTTTACCGCTCGCGGGGGTGAGGCTGGAGAACCATCTATAATCTCCAGTCATGTGACGCGAACAACCAGAGTCCATTATCCATATGTTCTCCTCGCCTCCATCCTGCAATCAATAACGAACACGAGAGTGAGCTAATGACTCAACACTGGGGTTAGGATAATGCAATGAAAACCAGTGCTGGGCCATTTGCTCAAAAGAAGCATTAGCAAAATCAAATCTCTCGAAAGAACGACGATGCCCACGAGGGGGAAAATGTGGCATGTCATTCCTATATGACGCAGGGGCACTATTACATGAGCGAAAACTAGAAAAGCGAACAACTGGCGCACGTCTAGAGTCACTACGATCATAGGCACCATGTGCAGGGTACCGATCACGTCGTTCAGCACGCTTCCTACGGAAGCAAAACTTCGCCAAATGACCATCACGATCACAAAAATCACAATGGTAAATATTTTGAGTAGGAGCAACGAAAACCTTAGCCTTAGAAGTGGAACCAGAAAAATCAGGCTTAAGGTTATCCAAATGTTCACAAGTTGGTGGCCATGTGTTATTCAGGCTTTTAAAGTGTTTGGGTTTAACCCTCCAAACCTGCTTTTTAGGAACAGACTTGGGAGGTTCTACCACAAAACCTTCAGGTGAGACCGGTGGACTCTTCTCACTGGGAGTAGGCCCATTGTTCTCACCATCTGCATTCTTTTTACCAAAAGTACGCTTCAAATCATAACCAACACCAAAATGTTCACCCCTTTTAATTTGTGCAATAGTCATACCAATCTGGGGCTCACGCACAGAACACCAACCAAGGATTGTTCTCAAATGAGTGTTTTCTTCTTCTAAAGCAGCATTGTCCTTCTTTAAGATGGAAATTTCAGCAACAAAAGTAGGACAAGTCAAACACTCAGGTAAAACAGGACAAGTGTGTTTCTCCAACTGAACAATATGGCATTTAGCAACATTCAACTCAGTTTGCAAAATTGGACAAGTAGCACAAGCACCAAGTAAAACAGAATGAGAGCGAAGTTCTTCCAGTTCAATCTTAGCACAATCAAATTTATCAACTAAAACAGCATGCTTAGATTGCAATTCAGAAATAGAAACCATATGAATAGAACATTCCTCACATTCTACAGCAGCAGGTGTAGCATCTTTTAGTGTTTTTAATTCAGCAGATATTCTATCATGATCAGCCTTAAGTCTTGCTAGAATTTTATTTTGTTTATCAACAAGTTTAGTCAACTCTTCAATTTCTTCTTCAGCAGAATTTTGTACCTCATTATCAGAAGAGTCGTTGCTGCAGTCATATGCATCACCCTCATTTAAAGCCATAGTGCACATGCCTCCCTTGATGTCAGCAAGAAAACAGAGTCCTCCATCATTGGTCTTTTTGGGCTTCTCATCTTCGGACTCTGAATCACTAGAGTTGTAGGAGCCATCTGAATCAAAGCTACCCAGCGAAGAAAAGAGAACATGTGCAGCCTTCTTGATTTGCTTGTCAGTAAACTTCTGTTGTCCCTTCTTTCTCCCACGCCTATCACTCTTGTTCTTCCTGTCCCTTGATTGTTCCTGGCGCCTGTAGCTGTTGCCATGCTCCGGTGCCTTCACCTTGCTTGGACAATCAGCAATGAAGTGTCCACGCTCACCACAGTTGAAGCATCCTTCTGAACGCCTCCTATTTCGCCTGTTTTCATATACCCGCTTGAACTTGTTGGTGAGCAAAACAAGCTGATCATCATCGAATACCTCCAACTCATCATCTGCAATATGACACAAGGAGGACAAAGCAAAACTAGGAGTAGATGAAAGATTAGCATTAGTGTTAGTACTCCCAGAAACCAAAGCCATTGGAATATTTGAAGAAGAACCAGCTGTGGGATTGTTAAGCTTTTTTCGAAATTGGATGTCGATCTCTTTGGATTTAAGCTTACTGAAAAGCTCATCAGTTGTAAGAGTCTCATAATTAGTAGACTCAACAATCGCTTCCACTTTTGTGCCCCAAACATCCAAGTCGAGTGCATGCAACAATTTGAGAGCCCTTGCATGATCATCATACGGCATAACCGTTATGTTGGCTTTCATTTTGTTGACAAGACTCAAAAATCGAGCGAAAAGATTTTCGATAGACCCACCAGGCGATTGCATAAAATTATCATATTCGCGCCTGTAAGTTTCAAATAACCGAATCTTCACTGCGTTGGTGCCCTCATGAAAATTTTGTAGAGTAGACCAAATCTCATGAGCAACTTGTTTGTCAGAAACACGATCAAATTCAGATTTGCTCAAAGCAGCAAAGAGAAAATCTACAGCTTTGTTATTGTTTTCATATTTTGTAGCGTGAGCTGCATTTGAGGGATCAGCTGGAATCACATAAGTCGTATCAATTGTAATATTCCAAATCGCAATCCCTTTCCCCTTGAGAAAGGCACTCATGCGAGCCTTCCAGTACGGGTAATCGGTTCCATCAAAAGCAGGTGGATGTGAAGACGAAGTCATGATCGCCACAAGTAGATTTCACAACAGATTAGGTATGAGAAAACTTTAACCGGCTCTGATACCAATTGTAGGACCGGAAAATGCGACCAGAGGGGGGGTGAATGGGAGCAACTCAAAATAATTTCACACGGAAGCAAACAGATCAAACTCCCAAATTTCAAGAACTTTAGCAAATTAGATCCAAACGCGAGGAAACTCGAAACATAGGTTTACAAGATCACTAGAAATCTATTCTCAAAATATTATGCAAGGAAATTAAGTATAAAATGCGGATCAAGAAAACCTAGATTGAAACCGACGATAAACCTGACGAAGAACAAATAGGCACGATGCAATGAAACAAAGAACAATACTTAATGATAAAGTATTAAACCAAGTACTTGTTCTTACAAAATTGCATCTAGCCTCCGCCCGATCGTCCTCCCTCTCTTGATTAGAGAGATCAACAAAAATCCCTCACTAGGAATTAAACCCTAGGCTAGACTGGAGAGAAGAGTGCACGCAAGAAGAGCTTCAGGGAGGCGGCTACTGTTCACGGCGGCTACTGTAGCGCGCAAGACTGTAGCGCGGAACTGTTCACGGCGGCTACTGTAGCAACGCCCCCAAAAAAACCCTAAAAGCGCATACCCCTCAATCCTAGGTGCCACATATTTATAACCCATAGGGTGGCACAACCTAAATTACAAATTTGCCATTACGTAAATCAAATTAACGTAATCGGCGCGTATCACGCAATATCATTCTCCACGGCAAACAATCTCGATGTCCGCGATCCTTCCATCTAGCACCATGGCGTCCCGTGATCTCGCCGCACGACGATCCGGAATCTTCTCGCGATCGACAATTGTCCCCGTCTTCGGCCACGTCCGCCGCAACGAACGTCCGGGATCTTGGTTTTGTGGCTTAACCAAGAAACCGTCCACCAATGTTCTCTCGCTGTGTCGTCAGGTACAGTAGACATACACCGCACGATCTCAAATCCCTCGAACGCAAGTCTTGATCCACCCTTCACCTCTCTCAGTCCATCGGCGTGGCATCATATCTTCATTCTTCACACGTCGCCGCATGTTCAGTCTCCACCTATCACCTGCAACGACACCAACTAAGAGAAACGTCACACGCACACTGTGTTGTTCAATCACTCATCACAAGGTCCTAGCCCCACGGGCATCTCATGGAGCGCACCGACGATGCTGCGGTAGAACATAGGATCATCAAGTGGTGTGCCCGCGGAGCCGGATAGCTTCGCCTTCGTGTCGACTAGAGTGGCGGCCGGCTTGCAGTCGCTCATGCCCGCACGTTTGAGAATGTCGTCGGCGTACTGGGCTTGGGAGAGGAAGAAGCCTTGGGCCGTGCGTCACACTTGAATGCCGAGGAAGAAATGTAGAGGACCGAGATCCTTCATGGCAAACTCGAGGTGAAGCTGGGCAATGATGTTTTGGAGCAGCGTGGATTAGGAAGCCGACAGCACGATGTCATCGATGTAGAGGAGGAGATGCGTTGCATCAGCCCCATTGTTGTAAACGAAGAGGGAGCTGTCGGATTTGGAGGAGATGAAGCCCAGTCGATGAAGGTGCATGGCGAAGCGGTGAAACCAAGCGCGGGGTGCCTGCTTGAGCCCGTAAAGGGACTTGCGCAGAAGGCACACATCATCTGGGCGGGCTGGATCAACAAAGCCAGCCGGCTGCTGACAGTATACCGTCTCAGCAATGTCGCCATGGATAAAGGCATTTTTGACGTCCAGTTGATGGACATGCCAATCTCGGGCAGCGGCAAGGTGAACCACAGTCTGGATGGTCGCTGGCTTGACGACGGGGGAGAAGGTCTGATTGAAGTCCAGACCGGGTCGTTGTGAGAAGCCACGCACGACCCATCTTGCTTTGCGACGTTCCAGGGTGCCATCGGCATGGAACTTGTTCTTGAAGATCCATTTGCCGCTGATCACGTGTGTGGTGCGCGGACGAGGAACCAGGTCCCAAGTTTGGTTGTGGTGCAGTGCGTCATACTCCTCCTGCATTGCTTGAACCCAAGCCGGATCGCGCAGAGCGGCACGGACGGAGCGAGGAATGTCGTCGGTCGTGGCAACGTTGGCGTAACGGGGGTTAGGCTTGACGACTCCAGCTTTGCGCCGCGTGATCACAGGGTGACCATCCGGGACAGGCGACGTCGAGGGTGCATAGGGCTGGGCATTCGGTTCTAACCGAACCATTCGGTTCTGTTCTTCAGTTTCTATGAAATTTTGGTTCTCAAGAAACAGGAACCAATCGGTTCTTTTCAGAGATGGGAACCGAGAAAATTCAGTTCGGTTCCTTTTGGTTCGGTTCCGGTTTATACCCGAAGTAACCGAAGTTTACAAAGTTCAATAGAAAAAACAAGGAAAAAGAAAGAAAAAAAACAGCCGCATGCACCCGCCGGTGGAGGCCTCCACGGAGCCGTCGCGGCCACGCGCCGCCGATGCGTCGCTGCCGCCGCCGTCAATGCGCACTCTCGCGGGCCACTCATGTGTCCCTGTTGGTGTCGGGGATCGCCGCCGTCGTGCTGGACAGATCCGCCGCTGGGGGAGCTCGCGCAACCGCCTAGCCGGGGTCGAGCCGACCGGATCCGAGCACCGAGGAGGCTCCGCCGCCGGGGCAACTCACTGAGCCGGGGTCGCGCCGTCGGGGAGGAGCCGCGCCGGCCGGATCCACACGCCGAGGAGGCGCTGGCGTGGGCGGGGCAGGCGGCAGCGGGGTCCGGCCGGGGGGGGCTGGCGGCGGCAGGGTTCGGCGGAGGGCGGGGCGGCGGCGGTGTCCGGCGTGAGGTGGGGGCTGGCCGTCGCCGAGGGCCGAGGGCAGCGGGGAGAAGCGGAAGCCGCCTCGGGGTCGCCGGGTCGGGGTCGGGGAGGAAAGGAGCAGGGGTGGCGGGGTGGGGAGGGGCGCTGGGACTGGGGAGCCGAGAGAGAGCTGCGTGGAAAGGCCGAATGGGATGGGCTAGGGATAGAAAGATGGGCCGCCAGGTTGGGCTATTTAGCCTTCGGGGTTAATTTGCATATGGGCTTGGTTCTTCGGTTAACCGAGTAAAAGAACCGAACCGAACCAAAAATTTCGGTTCATGAGAATTGGGAGCCGAAATGGAACCGAAGTTCTCGGTTTCGGTTCGGTTCGGCTCTGGTTCTCGGTTTTTTTGGTTCGGTCCTCGATTCTCTGTTTTTGGTACCCAGGGCTAAGGGTGCACAAGCCGTTGGCGTGGGTGCCCAATCAGAACCACCCGGTACAGGCGACGTGGAAGGTGCAGAAGCCGTAGGCGTGGGTGCCCGAGCAGATGGTGAAGGGGTCCCACATGTTGGAGGAGTGGATGGTGCTGGAGGCGTGGTGGCGACATCCGCGGGCAGCGCAGTGCGTGGTGCGGGGTGACCACGAGCATGGCGACGCGCAGGGGGTACGTGCACGATGATCTGGTCACCCGGAGAGGTCGTCGGTGAAGACGCTGGTGTAGAGGGCTGCACCTGTCGAAAGGGAGAAATAGACTCGTCGAAAATGACGTGCCTTGAGGTTAGAACCCGGCGAGACTGGGGATCATAGCACCGGTAGCCTTTAGTGTTGTCGGGATAGCCGATGAACACACTGGGCAGCGAGCGCGGAGCAAGTTTGTGGCGAGTTGTGGCTGTTGTGTTTGGGAAGCACTGACAACCAAAGGTGCGCAGGTGTTCGTAATTCGGAGGCTGGCCAAAGAGCAAGAAGAAGGGTGTGGCATGGCTGCGAGGAGTGCAAGGCCGCTGGTTGAGGAGATGTGTGGCGGTCTGGAGGGCGTCGGGCCAGAAACTGAGTGGCATGGAGGCGTGAAGGAGCATAGTGCGCACACTATCATTCAGAGTGCGCAAGATAGGTTCTGCACGACCGTTTTGCTAAGGCATGTATGGGCAAGTGAGATGAAGCACAATGCCACGGGCAGCTAGAAACAATCGGAACGCAGTGTTGACGAACTCACCGCCGTTGTCGGTCTGGAATGACAGGATGGGGCGACCAAACTGTGTTTGCACGAACGCATGGAAGGAGACAAGCATTGGGAGAACGTCAGACTTGTGGCGGATGGGGAACGTCCACACGTAGTGAGAGTAGTCGTCAAGTACCACGAGATAGTACTGACAGCCTGAATGGCTTAGGACCGGTGAGGTCCAAACACCACAGTGTAGAAGACAGAAAGGAGCAGGAGAGACATATGTAGATGTCTTGAATGGTTGAAGAACATGTTTGCCTAAGCGACATGAAGTACAAGAATGTGGAGTTCAGGGGGTACAACTGAAATCAAAAGACTATAAAATGCAAGAGAGGGCGGGCTTGTAACACCCCGGTGTTAATTTTGACGCTAATACCGTGCTTAATCGCTAATTAAGGTTAATCACAATCATTAGCGTTAACCGAGTTCGCGCGGTAAACGTCGTTTTAGCAGTGTTCGATCGCGTTTTTGTCTCTGATCCGAGCTTCAATCCAACTTTCGCCCAAAAGCAAAGTTGTAGATTATCTTGTCCTCTACAACTTCCTTTTTGACCAAATTTCAAGTTGCTTTATGAAATTTCAAGTTTTGGATGGTCAAAATCGGCTCAAAAACCTTTGAATTGGTCACTTTGCCTCCCCTATTTGCCAGTGCCCCGCCGGCCTCGACGTCGGGGTTGCCACGCGTCGCGCCGGTGAGCCCGTCACCGCTTAAGCACCCCGCTGCCGAGTCGGATGCCAAGTCTAGTTTCGCCTACTCGGTTCCCTTCCTCGCGCCGCACGGAGTTCGCAGTAGAGCCGAGCAACCCTAGCCCCGCAGCTCGCGCACCGGCCGATTCCGGCCATCCCTCGCCGTCGTGTTTCGTTTCCTCGCGCCCCGAGTCGCCCGACTTCACCACGCACCTCCTCCGCCCCTTCCCCGAGCCGACCGACCCCTCTTCCCGGCCAAATCGGCCCCGGCGCCGCCGTCTGCCATCGCCGTCCACACCAAGCCTCCACCCCTCCCGTCGAGCTCCCCTCCCCGGCCTCCCTCCGTTCGATTCGACCGCGAGGTGAGCTTCCCCGAGGTCCCCTAGTCCTCCCCACATCCTTTCCCCTCCCCTCCTAGCACCGCCGCCGGCGGAATGCCGCCGCGGGCGCCATGGCCGCCGCTTGCAGCCGCCTATGCCGCCGCGGGCCGCCCTAGCTCGAGCGTGCGCAGCGCCGCCGCGCGCCCCTAGGCCTCTCTGACTCCCTGAGCGCGGCACCGCCCAACCCCGCGGCCGCTTTGCCCCGTCCCGGCCGTGAACGCCGCGCCACCGCCCTGCCCTGCGTGCGCCACCGCCCCGCCCCGCCCCGCGCGCGCCCAGGGCCGCCCCCACCCGCGCCTCTGCTCGGCCGCGGCCGTGCTAGCCCTGCGCGTGGGCCCGCCCACGCTGCCCCGCTGGCCGGCCGACCAACGGCCGCGCGCGCGCCAAGCGCGCCGCTGGCGTGCGGGCCGGGGCAGGCGGCAGAGCAGAGCAGGGGAGCTTCCCCCCTCTCTCTTTATTTGGATGACGGGTGGGGCCCACAGCTCCATTTAGGGTGGTTTTTGTTTTCTTTGTTGTTTGATTTGACTGGAAGTTTGGTAATTTGTAGGAAAATGCAGAAAAATCCAAAAAATGCAAACTAAATTTTGTTAAGTTTATAAAATCAAGATCTTCAGTAGAAAAATACTCATGCATGAAAAATGTCACTTTTGCCCCTGCTTAAATTGTGTTTTGTGTTTAAACTAGTTTATTTAATACCGGTTGTTCCGTTGCTCTAAAAATTATGAAATTTATTCAGTAGATTACTCTTTGGATGTGTAGTCCACTGAAAAAGTTTCAGATGCATAGCCTGTGTACATGTTGTGGATCTATTATTGTTTGATTTCCTTTTCTTGAGTTAAAGTAAATACTTTTATATATCAATAAATGTTGGTAATTTATTTATACACTCCTTATCAGTAGTGTTTCATGATAGAAAAGTTGTGCTACTAGATCGTTGCGGTTTGTTAAGTTTTTGTGTTTAGCTAGTTCCTAGCTTTAGTCTTTCTTTATTTTCACCATGGCTAAGCAATGCCTTATTGCTTCTTTTTGTTTGTGGTGCACCTAGCCTTCTTAATGCAAGTCTAGTAGTGTTGTTGAAAGGAAACACTTCAGGCTAAGCTCAGTCGGAAATTAAACCTGCCAAGCAGCACCAAGTCGTTTCCTTTATCGCTAGTTTTCATGGTTGTTCGTTAAATGATTGCCGTCATATCTTCTTTTACTCGCATTGCATTGCCTCCTGAGTGCCTTGCACCGTTGTAACTCCTGCATGGCATCTTTTCATACGTGTAGACGTCACGAACGAAGCGGTTTACGAGCTAGTTGCTGAGCCGGTCCAGGAGCCACAAGCAGGAGCACAGCAGGAGGACGCAGTCGAACACGCTCCCGAAGAAATCGCTAACCCCGTTGACCTGCAAGGCAAGCCCCGGAGCATATCCCTTATTTTAATTACTCCATGTTATATTAAAGTATTGTGCATTTACGTTTGAGGAATTGATTGGAACCATAGATGCATAATCTTGAATAACCAGTGTCCTTACTAGTGCAGTTATCATTAGCACCACTATGCTTAAGTAAACCGGTAGAAGACGGGTGATTTCCTGTCACCCGCGAGATATAGGGTTGTTACTTCAGGCAGTGTTATGAGAAATAATGCAATGAGAATGGAAATTGGAGACCGGGCGGAGGTAAAGTTGGATATGATTATTGATTAAGGAAAGTTGAGTCTCCGCCTGCGTCGATTGAGGACCGTTCCGTTGTTGGCCCTTTGACTGAGGATTGAACAGTACTAACCACATGCCGGAAGTAGGAGGTAGTCGAAACTGGTAAGCTAATTACCTTAATTGTGTCGGAATCTGAGTCTCGACCTGCGGTGCTGGGTAGGGTTGACGGATGGTGAAGTGGCCCACGGGTTCACCGGGTGTTCGCACGTGCGGGGCTCATCATCTGGGTGCTTGCGGGCTTGATTCAGACTTCGGGGTAATTATGGGAACAGTTGACGTGTGTGGCCCGACGGGGTTTTCACGTGTCATGTGAGTTAGGTCCACCTTGCAAGGTTAAATCGGATCGATTCGCCGTGACTCGCGGATATGAGAGCCTTGGTCAATGCGTCGCATCGTAGTAAGGATTGAAAGGACATAAAGAGAAAAGTTGGACTTTTGTTGGTATTCTTGAAAAGATAATATGATTAACCATGTGTGCTCTAGAGAATTAGGCAAACCTAGTTTCTAGCTATCAACACAATTGGAGCTAAAATATCGAAAGTAAGGATCCAGTTTTAGTAGCTTTTCAGCAAAATAACCCAGAGCCAAAGAGCTGTGCATGTCTAGATAATGGGCTAAGTATACCCATAGACGGGTAAGCCTTGCTGAGTATTAGAATACTCAGGTTTGGTTGTAACCCTTCTGAGCAGGTTGTATTCCGGAAGACTTCGAGGAAATTAGTGCGTCCTGGAGTGGTCAGCCTCTTCCTCCAGGTTGGACGGTCGAGTGGGTTCCGTCTTCTCCGTGAAGTGAAGGCAGGTGAGCCTCACATCAGTGGGCAAGATGTGAAGTTCGTCTTTTGTCATCGACGTTATTTATCGTACTGTATTTTGAAGCTTGTTTCAAACCTGTTTGTATTTTCCGCTGCGTTTGAACTCTGTATTCGAAATGTAACTCTGGCTTGTAAACTTTATTGTAAATTAATTTGGAGACTTTTGTTTAACTCTGGTTGTAAGTTAAGTTTGAAAACTTTTGTTGCTTGTAATCACCTGTGCTCGTCTTTTGGCGAGAGTTCATGTGCAATCGATCCTGGTTAAAGCAGGCAGTCTGAGTGTACTGGTGAAGTGTAGTATCGGAGGAGTAAGTTTAATGGTTAATTAGTGCACTTGATCAGTATTATTTGGACTGTTCTGTGACAGGGCTGCCCCGGGTGGCCGAGACGAGCGTGCCAGGTGTCGACGGAAACATGCATAGTGTGATGGATCGGCAATGGCGAGGACAGGGGGTAGAGATTGCCGGAGCTCTCACTGCGAAGCAGAACCTCCTGGTTACGAAGATCCTTGATGGAAAAACCAAGTGGGTCAAATTAAACCGAAACATGGTTATCACGGGTGAGTTTGCGGACAGACACAAGGTTTTTAATCAGAGAAGGAGAAACATGAACATCATGCAAATGGAGGGGGAGGAGACGGTGGGAAGAGTGGTAGAACCAATGCACTGAACAGGCAAGGATGCTCCATTGCCGACGATGATGCGTGAGGAGGAGGGAGAGACAGAGGAGAGCATACCCTCGTCACTGGCCATGTGCGTGGACGCGCCGGTGTCGAGGACCCAGTCGCCGGTGCTCGGAGGGGAAGGCTGCAGAGTGAGCTCGGTGAGCGCCTGGTACAGGGCAGGAGGGATGGCACCGGAGGGAGCGTGATGTGCCATCATGGACTGGGGAGGGCGATACCATGGCGGGCACCGAGAACGCCAGCAGCAGGTGGTGTACTGGGGAGCTGTGGCAAAGGCCATGCCTGGACGACGCTAGTCCAGGGATTGACCCAGGACGCCAGCTGGCCACCACGTGTGTTAGCAGCGGTTGGAGCAACCGGAGGCGTTCCGGGACGGCCGGCCTGCTTCTTGCGCTTGCGTGGACGAGCAGAGCCGGCGGTGTTGTTGTTGGAGATGGGAGCGGAGGAAGAAGACGTCGCAGATCCAGAGGCAGGTGCATTGGTGGAGTTGCCGCCGGGCTGAGACGCGGAGAGGAGGACGGTGGAGACGGTTCTCTGGGCGCGGCCGGTGATCCAGAGTTCTTCCTATTGCAGGAAGGAGCGTGCCTCACTGAAGCGCATGGGTGGACGCGCCGCCGTGATGGTTGGGGCGCAGTGGGCAAGTTTGTCGCTGAGGCCGCCAAGGAGGGTGATCACCATCTCTTGGTCAAAGAGGGGGGAGCCGACATCGTGCAGAACGTCGGCCACCCGCTTGATCTAGCCACAGAAGTCGGCGACCGATAGGTCTTCTTAGTGGAGGGCGTGAAGGCGCTGACGGGCCTGTGCAGTGCGCTGGACAATGTTGTCCAGGAACTGCGAGCCGATGGTGGTCCACGTGGCGTAGGCGTCGTCGCCGGGCTGCATCACGGCGGAGAGGAGGTTGTCGGAGAGGGTGGTGTAGAGCCACGACACGATGCAGGTGTCAATTTGGAGCCACTCGGCGGCGGCGAACATGAGGCTGGAGTCCATGGAGCCGTCGATGTGGTTCATGAGGCCAAACTTGCGGAACGCAATCTTGAAGAAGGTGCGCCAGGCGCCGAAGTTGGAGTCGCCGAAGTCGAGGGTCACGGGAACATGCGCCTTGATGTTGATGAGCTGAGCCGTCGTGGCGGAGATGGCCACCGGGCCGGCAGCGACGAAGGGGTTTGTCGCGTCGGAGGCCGAGCTGGAAGACATGGCGGCGACAGAGGGTTGAGGGAGGAGGCGGAAGCGATTGTTTAGGATCGGCTAACTGATACCATGAAAGAGTATTGGAATGGCAATGCACAATTCGTGTTGACATTCAATGGTCATATATATATATATACACGCCGCGAGAGCGGTTGCGCCGGACGTGAGGACCGGGAACGCCAGGAACGTGGCGTGGTGCGTGCCGTGCGCGCCGTGGCGAGCAGCCGTGGCGAGAAAATAGCGAAGCACCTAACTAACCCAAAACTGCGCTAGCCACTTTGACAGTGCACAATTACCAAATGCTTGAAACTGGAATAAAACTCCATTGAGAGCATTTGAGTTTCATCAACACACATTCATCAACTTCTATTGGCCACATGGTATATATGATCATTAAAACCAATCAATAATTAAATATTATAGCTTTAAACCAATCAACAATTAAATATTATAGTTTTTTTTATGAAACTATGCATTGAGAGATGATTTTATTATAGTGTCAAGGTGACATGGCACTTTTGGTAACTGTACAGTGAAACTATACACTGAAATTGGCCTTACTTGTTATTCTTTATGTGCGACCATATTAGAAGCAAAAAAATCACGGGGTGGACGTGTTCCTGTGAGATGGCGCTCTTTCCGCGTAGGCGTAAATTCGAGTCTTCGCTTCGGAAGTTATTTAAGTGCTGGGCCTGGGAGTCAACGTCAACGGAGTCCGGTCTCGGCCAATACAAAAGCCATCGTCTCAAACAGAAATTGAGCTCTGCGTCGGAGCCAACACGGCAGGACCAGTTCTACCATGACAGCGCAACCACACTATAACGGCCGAGTGCGGCAGGCCTACCAATTGCAGCTAACAAAAACAGCCCGATGAGCTCCGCCTCTCGCCTTCTCGCCGCCATGGCTGCTCACCTACCACGCCTCCCTTTCATCCTCCTCTTTGTCTTCCTCGCCGTCCATGCCCCCGCCTCCTCCCATGGCGACCCTGCTCCGCCCCTGACCACCTATGACGCTTCCATGTGCCTGGAATCGTCTATGTGCGGCAACATATCTATCAGATATCCCTTCTACCTCTCCAGCACAACCAGAATCATAACCGATTACAATTACAATACTACATCCTCCTCCTGCGGCTACACCGACCTGGAGATCTCCTGCCAGGGCGAGGGGCCGAAGGCGACGCCGGCCATCATTCTCCGTGGTCACAACTACACCGTCCTGGACATCTTCTACGACAGTAAGAGCATCATCCTGGCGGACAGCGACGTGCTCCACGGCGGCAGCTGCCCCGTGGTCCTTCACGACCTCAGCTTCGACAAGCTGTGGCTGCAGAACACCAGCTCCAACGAAAATCTCACCTTCTACTTCGGCTGCTACACCTCACGCGGTCCTGGTGTGACGGTGCCGCCTGACCTGTTCGCATACAAGATCGACTGCGACCTCAAGGGTCCGTTTGGCGAGGGAGCTTATTCCTTCATCTTTACACCTGACGATCATTGGAAAGCCCAAGAGCACGAGCTGGATCAGTATGGGCGCTGCAGCGAGGTTGTCTCCGTGCCAGTGAGGAGCGAGGTCCTGATGGCAAATAACCAATCCATGCTGGTGAGGGGCGGATACGCTGAGGTGCTTTGGTACGGGTTCGAGTTGGAATGGTACCAGGGAACAACGGATCAGTGCCATTTGTGCGAGCAGTCCGGCGGGAAGTGCGCCTACAGCCAGAACCAGAAGAGGGAATTCTTGGGCTGCTTGTGCTCCAACAGCAAGGTGGGCTACCCTGACTGCAGATCAAGTAAGTCCTCCAAAACTGATCATTCCATTTGACTCGCTCCATTTCTGCAATCGCCACACCACGCGTCTCCAGATTTCCGGCTGCATTGGTGATTTCCATCTCGTAGCTAGCCCCCTTGTGCCCGGTCGCCGTTGTGCGCGCGTCCTTCAGTTCACTGCTCCTCATAATTGCTGCTTGCCTCGAGATAATGGTGAAAGGTTGGCCTGATGACCTAGTCTAAAATTGGTTGGGTACATAGGTATGAAACTGAAAATTCGATTTCATGTCTTCATCAGTCGACAAGGATGGTTTAGAGCCTTTCGCCCCACTTCTCTGCTTGCTTCTGCACCAAATCTGTGCTTTTTTTTATGAACGAGGTTCATCAGGCGGCCCGCCGTGCTCCACACCATTTCGTAATTCGTAGAGCAGAGGACCGGACCGTCCCTGCTTTTTCAGTGTGGAACAAGGACCAGGATACTGAGCGCCCCGAGACCTGGCCTCGTTTAGATGCACGGTGTAAACTTTTTAAAAGAGAATTTTTTCATATTCGAAGTATTAAACATAGTTTAGTCATAAAACTAATTGCAGAACTCGTCTGTAAATTACGAGATAAATCTATTAAGACTAATTAATCCATCATAAGCACATAGTTACTGTAGTCATTACTGTAGCAATTTAGTGTCTAATTATGACCTAATTAGGCTCATTAGATTCGTCTCGTAATTTACAAGCAAACTATGCAATTAGTTTTTTATTTCATCTAGATTTTAATACTTCATGTACGTAAGATTTTCATTTAATGTGATAGTTTGGGAATTTTGAATTTTTAAAAGGGGCTGGTTTGCGTCGTCGAGTGGAGAGTTACCGTTGCGTCATTGGGTGCCTTTAGCAAGCAGTGTCTGGAACACGTGATGCAAGCTATTTGCCGGAGCGACCGCAAAACTAGTCTATTTTTCGAAACAAACAAACAAAAAAGAGACGGCAAAACTGATCTATCCAAAGACGTGTTTCCGGGGTTGGGGTCGGTAGTGAAAGTATGCTTGCGTTTTTCTTTCCTTTGCGAGAAAGTGAAAGCATGATTTATGTTCACTTTGATATTTTCTTTTCTTTTCAAGAAAAGTTCACTTTGATTTCGGTGGTTTACAGAACACGCGGACTTGGTCCCTGCTGTTTAGTGTACTGCAGCTGTGTAGTTGCCTACTACGTCATGTACGTAAGATTTTCATTTAATGTGATAGTTTTGGAATTTTGAATTTTGCATCTAAAAAGGGACTGGTTTGCGTCGTCGAGTGGAGAGTTACCGTTGCGTCATTGGGTGCCTTTAGCAAGCAGTGTCTGGAACACGTGATGCAGGCTATTTGCTGCAGCGACCGCAAAACTAGTCTATTTTTTTTTGAAACAAACAAACAAAAAGAGACGGCAAAACTGATCTATCCAAAGACGTGTTTCCGGGGTTGGGGTCGGTAGTGAAAGTATGCTTGCGTTTTTCTTTCCTTTGCGAGAAAGTGAAAGCATGATTTATGTTCACTTTGATATTTTCTTTTCTTTTCAAGAAAAGTTCACTTTGATTTCGGTGGTTTACAGAACACGCTGATTTGGTCCCTGCTGTTTAGTGTACTGCAGTTGTGTAGTTGCCTACTACGTAGGAATATATAACCCAAATAGCTTCTAGAGTATTTAGTAAAAGGATATTCTAACAATCACATCTCCGGCGGCGGCAGGTGCCCCGCGTCCACCGCAACGTCAGCTTCGGTCACGAGTGGCTGCGGCCGAACCGCACCAGCTCGCAGTTCTGCTGGTCCAAAACCGGCTGGTTTCAGCTGGTTGATTAGTATCTTGTGAGAGAGATTATATAAACCATGAACAGTAGAACAGCTGGAGCAACCGGCATAATGGAGTGATTGCTAGTGACTGATCTGGCCAAAAGATGTAGGGAGCTGATATCTTCTTCTCTTCTCATCCGCTCCCTCTCATCTCTCTATTTTATTTATTCTCCTCTCCTCTCCTTTCCTAGCTTCCTCTTCTTTCTAATAGAGGTTGCAGTCAGTAGAGGGGCTCGAGCCCCCTCAGCCCTCCTACTGGATCCGCCTGGCTCGTACGGCAAACTCACCTTCTTCTCCGTCTGCTGGGAGAGTACGACAACCTCACCTTCGTGCTGTCGTGGCCGGCAATGGGGAGCGAAAATGTACAACCATATGCACTTGGGTCGCAGGGCTTATCAAGTTATCGTGGCCATTAGATTTGTTTATGTTGAACCCTATGTCCTAGCTGAATTACTGACCGGTTAGGTGGGCCACCACCAGGTACACAGATGTTGGTACTGTTTGGAGAAATAACCAAGGGTTATTTTAAAGGCTAAAGTTTAGCCCTAAGAAATAGCTCTCCAACAAAATAACCATTGAGCTGTTTGGATCTAAAGGCTATTTAGCCTTTAATCCACTATTTCAATCATTTGGCTGACACTTTTCCAAGAGAGAGAAATTACTTTTCTAGTGGGTCCCACCCCAAATAACATTCCTTGGAGCGGATAGTTTTTTCGGGTAGGCTATTTGCAAATAACACTAAAATAGCCCCATATTTGGCTCCTCTTGGGCTATTTGGGCCCAAGAAAAGGAGGGCTAAAAAATATCCATAGGATCTAAACATGGCCATTCTCGAAATGAAATTGTATGCAAGGCAGTAGATCGTGCCCATGTGCCCCAATTATTGGTGTGCCCTTCTCTTTCCGCCTCCATTTTCTTCCTCTTGCCCAGCATTTCTCAAGCTCGCTTTCACTTCTCTTGGCGTGCTCCTCCTCCTCACCACTCACTCCGTTGGTGCAGAAGCTCTAGCTCGCCGACACGTCAGCCTCAACCTCCTACTCGCCGTCATGCGCGCGCAGGAGATGAGGACAACGCCGGATTAAAGTTGGGAGTTCAGGTTTAGGGTTGTTGGGGGAGGTATTCATGGCCGACGGCCTTAAGTAGATGGTCGTGGTGGCGGCCAGCCCGGCTCAGGAGGTGGGTTGTGGGCGGCGGAGGCGACATAGTGAGGGCGCCATCTACCGGGGCAATGGAGAACGGGGTGGAGCAGGGTAGGAGGTGGGGGGCGAGCAATCGGAGGAGTTACAGCAGCCGGCCGCGGCGCCATTGGCTGCAAGGCAGGTAGGTTTTGGGTTGGCGTCAGGTCGTAGTGGTTGCGGAGATCCGGCAACCACCGAAGAAAGAAGAGAGATAAAATTCCCTCAATAACATTAGAAATTTATCTCATCCAATGCCATTGAAATTTAGAGCATCCCTTCACAGCTAGTGAAAATTTTACCATATCCCTTCAAGGCCATCACTGTTACATTTCAAACAAAACACCATAAAAATATTGTGTAACACTGTGTGTCAAATATTTTTGTTCCATTTTACCCCTCTGGAACATTATCCTCATCCTCTCCCAACACTAACCCCTGGCCTAGCTTCCTATCCCCTCCCGTGTCGTCGCCCGATCTGTTGTGCCACCAGCCCGAGACGCGCGGGTGCAGGCCGAGCAGAGGCGCCGCCAGCACCCCCCCCCCCCCCCCCCCCCCCAAACAGCCAGCATGGCAACTGCCCCATCCAGCGGTTCGTGAAGAGGTCCACCTCCCGGAGCGGCATGATGCGACCGAGCGCCGCGGCGATGGCCCCCGTGAAGCCACAGCTTGAGGATCTGCAGGGAGTCAAGGTCGGCGATGAAGTCCAGGATGCCGCCGCGGAAACGGTTTATGAACATGTTGAGCACCCGAGCCCCCTAAGATCGGTGAGCTCGGGGAGCCCCCGTGAGCGTGTTGTTGGAGACGTCAAGGAACCTGAGGCTAGTGAGGTTGCCGAGCAACGGTGGATGGTGTCGTTGAGCTGCTTGGTCTGCACGTAGAGCGTTTCCAGCTTGGCGAGGCTGTCGAGCAAGGCCGGGATGGGGCCCAGCAGGCTGCTGCTGGCGAGGTCAAGGTGGATGAGGTTGGCGAGCCTTTCTTACAAGGGCAGTATTATCTTTTTATACTCATTTAACAGTCATTCTAATAACACAGTCACATAATGGTATTGAAGGGATGAGATTAAAATTTTAGTGATAATGAAAGAATGACCTAAATTTCGATGGTATTGAAGGGATGAGATAAATTTCTAGTAGCATTGAGGCAATTGACTCAAGAGAGAAGGGAAGGGAAATACCGGAGGAGGAACTTAGAAAGGGGCTATTTTTTTCAGACATCATGCCCTACACTCCGTATGTCCTAGTATATTTTCACGAATGCGTGGGTAGTGTCCGGACGGGTTGGATTGGTCCGGCGGGCGTAGGCATCAGGAGCAACCAGACCACGCATTGGCGAACGGCGGGGCCTGGCGGACACTGCAGGCAGGTTATTCCTTGGGTGTTTGTGCTCGAACCTATGACGGGGAGAAGGTCTACCTAACAATGGAAACGGATCGAATTCGCATAAAATTAGATTTGGATAGTATTTTTTATCACATTTTAAATCGAATACGGATATGAATTCGAATATTCTCGAATACGAATACAAAACGGATGCCTCGGATTCGGATTCGGATATCGACTTGATATATGAGCTAACGTTTAACTATTTTCTTTATTGGTAGTTTTAGATTATAAAATCGTTATACATGTACAAACTAAAATATAATAATATAATAAAAATATCTAGGTAAAAATAATTTATTTATCGTTAATAAATAAATACATAAAATAAAATTAGAACTAAAAATATATTGCAATAAACATATAAAATTTTTATCATATATAAATAAAAAATAGAGAAGTAATTTTGAGATAAAATAAGAATATTTAAAAGTAAATTTAATCTTTTATATTATATTTTTATTATAAAAATTAATAATATGGGTGGTAAGAAATAAATATAATTTCTTAAATAGTTTTTTAATGAAAACAGATACAGATATTGTCGGATATTGTCGAATACGAATCTGGAATCGGATAGAGAAATCAATGAAAATCGAATTCGGATGTATCTATTTTACTACCACATTAAATTCGAATACGGATACGGATATCCATATTAATGTTTAAATGGATACGGATATCGGATAATTCGAATACCAGAACTGCAGAGGCAGTGTGGCAGTGACGCCACCGGCACCACCTCGTCCTTCACAGCTGATCCTTCGGTTTCACTCCCTCACTTCTGGGATCACCAGTGATCAGACCACGCGATCCAGTTGCATGCCGCCTTTGATGCATCTTCAGTTCTTTCTTCTATCCTGCTCTGTTACTGTTCCTGCTGCTTCCGTTGCTTTCACCTTACCATCGGCGCGCACGTTTGACTTGACCTAGTCCGCAAGTAGGCCCTGTTTAGTTTCCAAAAAAATTTGCACGCTACCTGTCATATCGAATCTTCGAACACATGCATAGAGCATTAAATGCAGTTGAAAAAATAACTAATCATACAGTCTAACTGATTAGCATGAGCTGAATCTTTTAAGTCTAATTAGTTCATAATTAGACATTATTTATTAAATAACAACAAAATATGCTACAGTATCAAAATCCAAACTTTTTCACCAACTAAACACACCCTTAGTTTGCCTGAAAAATATTGCGTGGGTAGGGTAGGTTGAAAAGGCAGGAATTCCGGTTCCTATTTCCTTTCCTTATGCGACAAGAATTACACCCCCTTATTCTTTTTCATGAACGAGATTCATCATCAGGCGGCCCGGCGGCCTGCTGCGCTCCACAGCTAGCGTTTTGCAGAGAAGGGAACCGAATTGTCCTTTGCTTCCGTCTGAACTCTGAAACAAGGGTGACGTTGCTACCTACTACGAGTGCGCGGAATGTGTGAAACACTTCCTACATGCCTGGTTCGCATCACTGAATTGACAAGTTAGCTAGCACGGGCTCTGTTAGGCAACTGTCCAGAACCGTTTACTTCCTTGCGCATCTAGAACACGTGATTTCAGTTGCTGCAGGCTCCTTGTTTGAGCGACAGCACACTGGCCGTGAGAGCAGAGACCGCCACGCGAGTATCAGCCGCTTTATTTTTAAGCTATGTCACATCCGATGTTTGATGCTAATTAGAAGCATGATTAATAACAAAATAAATTACATAATCCCAAGGCTGATTCGCGAGACGAATCTAAACCTAATTAGTCTATGATTAACCCATGTGATGCTACAGTAAACATATGCTAATTATAAATTAATTAAACTTAATAAATTCGTCTAGTGAATAAACCTTGGACTTAAGCAGTTAGTTTTATAATTAGTTTATATTTAATTTTTCTAATTGGCATTGGAACATTTGATCATTCTCAATAGGGGTTTCATGAAGGATTTTATGGTATTAAATATTATTAATTTTGCTGATATGACAATAAGAGATAAAATTTTATGGGATGTGAGAGAATTTCATCAGCATGAAACTCATCTAACACGGTTACCTAGTTCCCGCCTTTCCGGTCTAGATAACTCTGCCATAAAACTGTGCATTGCGACTGGATGTCATAGGATTTTAAATTATTTGATCCAAACACCCAAGGCCGGAGAAAAGCGTACTAGCTTGTGTTCACTTCGACTCTTGACTACGGTGGTTTCTAAAAGGCCAAAACAGAACCGACTGGGTCCCTTTTGTTTACTAGTGCGGCAGACTTTCTAACTGCTGACCACACCGGCACGTTGAACACAAAACCTTCTAGCGAGGATTCATTATTCATAGAGGAAATACGGATCCAGTCATCCAGAACCAAGACCGAGGACCTTTCTTCCATGGACGGCAGCCAATGAAAACCACGCGGGTGTGCACGCAAGAACGCGGGAGGCGCCACCACCTGACTTCGCCGAGGGAGTAATTGGCATCTTGCGAGATCCAGCAGCTGGTCACGGTCAGCCACGCGCTCTTCCCATCGCTTCGCCGCCATCTCCCTCTCGTCCGCCACCCCCCGTAGGCCTTCTGAGAAAGTCTCCTCGACCAGGGGCCTGGCAGCCTTATTAACGGAGGCGGGGCGGCCACCAGACCAAGAAGCTAGGAAAAGTAACCTGTTCGGCCATGGATCTCTTGCTACACCGCCGCCTGCCGCCGCTCCTCCTCGCCGTCGTCTTGGTCGCCGCCTCCCATGTCGTTCCTTCCAGCGGGGACGGCGGCGGCTACGACGCCTCCTTGTGCCTGCGGCAGCCCTACACCTGCGGCAACGTCACCATCAAGTACCCGTTCTACAGAAAGACGGGAGCTCTGCTGGAGAACTCCAGCTCGTACTGCGGCTACCCCGGCCTGGAGATCCAGTGCGAGGACGGGAAGGCGTTCCTGGAGCTCGAGAGCGGCAACTACACCGTCTCGAGCATCGACTACGACAACCTCACAGTCCAGCTCGTCGATCCCGAGGTCGTCGACGGGAGGAGCTGCCCCTGGACCGACCACAACGTGACGTTTCGGAGCTTCGAATGGTTCTACTATCCCAACACCACGGTCGACCTCCTCTTCTTCCTCAATTGCAACTTCCTCTCCTCCGACTTGTTCCGGCCGTCAGACTCCAACTCCACCGCCTGCAAATTCGATGGCGGCGGGCAGCAGGCGTGGCCTGGGATGTCCTTCGTGTTCTTGGAGCAAGACGTGCCGTTCCGGGACACGAACTGGTGGCGGAACTGCAGCGTAGTTATCGAAGTGCCCGTGCTCAGATTTGGTCTCCCTCTTGATCCACAAAATGATCCCACATGGAAGGACGGTGGGTACAGCAGCAGCCTTCGTGACGGATTCCAGTTGGCGTTGAATCAGAGTCAGAAGCTCCCGGCGTGTGACCAGTGCGAGCGATCGAAGGGGCAGTGCGGCCACAACCAGACGGGGGGATTCGTAGCCTGCTTGTGCTCCGGAGGCCGAGTCAGCGCTGCTCACAATTGCACCGCCGAACCTTCCGGCGGTAAGTCTCTCGAAGCTCTTGTGCTGGTTTCCCAAATTGCAGCGGCGATTACTGGCCGCTTTGCTTCATTCATCGTATCGCCCCCTTTTTTTTTCGTCTCTTCCACATCACTCCCCTTTTTCACATCTCTGAAGAAATTGTTCATTGCCTCGAGTATAGCTGTATAGTACGGGGGTTTTTTTTTTTGCCGAGAGTATAGCACGGAAACTTGGTTAGCTTGGGCGTGCCAGTTTGACCGAGTCGGATGTCACGTTTTCTTCTAGGCCGGGGGACCAACCTATTTCTCTTAGGTATTGCTAGCTTCATACTCCATATTGCTAGTTGGATGTCACATTTCCTCCTGGGCTCGGACCACCGCTAGCTGGATACGGTTGATCAGAGCAAGTATAATGGTTCTAGTCAGCAGGCTAAATAGTTGTTCATGTCACAAAAATCTTAGCTGGAAGAGAGAGAAATGGAGAGAGAGAGGAGTGCGGGCGATTGCTTACTCGCTGGTGAAGAGCAGCGTAACCGAGGAAGTCTCAGCGAAAAAAGCGGGCAGCATGCATGCGATAGGCAGCTGTGAGCGACTTTATTATACGAGCGTTCTTTTGCCACCGGCGATGATTGATGTGGCTGCTCATGGGCTGGCTGCCGGCGATTTTTATTATCCCTGCTCTCAGTGGGCAAACATATCAGCCTTTACCTCCACGAGAATCGAGAATCAATAGAGCAGCGGCGTTTTATAGCTGCTGACCAGGGCAAGCGTGAGATGATAGCCCTCGGCCTTCCTGCTCGTGGTGGTGTGCGTGTGGAGGCTGCTCCTGTCAACAATTTTGTGGTAGTCTACACTACTATAAAAACAGTCTTTTGTTCCGGTTCCACAGGGCTATTTGTTCCGGTTTTAGAACCGGGATTCGACTTCTGGGACAAAGGGCTAGAGGTTTTTGTCCCGAGTGGCAGAACCGGGACAAAATATCTCACACACTAAAAAATTTTTTGCACCCCACGAGATTCAATTCCAAGACCTCTTGTCTAATGCATGGTTTTCTTGCCAACTCACCTAAGTAGTACATGTGACTCAGTATAGAATAACTTCCTTTTGAACTGTCATGTGGAGGGGCCTTTTGTCCGAATTGATAACACCAAACGGGACAAAAAGGTCCTTTTGTCCGGGTTGGTGCCACCAACCGGGATAAAAAGGGTTGGGCCTTTTGTCCCGGGTGGAGCCACCAACCGGGACAAAGGCCCCTGTCCCCCCATTGGCCCGGCTAACCGTTGGACCCGAGACAAAAGCCACCTATTGTCCCGGGTCCAAAGGCAACCGGGATAAATGGTCTGGAACAAAGGCCTGTTCTGTAGTAGTGCTATTATTCTAAACGGGTGCATGGTTAAATGGGTAATTATCTTCCAATACCCTACCCATACCTATAGATATATATGGGTGACCCATACCCTCCCCAAATAATATGGGTATGAATTTGGTAAGGGTAGTGGTTAACGAGTGCTATCTTGACTGCAAGGACGTAGAGCAAGTTTATTAAGTTTGTGTACTAGACAAGTTCATGTCACATGCAGACACCATAATGAACCAGTTATACAATAGCTTGGCTGATAGTTTAGCTCTATGAAAGCACACAGGCATTAAAGTTCCAGGAGTGCATTTCAAACTTGATGATCAACAGTAAACACTTTTGATCATCAAAGGGTTCTTTCATTAACTTGGGTAAACAATAGATTACCAGGACCACTAGAAAGTAGATCAGTGGGTTCTTTTCGTTAACTTGGGTAAACAATAGGGTGAGGTTTACATCTGACAGAACAAAGAGAGAGAGGGGGGGAGAAGGACAAGGGTGAGATGAACCACCATCGGGCTTGGTGGAGGACGTCGCCATGGCGTTGATGGAGAGGTTGGTGAGGTGGTCAGCCGGAGTCATGGATGCAGAGATGATGGGGACGGCGTGGATGTCGCCGCAGAGGTCGAGGGTGATGGTGTCGTGGCGCAGCCGCGCAAGGGGACTTCTCGTCACTTCAGCGCCTCCATCAGATCGGATCGGGCTGAGGCTAGGGTTTTTGGCGAGGTTTGGTCGCACACGGTGAATCTCATATTGTGTGTCACCGGCCCCCACCCTTCTTTACATTTTTGCCAAAGTTGCCAGACTTTGAATCCCTCATCCCTCGCGCTACTACAAAAGAGATTGTGCGTCGAAGTTTCAACAAAGGAAACAGGCAAACAACAACCAGAAAGTCACTTTTGTTGCTACTTGCTCCTTCTGACCGCGCATATGAAAGACTTTGTACATATGAAAGACCATCACGTCACACTATTTAGCTGAAGTTCTAACATACATACCTGATTAATTGAATGAAACCAGCCACCCAAATTTCTCTGCCTGCGCATAATTTTCTGATTGTTTTTGCTTGCGTGAGCTTCTTCTTCTTTTTGTTTTGTACTTTGTGAAAACATCATCTAATCATTTCGAGTAGAATGTAACATTTTTGTACTTTTTATATTTTGAAATCAGTTTAATCTTGGTCAGATAAAAATATTCCTGACATTGTGTTTTTGTCCTTGCCTACAGGAACATCAAAAGGGCAAAAAGGAGTGATTATTGGTGAGCATTTTCCCACCATTTTACCGAAACTCTATTCTTCTGAATGTCTGTCAGTATATTGCTAACTGTTCCCTGTCCATAAAAAACGTGCTATATTACATTTTATAAAAGTACGCCCATAAGATTTTTTGTAAACTGTTAGACAAATAGGATTATGCCTAGATGGGTCCTACTTGTCAGGCCGGCCGCACCACTCAGGTCTTGCACCTGACTGGCGCCGGTAGATTGATTAGACGGCAGGGAGTCCTACGGTAGTACTGTTCCATAAACTGGCCTAGGGTTCCCAGCCTACAAGAGCAACTCCCAGCATACCCTATAAACAGCTTCCTATTTCAAGTTTAGAGGGCTAAGTTAAGAAGATGTACTCCAACAGACCTGCTACTTGACTCTCTATTTTAGGAGGGTCTCCAAATTTTACCCCTCCACCCTCTATTCCTAGGGTGTCTCTAGGGAGTCCTCTATTATGTGTAAGAATTGAGGGCTATTGCTAGAGTTGAACCAAATTTGAAGGCCTCTAACTAAAAATAAAAATAGAGGCAGCCCCTATTTAACATTTAGAGGGTCTAATTCAATGGCTATTGATGGAGATGCTTTAAGTTCTTGTACTCAATCAATAGTAGTCTACAATTGTTAGCCTATTTTCAGAAACTAGTATACCAAAGCAGTATGCTGTTTTCTGTTCAAAATTCATGAAGAAATAACAGAACTGATTGCTCGCACGGTTGATCAGGAAATTATGTTCCTTGTTACACTTAGCGCACGCCCACAACACGATGCCACTTCCTCGAAGTATGCAACGTCTAGAACTGTAGCAACAACGTTACTATCACTGAAATGTTAACTTGCGTAACTTCCAGGTGTCTCGGCTGCTGCTGGTCTTGCCGTGCTTGCTGTTGCCGCAGTTTTGTCCTTGACTAGGAAATATGGATTGCTGCCCTATAAATCAAAGCACGAACCAAGGATTGAGTCCTTTCTGCAAAAGAACAGGAACCTTTATCCAAAAAGATACAGTTATGCAGGTTTGAAAAGAATGACGAGATCATTTTCTGTAAAGCTAGGCCAAGGTGGATTTGGTGCTGTATACAGAGGCAGCCTCTCTAATGGCTGCCAGGTAGCAATTAAGATGCTAAAAGACACCAAGGGTGATGGGGAAGAATTTATGAATGAGGTGGCAAGCATTAGCAGAACCTCTCATGTCAATGTTGTTACACTTTTAGGATTTTGTTTGGAAGGATCCAAAAGGGCTCTCATTTATGAGTACATGCCTAATGGTTCACTTGAAAGGTATGCCTTCAGCAGCAGTATGAACAATGAAAATACTCTAAGCTGGGAGAAATTATTTGACATAGCAATTGGCATTGCAAGAGGACTTGAGTATCTTCACCGAGGATGCAATACTCGCATCGTACATTTTGATATCAAACCCCACAATATTCTATTAGATCAGGATTTCTGCCCTAAGATATCTGATTTTGGACTGGCCAAGCTATGCCTGAATAAAGAGAGCGTTGTCTCTATTTGTGGTGCAAGAGGAACAATAGGCTATATTGCCCCTGAGGTCTATTCAAAAAGATTTGGAACAGTAAGCAGCAAATCTGATGTCTACAGTTATGGAATGATGGTACTTGAGATGGTTGGGGCAAGGGACAAGAATATCAGTGGAGATAGTGAATCTAGTACCCAGTACTTCCCTCAATGGATCTATGAACATGTGGATGAATACTGCATCAGTGCTTCTGAGATTAATGGTGAGACCACAGAGCTTGTGAGAAAGATGATAGTGGTAGGTCTGTGGTGCATACAAGTGCTTCCAACTGATCGGCCAACAATGACTAGAGTCGTCGAGATGCTAGAATGCAGCACAAGTAATCTGGAGTTGCCACCAAAGGTGCTCTGGAGTTGATAAGGGTCCATTTATGTTCCTAATAAGGTGTAGCTCACTGGTACCAGGTTGCACAAAGTGCAAATATTTGCTGTACATTGGAAAACTAAGGGTATGATAAGCTTCTTCTTCCTAAAACTAAACACCTCCATGCTTTTCAAAGCACATAACAGTTATAGCCAGATAGTGCTCAGGTCCAATCAATCATTTTGGAATTCTTCACTTTCACAATCTTTTCCTAGAGTGAACTCTTTTCCACCTAAAGAATCGAATTCTTCTGATGTATTACCACACATTTTTACTGGTCATAGAAAGACATGGTCATATAATTTTTACTGTCTTTAGTTACAAATGTGATGTGATGGAAAACATACATCCTGATGAAACAAAATACACTTTACATCTAGAAAAATCTGTAAAAAAAAAGTGTGTAGCATAAACAGAGATACCATTCGTCAAATGTTTCACTTTCCGTCGTGGTACATTTTGAACCCACTGGTTGCCGGCCCCATTTATTAAATTGTTGAACTGACAGCTGCTCCGCTATGTCCATCTCCCCACTCATACACTCATCATCATTAACCCTACTTAAAAATTATCGCGTGCTTGAGCTCACGACAAGCTCAACAGCTTCCATATGTCCAATTCTCTCCTGACTGCCCCATGCTCTGCAGCAGCGGCGGATCCAACGGGGGGGGGGGGGGCTCCAGCCCCCCTAGAGCAGCAAATCTTCATGCAAATCACTGTAGTAAGATCCTAAAATCATCATTAAATTTTCATGCAAATTAATATCTCTATTGTTTTAGCCCCCCTTGTCCCCAATTCTGCATCCACCGCTGCTCTGCAGCACTAGAGACAGCGAGACTACCCGGAAATTGCTATCTGCGACTGCCTTGCCATTTGCAAAGCATTTTGACACTTCCTCTCGTAAACCACATGTACAATCTATTTGTCAGCTCAGGTTGATAAGTGCATAGTACGCCACACCCACACCATTGAGCCAGCCGGCAGTGTGCATCTTCAGCTCCACGATGTCCGGCAACCTCCGCCTCTACGCGTCCCTGCTTTTTGCAGTGACGTCCGCCCTCGCCGCGGCGGCCTCCGGCGACGTCAAAATCGCCGTGTACTGGGGCCAGAACGCCAGCGAGGGCACGCTCAGGGACACGTGCAGCACGGGCCTCTACGCCTACGTCAACATCGCCTTCCTCTCCACGTTCGGCGACGGCCGCGCCCCGGCCCTCAACTTGGCCGGCCACTGCGACCCCGCGTCGGGGGGCTGCGCGTCCCTCGCCACGGACATCGCGTCCTGCCAGTCCGCGGGCGTCAAGGTGCTCCTCAGCATCGGCGGCGGCGCGCTCGGCGGCTACAACCTTTCCTCGCCGTCGGACGCGCAGGGCGTCGCCTTGTTCCTCTGGGAGACCTTCCTCGGCGGCACCGGCGCCGCGGGCGCGGCCCGCCCCCTCGGCGCCGCGGTGCTCGACGGCGTCGACTTCGACATCGAGGCCCCGTCCCGGTACTACGACGACCTCGCCCGGAACCTGACGTCGCTGTACAGGCGCGACGCGCGGGGCCGGACGTACATGCTCACCGCGGCGCCACAGTGCCCGTTCCCGGACGCGTCCCTCGCCGAGGCGCTCGGCACGGGGCTGTTCGACCACGTGTGGGTGCAGTTCTACAACAACCCGCGGTGCCAGTACGCGCCCGGGGACGTCGGCGCGCTGCGGAGCGCGTGGCAGCAGTGGACGGCGGGCCTGCCGTCCGCGGCCGTGTTCCTCGGCCTCCCGGCGTCGCTGGACGCCGCGGGCAGCGGGTTCGTGGACGCGGACACGCTCGCGTCGCAGGTGCTGCCGGCGGTGGAGGGGGCGCCCAACTACGGTGGCATCATGCTGTGGAGCCGCTCCTACGACAAGGACACTGGATTTAGCCTGAAGCTGCAGGGCATCTTGCAAAACCGGAACAATCACACAGGTACTGGTTGTGTTCTCTCAGACGTTTCTGTGCTTTTGTTGACTCAGTCATAATCTTCAAACAAACTAAGATCGTTTGAATGGCGAATTGCAGGGGGCGGTACATCTTCAGATAAGAAAAAGAGGATCTGTAAGTGTTGCTCTTTGTCAGATTCTTTTCAGATTATCCAATCAACTGCTGTTTTACCAGACTACTACAGAGTGACGGTAAATCTGTTAGATTGCAGCATAGCCCAAGCGATTGCAAGATATATTGATTATTTTGACACTTTATTTTCATGCCTTTTTAACCCACTGTCATCTATGCAGATATTACAGTAGGAGCTGCCGTCGCAGGCGTGCTGCTGCTTTTCCTGCTTATTTGCACTTGCTTCCTCTGCCATAAGAAATACCGTAGCACAAAACCTCCAGAGGAGGGATCAAAGACTCCTCCAGCTCCGAAGACAGAGCCCTCTCAGCCAAAACAAAGACCTCAGCGTATGAAACGATACACTGATTCAGAGGTTGAGAGGATGACAAAATCTTATGCTCACAAGCTGGGCCATGGCAGCAATGGTGATGTTTACCGAGGCAACCTCCGTGACGGCCGTCAGGTAGCGGTGAAGGTGCTGAAGAACAGCAGAGGTGACGATAAGGAGTTCATGAGCGACGTCACCAGCATCGGCAGAATTTCTCATGCCAATGTTGTTCCTCTGCTAGGGTTTTGCTTGCACAGCCCAACAAGAGCTCTCATCTACGAGTACATGCCCAATGGCTCGCTTGAAAGTTATGCTTTCGGCAACAATGACTCTGTAGAAGAGAATTATTCGCTATGGCTGTACTGGGAGAAGCTGTTTGACATTGCGATCGGCGTCGCGCGGGGGCTAGAGTATCTCCATGGACAGGGCAATGCTAACATTGTGCATCTGAACGTCAAGCCCCGCAACATTCTGCTGGATCAGGAGTTGTGTCCAAAGATATCTGATGTGGGTACCACAAACTTATGCCATGGCAAAGAGAGCAAGAGGTCCACTGGCGATGCCAGGGGAAGAGATGGCTATGATGCCCCTGAGGTTGTGTCCAGGAAATTTGGAGCAATCAGCAGTAAATCCGATGTCTACAGCTATGGTGTGGTGGTCCTTGAGATGGTGAGGGCCAAAAGGAACATCAGTGTTGGTGCTGACACTACTAGCAAGTATTTTGCTCAGTGGCTATATGAACACTTGGATCAGTTCTGCAATAGTATTTCTGACATCAGTAGTGAGACAAGGGATCTTGTAAAGAAGATGATCATAGTTGGGTTATGGTGCATACAAACAGCACAAACTAGCCGGCCTTCGATGAGCAGGGTTGTTGAAATGTTGGAAAGTAGCAGCATAGACTTGGAATTGCCAGTAAGGATCTCTTGAGGGATAACATACATGATTGTAAACATTATTCATATCATGAGTAGTATCCACGACAGTCTGTGTGCTCGTGCTTGTAGGTTTGGGGTTTGTATATTTTCTTTGTTTTTCTAGAGCTTAGGCGTGGTGTTACCGACAGTGTAAAAATGGTCCCAGACATACGATCATAATTGCAATGACATGTTTGCATCATGGCATAAACTTGCGAGCAGAGGAACTATTTATGTGATCTTGCTTTAAACATTTCAACCGCAGCAAATTGCATATTTATACCGTTTCAGGATCAGTGCAGTCAGGTCAAGGACGGAGCCAGAAACTCATTTGTTCTTTGGTAGGGAACTCTTTCAGGCATCAAACATGGAAATTAGGAGTCGGCTGCAATTATTTTATTTAATCGTGCCCACCAGAATTCGAACTGACCTCTAGTTTTGATACCATATCGAGTTGCATGTACCAACCAATTTAACTCAAAAACTTAAATTGCTGGGAAGAGATGTGCAATTCACTTATACTTCAACGGTGAGGGATCCAGAAAGAAACAGGGGGATGGGCAATCCAGCGTCATTTTTCTTGAAAAACAGGGGGGGAGGGGCAATCCAGCGTCATTTTTCTTTAAATCTATGTAAGAGGATGAAAGGTCCACAATAAGATAGAAGATGACGAATAAGTTCAGAAAATCTCACTGCAAAACACCAATTGAACGGTTTGCCACACAGCAGACAGCACGGGGAACAAATAATGAACCAACAGAGTACACGAAGTAACCAAACAGTCCACACCATCTAACTGCACGTCACATTGTAGCAAGAGAAACGGAGATCCAGAGAGTTCAGAGACGCGTTGCACACTCGCATCGAAATAGGTTATTACACACGGACACGTCGACGCACGAACCTAGCACCTGAGCCTCCGGACACGGCAAACTGCCGCGATCCTCCTGCCCTCCCGGGAGTTGATGAACCTCCTCAGGTCGGGGTTCCTGCTGTACCTGCACAGGCACGGCTCCTGCTCCCTGACATTAGCGCAGCACTCGCCGGACAGCCTCGCGCCGTAGATGACCGCCGCGGCGCACGGGCGCAGAGCCAGCGGGTTGCACTTCGCCGGCGGCCCTGCGGCGGACGCCCGGCACACCACCGTCGTGCAGGGGGCGGCGAGCACCGCCACGAGGAGCAGGAGCTGGAGCGCGTACACCTTCATGGCTTTTGCTACGATCGCGGTCGGCAGGCAACGTTTCGAGAGTGGCTAGTGGCCCCAATGAGAGGGCCGGTGCCTGGTACTTGAAGAGAGCTGGCTAGGGTCGCATCCCCCGGTGTCGAGGGTGGAGTCGTGTGGGGAAGTGTTGCGCCGTCGCGTAAACGTTACTGCACGGTCGCTCACTTGGCTGCCTCGTTCTGATGCAAGCTGCAGCAGAGGATGGCTTGCTATGCACTCCTACTCCACTAAGGCTACTAGAGGGTCCAATACAAGGACAAAGTTCTTTGACTGCGCATTCAAATGCAAGTAGTATTGGAATTTGGGAAAACTGAGTTAGCAAATAGCCTTAGGATAGAAGTGATGAAGAACATTCACTACAAACAAAAGCCTTTTTTCATAATTTTTTGTCTATATGATCAAGGTTTTGTGCTTGGGTGTTTTTAGGGTGAAAATACACTAGAAATGCTGTGTTCAGTAGAGCCGTGGGGCCGATGAACGTGTGCAACCGAGCCCAAGTGCGTAGCAACCTCACTTTGTCAGTTGAAAGCCCAACTCTGCCATGTCGACTAATTAAGAACATTAAACAATCGGAACAAGTAAACAGGTTACATTTTCCTCAGAAAAAAAGTAAACAGATTACAGACTTGGCAAGCCCAACTTTATTCAGTATACCTTGAACCATCCTAACCTCGTAACTGTCTCCTCGTACCAAAGCTCATCTCGATTTTATTCCAGAGCCCGTGCTAGCCGATTCCGACCACCCGGCGCCTACTTCTTCCAACAGCTACCGCGTAGCGCGGGGACTCGCGACGCCGTGCCCGCGCGCGCGCGCCGTGGGCCGGGCGACGGAGAGAGCTAGCTAGCAGCTGGGCACGGGCACCTTGCAGGCGGTGAACACCCTCCGCTTGTGCCTGGTGTCCACGAGGCGCCTCAGGCTGGCGTCGTCCTTGTACCGGCACAGGCAGGTGGACCCGTGGGGCTTGAGCCTGCCGCAGCAGGCGGCCGTCGGGGACCCCTTCCCGGCGAACGCGCTCGCGCACGGGCTCAGCTGCATCACGTCGCACGGCGCCAGCGCCGAGAAGTCGGCCGCCGCCCGGCCGGCGAGGAGGGCCGCCAGCACCGCGACGAGGAGGAGCACGGGTGCCCTCATCCCGGCCATCGGGTTGGGGTTCTGGCTCGCTGGGCTTGAGATTGGGAGGCCGCGAACGAACGTCGTCAGGAGCTGCGGCGTCCAGTGCGCGGAGCTGCTCGCAGCTTTTGTAGGCGTCCGGCAGCAGTGGTGTAGCACGCAGCAGGTGAGTCACGGTGTGAGCGTGCGCGAGCGAGCGCGGTGCACGTTAGGTGAGGCACGCCTGATGAACGGCTGCCGTCACGACTATGAGTTTCTGAACAGGTTATGGTACTTTTGGACATCCTGCAGGTGTATTGACGACTAGAATTTCAGTTGGCATACGGCGTGGAGCCATGGTCGCAGTTCACCCCGTCTTGAGGCAAAGCATCCGGCTGAAGCAAACTTGCCGCTTATTCGTTTATTCCTCTGGATGGTTCAATCCCTACGGATCAAGCTATCCTTTTCTTCAATCTACGGCCCCCTGGGATAATTATACTAGCATTTTGGGGGCTTATAAAAGATGCCCTTTCGGCAACGGACCGATCAGACAAACCAAGACAAGAGATTAATCGTCACAAACTCAGAGAGCCATGCATCCTCATTTTCCTGACGATCACGGCGATGGGCGAGTGGGCGGTCCGTTTCATAGCCAGAAGTCGATTCATAAGCTTCTTGGTGGAGGGAAAGGTATGCTACTCTTCTTTTCTTTCTGGACAATTAACTTGCATCATTTGAATTATTACCAGGGTTTCTATCCGGAGTCGATGTGGTCATGGATTGCGTTGCTTGCCTCTTGCAGTGGCGGACGTTCTGCTGTGGAAGGACAGGAACTTATCTGCAGGAGTCCTCCTCGGAGCTACGCTGATATGGTACCTGTTTGAAGTGGTCGAATACAACATAATCCCGCTCCTTTGCCAGATAGCCATCCTTGCCATGTTGGTCATCTTCATTTGGTCAAACGCTGCACCGCTCTTGAACATGTATGAGTTCCTTTTTCTACAGAGAACATCGCAGCTTATAGAGAATTCAACTATGGCACAAGGCACAAGAAGCAGAAACTCAACTAACCAATTTTGCATTGCAGAGCACCTCCAAGAATCCCGGAAGTCATCATCTCCGAGCATGCCTTCCGACAAGTAGCAGAGACCATCCATTACAAACTGGCACACACTGTGGCTGCTCTTTATGATATTGCGTGTGGAAAGGATCTGAAGAAATTCCTCTTGGTACAGAACAAGCATTTGCTTTGCTACCTTTATAAGAAAAAACAATGTGACAATTGTTCCAGTGCCAAGATTATAGAAGGATACTGCAAAGTTCCAACCTGCGTGTGACGATTGGAATATAGCAAAACTTAGACATCGCACATTACTGAACTGCAATGCCATTATTTTGCCAATGCTTTTTGTGCAATATACAACACTTTAATCTTGGGCTAACGATATTATGTTTCTAACATTTAGGTGATCATGTCCCTACTAATATTGTCAGAGATTGGAAGTTCTTACAGCTTCACAAGTCTGCTATATCTTGGTGAGTAGCACAGAAAATAGTCACTGTTCACAAGATAAACACACAAGAGAACATATAAACCCACTGTCAATATACATTTAACAAGTCTATATTTCTTACTTCCACAGGATTTCTATGTGCCCACACTTTGCCGGCATTGTACCAAAGATATGAGACAGAGGTGGACCATTTAGCTGCAAGGGGTAGTGAAGACATCAAAAGGTTCTACAGGAGGATTGATTCCAATTTGCTCAACAAAATACCAAGAGGCCCTGTCAAGACAAAAGTTAACTAAAATATACTCCCTGAAGATAGCCATCATAATTTGCAAAATCATTCGTGAACAAAATCCCACATTGTGAAGAAGTTACACCAATTGAGCTTGAAGAATTCAGATCTGAATGCTACTAGCAACCAAATGTACCTATCCTGCATGGATAAAAGCATATTTTCATGACTTCAGCAATCGATATGAAATGAACTCCTATGTTGTGGTCTCAAACAAAGTATATCGTTAGAAAGAATTGAATGATGTTTTCTCTTTCAACTGTGACACCATTGGTTTGTATAAAAACAACACATAAAAAAGCTTCAATAGCTAAGATTGCTTGATCATCTAAGGGAAAAAATGGATGTTTGACATGACATTCATCAATCAGTCTTAACATATGTAAAATGCTACTGCTAAATGTTCTACTAACATACACAAGGAGTCCTCAAGGAACTAAACATCGCACAAGTTATTTGCAAACATTCATATGTACCTTCTATAGTTGTGGAGAATCATCTCGAACCTGCTGTAGAATAGTAAAGTATGACCGTATTTGGTAAATCAGAGCCCTTGGCTCTTCCTTATTTCAGTAGATGAAATATCCATGCGAAATGTTTCCTCTGGTATGGAGATGAACATGTCTCTCAACTCTTTTGGAATGTCTAAATCCTCAAGGACCTTCCAAACAAGTAGCATGTATATACAGTATCAAATGACCTCCTTTTTTTCTCTCCAAATGTGTGTAAAGAAAATGTCGAGGTGAATTCATGCCTTAAAAACTCCTTCAATCTTTCGGCCACCAACAAGAAAAGTGGTACCTGTGCTTTTACATTCGAGAAGTATCTCCAGCAATCTATTGTAATCTCCTCCATAATACTTAGGCTGCAATGAGTAAACTTCATTCAGTGTAGACAACATAACATCCATGTCTACTTATGCTGCAATGAGTAAACTCTGTCAGTGAAGGCAATACCACAATATGCTCAAAAGCAAGTAAAAAGCATGCTGATAAGAAACCAAAAAGAAATAAAAGAAAGGAAAAAGTCCATTTTACTCCCCTCACTTTGTCCGCTTCACCCCCTAAACAAAATTTAGGCTCAATTTACTTCCCCAAACTATTTCAATTGGTCCAATCCACCCCCACTAAGATTTCTCTTTTTTTATTTCTCCGCGTACAAGTGGTAATTTAACTTCAAATTTTGCCATTTAACTTATAACATGATGCCCTATGCTAGAAAAATACATCATGATTTTTTTCATGAATAATTTTCATGCAGAATAGTTTCTCTGTAATAAATTGTGTTAAATGTTTCCAACCTATGAAAATAACCATGAAAAATTCTTAGTGTATTCTTTTAACATAGGGAATCATGTTCTCTATCACCTCACAAAATTTGAACTTAAAATTTAATTTGTACACGCTGAAAAAAAAGAGAAATATCATTAGGGGGTAGATAGGACTAATTGGAATTGTCAGGGGAGTAAATTGAGCCTAAATTTTGCTCATGGGGTTAAGCGGACAAAGTGAATCGGTGGGGGGAGTAAAATGGACTTTTTCGTAAAAGAAACAGCAAATAGCTATTGGTCAGCACTATCTATTATTGTATAATAAAGATAAAACCACTAAAAACTAAGGCATACTCTTATCATGGGTTAAACTTACATTAACAAGCCTAGCTGCAGTGTCTGCACCAATTATAAAAGCACTTCCTGGGAAAAGTTCCGCTTTCTTATAGAAGTACGGTTGGTTAGATATTATCACATTCTTCCCTGTAAAAGAAATAATAAGTTAATAACATAGCCATTGGACACTGGATGAGTTTACCAAGCAAATAGATACATTATTGCCCTACCATGCAAGCTCAGAAAAAAGGAGCTACTCTTTCAGAAACAGTAAATGATAACTGATGAGAAATTAAACAGACTTTCAGTAAAATCAAAGATGGTTTACCCAATATGTCAATCAGACAGCCACTATTTCATAATTCATAAAATGTAACATAAACAGAAACTCTGAAAAAAGATGCGTGGGAACTTTTCGAAAGAGACCCCATGAAATATTTTATTCATGCATTAATAAGATTATTAGACTGAATGGACGCATATATGAATGGTAAACAAAACTCTAGTTCTTTTTATACAAATTGAACCACGTTTACAAAGATTGGAATGACAATCCAAGCAGCATGCTAGGAGTATAGCAAAATGGAAGGCATCCATACCTGCTTTTCTAAATTGCTCAACGCGCGTCTTAATTTCTGAAATAGATAGTGGAGGTTTATCGGCATTAATTGCTGATATCTCAAAGAATGGAATCCCATCATCACACATGCTACAATAGGAGGATTTGTGAAAGATATTAGTCAATTTACCCCTTCAAAGTAGAACAAGAAAAAAAGCTACATGCGGTAGGTCTAGAATTTTGGCAACAAATACAGCTATATGGAAATAGTGTTGTGCAGCCAAATGCCAATTGTCAAAAGATGCTAAATCCTCTCTTTGATCAGTAGCTTTCTGTGACAGCTGACAACTCATTATCCACTGTACTACTTTCTTTGCCATTCTTTCAGATTTTATTTCTCCTTGCTAATCTTTTGCACGACGAAATCAAATGTTAGAAATGCTATTTTCTATTCGTAGCTTCAGAGGGAGAAAAACAAACCCTGATGCAACTTCCAACAGCCTAAGGTGGCCATCATGCAAGGGGTTGAATGAACCAGGTAAAATTACTTTCCTGCTGAAGTTCTTTTCCAGTGGAGCTACATCGAACAAGAATGGTATGGTTCAAAAAATAATTGTAGAAAAACTAGTACCCACAAAACAAAGGACATATTGATTCAAGAATGGAAAACCAAGAATTCTAGCATGAAAAACATAGCAACTCTGAATGCTAAAGTATACCAGCAAAATGATAGACTTTCATGCAAATTTGCCCATTTATAACTTGCTGGAGCTCTTGATCTTCATCAAATGATTCCACACTTTCTTCTGGAATTTCAGATTCTTGAATGTCTTGCTGAATGGTTGCAGATACTCTGCAGGTACCTGCTATCGCCTACAACATGGTGACCTCTTAAGGTGAGCACTAAGAGAATATCCATTATCAACAAATTTGGGCCAATCCTGATAGATCACATGCTCAGGACTGGTTGTTTGTATTTGTTGATTATGAATACATGATGTTCAACTTGATCCATATTACCGTTGGGAACATATAGGTGCAGTGCATCTAGTGAGGTATAACAAACCTTAAGCAAAAAATAGCTTGAAACCTTGTCTTCTTCCTCTCTGCTCCGTAAACCCTGGGTAAAAAATATTATGATAGCATGAGGCAACACAGGTGACTAAATAACAGTGGCTTAAGGTGGCTAATGTTGCTGCTACTTCAACCCATAGTAAGGAGACTGAGCCATTTAAATAGTAACAAAGGAACAGCGGTACATATACCTTCGACAAGTTAACATGTGATGTCCTGAGGCAATTGTGTGTCCACGTTGACACATAAAACCTATTTGAAAACAAGAGCGAAATATTATACAGTATTACATAGTGCATAATTAAGAAAGAGGATAACAGACTTATAAATGCTGTCAGAATAGTAAGAAAGGGAAAAGATCCACTGACTCAAAGCATGAGAATTCTGTGCCATCATTGCTCAGATACTTATGATCGTATCATAACTCACTCGCGAATTCAACATTCTAGCATGACCACTGTTCCAGGCTGCTGAAGGAAGGGGCGAGTTTGTGAGCCAGGCATACCTATGGTCACCGAGTTTTGGACGTGAGCTCGCCAGTGACCCAGTAAATCCAACACCCATAACTTGCAGACCTACACATTCTCCCACTCAACTACTTCAAAATTCACAGCAAGGTTAAATGAAATTTAGGTGCAAATGTGCAATTCTGCAAACTACACACTCATGTGCAGAATGACCAAGCACTGCAAAGTTAGATAAGCCCCCAGACCTGGTCCAGAAAGCTTTAGTGCTCGGTTGCACGCAGCCAGAGCCATGGCCTCTGCAGTCTGCTTGCTGGTGAATTGCAAGGGCATCTGAACATTAAAGCATGGTCAGTGCGAGCAGTACCGCTAGCCATCAGAATTACTAGCTGTTTGACTCTGGATTCGCGAGTGGACGCGAGGAGTGCTTTGGTAGTGCCGATTTCGTTACCTTGCCAAGGAGCTGCGCCATGGAGGCCCTCGAGTAGGGCACGACGACCTCGAGGACGGTGCTCGACGCGCCGGGCACAGACAGGAGCCAGCCGAGCGCCTGCGCCAAATGGGGGTGCCGAGCAGTTGGAATTGGCCGATTTGACGGCAAAATTGCAACGCGCTGGGCCCGTGAGGTGCTGGTACGGATGCCTCATACCTGAGATGCGCCGCCGGCGAGGTAGATGACGGCCTGGGAGCGGGAGGAGTGGATGGCCTCCACCACCGCGCGGACCCAGCTCTCTAACCCGATCCCGGGGGACGCGGTAGCGGCTTGTGCGAGCTGGTAGCCTGATACCGGACGACTGGACGACGGTCGACGGGTTTGTCCTGTTCGGATGTTCCCCAGTCAGCCAGTATCGGATTCCTCCAAACCCGTATACGTACGGCCCACGTAAACAGACCCCAGGCCCCCAGCCCAATGTCGGTTCCCCGATGTTTCGGCCTGGCCCGCAACTCTTGCCATAATCACCGAACCCCCTCAAAGCCCACGCAGGGGTCTCGCAACACCGCACCGATCGCCCAGTTCGCAGACCCGCATCGCCTTCGCACCGCCAAAGCCTTCGCCCTCCGGCATCGACTCGCACCGACCACCAGCACCGCCTCCTCCCTGCCCCAGCCATGGCCGGCGGCGATGGTGAGGCGGCGGCCCTAAGCACACATCTCGTCCACGAACACCCTCGTTCCCCTCTCCCGTTGACGTCGTTCCCCTCTATTCTCCCCTGCAGGCGATCGCCACCGCGGGCCGAAGCGGCACAAGTCCTCGGCGCCGTCGAAGGCGGCCCTGGTAGACGAGAGCGCCGAGTTCGACTACGCCGATGACTTCGATGAGGACGCGCTTGACGGTACCGACCGCGCGCTTGATCCTTCCTAAATCCGCCAACCTTCCCCAAATCTGTGGGGGGTTCCTGCTGAATTTCTGATCGATCGGGGGATTTGGGGGGTGGATGTTTTTGTTCTGTTGCAGCGGATAAGGAGGTGAAGAAGAGGGACTTCACGAAGCTCGAGTTGAAGCCGGATCACGCGAGCCGCCCCCTCTGGGCGTGCGCCGACGGCCGCATCTTCCTCGAGACCTTCTCGCCGCTGTACAAGCAGGCATACGATTTCCTTATCGCTATTGCCGAGCCTGTTTGCAGGTCCGTTTCAATCACTTCCATACTCGAATACTACCAGCACCTTTAATTCAGAGTGGTCATGATTGTAATCAGGTGGCTCACAACCTGAATTGGGGCCGTTGATTTCTCCATAAAGTTCTGATAGAATGAATTAGGGCTGTATAGTAAGACAGCCATGCTTTGGATAGGGTTCGTCTGATAAGTCCAGAACACAATGCTAACACACTAGTTGCATTGAATTAGATTTTGCCTTTGGATGTCTTGGACCAGGAGATGAATTGTGAAATTTGTTGGGATGGATACATATGCTGGGAATTGGGAGGGAGAAAAGCAGTTGTGCTTGCTCAATTTAATCAATCATGATTACATGGATCATTTGGTTTTAAGGCCTTGCTGACTGTAGCTATCTCATTTCCCATGATTTCTTCTTCTCTTCTCCCAGAGTTTTGTTGCTTCTTACTTTCTGTTGTGTAATTTGTTTGTGAAGTGGATTTGATATAAAAAATGTTATGTGGACTATCGAAACTTGACTGGAGTAAGTTGCGATATGTAAGATGTTTACGCTTGTTTCCTGGGAAATAATTATTAGGACTTGCTTAGTTTGGAGGATTGAATGATGTATTAGAAATTATCCTGAGCTTGTTACTTCAAAAATGCTTGAAACAGCAATGAAGTTAAATTGTAACTGTATCTGAGCTAGCATGGTGCTCTGTATCTACAATCTAAGATATTGAAACGAATATATGTGCCAAATGCTAGAGATATATTTGATGAAGGGTTTGCAACTTTTCTTTTCTGAAAATTCGACCCTATCTTTGTTATGCAGGCAAGAATCTATGCATGAGTACAATCTAACTCCCCATTCATTGTATGCTGCGGTCTCAGTAGGACTTGAGACAACCACTATTATTAGTGTCTTAAGTAAACTCTCTAAGACTAAGTTGCCTCGTGAAATAATTGATTTCATCCATGGATCAACTGCTAACTACGGCAAAGTGAAGCTTGTCCTGAAGAAGAATCGGTATTTTGTCGAGTCTCCATTTCCTGAGGTTGTATCACTTGACCTGTGTACAAAGAATTCTGATTTCTCTATTCTTTTATTTGATGAGAGAATTGTGCCATCTCTTGTGCAGGTATTGAGTACCCTTCTGAGGGATGAAGTTATATCAAGAGCTAGGATATCTCCTGAGGTATTAATTACTTTGGACTTATTTTTTCTAGCTGAAATATATTAGTGTCACGTGGAGGAGAACTTTGCAGTGTGTGGATATGTGTTCATGTCATCAGGTGTCAATTTATTGGATGTGTAATAGTATTGGAAATTTGAAACCATTGCAGCTAGGAAAAGCTTATTACCTACATCACTAGCCTCTGTGGGATAAAAGTTGTTCCCCTGCTAATTTGTCTACTTAAACCATTACTACTATCCATTCAAGTTAGTTAGTTTGCTTTGCAATATCATATGATCTATTCCAAATTCTCTCAGGATTCCCTTGGTGGACCTTCATTTACTATTAGCAAAACATCTGGACAAGCTAGTGGCCATGAGGACTTGTTGAATGGAATGGAACTGGCTGCTGCAACTGAAGACAAGGAAACACACTCTTTTGAGATTGATCCCTCTCAGGTATTTCTTCACTTCTATTGAAGCTTGGGAACTACTAAAGTTTTTGAGGGATTTATGATTTATGCTCCGTTCATCCCACACAGGTTGAGAACGTTAAGCAACGGTGCTTGCCAAATGCATTGAACTACCCCATGCTGGAGGAGTATGATTTCAGAAATGATACTGTAAGCTCATCTTTTCTCAGGGAACAGTTAGTGCATATTATTTTTCTGTTATTTTTTGAGATCAAAGGATTGGACAAATTGCAAACCACACTAGCGTTGACGAATGCAAATATTGGGGTTAGCCCATGTCAATGGAATGTGAGAGATGTGCATATGCATTGAAGGAAATAAGCCCTTAGTCGACCAAAAGGGTAGGAGAAATTTCGAACCACCTTAGCTCTACGTCAAATATTACAAGGGGTGGGATTGAACCATCTCAATGGAACGTAATAGATGAACATGAACCAATGGAAAACCTTACTCCCTCTGGTCATAGAAAATTGTTAGTTTTGGACATGAACATGGTCCTTGAAACACAACTTTACAAATGTTTTTTATTGTAATATGATTTAGAATTGAATAAAGCTGTAATATGTGAGTTTTTTTTAACACAAAGCTGCACATATATTTTCATTGGCTAAGCTAGATGCTCATGAAGATTGTTGGTTAAAGTTAAAATATTTGACTGCATACATTCTGTAATGTCACTTATTTTGTTATTGGAGGTGAGACGTATTATTTTTATTCACATTTTCTCTTAAAAGTACATAGCATGGCAATTCTCGTCCATATATGGAACCTTGTGTGGTTATATGTGTACAAGAACATTGCTTTATCAGGATTTCTGTTGAGAAAAAGAGCCTTCAGAACCATAGGAAGTTTTGAAAAAATATGATTGATTTCTGGCACAATTGTTTGCTATTTCCTTCTGATGTTGAAGTACATTCAACAATTCAATCTGTAGTTATTCCTACCCAGATAGTTTATAGTTTTGTTAGCCATTTATCAGCGTGATCTTATGTGTAGCTATTTGTTGCATGTTTAGTGTCAGAACTTAGTTCCATTTCAATTTTAATTGTAGGTAAACCCAGATTTGGACATGGAGCTAAAGCCACAAGCACGGCCTAGACCATATCAGGAAAAGAGTCTCAGCAAGATGTTTGGAAATGGTAAGTTCATCATGAAAGCAGAAAGCTCATGTAAATTTGAGTTTCGAACAGTTGGTAGGTTAGAGCTATAGATGGCCACGAAGCTTGGGCTGAAGAATTTTCCCAGTAATTAGCATTGAATGCCCAGTATTGGTTTCACCCGATGGCACATGTTGATTTGGAACCAGGCCCAAAATGTAAATAAATGTGCTTTTTCTGTGCAATGGTCTTACGATGTCTTGTTTATAAGGTGTCCAGTATTGTTTAATCCTTTTGAATTCTGAGCGAAGCTAATGCAAATTTGGGACTGATAGCAAAATAAGTGTTTAGTAAGGATATAAATCATATTCTCCTTGTTCTTTTTAGCTAGTGATTTTATTCCCTTCGGTCATTTATTAGTGTCCTTCCATTGTAGAAGTTTTTGGTTTTTTTGCATGGAGTAAACAATTTGTGGAACATGCATGCAGTGAATGCTAGCTTTTCTAATTTGATTTAATTTGTAATTGTGCAGGACGAGCAAGGTCAGGAATTATTGTGCTACCTTGTGGTGCCGGCAAGTCCTTGGTTGGTGTATCTGCAGCCTGCCGTATTAAGAAGAGCTGTCTATGTTTGGCCACAAATGCCGTCTCCGTAGATCAATGGGCATTTCAATTCAAGCTTTGGTCTACCATAAAAGATGACCACATTAGTCGTTTTACATCTGATAACAAGGAGAAATTTAGAGGAATGGCCGGTGTGGTTGTGACTACATATAATATGGTTGCTTTTGGTGGTAAACGGTCTGAAGACTCAGAGAAGATTATTGAAGAAATCCGAAACAGAGAGTGGGGCTTGCTTCTAATGGATGAGGTGGGTTGGTCTATTATAATTTGATCATTAAGGTCTTTATGCTTCCTTTCTTAATAAAGTACAACGCACAGTCACGTTTGTCTCCTCTTCTTGTGTATGTGTTTTCAGGTTCACGTTGTCCCTGCACATATGTTTAGAAAAGTCATCAGCATTACTAAATCTCACTGCAAGCTTGGTCTTACTGGTATGTTTTCCATATATAATCCTGCATGGTTTCACTGTTTGCTTATGTGATGTATTATAAACTAATTATATTAATATTTTCACAGCTACCCTTGTGAGAGAGGATGAACGCATTACCGATTTGAATTTTCTAATTGGACCAAAACTGTATGAAGCGAATTGGTTGGATTTAGTGAAAGGTGGATTTATTGCAAATGTGCAGTGTGCAGAAGTATGGTGTCCCATGACCAAAGAGTTCTTTGCTGAATATCTGAAAAAGGAAAATTCAAAGAAGAAGCAGGTGAGTCTATATTGTAGTTTGTCGTATATTCCTGCAGAGAATTTACATAAAGTTTCTGTCCTCACAGATTGCATGATGAAATTCGTGTATTCCAATTTCCACTATTGCTTTATTTGATTCCCATTGTACCTTTCCCTGTATGCAATAGTCGACTTGATTAATTTCCTTTGGATATTCACCTCCAATAAGACATGCTACTCTCATACTTTTGACATGAGTAAATATATGAATTTGTTGATTGGAATTCCATTTTATTTTATTTCATTCTCGTCTTCCGGGAAGCTATCTATTGTTTCGAGGATCACATCCTACTACTCTTACGTGTCAGGTACTCTATGTCATGAATCCAAACAAGTTCAGGGCTTGTGAGTTCCTGATTCGGTTCCATGAGCAACAACGTGGAGACAAGATAATTGTGTTTGCTGATAATCTATTTGCACTAACTACTTATGCAATGAAACTCCGGAAGCCGATGATTTATGGTGCCACAAGGTGACTTTACGTTTATGAATATGCTACCTAGTTTCCTCAAGTTTTGCGCTTATTTATCTTTCAATCATTCAGCCATGCTGAGAGGACAAGAATTCTCTACCAATTCAAGAACAGTCCAGAAGTGAATACTATTTTCCTTTCAAAGGTGTGCTTACTGACTATATGTTCTCAAATATGTATTTCAAATCAACGTACTGCCAGCAATGTTGGTGACCATATGCCATTTCCTGTTAGGTCGGTGATAACTCCATTGATATCCCAGAAGCTAATGTTATCATACAAATATCATCTCATGCTGGTTCGAGACGTCAAGAAGCTCAGCGTCTGGGACGTATTCTCAGGGCAAAGGTACTCTCGGACCATTTGTTTCATTTTATAAATAAGCTGATTTTAATTGCTGCACTCGATCCATTGGCATTCGAAATTCTGTGTCAATGTTTATGTTCTTTTGGCATTCGGAATTATCTGATTCATCATGAATACTAACACATTATGGTGAAATGTCCTGCTATCAAAAAAATATTCCTTGGGGAAATTTCTCACAAGGAATTTATCATGGTAAACTTATATTGGTTCAAATTTACTGTTATGCTGTGGCAAGGCTTGTAACTGAGTTGTCTCTGTTGCTGACCTGGTATTTGGAGTAGTTGCACATAGGTGTTCATATATTTAAACAATCACTTATCTCTGAAAAACTGTGAGTCAGAGCTCCTGCTGGATTCAGCAGAGAATCAGCTCTAGGACCTCTGCCAAACGCACCCTTAGATCTCAAATTGCAACAGTCTTACTATAGTGAGTATCATGAATTGTATTCTCCTTAAATCTCTTGTAAATTATTGTGACCTCAGGGTAAGCATCAAGATAGGATGGCTGGAGGAAAAGAAGAATACAATGCTTTTTTCTATTCTCTTGTATCAACCGACACACAGGTTAGTCTCACTGGATTACTTATTTCCTCACTATTTTCCTTTTTTACTGGAAACACCAGCATGTATATACTCCCTCCATTCTCTTTTGTTTGACGTTGCTTAGCTCCAATTTGAGCTAAACAGTATCATATAAATCAGATGATACTCACTATAGTATCATAGCCGGTCCCAAGCCCGGGTAAAGGAGGGTTGCGTTAGGTTTTGGCAAACCAGCATAAAAAATAGTCACTCTAATGGATTTGAAACCCACAAGAAGTATCATATAAATCACAACAGAGGGAGTATGTTATGACAACCCTGTAAATTATCTTTAGTAAGTCAGAATGACTTTTTTCTCCGATGCAGGAGATGTACTACTCAACAAAAAGGCAGCAGTTTCTTATTGACCAAGGATATAGCTTCAAGGTATGTCTTGTGGAGCATTCTTAAGTTAAAATCATTAAACTGTGTTGCTTGATTCTTCCTCAGAGCATGTGCAGCTGCACGCACCTGCGGAGATTGTTCCTTTGGCGCTTTTGACTGACAAAATATTGCACTTGCCAGGTTATTACTAGTTTGCCGCCGCCTGAAGAAGGACCTAATCTGAGCTTTTACACACTTGATGAACAGCTTGAGCTTTTGGGCAAGGTGGGCATTTCTGTACCCGTTGGTCGAAGTTCCCTTGTTGGTTGTTACTGACTGTGTGCGCTGATGCCCCATTCACCACTACCAACAGGTGCTGAACGCAGGGGATGACATGATTGGTGTTGAGCACTTGGAAGAGGATTCAGATGGCAAGGCTCTTCTGAAAGCACGGCACTCTGCCGGATCTATGAGCGCCTTTTCTGGAGCTGGTGGGAGGGTCTACATGGAGTACAGGTGCCGTCTCTGTCCATTTTTCCTCTGTATTTTTATTCAATGCCATATTCAACCTCCTTTTAACTGGATGCAAATCACCTGTGACCTGTTCTTCCAGCACTGGGAAGGGGAAGGGTGCTCCGAAGAAACCCAAGGACCCATCAAAGAGGCACCATCTGTTTAAGAAACGCTATCAGTAGGAGGCCAGCAAAGCTGTGCAGCCTGTTATACTTTGCTGAAAATGATGTGGTTCACGGGAACCTTCTTGTTTGGCATGAAAATGCCGATCGTTTCAACACAGAAGCCTGGTCATGCAAAGCTGTTACTTTCTGTTAGAACAATCTTGCTAGCAATTGCCTTTGGTGGGAGCACAAGGATACTTAGCTGTTACAGCGCAGAACAATTTTGGTCTCCGGCATAACATGCTGCTCTGTTCGCATATTGGGCGACCTTTTTGGTTTAAGTCGTCTTGAAAATGTAAATATTGTTGTAAGGCATGTATGGATGTATAAGCACGTTAAGCAGCAAACGTGTCATCGGCAATGCTGAGCAAGCTGGCACCTGCCTTGTATTTGAACTTCAAAGAAAATGCAGCTTTGGTAATCCTGTGATGCAGAATTGTTAATGGCTAGAAGTTCGTCTTGAAATTATTGTCCATGACGAGCATTGTAGTTTTGTTCAGTTCTCGTGATGCGACTTTCCTAATATGATTAGCTTCCTAAGAAATACATCTGCTTAATGCCTTCCATTGCTCAATGTACGGGATACGACATGTTTTAAAGTAGATATGACGCCTGGCATGTGCGCTAGGTCTTCCAACTATTCTCGAGAGAGGCATGTACCAAAACTTCTACTGGCTCCGTGGAATGGCTTTATATCAGATACTTAACCGATTTTAGATGGCAATTACTTCAGTAACAACTACTTATATTTTGGATGGCACCGTTTACAAAACTAAGCGTAAGAGCATCTCCAAGAGTCTTTCTAAATCTCACTCTCTAAATTATCATTTGGAGACTCTTTTGCATAAAGATCTCTCTCTATATGTTTCCACTCTACAACAATTTTTCTATATCTTAAGTACACTCTAGAAAGCTATTTATGTTATCTATCTTTGGCTAGCTAGAAATGAGGAATGAAGGATAACTACATTTGGATAACCACTTTGAAGAAGTTGTTGGAAGATATTTTTCTATCTAAATCTCTATTTCTAGCAATAAAAAAAGATATAGAGAGTCTCTTGGAGTTGCTCTAACTTGAGCACTATATAATATAAATTTGATGTCTAATAAGTCTAACAAACTATAACTTAAAGAAAATTATTTTCAAAACATAACATTCAGGTTTACTGTTATATTTGTCAAATCAAATATTTTGAGAGTTCTTGATAGCTAAAGTTTAGAAGTTTAACTCAAGTCTTGTAAAAAACGTAAGCTTATTTAACAGATATACGTGCGTTCTACATATGGAGGAAAGAGTATTATGTTTTTTTTGAAAGAAGAGATTGAGTATTATGTTGACCCAAAACAAAACAAAACAAAACAAGAAAAGCCAAAGAAGAAAAAGGAAACTGCAGATAGAACGAGCCTCCCAACCAATTTACGACCCGTCGTCGTCCGTATGGTGCCGTCGCAAGCACGAGGCTGTGAGCGAGCCAGCCAAGGCGCTCTTCGATTTCCCCTCACTCCAGCCAGCCGCCCAAAAAGCCAGGCGCAAATCGCAACCTCGCCTCCTGTCCCCTCCCCGGCTCCTCGTTCCCCTCTCGCCGCCCGCCTCCCGGCCGCGATCGAGGCGGCGCCAATAACCGAGGGCGGACCGCTCCTCTCTGACCGGACCCATCCCCGGCGCCTCCGCCCCCGAATCTCCCCCGCACCCCAGTTGGCCGCCGCCGCGCCGCGATGGATTTGGATCTGTGGATCTCCAAGGTCAAGGAGGGCCAGCACCTCGCCGAGCACGAGCTCCAGTCCCTCTGCGAATACGTGAGTTTTCTACCCTCTTGCTCGCTCGTTCCGCGCCTAGCGTTTTTCTCGCCGCGTTGCTCGCTCGGGCGGCCGCACGCGCGCTCCCAGCGGGCGCGCTGGGGTGTTAGCCTGTTAGGGTAACGGTTCGTAGTGGTTGGAGGTAGATTTGGGAAAGGGTTGCCTTTGCTGAGTATACTGGTTGTGTCTGTGTAACTGATGCTGGTTTTGCTGGATGTCCAGGTGAAGGAGATCCTCATCGAAGAGTCGAACGTTCAGCCGGTGAACAGCCCCGTGACGGTGTGTGGTGACATCCACGGGCAGTTCCATGACCTGATGAAGCTGTTTGCGACTGGTGGCCACGTCCCGGAGACCAACTATATTTTCATGGTGCGGACTGTGGAGCCTTTTTTTTCTTTTCGTTTCTCCTGTGAGCAGTGATATTGTATTCGCCATTATCATGATAATATTTTTCCTAAATCAAGCTTGGTTCATTCACAGGGTGATTTTGTGGACCGTGGCTTCAACAGTCTGGAGGTTTTCACCATTCTCTTGCTACTAAAAGCAAGGTATTTAGTTAGCTTCCTGTTTGGTGATAGTTGATTGCTCGCTTGATTTTGGCAATCAAAGTTTCTGCTGCTTAGCTTCTTCTGTAGCAGCTGCTTGCCTGCTTCACTATTTCGCTTTGTTAGTATAATAGAACCTCGCTACTCACTAGTTCAGACTTCAGACCAGGTCCAATTCATAGTCATATTTTTGTAGTATAACATAACCTCGTTCTCTTACTAAAGATACATGGTTTGTTTACTAGACAGAATTAGCCTATTGACTAATATTGCTGATTGACTATTGTCATATCCTATTGCACCTTCATGGCTCCCTTGTTCACACTATTTTTCCTGAATTCTTGGATAGTCTACCGATCAATTTAGCTTTTAGTTTGTCATGCATTTAAAAAAGTAATGTATGCGGTTCTGATTTCTGAGCAATACAAGTGATATCCTGGAGTTGATCTAAACAGGTTTAACCATGCATTGCACTGTGTACCAACATATGTGGTAATGGAATGATGAGTTTTCCGTGTTTGAACACACTGAAATTTCTTCCCAAATTTTGGCTGCTGGAAGTGCAAATGTGAAAAGGAAGCATCCATTCTCACCATATGTCAGCCTGTTCAGTTCGCTGGGAAAGGACGCTGCTGGGGCTGGACTCGCGGCCGTGATTTGGTCCAGCAGCTCCAGCCCAGCCTTTTGTGCCCAGCTGAACAGGGCCTGTTTTTCCTACTGAACTAACATAGTAATGAAGTAGCATTGCTTTTCATAGTCTTCATTGTACTATTTTCACTTCAGTTCCCATTTAGAATTTTTCCAAGAATCGTCAACATCTATGGCTAATTCTTGTTGCTGAATTTTCCAACTGGCTTTAGGTATCCAGCTCACATAACCCTTCTGCGTGGAAACCATGAAAGTAGGCAGCTGACACAGGTATGTCCTGGTACGGAAAAACTGATAATTCTATACGTAGGCCATTTTTGCTGCAAATAAATGTCCGTATCTGATGTATGATCTCATGATTCTTGTGTTCTGCTCTCAAATGAGCTCAAAAGGTCACCGCGCATGGTGCCTCTTAAATCATTTTTGGTCTTATTCAATCTGTGCAAAGGTTATATGTTTATATCATCATATGGTTAATGTTTTAGCCTACGTATCACCGATACAGCAAACAGGTCGCCGTACCCATATCGGATACAGCGCGATACGGGGATACGTGCCGATACGCCCTGATACGCCTCTCTTGTATAGCCGCCGCTGGAAGGAAGTCCCCTCTGCATGCACACGAAGCTGCTGGCCCATAGACAATAGACAGTTGGACTGTTATGGCAAGTGGAACTGGTCCAGGGCCCACGTGGTACTGTAGCGCGTGAACAGTGCCTGGAATAAGAATTAGTTGGGTTTGTTAGGAAAGAGACAAGTTAGATTGATTCGGTTAGGATATTGCTTAGGGGTCAAGTCAGTCGTCTCTATAAAAGAGACTATGATGGATCAGTTAGAGGCAAGCAAGAAGAACCCTAAAAGTAGTCAGAGCCTCCAAGGGAGGGCGACGAACAGGTTCTTCGTGCTATCCCTAGATCTACCATATCAATTTGGTATCAGCCTTCTGATCCTGCCGCCTACCACAACATTTGGTATTCAGAGCCAATTTCTTCCCCTGTGCACACAACTCCCACCCAAAATCCCTCCCAATTCTCACCCTCCATTCAGTCCAGCCACCACGTCCAGTCCCTGCAGCAGTGATTCACCCATGGCAGCCACCATGAGAGCCCCCAATCTCCGCATCCCGGCCTTTGATGGGAGTACCAACCCCTTGCAATGGCTGCACCGCTGCAACCAGTGCTTCGATGCATGGGGGACAGCAGAAGAGAAGGTATGGATTGCTTCTTTCAAATTGAAGGGCAGCGCATATCAGTGGTACTGCTGGGTGGAGAGGAACATTGGTGTTCCTTCGTGGGCAGGATTTGTTGCCGCCATCAGCCGCAAGTTTGCACCGGCCGCCGAACCAACATCAGCGCGGCCTACGACTGCATCTTCCATCGTCGCCGAGATCTTCGCCAAGCTCGACTCCATGTGCACATCCTCTCCGGCAACCACTGCGGCCACAACGACAAGGGTGCCTGCCCCTGCATCACCCCCGACATCGACGCCGCCGGCGCCTTCTACTCCACCGCCGCAAGCGACGCCAGCGGCTCCGCCGGCGCCTTCCCATCCGCCGCAGCCGCCGGTGCCTCCGCCATCCACGCCGCACGTCGTACCTCGCGGGGTCATGGCGCCCACACCTGCGCCACGCTCGGCCTCGCCTCCGGGTTACGCCGCGCCATGCGTGGATTCGTCTTCGTCGACCCCTGGACCACGGTCGTCGTTACCGCCGTCCCCCGCTGCTCCACCGGTGACGCCAGGAGCTCTGTCGACGTCTCCAACGCCGCAGCCACCGGCGACACTAGTAACATCGGCTGCCGCCGTCGATCCGCTTGTGGGAGGGAACCAGCAGCCCCTTCCCGTCATGGATCCGTCGCCGCCAGTCTGTCGCCGCCTGTTGCTACCTTCCACGGCGGCCCAGATCCTCGTCAGCGGCGTCCCCGGCCGTCGCGGATATGGCTGCCCCATCCGCTGCGGCGTCCATCCCCCATCACGGTGGATCCGTCCCCGCCCGTCGCGCCCCCGCCCGCGGCTGTATGCGCCTATCCGCGCTCGTCGCGCGGCGCCCGTCCGCGCACCTCTATCCGTGGCCGCCCGCGCGTCGTCCGCGCACCTCCGTCCGCGGCCGCCAGCACGCCGTCCGCGCGCGCCTCCGCCTGTCTGCGGCCGCCCGCGCGTCCGTGCGCTTCTGCACCAGTCCACGGCCGTTCGTCCACCTGCTACCGCCCATTGGAGGTTCTCCAGCGCCACGAGCAGCCTCGGCTTTGGCGTCTCTATCGCCTGCAGTGGCCCCGGTGACCCAGTCCGCGCCAGCGCCTACGGCCGTGCCCACTGCGGCAAGCGCAGCCCTGTCTTCAGCTTCAGCGGGCGCGGCTCCTCGTTGTTGGCTGTGGCGCCTCACCTGCTCCCTTCGTCGCCCGCATCGGCATCGACTGCGACCTCCTACTGCATCTACGGCAAGGCTGATGATGACTTTGCCATGAGCGCTCGCGAAGGCGTCCTCTGCATCCTGGATCCCTTGGTGATGTATGGCGCCGATGAAGCGCTCGAGCACATGCTGGTGAACGTTCTGAAGGAGAACATGGGCCACAGGTGGCCTGCACAGCAACCTCGACATCATCTTCGCCATGGCATCCCCTCTGCTTCTCTGCTGTAGCTACCACCACAGCTCAAGGACGAGCTGTCTTGGAAGGGTGGAGTAGTGTTATGGCAAGTGGAGCCGGTACAGGGCCCACGTGGTACTGTAGCGCGTGAACAGTGCCTGGAATAAGAATTAGTTGGGTTTGTTAGGAAAGAGATAAGTTAGATTGATTCGGTTAGGATATTGCTTAGGGGTCAAGTCAGTCGTCTCTATAAAAGAGACTATGATGGATCAGTTAGAGGCAAGCAAGAAGAACCCTAAAAGTAGTCAGAGCCTCCAAGGGAGGGCGACGAACAGGTTCTTCGTGCTATCCCTAGATCTACCATATCAATTTGGTATCAGCCTTCTGATCCTGCCGCCTACCACAACATGGACACCCTCTGTATTTTGTCTGCGTCAAGCCGTCAGGGACTTCTAAGCTTGTGCCACCGCTGCTAGAAAGGTCCTTCAGCCTAGGTTCCAAAGCTAAATCACAATTGCAACGCTAGTTATGATGATAGTCTTGCCGTAGCATTGCTCTAAATGACAGCACATCCTTCAAATGCTTCTCTCATAATTAAGCTGCAGATGTTGATGATGATAGGATTTCTTCTTTTATGGGTAGGTTCCTTGTATATATTTCTAAAAAATGCTAAATAATTATTTTTTAAATATATATATTTGGCGTATCCTTATTTTTTGAGAGATGCCGTATCGCCGTATCTGTACCGGTATCGCCGTATCGCGTATCGGTGACACATAGGTTTTAGCTTTAATATATGTCGCATGACTGTATCCATACTGTACCGCAAATAGCTGATACAAATGACATGCTAACTTAGCACTTATATTATATGCAGGCATACTAATAATACTGTGACTTATCTTTAGGTGTATGGTTTCTATGATGAGTGCCAGAGGAAGTATGGTAATGCTAATGCATGGCGGTACTGCACTGATGTTTTTGATTACCTTACACTCTCAGCAATCATTAATGGCCAAGTAAGTTCCTTTGGGCAAAGAATCTACAGGTTGTCAAATCATGTTATTTGGGCCAAGCCATGCTTAAATTATATGCTGAATTCAGGTCCTCTGTGTTCATGGTGGTCTTTCTCCTGATGTACGCACAATTGATCAGGTTCGTAGCTTTTCTTCTGTAGATTTCTTATATTCATCGGTCCATATAGATGTTTATGAAGCCTTGCTCAAGTGTGATCCTTCCCATTTTATAGGATTCCAAATTTCCTGTCTTGTAGGTATTCCATACTTAGTGAAAATATAGAAAGTAGAAATATAGTTCACTTGCTCTATAAAAGGACAGTAGAAATATAGGCTGCCAAATTTCCTGTTTGATTCTAAATGTTTGTGATACAATCTCCTTTAGTAGTAAGAATGATGTGATCCTTCCCATTTTATAGGATTCCAAATTTCCTGTCTTGTAGGTATGCCATACTTAGTGAAAATATAGAAAGTAGAAATATATTTCACTTGCTCTATAAAAGGACAGTAGAAATATAGGCTGCCAAATTTCCTGTTTGATTCTAAATGTTTGTGATACAATCTCCTTTAGTAGTAAGAATGATTGTCATCTATGAGCCATTGGAAAGTAACTGTTCCTTAGCATTGTTGACTCATTTTGCCTAGAATAGTAGAGTACATGATTCTGGGGTTGATTTGGTCCTTAGCTTTGCTGACCCATTTTCTGAAGAATAGTTGGGTACATGATTCTGGGGTTGATTTTTCTCATTAATAAATGTTTCAATGAGATTAAACGTTTGATTATCTTTTCTCACCAGATACGAACAATTGATCGCAATTGTGAAATTCCCCATGAAGGACCTTTCTGCGATCTTATGTGGAGTGACCCTGAAGAGATAGAGACATGGGCTGTTAGTCCCCGTGGAGCAGGTTGGCTGTTCGGATCACGAGTCACAGCAGAGGTGTGCATACAATCTTGTTATTTTATTATTCTTAATTGCCTTTTTTATTCACTACTAATAAATTTAACTTTTTGCTATACAGTTCAACTTTGTTAACAGTATCGAGCTAGTTTGCCGGGCTCACCAGCTGGTGCAGGAAGGCTTAAAGTACATGTTTCAGGAGAAGGGCCTTGTGACTGTGAGTTCTTTATTCACATACTGATTCGCTCTAGATACTAAATACTTCCATACTGGTAGCATCATATAAGTAGCTTGTATTTTATTTCAGAGTGATCATTTGAATTGTTTGTGATGCTCATATTAGTTTTTTGCTATTTTTTCCTCAGGTGTGGTCTGCACCTAATTATTGCTACAGATGTGGCAATGTAGCTTCTATATTAAGCTTCGATGAGAAGATGGTATGTTAGTTCTTTTGTCTAGAAGGATTTTCTTGCAGTGTTTTGCATACCTGATTACTTTTGAGTCCATTCATACAATAAATTCAGCTCAATCTTCAGCAGGTTCTATTGTGCATATATACAGGCAGTTTTTGTAGAGATAATTGTTTGCAGATGAGCAACATAAAAGGATCCAGTGTTTCTGGCCAATATTTTACTATTTTAGATCTTTTACTTTAGTGATGTGGATATACAAGGTAATGTTACAGTACAGCTAAGTGGGGTACTATTTGTTCGTACTATACCAAGTACTATTTGTTAGGAAATTTTCTTACTTGCTAGTGATAGGCGGAGGTTGGGACCCAAAACAAGGAATAAAGCTAGTGTCTTCCAATAGAAGCAGGGTGTGAGTTGATTGTCAATAGACATAAGTGAAATGTTGCCTAACCGCATCAACCATTCTTTTTGGGGAATCAACGCCCTGTGTGTTGTAGTGATTCATCAGCAAAGATTCTGATTTCTGCATATGCAAGTCTTTGGCTGAGGAAGGGGGCTAGAAGTTACCATGGAAAAGCAAATTCTCTTCATTTTTTGTCATTAAGTACCAGAAGACCTCTGATTCTTTTTTGCATCATCACATCTAATTGCTCTGGGTTTTACATCACCTCGTGTCATGTATCTTGTTTATGACTGTACGGTGGCTGGCATGTTACGTCCCACTGCGCTTTTCCTAACTTACACAAAGCAGTGTCATGATATGTAGCTGATGCTGTTCTATTTTATACTTCTCTGCTTCCAGGAAAGAGATGTCAAGTTCTTCACAGAGACAGAGGAGAACAACCAGATGCGAGGCCCAAGGACTGCAGTCCCATATTTCCTCTGACTTCAATTGTACAATTTTAGAAGTCAAATGTTTTAATCTGTAAGGGCTAAAGATCAACCAGAGGTTGTTTATTGTTGTAGGTTCAGATCATAGTGCAATTTGATGCATTTGATTTCTCTATTTTCTTTGACCACATGTACAATAGACCATCGGGGGTGCTATATGTTCCTGTATTCCTTCAGTGACAGTCAAGTTTTGTTTCTAATTTATTTCACGTGCTATTTACCATCGCGATCTCGTGGGCACATGCGCTGTGCAGCAGAGAAGTTTCTTTTTGGCTTATTTCTTTTATTTCTGAAGTGAGATTTTCCTTCAGTTTGCCATCACGTAGTAAGATATTTTTCTTCTAAACATCTCGCGTACGCACTTCCTGGCATATATTCTTAGGTTTCTTTTTTGTTGAATGGTTCCTGGTATTTGTTCTGTAATGCAGTTTTTTTAGACGATTCTGTAATGCAGTTTGATTCAGCATGATTGACCACTCCTAGTCTTATTTGTTTGCGAGCGTTTACCGTGAGAGACGCACTGAACTCCTCATCCGCCGATGGTTATGCTCCACGGTGCCCGAACTGAATTCATAATCGGGTTACGCACGAAAGTAAAAGTCTCAACGTTTTTAACCGCGGTATTAGCATGCATAGTAAAGTTACCAACTGCCAAGCACCTGCTAGCCACCGGCCAGTGACCAGTGACCACTTACCAAGCACAAGCGGTGCGCCGTGCGCAGGCAGGCCGGCTGCGCGCGGCAGACGCCACGAGGAGATGCCTGCGCCGCGCGGCGGGGGTTACGGGCTCACGGCGTGTCGCCCACCTGCCGCTCCTCCACGGATCGGAGAAGGCATGCCCTCCGCTGCCGGTCTCCTCCCTCGCCCGCCCACCGGAGCCAACGAATCTCTCACCTCCCTGACCGCACGCGACGCACACGGACGTCGCCAGGAGGTCGGCACCAGGCCTCGTCATCGGCGCCCGACAGCGACCGCCGGTTCGCATCGCCCTCCAAGTCCGGGCTCCGGCCTCCGCCCCCATTTTTTTCGCTGCTAGGTAGATGTACCCGTGAGTGAATAGCTGCCCGCCCACCCGGGCAGCCTTTGGGTTTGGGCGGCGCCGCGCCGTGCCGTGCCCAGTGCCGTTGCCGGCGTGCCGCGGCCTCAGATGAGATGCTCGTCCTCCGCACGTGCACGGGGGCGGCCGGACGGGGGATCCCACCGGGCAGCCGGAATCCCATTCGCTTAAACAAAGCTACGGCGGGCTTGTCCGGTGTCAGGTCGTGGCGTGCGCTCGACCGACCGCTCGCTCGCGCGCGCGCGCGGCAAGACTGCGCTGTGGCCCGCGGCAGGTCAAACAACAGCAGACTGATAAATCAGGGCATCTTTCGGCTGGTGGTTGTGGTTCTCATGATCGTTCAGGTGGGGGGCGGCGATAAGAAATCACTTTTTTACATCAAGATATAAGAAATTAGAGTATTTTAGGAAGTAATCCTACTTTTCGCCCTGACTTTGATCCTATACTTCATTTAATATACCCGCAGTGGTCTTTCATCTGAAACGGAATTCGAAAATCGCCATACTTTACTAAAGTAAGTGTTTTTTACGCAAATTAATGCGCCATACGTATGTTTGACCGGCAACTGATCGGCAGTTCACCAGTCCACTTCCCAACAGCAGCAGTACTCAACCTATGGCTCAATGGCTGGCTATCAAAGGGAGAAAATAATCCTTCGTTTTTCTTTTTTTTGTTTTTGTTTCTTTTGCAGAATGATGGATGGGAGATGCAAATGGTAAATGTAGCTCTTTCTCGCAAAAAAAGGGAAAATGTATCTCTTGATCGGACCATGTACAGAAAAAAAGAGAGACGACAATGCACTTGCACTTTGCCATGGCCTTGTAAGATCGGCGTGATAAAACCGTCGGGATTCGCCGATATCAACCATTTTTTTCTTCTCTGGATGAGCTAATTAGCTAAACAGAGCCGAGGAGGAGCAAATCTAAACAGCAGCAGATCCTACTCGGCAGATCCTCTGGTTGTGGTTACAACAAAATTGCAGAGGAAAAAAATCGGGGAAATGTCAGTAACTGACTAACTTGACGCCAATAATCTCCTCCGATCCTGAGGCGGCGGCGGTTGACGCGGCGGCGCCGGAGGCGGGGTGCTGCTAGGTCGCCCGGCCGCCACGACCGCGCGGCGAGCGCGACCGAGCCTGGGGCTGGCCTCCGCCCGGCAGGAACTCCCCGGCCTCGGCGTCCGAGAACGACGAGGAGCCCCCCGGCGCGAGCCGCCGCCGGGGCCGCCGCCTCCAGCGCCCGCAGCACCGCCTCGCGACGCGGAGCGGCGCGCGCGCCACGCAGCAGAGCACGGCCACGGGCAGGCACGCGCAGAGCACGCAGCACGCCGCCGCGCACTCCGCCGCCGCCGCGCCGCTCCCGGTGGGGTCCGCGGGCGGCGCCGCAGGGGACGCGCCTGGCCCGGGCCCCCGCGCCCCGCCTCCCGGCCGCTTCTTCGCGGCCTCGGCGGGCGCCTTCTTCTTCCTGCGCGCCGCCGCCGGCGTGGCGTCCATGCTGCCCCCCTCCTCCTCCTCCTCCTCCTCCTCCTCCGCTTCGCTTGCTCGCTTCTCCCTTCCCGACTCCCCGCGGCTTTGCTTTGGCTTCCGGCGCGGGCGATTCGGGCCCCGCGATTCGGCCGTGCGTGGGGGTCGTGGGAGAGAAGGGCTCTCTCTGTTGCTGTGCTTCGTGTTGCTTCGCTTTTAAATTAGGAACATGCCTCCCGTGTAGGCCAGGCTTCCTGGCGTGTCATATCTCTCCGTGACAAGATATAAAATTTCCGGTTTAAAAGATGGATTAAATTTTGATTGGAGTTAGCCACTTGGCAACGCGGATATGCTCGGTCCCGGACTTTTTTATTGCGAGCCGAAAGCTCGTTAACTGAGGATGGACGACTGGACAGTCAGCCAAAGCAGTCGCACTCTGAAGAATCTCGTCCCGTGCTGATGGGAGCATAGCATTTTCCCCCACTTTCTCCAGGAAAATGGTAGCGTAGCATCTCTAGTATATGTATATTTCGTCGAAAGAAAATTGCCAACGGCACAAGCATAATCCCAGTATTTTTTATGGTAGTTCGGCTGGATGCTTTGCCGTTGCGCCGAACAGTTTGGCGTTGGGGCCTGCAACCCAGTTTGTCCGGTCAAAACGTGGCCGTCTTCCCTTCCAGGTCGTTACAAGTGTGCAGAGGCGTGTTCAAAAATCGGTTCGATTCGGTTCAATTATTATTGCGCACGGTGGTGGCCGCCGGGGAGTGCACTACACGCCCTGCACGGGCGCGTGCGCATCCTGCTGCCCGCCCCGCACGACGGCGCGAGGATGTTCGGCCGCCGCTGTCGACGGCGGCGGTGGCGACGTTGCTGATGCTGCACTAGGTAAGGTAGGCCGGCGGCCGGCGCTTTGCTTTAGGCAGCGTCACGGTCACAGGGTATCTTCAGCTCCGGGGAGGGGCCCGCCGCCTTTCGTTTGCTCTGATGCTCACGGGAAAGATGAAAACAACCTAGTCATGCCGCCCGTTATCAGGGATTCGAGAGCCAAGAATGACCAGAATCTAATCTTGTTAAACGGGTTTTCAAAAAAAAATCTTGTTAAACAAAAAAAAAGCGAGAATTGCATAGCAAAAAGGAAAATCTCGAATTTTATTTGTATACATTTATTAGTAAGTATAAGTTACTAAGTAACATAGCCGCGGACAGCGGTGAGATCAGTGCGACGCGCCGGTCTCGCCGCCGGCCTGCATCTTCTTGTAGAACGCCACGATGTCCTGCACGGCGGGGGACGCGCCCCGGACGGCGTCGGCCGCCGCGAAGCTCTCCGCCCACGCGGCGAGGCGCGGGAACCTGGCCCCGTCGAGGAGGCAGGTGCCGGCCACCTCGTCCACGGCCTTGATCCACCCCAGGTACCCGCCCAGCGCCACGTCCACGTAACCGACGCTGTCGCCGCCGAAGAAGGGCCCCCCGTTCGAGCACTCCTCGAGCGCCCCCTCCAGCGTCTCCACCGCGGGGAGGGCGTTCTTGAACGTCTCGGCCCTCTCCTCCGGCGCCTTGGACTTGAAGAACGGCTCCCACGACGGGAAGAACTGCATGCAGTTGGCAGTAGCATCCGTCAAATTTTTAGGTTCTGGTAGTCTGAAATTGGGGGAACATATACTTTTGGGCCGAGGAGAAAGTATGCCTTGTCGTCGATGTAGGCGGCCCAGAAGCGAGCCCTGGAGCGCTCGTACGGATCGGACGGCAGGATGGCGGGCCCGGCCCACGCCTCGTCCACGTACTGCACGATGACGAGCGACTCGCACACGGGCGCGCCGCGGTGGATGAGCACGGGCACCTTCCCGTGCACCGGGTTGGAGCGGAGCAGCAGCTGGCTCTTGCGCTCCAGGTCCTCCTCCACGTACTCGTAGCCGGCCACCCCCTTCACCGCCAGCGCCTGCTGCACCCGGATGCAGTACGGGCTCAGCCTCTCACCCAGCAGCCGCACCTCCGCTCCCGCTGCCATTGCTGCTCCCTGCCGATCGTGCCTTTTTGCCCGTAGTATGTAACTACAGCTAGGAGAAGCGGTAGTGGATCTGCTGCCTGCTGGGGGAACAACAACGGGGTATATATTGACCCCGGCTGACGCACAGGGTGATGAAGCTGAATTTGAAAGACGATTACTGACTTGTCTCCTGTTTTGCGGTTGTTGGGGGCATGCGAGCATAAAGTTCTGCGGTAGGTTAAGCTTGAGCAAAAACCATTGACGTTTCCCTTGGATTGGACACTTCAAGCGGAAGATTTGGAATTGGCAGCTGCACTCAGGCCTCACCACTGACGCGCGGTGCTCTGAGTTTTATAATCGTTATTACTATAATATTATTTATTGCAGTAATAGTGTGGTTTTCATATTAAGAATAAGTATTAGGGTGAGCTACGAGCAGATTGAATACTAAGGTGGAAGTGAGAGAAGAGGAGAGAAAAAAAATGAACTGTTAGCTAACAGTCAGTTTCGACACAAGAATTAAAAAACTTTATGAGATGGACAAGTGGGGCATGTTTTAATGGTGAAGAGCTACACAACTATACAAACTATACAAGGAGGTTGAGAAATGAGCTGCAAAGATTATTGCAGTCAGGAGCAGACTAAATCATTAGCCTTGCTCTAATAGATTGGGATTTAAGGGTAAGTTTGAGTGCACCACTTTTTGGGTATTCTTTCACGCGATCACCGTTTTATGGTACGGCATAATGATTGATTAGGTTAGACGTCAGAGACTGTTCGAGTTGAGTAATTTATTTATTTTATCGAAAGTTCGAAACGTGGGTTTCCATGCCCCATGTACAACCAAACAATAGTGGCTTCCCTGCGTGTGTATGAATTTGGTCCAGTTTAGTCCCTATACAATGTGGACTCATTTTACCCCCTTAACATAAGTTTCTTCTGTCCCATTTAAGTTCATTTCTAACTTCATTTTTTCTGTAAGTTATGTAACACATCAAAAAATTGTGCTACAAAATTATTTAAATAATTTCTCGTTGCTATTTTTACAGCTTGATGATTAAGCCACAGGCAGCCAGCATGTGGAAATGCAATTACAAATTTTGGTATACAGCCATTATAATCCTTATAAAGTGTACATTCATTTTACTACCGCATAATTTTTTTATTGTTTTTTTTTAAATAAGAGGCTGGACCAGGATTTTGCTAAAAACGCGAACGCCCGCTCGCGTCGCCCCCGCGCAGGGCGACTCGGGCGGCTGGCAACCCTAGCCGCCGCCCAGCCCCCGCCACCTCACTCTGCCTCGCTGCTGCTCGAGTAGGTCGCCGGGAAGCTCGCGCGGCGTGCGATGACGGCGGCGGCGGGGATCTTTCTCCCTTCTTGCGGATCCGTGCGGGCGCGGCCGCGCCCAGCCCCATGGAGATGGCCACCGGCGGTGGCGCCGGCCCGCGACGGCTTGGCCCGGTGGCTACGGATCCGGCATAGCGCTTACCGGATCCGGTGCCTGCGCGGCCGCGGGGTGCGCGTGGGGCGGCGGGGCCTCTCGACCGGTGGCGGAGGTGAGTTTGCTCGCCGGCGGCGCGGCGGTCGCGGCAGCTGGCCACCGATCCGGCGTTCCCCCTGCCGGATCCGGTGGCTGCGCGACAGGGGGCGCCCAAGCGTGGGGGGCGGCGGCCGGCACGGACGGCATCGGCGGCGTCGGCTTCCGGCGCAGGTCGTCGGCGGTTGCGGCAATCGGTGTGTATGGGCGCAGGTGGCTGCTGGTCTTAGCTGCGGGCCGCGGGCCGGCCGTGCCTGGCCATGGTCGGTCGTGGCCGTGGCTGGCTAGGGCCAGCACTCGGGGCGACCGGATCTGAGGTGAGTCGGAGGTGGCTGGTGCTCCCCTTCTCCTCCTCGACGCCGATGCTGGTCCGGCGCCGCCATGGTGGTGGGGCTAAAGGCTGGCTGGTGCATGCTGGTGGCGCCGAGGTGGTGCTTCAGGCTATGCTGGGCTTCTGCCGGTGGAGGCGATGTGGATGCGAGAGGGAGCAGGCTACGTGCTTGGCCAAGAACATGCGGCAGGCATGATACTGAGTCGGGCGAAAGCCTTCACTGACGCTTTTGTTGGTGGCGATGGTGGCGGCGCCCTTGTGGTGCCGTTCTCCCTATTGGGGGCACCATTGTGAGGCATCATGTTCCTACTGCACGGGGATATTTAGAGTGAAAACCCTGTTCATCAATGGACGTGCGACGGCGTCGCCATTGGCGTCGTGCCCTCGTTGGAGGCGCCGCATCTGGAGTCCCTCCTTGGCTAGGCTGTGGTCGTGGTTGATGGGTGGTGTTGCCTGCGCGCAGCGGCAGAGGAGGTGTGCATGGTCCGTGTTGGCAGGGAGGTGCAGAGGACCCTTGGGTGCTGGAGGTCTTGAGCTGGTGCACATGGTGCAGTGGTGATCCCGGTGACGGCTGGGCGGAGGTTGTTGCTTTCAGAGCGGTTTTAGATATCTGAGTCCTTGGAAAAGGAGTGTGAGGCGGTGGGTGAGGCGAGGCCCCCACGCAGAGTGGCCAGGATCAGTGTTTTCCATCAGCGCTGCGACGGGAGTGTTCTGCTGAGCCACCACTGGAGCAGGGGGATCGACGATCGTGTGTGCGCGACTTGAGGGTGATAGTCCCATGGTGGAGGAGTTCGAGCTGTCGCCCGCTCAGGACTGCAGCGGCCCGCGACATTTGGCGTGGCACAGTGTTGGGGACGACGGCGCAGTTCGCGGGTGGCTTCTTTTGGCTCCTCTCCCAGGTTGTGGCGGTGTATGTTTTGTTGTGTGCTTTGTTTGTGTGAGTTATTTGTGTGGTGGTGGTGTTCGTTTCGGCGCGTTATGTACGAATACTTCTTCTTATATGATGTGGCAGTGCTCCTGCCTTTATTTAAAAAAATTATTGTTCACCTTCATGTTTTGCCCCTTATAGAAATACATTTTTTTTGCCTTCAAAACAATAATCTGGTTTAACGACTGAGCCAGATGCGAGCATCATAATCCTTATAGAATGTTTAGTTGTTTTACGAGTAAATTCCCTGTATGCCATTGTAAAATTGAGGTGATCCCTTATGTGCCATTGAAAATTAGCTCACCCCTTCTATGCCCTCGTTTATAATTTTCCATCCCCTCAATGACATTGCTGTTAACTCTCCATAACAGATCCGTTAAAACTTACGGCGAAAAGACCAAAATACCCCTCCATCACCTTATCCTTATCCCCCGAGCGCACACCCCTCTCTCGTCCCCGACCACAATCCCGCCTCCCCGATGCCAATCCCCCCCTCCCGTCCCCGAACCCTAGCGAGGGCGCGCCGGTGCGGAGCCCTCGCGCGTGCGGGCCCTGCGCCGCGTGATTCCCTCCCCCGCGCGGGCCCCGCGTGCCCCCGCCCGCGTGCCCCCTCGCGTGGGCGCGAGTGCTGGGGGGTGCTAGGCGGCGCCAGCAACGGCTGGCTGCGGGTGCTGGGCAGGCGGCCCAGCGCTGGGGCTCGTGTCGCGTGGGCGCCGGGTGGCGGGAGCGAGCCGCGCGCCCCCCTCCTCGCGCAGGCGTAGGCAGCCACGATGGGAACAGAAGAAAACCACTCCGATTGGCTTCTTAAAGGGTGAGTTCTTTACTTCGTTTCCCAATTTCATCCCCTAATTATCTGAATTAGAACCCGAAACAATTAGTTTTGATGGTCCTTCATTAACAGGATGGACCCTAAGACCAGTTTTCTGCTAGATATCCATCTCAAAGCCAATCCTAGAAAGTGTAGGAAGGATATTCCGTGCTATAGATTCAGCAAAGTCGTGGACTCTGATCTATGCAATTTCAAGGACTTTGTACGAGAAATTATTGATCAATTCCCTCATGGATACCAGGAAATAGTGCATGTCTTTTATTATGATGATGTCAAAAAATATTCAGAAGTGAGAACAGATCAGGAATTGCTTGCAATGTTTACCAAACATGTTGATAGTAAGAAGGTGCGCATGACCATTACATACACTGAACCTAGAGATGTGCCGATCGCTGAGTGCTGCCATCCAGAAATTTCAGCGGGACTTGATATCCCTTGCACCCCATCTCTTGCTGCTCCATCTCTTGCTGCAGCAAGCCAATCAACCCAGCCTTTAAGCAGTCAACATTGTAAGCCAACAACAAGCCAGTCAACAGAGCATTTATCCAGCCAACAACTAGCAAACAACATGTAGAACCTAGTGATGAACCTGATGATGATGATGGCTGCTTGCCAAAGTCTAAACCACACAAAGAACATGTGGGAGTTCATGATGAAGGTGTGTACTATGCTGCTCCTAAAACACATGTGGAGGGTGGTGGTTTGGGTGCGCAAAGTGAGTCTGATTCTGAATCTGATAAGGAGTATGAGGAAGAGGATGGACTGATTGGAAAAGATCCTGTGCTACCTAAGCCCAATGTAGCATATGATCCAAATGATCCTCCAATGAGCGTAGGCAGCCTATATCCCAATATTTCACAATTTAGGTTGGCTCTTTCTCAACATGCTATAAAGAATGAATTTGAGTATAATACTGAAGTGATCCAGAGAGATTGAGGGCTTACTGTTCAAAGAAGGAAGAAGAAGGGTGTAGATGGAGGTTGCATGCTTCTACATATAGAGATGGCGTCACAATAAAGGTAATTGGTTATTCTTGTCAACTTTGATTTTTGCTGCTAGTACATAGATTTAACATGTAGTTTTCTATATTTGACATTTTTTCTTGTACGTACCATGCTAGGTGAAGAAGAATCCACGGCGGCATACTTGTTCAAGTGCAAGAAGAAGCAAGGTTATGAAGAACGCAACCAAAATTTGGATTTGTGATCAAGTAAAGAATTGGCTGATGGAGGATTCAAGTTTGAAAGCTAAAGAATTGCAGCGGAGGATCAAATACAAGCACAAGGTTGAGGTGCCCTACAAGAGAGTGTATGCTGGTAAGGAATTGGCACACAACATGTTGTTTGGTAGTTGGGACAGCAGCTTCAATAACCTATATAGGTTTAAGGCAGAGTTTGAAAGGGTATCTCCTGGCAGCTTTGTAGTTATAGATCATCACACAATAGTAGGGCAAATCTGATTTAATAGGCTATTTTTTGCCATGAAACCCTGCATTGATAGTTTTCTCAATGGATGTAGACCATATTTGGCAATAGACAGCACATTTTTTACAGGAAAGTTTAGGGGGCAGCTAGCATGTGCAGTCGCTGTAGATGGACACAATTGGATGTATCCCGTTGCCGTTGGAGTGTTTGACTCGGAAACAAATGAGAACTGGATCTGGTTTATGGAGAGGCTTCGAGAAGCAATTGGATCACCACAAGGCCTAGCTATATGTACAGATTTTGGGCAAGCAGTGATGGCAGGGGTTAAGGATGTATTTCCAACTACAGAGCATAGGGAATGTATGTTACATTTAGTTAAGAACTTCAAGAAAAGATATTCAGGGTAGATATTTGAAGAAAACCTCTGGCCAGCAGCATATTCTTGGAGCCCATACTTCTTTGAGAAGCATTGGAAACTAATGGAAGAAGCAGTTCCAGAATCAATTGATTATATAAGGCAAAACCATACCAAGATATGGTCAAGAAGTCAATTCTCAACCCATTGCAAAGTTGACTATGTCACAAATAACTTGGCAGAGTGTTTTAACAATTGGATAAAGAAGATCAAGGGCTTGAATTTAGATGACTTGTTGGACAATTTCAGGCAACTTATTATGGACAAGTGGGATATTAGAAGGGACATATCAAATAAGATGGAAGGAGGCATTTTGCCACACATCATCAAAGATTTGAGGGAGAAAAGTAGGAATTTGGATATGAATGTACAGAGAAGTGGGGACATTCTTGGAGAGGTTTCTGTGAAAAGTGGCAGTGGCTATAAATGTGTTGTCAACCTAAAAAAGGACTTGTTCTTGCAGAAAATGGGATGTTACAGGCATTCCTTGCAAACATGACATTGCATTTATCACATTTCTTAGAGAACCTTTGGAGAAATATGTTGACACATATTACTCGGTTGAGAAATTCAAAACTGCATATGGGGCTCTAATCCCTGCCATGACTGACAAGGCACAATGGGCACAATCTGACCATGATTTCTTCATGCATCCACCACTCATCAAGTCTACAGCGGGTAGAAGGCAGAACGAGAGGTTCAAAGGCTGTACGGAGACTAGTGAAGGCACAAGGCCCAAAGGTAAACATAAGTGCCCTATTTGCAAGGGATATGGCCATCGTTGTTATAAGTGCAAGGATGGTGATCCTGATGACATTGAAGCTCTTCTAGCTGAAAAGTACGCATTACAATATTGATTTAGCCTTTCCATCATATGTTATCTACAATTGCTTTTTCTTAACATTATTTAATTGTTGTTCATGGTATATAGGGGTCCACCAAACAAAAAGAAGAAAACTACAGCCCCATCAAGTGAGAGCAGCATTGTACCTATTGGCTCGACACAAAAAATAATGCAATTTCCACCTAGGTAAGAATCTGAACATTTACATTCTATATTAGTTTTCTGAAAATTTTCATAAATTTCTGAGATCTTATATATTTGTATGACAGCCAAAGTGCCTCAGCTAGCTTAGGTTCTAGACACTCTCTCAGGTACATGTGCACCACTTAATTATTCAACACCATTTAGATCATATCACAATCATAATCTGTCCTCATCCATGAAACACATGTGCAGATCTGGAAGTGGCTCAAACCAGATAGAACAACTTTGCATTGAGTACCCAATGCTACCTACACATGAAAGCACTCCACCAGCAGCTATCTTGAAGCCTACAAAAGAGAAGAAAGCAAAAGGGAAGGCAAAGACTGAAGGGAAGACAGCAACAAAGAAAAAGAAGAAGAATCAAGTTCCAGTGCCACATGATAGTCCAGCGATGGGTACTAGAAGCAAGACAACCCCCCCCCCCCCACAAGGATAGCCCTGCCTCACATACTAGAAGCAAAAGAAAGCTTTCCCTGCCAGATCTGAATGTCTAGTTATGCAATTCATTATGTATGGGCTGCAAGTTGATGTGATATATTTTGCTTCCTCTTCTGTGAAACCTAGTCTATGCATTGTTATTTTGCTGGAACCTTGTAGAGCTCAACCTTTTGAGGGTGTTGCTACTAGATTGAGGCCTGTACTACTGTTGGCATGTATGGACAGCACTGGTTGCTTGTAACGATGCATGTTTGGGCATCAAAAACTAGTTGTATGAACACTGCTGGTAGCTTGCAATGAATTTTATATATTTGACATCTCTCTATATGGGTTGTTCGGTCATTATGTTTGCCCTCCATCTCCTGATAAAATAACCAGATCAATATATACTGTTCTTGTTTCTAATGGCATGGGAGGAATGAAGGTAAGAAATATGCTTCATCCTACATAGGGGTATTTTGGTCTTTTCGCCATAAGCTTTAACGGATCTGTTAAGGAGAGTTAACAGCAATGACATTGAGGGGATGGAAAATTATAAACGATGGCATAGAAGGGATGAGCTAATTTTCAACGGCACATAAGTGATCACCTCAATTTTACAATGGCATACAGGGAATTTACTCTTGTTTTACCTCCTACATATATATCTTTTAGAAAATTCTCTTCAAGTTGATTTTTATATTGAAATTTCGTAAAGTGATATAAGACATCATAAACTATGTTAGAAAAATATTTAAGGATTTTTCATACTTAATTTTGAAATTTTTTATACCTTGGCAATAAAAGTATATTATTTTTTCACTATATGTTATGATGTCAGATATCACGGTTCATAGAATCCTAAACTTAATACCGTTTGCACAGGGGAAAATAAGAAAAATACATTTTGGATTTGAGGTTCCATTGGACCAAGTTATTTCTGTAAGTTCTCTCATTTTCTCGGAAAAAAAGTACAGGTACTACTATTTTAGTTGAGGCTTCCGTTTCATACAACAGTAAGTACTCCGTAACGCACAACAGATACTCTTTTTTTTTTTTTTGATTCAACGCACAACAGATACTCGTCACAGTACAATCGCATCCACAAAACACAGTAAGGAATCAGCTATAGCCTGCTGGTGCAGCAGGTGAAGCCAATTTAGCCAGAAACCCCTTGTAGTGCTCCAAGAGCCTCTCGAATTCCGGCATCGCGTCCTTGACGGCGTCGACGGACATGAAGTGCTCCGCCCCCGCCGCCAAGCCCGGGAACCTGGCCCCGTCCAGAAGTTTGGTGCCGGACACCTCGTCCACCACCTGAATCCACACCAGGAAGCTCCCCAGCGCAATGTCAGCAAGCCCGATGGCGTCGCCGCCGAAGAAAGCCTTCCCTTTTGAGCACTCCATGAACGCCAGCTCCAGCGTCTCCACCTGGGGGACGACGTTCCCGAACGCCTCTGCTCTCTGGCCATCGGTCGTCGACCTGAACAGCTGCCTCCACGCCAGGAAAAACTGCGAGCACATCCACGGAATCACCCAGATTCTCAGTGCGATAAACAAGATTAGCATCAGCACCTATGGATCATACCTTGTCGTCGGTGAAGGCCGCCCAGAAGCGTGCCGTGGCGTGGTCGCTGGCGTCGGCGGGGAGGAGAGGCGGCCCGGTCTGTAGGGAAACGAGTAGGCTACGCTAGCATCACTACCGCATATATTTAAAATATTTGCGAGTAGAAGATCATAGATCGTTACCACTAGACGCGCAGCGCAGCGGAAGAAGTCGCGCGTCGATGTAGAGGAAGTAGTCGATCACGTCCCACGAACCGAGCTCCTCGTCCTTGATCCCAGCAGCCGATCAGCGCAGCAGTCGCAGCAGCGCCTCCACGAAGTCCACACGTACGGGGATGAAACACCGGACGTCGGTGTGCTAGCACCGCACGCACGGCAAGGGCGGCGGCCGAGAGAGGGGGGGGCGACGGCTAGGGAGGTGGCGCGGCTCACAGGGGTTTGTCGCCCCCTAACCCCTCCCTCGTATATATAGGACGTATTAATGGGTTTCTATCTCATAGGCCCATTAGTAACTCTAATCTCTCTTGGATCAATATCCGTTTTGGCCTTTAAACCGTATTGTGATGATGGGCTCTTGGGCATATCACCAACAATCTCCCACTTGCACTAGAGACAATCATACATGCAAGTTTTCCAACATTCCAAACTCCTTAAGTGTGTGACCCGTTAGGTTCATGTGTAGGTGGTTGTGATCGGAAATCATTTCCGAATCACAAGTCAATAGCGGCACCTAGCAGGGCATAGTGACCCACAAATACACATAAAGATCATATCGGCCGAACCTTAGATATACTCATACGCCGATCCCTTTGCCACACGATACTAGTCAAGCTCAAAGCGAGATGCGTGCCACCTTTATGATAGCTCGACCATTCTCTCGATCTAATAGTGGATTCTATTCATAACTAACCTTTAGTCATCATGATTAACTCTTTAATCACTTTGGCATGGCCATGCACTTTCAAATCTAACTATCTCGAGGGGCCCAGAGATATCTCTCCCGTTATGTAGGAGGGGCAAATTCCATCTTGATCCGCTCACATCCCATTCCATGTTTCATAACACACCTGTAAGTTACTTTTGTAACTAACCAGTCACGGAGTAGCGTTTAGCAACCCCAAGATGCACCACTACACACAGTGAGAAACAATGGCGATCTCAGGTCTAAGGATCCAGTAGGTATAACACTCAAGAACAACTGATGGCACATACAAAATAACAATCTCAACATTGTCTTGGAGTGGGACAATCCAACACCATGTTCACCAACATGTGTCCACATCATTAATCCGATATCTCCATATCCATGATCCGTGAAACATGATCATCAATTAATGCATTTGCTAGTCTCAACGTCGTTGTTGTCCCACATAACGACATAAACTAGGGATAATTTAGAATCATATCATTGTCAACAAAGAGTTTCACGAACAAGTCACATACTTGATAATCAATGTAAAAAATAATCATCCATGGAACAAATAACAATTATTCATCATTACATAAACATACTCATGACACAAAAATCTCCAACGCACACTAGAATTACTGATGTAAGTATCTAATACCCATAGATCTCATGTGCGCCTCATGCTTTGGTTGTGGGAGAGGCTTCGTCAACGGATCAGCAACGTTTGAATCCGTGTGCACCTTGCAAATCTTCACATCACCTCTCTCAACAAAGTTACGGATGAGGTGATACTTCCGCAGTATATGTCTGGACTTCTTAGTTGTTCTAGACTCCTTTGCTAGTGCAACGGCACCACTATTATCACAATAGAGGTCCACTAGACTGAACGCACTAGGAACAACACCCAAGTCAGAAACAAACTTTCTGATCCAAACAGCTTCTTTTGCAGCTTCGGAAGCTGCAATATACTCGGCCTCTGTCGTCGAATCAGCCACCGTATCTTGCTTGGAACTCTTCCAGATCACTGCCCCACCATTGAGGCAGAAAACAAAAACCGGATTGTGATTTGGAGTCATCTTTGTCTGTTTGAAAACTAGCATCGGTGTAACCCTTTACAAGGAGCTCATCCTCGCCTCCAAATATTAGGAACATATCCTTAGTTCTTCTAAAGTACTTAAGGATACTCTTTACAATTGTCCAGTGAGCTTCACCGAAATCTGACTGATACCTGCTCGTAACACTTAGAGCAAAGGAAACATCTGGGCGCGTGCAAAACATAGCATACATGACCGACCCTATGGCTGAAGCATAAGGAATCATACTCATCCTCTTTTGCTCATAAGGTGTCGTAGCACACTGACTCTTGCTTAGAGTAATGCCGCGTGACATTGGCAAGAAACCTTTCTTGGAATCTTGCATATTGAACTGATTCAATATCTTGTCAATGTACGTGTCTTGGCTTAATCCAATTATCTTTTTTGATCTATCTCAATAGATCCTAATACCCAGAATGTAATCCTCCTCGCCTAAATCCTTCATCGAAAAACTCTTTTTCAATGAAGTTTTAACGGCTTCAAGCATTGGAATATCATTTCCGATCAGTAATATGTCATCCACATATAGGACCAGAAACACAAGTGCGCTCCCACTAGCATTTTTATAAACACAAGGCTCATCTTCATTTGTTATGAAGCCAAACCCTTTGACTACTTCATCAAAACGAATATTCCAACTCCGAGATGCTTGCTTCAATCCATAGATAGACATCTGAAGCTTACATATTTTCCCAGTATTTTTAGGATCGACAAAACCTTCAGGCTGTGTCATATACATATCCTCACTTAGATGTCCATTAAGGAAAGCAGTTTTGACATCCATTTGCCATATCTCATAGTCATAATATGCGGCAATTGCTAGGAGAATCCGAACAGATTTTAGCATTGCGACAGGCGAAAAGGTTTCCTCATAATCAACACCTTGAATTTGTCGGAAACCTTTCGCCACCAATCGTGCCTTATAGATGTGAACATTTTCATCCATGTCTAATTTTTTCTTAAAAATCCACTTACAATCGACAGGTCTTACACTGTCAATTTGATCGACCAAGTTCCAAACTTGATTATCATGCATGGATTTTAACTCGGATACCATGGCTTCAACCCATTTGTCGGAGTCGGGTCCCATCATTGCTTCTTTGTAGGTCAAGGGGTCATCATTTTCCATCAATAATATATGGCGCTCCTCCGTAATAAGGAGATTGAGCTTGTCAGTAGCACGGCGTGCCCTTATAGATTCGGTGGATGTTCAGTGGTTGCTGAAACAGTTTCGGGTGTTTCCTGAATTTCTTCAAGTTGCACCTTGCTCCCACTAAATCCTTTTGAGAGAAACTCCATTTCTAAGAAAACACCATTGCGAGCGACAAACACTTTGCCTTCCGCAAAGAAGCATTTGTCTAACTTTCGAGTGAGCTTATCTGACATCAAACGTTTGACATAAGCCTCACATCCCCAAACTTTGAGAAAAAATAATCCGGGACGCTTTCCAGTCCATATCTCATATGGTGTCTTCTCAACAGACTTACTTGGAACCCTATTCAGTGTGAACGCAGCAGTTTCAAGAGCATAACCCCAAAATGACAATGGAAGATCAGATTGGATCATCATGGATCTAACCATGTCCAACAAGGGTCGGTTCCTCCGTTCGGATACCCCATTCCATTGAGGCGTTCCGGGCGGAGTTAGCTGCGGAATAATTCCACATTGCTTCAAATGATCACCAAATTCAAGGCTCAAATATTCTCCTCCACGATCAGATCGTAGAAATTTAATTGTCTTGCCTAATTGATTTTGTACTTCATTCTGAAATTATTTGAACTTTTCAAACGATTCAGACTTGTGCCTCATTAAGTAGATATAGCCATATCTACTAAAGTCATCAGTGAAAGTAATGATGTACTGAAGACCACCTCTGGCTATTGAGCTCATTGGTCCACATACATCGGTATGTACAAGTCCCAACAAGTCACTCGCCCTCTCACTATGACCAATGATAGACGCTTTGGTCATCTTTCCAAGCAAACAAGACTCCTATGTGTCAAATGATTCAAAATCAAATGAGCTTAACAATCCATCTTTATGGAGTTGTTCAATGCGCTTCTCATTTATATGACCTAAGCAACAATGCCAAATAAAAGTGGGATTCAAATCATTTGGTCTAAGCCTCTTAGTATTAATGTTATTGACCGATTTATCCTCAAGATCAAGAACATATAATCCATTCACCAATGGATAATGAGCATAAAAAATACCATTACAAAAAATAGAACAACGTTTGTTTTCTATTACAATCTTAAAATCATCAACTTCTTCCAAACATGAAGAAAAAATAATGTTCTTACTCAAAACAGGAATGCAATAACAATTATTTAATTTCAAAACTAATCCGGAGGGTAGAGACAAGTGGTAGGTGCCGACCGCCAACACCGCAACCTTTGCGCCATTGCCGACACGAACGTTCAACTCGCCTCTTGCAAATCTTCTAGTCCCACATAGACCCTGCAACGATTTACAAGTGTGAATCATCGATCCAGTATCAAATACTCATGATTCACTGGAAGATAATGCAATATTAATTTTTATAACATTTATACCTGAAGTGGAAGTCTCACTTCCCTTCTTCTTCTTTTCTTCCAAGTACTTCTTGCAGTTCCTAGACCAATGTCCCTTTTCATGACAGTGGAAGCATTCATCCTCAGAAGTAGGGCCAGATTTGGCCTTAGGTGCTGGCTTTACCTTAGAGCCCGAGGACTCACCACTGGAACTCTTTTCCTTGCCTTTACCTTTGGGATTAGGAGGCGTCCAACACTTCCGCTTTTTGTTCCCCTTCTGAATCATCATCACACGATTGGGATTCTTCTTAATGCTCTCTTCTGCTGTCTTTAGCATCCCATGCAACTCACTCAATGTTTTATCCAAGCCATTCATCTGAAAATTCATGATAAAAGGCTCAAAGCTCGCCGGGAGAGACTGGAGAATAACATCAGTAGCCAAGTCTTGGTGAAGTTCTTAACCAAGTCTGTCCAAAGTCTCAATGTAACCAATCATTTTGATCACATGAGGACTGACTGGGCTACCTTCTGGCAGCTTGCACGCAAACAAGGATTTTGAGATATTGAACCTCTCAGTCCTGGCTTGGTTCTGAAACATCCCACGCAGCCCCTCGATCATGGTGTGAGCATCCGCATGCTCATACTGTTTCTGCAGATCAGGGGACATGGTGGCGAGCATCAGACAGCTGACATTAAGTGAGTCATTGCAGTGTTTCTCATAAGCTCTGCGATCAGCAGCAGTTACATTGTCAGGGAGATCATCAGGATATGGCTGCTCAAGAACATACTCATTTTTCTCTTGTCTGAGAACAATTCTCAGGTTGCGGTACCAATCAATAAAGTTTGTTCCATTCAACTTTTCTTTCTCAAGAACGGAACGCAAATTGAAAGCGGAATTGTTACTGGCAGACATGATCTACAACATTAAAGTAAAGAAAGATTTCAGCACTAAGTTTATGTAAAGACTTTCATTAGCTGATTTAACAAAAGACAACCTACTATATTAAAATCATCTTCCCTCTAATGACATATAGTGGTTCAAGATCCATAATCACTAAAATCCTAGTGAGCTTTAGCATCACGGCTAGAAAAGTAGTGATACAGGTAAGCAACAAATTACTAATCTCATCTCTATGCGACTCTTGTTTGTTGGGTGTCATCCAATGCCTCGTCCCCAACCCTATGCCTTAAAGCTCAAAACTGTTTTGATAGCTTTATTGAGTAAACCAATATTATGCTTGTGAATGTCCGACATCCACCCTATACAAAAGTGATAGCTGAGTGAAAGAGATCGGGTGCTCTAACCTAAGAGGGGGAGGGGGTGAATTAGACACTAATAAAAACTTAGACCTATGGCTCCAACTAGTTTGCACAAAACTTAAACTAAAATATGCTATCTAGATATGCAACTAGGTTGTTCTAGTGTGAAACCCCTATCCCAAAAGAGTTTAGGAACATATAGCCTTTCCTATCAAGAAACTACTCTATGAAAGTAAAGGCATACAAATTGCTAGTATGAAATGCGGAAGCTTAAAGAGCGGGATAAGAGATAGCAAACTTCTTGACACGGGTGTTTATCCCGTGGTTCGGTTAGCCACAAAGGAACACCTACATCCACGTTGTTGTAGCACTCACTAAGAGTATTGCTACTCGGCCACCAAATCTCTTCCGTGAACACAATCACGGTCACCTTGGCCCCGGGTTCCACTAAGGAGCTTCTCCACAAAGGATGGGGGTCTCCACGTCCCCCGCACAAAGATGTCGTCGCCGCTCCACACCAAGTCGGAGGGTCGATGACGTTGCCGGTGAGCTTCACGCTCCAAGGTGCCGGTGCACCAAGCTCTTGTTTTGGTTCACTAGAGAACCACAGCACAAAGACTCAAGGCCTTGCAATCACACTCACTAAGAGTTAATCTAGCACTCATACTTTACAAAGCTAGTTCTATAAGCTAAGGATATGATCTATGAGCTCTTGTATGGCTTGGAGATGTTCTTGGATGTGTATGAGGTGTCTTGGGACTCCAGCAATCTTCAAATGGCCGGGGTGAGGCATATATATAAGCCACCAAGTCTTGTAGCCGTTGCTCCAACGGTCAGCAGAATTCTGCGTATCACCGGTTGAACCGATGCCTCTGGCAGGGGTAGCGTCGGTTCATCCGGTCACTCACAACCCAAAGTAGCCGTTGTGCTTCTGACAGCTAACGCAGTGATCACCGGTTGAACCGATGCTTTGTACCGATACATCACCGGTTTATCCGGTGCTTAAGAATCTTCTCCTGGTCGCTGACGTCATTGCACCGATGCCATACTCCGATGCACCGTCGGTTACACCGGTGCTGAAGAAACTTCTCCTGGGCACTTGACATCGTCTCTGGAACATAGGACGCCCAATGCACCGATGCCCCTTTTGAGCCGTCGGTTCAACCGGTGCCTATAGGCTGACTTGGCTTCGATTCCCTTCTGCACCAGAATTCCATAGCGTCGGTTCTTCCGACTACCATCGGATGCACCGATGCCCTTGGCGTCGGTTCTTCCGGTGCTTCAGACCGAAGAGCTTCGGAACCCCCGTAGGGGCAGCCCTTCGGGCCTTGCTACGCCTATCTTCTCTTTATCTTTGTCATCACATGAACCTAAAAGCCTGAGAATGATCATCTTAACAATCATATTAGTCCAAGTGTTGTGTTGTCATTCGATCACCAAAATCACTCGAAATGGCATAAATGGTGCCATGTTCGTTACACTGAGGGTACTCTACTTTGGTAAATCTACCACACAACGATCAAAATTTATAGGTGCAGCTATTGGTAAAAGGCATAAAAAACTCAACCTTTTTTGAGGGAAGCTATTCTATCATGATTAAAACATCCACCATATGTAAAAGCATGAAAGAATAGTATGACAGGAAAATAAACATCACAGGCATATAATCATATTATATTATGAATAGTATGGCCTCTTGCATCACAATGGGCTCCATCGCCATGGCTCCAAGGTGACCTCCATTGCCATCCGTCCTATATTGTGGTGATCATCATCGCCATCATAATTGAAGGCTCCATGAAAAAAATACTAAGCTACTACATCTAATAGCTAGTGAAATAATTACATGAGGATTCAAACATCACAAGTCGACACAGGTCGTTATACAATAATGGTGCAAACTCAACCCGGTTGTGTTAACTTGCGACACGCAGGCCGCACAAATCATCACATACATCATCACATGACATTGAGGACATACCATTCACATCACACCCTGCAAAAATAAGTTAAGCGTCCGACGTGTTCGACCAAAGTAGCGCTTAGGAAGCCGCTATGGCGAGAAAGCAACGGCGGCGCCCTGAAAACCTCACGGAATTACACAGATCGCATCTATGGAATCCCTATGAAAATCTCATCAGAGTGGTCGCATCACCTCAATTCCGAGCCATTCATAATGCCTCAATTTTCACTAGGTCAATCATATTGACCGTGCAAACTTTGCACTTGAGAAGACTGCATCTACACATGACCTCGATCTGTTGGTTCAATCTGCTGACTTATACACAGTTAGTCCTTGATGGTGATTCCAGCCGGTAGGGACATGTCGTATGCATAACAGAGAAAGAACACAAACTAATTTTTTATCATATGCCGCGCAATCAACTCGCTCCAGTTTTAACCTCTTATGACCATTTGATCTAATCAAACCGTGCAAAAGTAATAGATCCAATCTACTACAATAACATATCACCTATATGCTAATGATCCAGACCAAAAACTATGCAAGATGGCTCTGGTACCACTGTAGGGAAACGGGTAGGCTACGCTAGCATCACTACCGCATATACCCAAGATACTTGCGAGTAGAAGATCATAGATCGTTACCACTAGACGCGCAGCGCAGCGGAAGAAGTCGCGCGTCGATGTAGAGGAAGTAGTCAATCACGACCCACGAACCGAGCTCCTCGTCCTTGATCCCAGCAGCCGATCAGCGCAGCAGTTGCAGCGGCGCCTCCATGAAGTCCATACGTACGGGGATGAAACGCCGGGCGTCGGTGTGCTAGCACCGCACGCACGGCAAGGGCGGCGGCCGAGAGAGAGGGCGGCGGCGGCTAGGGAGGTGGCGCGGCTCACACGGGTCTGTCGCCCCCTAACCCCTCCCTCGTATATATAGGGCATATTAATGGGCTTCTATCTCATAGACACATTAGTAACTCTAATCTCTCTTAGATTAATATTTTTTGGACCTTTAAACCATATTGTGATGATGAGTTTTTGGACATATCACCAACACGGTCCCCGCCCAGGCCTCGTCGACGTACTGCAGGACGACGAGCGACTCGCACACCGGGCGGCCGGCGTGGACGAGGACGGGCACCTTCTTGTGCACCGGGTTGGAGTTCAGGAGGAGGTCGCTCTTGCGGAAGAGGTCCTCCTCGAGGTACTCGTAGCTGAGCCCCTTCAGCCCCAGCGCCACCTTGGCGCGGATCGCGTACGGGCTGTACCACGAGCCCAGCAGCTGCAGCTCACCGCCGGCCGCCATCGTCGTCTTGCCGGAGGCTTTGCGCGCTGGTGTCCGGATCGATCTGCGTCGAGGGGAGAACGGGGGTAGTATAACAAGTGAGCTGAGTTCACTAGTCAACTTGGATTTGTTGACCGGTGACGGAGAGGCGGTGTTGCTTCCGTGTCGCTGCAAATTGGAGATTTTCGTCAGCGCTGTCGTGTGATGACTGATGAGGAAAAGGAGGCAGAACGTGGAGCGGACAGGTGGCGACTGGCGAGTGAGTGAATGATTGAGATTACCAAGTGGTTGGTTGATGCTCTGCTGACCGTGGATGCGATTGGGACTGGGCAAGTCAAGCTCAGCATTTCATCAACAAAAAAAGTCAAGCTCAGCATCATTGCATCAATCAGACACCAACGATTTCAATGCAGAGTGATGCAATGAACATTTATTTTCATCACAGTTTCGTAGGCCTCTTATCTTACCATTACTAATTGTAGACTCCTTTGGAGCTTTCACATAAAGCCACCTAGAATTTTAGGTGGATACTCTAAAAAATAGAGAAATTCTATAAATTCTAACAAAACTTAGAAACATCCGACCATCAATCCAACAATTCTAATTATAATAGCCATCAGATCTGTTATCTTTCATAATAAATTACCCACCTCTACCATTATAAAAATAGACTAAAGTAACCCTCTAAATATGTATCTAAATTACCCACCTCTGCCATTATAAAAAAAATCTAAAGTAACCCTCTAATTTTCATGTAAATTACCCACCTATGCCATTATAAAAATAATACAAACCCCCCTAAATTGCATATAAATTATCGAATTATATCATTATACTAATTGGAGGCTCCTTATGAAGCCACCTAGGTTCCTAGGCGGATACTCTAAAAAAATAGAGAAATCCTATAAATTCTCACAAAAATTGTAAACATCCGGCCATCAATCCAACAACTCTAATTATAATAGCCATCAGATCTGTTATCTTTCCTAATAAATTATCCACCTCTGCCATTATAAAAATAGACTAAAGTAACCCCCCTAAATATATATCTAAACTACCCACCTCTGCCATTATAAAAAATCTAAAGTAACCCTCTAATCATCGTGTAAATTACCCACCTATGCCATTATAAAAATAATACAAACCCACCTAAATTTGCATATAAATTATCGAATCATTTCATTATTGGAAGTTAAATTGCTCATAAATCAAAATTAGACTAAAGTAACCCCCTAAATATATATCTAAATTATCCATCTCTACTATTATAAAAAATATAAAGTAACCCACTAATTTTTGTGTAAATTACCCACCTATGCTGTTATACAAATAATTCAAACCCCCCTAACTTTCCATATAAATTATCTTATTATATCATTATTAGAAGTTAAATTACTCCTAAATTGAAATCTAAATTATATAATTATAATAAAATAATAAAGTGCATCAAAATAAAATTCTAAATTACTGCTTCTATCATTATTAATATATTATTTATATAAAAATATTACACATAATATATGTCACCATGCATTCATGAATGATGGAAGAGATAAGAATACCAGTTCAGAAACAAATAGTTCAACTAAATATACATCGAATATATATGGAGGTGTGATGCAAAATGAATTGTAACTAGATAATGATAAATATATATTTTAAAATATGTGTTAGAATATTTAATAATAAAAAAAGACATAAGATATATAATTATAATATTAGCTATAAATTTTTTTATATTAATTCAAATTAGCCCATGCAGGAGCACGAGTTAATAGACTAGTGACACAAAACCACACGCCAAATACTTCTAACCACACGCCAAATACTTCTCCAAGTACAGGTAATAACATCCATTCAAGGGGAAAAAGAAAGGTACAGGTACTACATACTTTAAGAAAAGAACTCAGCAGGTGTCTGAAAGTCGAAGTACTGCGTCAAAGTCCCACGTGTCCATGAGAGAGCAGAGACTGCAGAGGAAGAAGTAGAACCAGCAGCGAAAATACACTGTGATGACCACGTTCATGTAGAAGTAGAACCAGCAGCGGCGATCCATTTAGCCCGAAACCCCTTATACTGCTCCAAGACCTTCCCGGCGTCCGGCATGACCTCCCTCACGGCGTCCACGGCCAAGAATCGCTCCGCCCACGCCGCCAGACCGGGGAACCTGGCCCCGTCCAGGAGGTTGGTGCCGCCCACCTCGTCCACCACCCTGATCCAGACCAGGTGGCTCCCGAGCGCGATGTCCACGAGCCCGACGGCGTCGCCGCCGAAGAAGGCCTTCCCCTTGGAGCACTCCGCGAGCGCGCGGTCCAGCACCTCCACCTTCGGCACGGCGTTCTCGAACGCCGCCGCCCTCTGCTCCTCCGTCAGCGACCTGAACAGCGCCCTGTACGCCGGGAGAAACTGCAGGACAAACGGAGAAGAGAGCTCTGACGATTCTTTTTTCTCCCCCAACTGAAAATGGTTGGGGTTGGTAAGGCTGGTTTTTCTTGCTGCGGGCCGCGATGGTGTCGTACCGTGTCGTTGACGTAGGCCGCCCAGAAGCGCGCCGTGGCGCGATCGTAGGGGTCGGACGGGAGGAGCGGGGGCCCGGAGCCTGGCCAGGCCTCGTCGGCGTACTCGAGGATGACGAGCGACTCGCACACCGGCCGGCCGCCGTGGAGGAGGACCGGCACCTTCCCGTGCACCGGGTTGGATCTCAGCAGGAGGTCGCTCTTGCTCGCCAGGTCCTCCTCGAGGTACTCGTAGCTCAGGCCCTTGAGCCCCAGCGCCACCCTCACCCGGATCACCCACGGGCTCGACCACGTGCCCAGCAGCCGCAACTCGCCCCCTCCTCCTCCTCCTTGTGCTGCTGCTGCCACCGCCATCGCTGAGGCTAAAGCTTTGTGTCCCTGAGCTGGGTTATCGACAAGGTCGGGTTGTGTCAAGGATTCAGGCACGGGCAGGTTATATGTACGGGGTCAGGTGACGATCGGTCGGGTGCCCAGTTATTTGACTAGGAGTAGTGAGCTGGGCGTACGTCCAGCTTGGGATTTTTTAGCGGTCGTTTCTCTTGTCACTTGTCCCGGCCACTGTTCGTTTGGAAAAGGAGGTGCCGCGATTGCGTTAGCGCTGTCGTGTGATGGAGGAAAAGAGGACACATGGTGCGGGTGCAGCTGCCAGCTCGCTAGTCCCGGGCGAAATTGCCAAGACTCTCGCTTGAAACGCGCCCATATGTATAGTATACACTGTCGGAAGTCGATGCTTCTTCCACCAGTAGCGCTGTTTAGTCCCCACCCAAAATTTTTCATCGATCACATAAAAAAAATTACATGCATAAAGTATTAAATATAGACGGAAAAAATAATTTATTACGTGGATGGACTGTAAATTGCGAGACGAATTTAATGAGCCTACTTAATCCATGATTTGCAAACAGTAATGCTATAGTAATCATATGCTAATCACGGATTAATTACCCTATAAATATCTTCATTAGATCCGTCTTGCGATTTCTAGATGAGATTTGTAATTAGTTTTATAATTAATTTATATTTGATACTTCTAAATAGTAAAATTTTCTTCGCAAAAATTTTTCGCCAAAATTTTTCACGAACTAAACACCTTGAATTTATCGTAGAAGCGCTTGCCACAGCACTTTCTTGGGCCGATACCCAAGGCCCAGATTGCTTTCTTGGCCAGTGCGCGAAGCGAAGTGAGCGCGCAGGTATTTTTGTAACTCTTTATTTTTATGTTCTCCGTGATGGCTTTCATGCTTGTAGAGGGATAAATTTGAAACTGAGCATTCTTCTCAGTGTGCGGTGTAGCAGCCTAAGTTCTTTGCAAGAATTCAAACATGGTAACAAGCAATATGGTTAAAATGTTCTGGTACAGGGGATAAAAAAAAAGACTATCTGCATAGTATATTAAATTGCCGGACAGAAATGCTCGAGGGCTGAAACTTCGAAGATTACAAGAAGAAATGGTCTGAATTGATCATATGTGGAACTAGAGAACACCAATATTCTGTTTTAAAATATAGAATCAGTATATCATATCTTTAGTTAGCAAAAAAAATTCAGTTGGAAAAATAGATACTGAAGTTCAGCTTACACTTTCTTTACTTATAGATCAATATCCTGTCACTACGACACTGCTGTACGGATCGAAGAAATCGCAATTGATTGGGCTTTCAAGCCCGACGGCAAGGGATTGCCCGGTGGGCCAGAGAGGGCCGTAAAGTCTATTCCATTTAGGGGTGGTAATGGGCCATGGCCCTAATGGCCTCTTCACAGCCCAATAAAGCCCTTAAATTTTTTAGTTCAAAAATACATATGTTTAGAGCCCGGCCCTTTTAGGGCCCGATCCTTAGATTTTCTAGTTCAAAATGTTGGGCCCTTTACCACCCCTAATTCCATTCGATCAGCCTGATCACGCAAGGCCCACAAGATCCGGGATAGCCATTCGGGGCCGCAGTGTTGAAGTAGTTAAGCAATGGTAATACGTAGTATAGAAAAGATCTAGTCTTTCATTAAAAAAGGATAAGATAGTCATTAGTAATTTAATACTACCTCCATATCTTTTTATATGACGTTTCAGACCAAATAATTGTACTAAAATAAACTAAAATTTTGTGTCCTAAGGACATGTAAAAAGATATGGAGGGAGTATAAATTGAGTAGAATTTTTAGGTTTTATGCAATTTTGCCCCCCTCCCCGTGCATCTGGCGCACATGACAGCCGCCGCCGCCAGCCCTTCCCCCTCGTGCATCTGGCGCACATCACACTCGCCGCTGGCAGCCCCTCCCGGCCATCCTTGTCGCCGCCGGCCGGAAGTTCGGGACTGACTCGTTCTTGCGCCACGGGACTCAGCTTCCGTTGCTTCGGGCGTTATTGGGGCCGCCGCCGTTCTTGCGCCACCGCGGGCGCGGCCGGGTGATGTCAGCTTCTTGGTTGTGGCGCGGCGCGGGGTGCTCCTGCATGCGCAGCTGGCCGCCCAGCCCCAGCGTGTCCCCTGCTTCATCTATGGGCCTTGTTCTCCATCGTCGGCATCCTGCTTTTGTCGTAAGTGATTTCTGCATGATGTTATTTATGGTTGTACGCTCCATATGGGCAAAGCCCACACCACGATCTCCATCAGGCCCCATGAATCCTCCGGGTCATGCTATTCGTCCAGGATCTCAGCTGTCCACCGCACTGAATCTGGGAGGTATGCGTTTCAGATGGATCCTCATGTGGGGAGCAGCTCGCTGCATGATGGGGCTCAGTTGGGAAGCTTATTCTTGCTGGTACCTCCTGAACTGGTCGATGACTCGACCGACGAACTCACCATCAACATTCGCATCGACAAGATCAAGTGTGTCGTGCATCACTGATCATCGACGTGGTGGCAAGACGTGGTGGCCTTGGACTATTGATCTTGCAGCAACTAGACTGGATGCTGCTGCTCTCTTATGTAATGTTGTAGGTAGAATTTATCGGAGTTAGGGGGCCATATACCGAGTTATTTCGTGATAGCAGAGATTATTTGTTCTGAATGTTTGCTCTGTAACTATAGTGAATTGATATGCGTTGCATGTAATGTACTGTGAAGTGCATCTAGGCCGATAGATGTTAATGGTAAGTTTCGGTTATTAATGACAACCGTATGGTGCTAGAGCAAAGAATATTTTGTTTGATGCTCTTAGTGAGGAGATCTTTGCTCGTGTTCACAGCAAAAAGACCGCTCATGAAATTTGGGAAGCACTTGAAGCTATTTATGTAGGTTCTAAAAAGCTTCGTGAAGAAAAATATCAAGTGCTTAAGGAAAAACTAAATGAATTCAAAATGCTTCCAAATGAATTGGTTGAACAAATGTATACTCGATTGAATGTGCTTATTGAGGACATTAACGCTCTTGATATTTCTCCTTTGTCTACTAGTGATATCATCCGGAAGATTCTAAATTGTCTACACAAGCCCAAGTACAACATCGTCACCTCATTGCTCTATGAGAAGGATCTTGAAACACTTGATGTGAGTGATGTTGTTGGAAAGATTCGGTCTCATGAGATGTTCCTCTTGGGAGAAGTTGATCCACCGCAAGACAAGAGAGATCTTGCACTCAAAACTAAAAGTGATCATAAGTCCAAGAAAAAGAACAAGTGCAAAGCTCCATCACCAAGCTCAAGCGAAGATGAAGCTAATGAAGATTCAAGTGATGAAGATGGTGATGTTGAGCTAGCACTTCTCATGAGGAAGACCTCCAAGATGATGTCAAGGTTGAACAAGAGAGGGTACAACTATGACCCCAAGAAAAACAAGTTTCGTACCCGGAAGAGTAAGGACAATGTTAAGAAAGTTTGTTACAATTGTGGCAAATATGGTCATCTCTCATATGATTGTCCGGAGCCTTCAAAGCTCAACAAGAAACAAGAAGATGGTGACAATCAATACAAGACTTCAAAGAAAAGTCATGAGAAGAAGAACCACAAGAAGAAAGGGTCTTTCACAAGAAAAGAGAAGGTCAAGGTCTTCCTTGGAGAATGGATCACGGATGATGAATCCTCAAATGATGACTCAAGTGATGAAAAATCCAAGAAAAAGATTGTGGGGATTGCCATGCATGATGATGAAGATGATGGTGATGAGGCACCTCTACCTCCACCACTAATGTGCTTCATGGCAAGAGATAACACCAAGGTGGGTGATAATGATGACTCCTCTAGTGATGAAAGTGAACATTGTTTATCTCCTAATGAAGTGCAAAACATCCTAGATGAGTACCAACAAGTGATCAAAAAGTACAAATCAAAATGTAAAGTTCTTGAAATTGAATATGCCAAGCTTAAGGCCTCAAATAATGAGTTGATTGTTAGACATAATGAGGTAGTAGAAACTCATGATTCAAGCATTGTTCCTAGCAACCAACTTAAAGAGGAGCATGACAAGCTACTTATTAAGCATGATGAATTAAATGTTAAATATGAAGAAGTAGTTGTGCTTAACAAGTCACTTACTTCATGCAACAAGAACCTCAAGCTTGATTATGCTAACTTAAATATGAAATATCAAGAACTTGACCTTGCCTTTGATGCTTTGGATGAAGAACTAAAAGAAACTCAAAAGAAAGTCATCAAAGTCAATATAGCTACTTCTTGTGATGATCTTGTGGAGTTGCCTCACCCTATTACTTGTCATCATGCTTCTCCTTCTTGTTCAAAGACTAACCATGATAGGGAGAAACAACTTGAGTAGAAACTTGAAAGCATGACTAAATGCGTGTTCAATGTGACAAGAGGAGAATACTTGCATAAGGAGATTCTCTTCCCCAATGCAAGGCACTTTGGGACAAATGGACTTGGATCATTTCCCAACCCTCCGGAAAATTGTCCCAAGTCGCCGGAGCTCATGGCATGTTTCAACAAGAAAGTTGGCTCATATTGTCAACATTGTCAAGTCACCGGGCATCACACAAGAGAGTGTCCAATTCCCACTCGTCCACCTCCTACCTTGCCTCCTAATTACAAGTCTCAATTCAAAGAAAATCATTTCTTGTTAAGTAAGCTTAAAAGTGGCAAGGTTAAGGCAAAATTTATTGGCACTCAAATTAAGGGAAAGCTACCACGCCAACTATGGGTTCCTAAAGCTTTAGTAACTCATGTCAAAGGACCCAAACTTGTGTGGGTTCCCAAACCTCAAAAGTGATTCATTTGTGTGTCGGTGAACTATAAAGCCGATGGCAAGCATTGGGTGCTTGATAGCGGATGTACACAACACATGACCGACTATGTAAAGATGTTCACCTCACTAGATGAAGATGTGGGCGATTATGAACATGTCACCTTTGGTGACAACTCAAAAGGAAAAGTGGTAGGTTTGGGTAAGGTTGCCATTACCAAGGATCTCTCTATTTCTAATGTGTTGCTTGTTGAGTCGGTTAGTTTCAATTTGTTATCTATTGCTCAACTTTGTGATTTAGGACTAATATGCACCTTTAGTGATAGTGAGGTTATAGTGACAAGCAAGGAGGACAAGAGTTTAATATTCAAAGGATTTTGACATGGTAACATTTACCTTGTTGATTTCTCATCTAATGATGCAAGCTTGGCGACATGTCTCTTCTCCAAGAACTCCATGGGTTGGCTTTGGCATCGCCACATTGCTCATATTGGCATGAGCCAACTCAAGAAGGCCTTCAAACGAGGTATAGTGGTTGGTGTTAAAGATGTTACATTTGACAAAAATAAATTGTGTAGTGCTTGTCAAGCCGGGAAGCAATTTGCATCATCACATCACATGAAAGCTTATTTGTCAACATCAAGAAGTTTGGAGCTACTACACATGGATCTCTTTGGGCCAACCACCTACAAAAGTCTTGGCGGTAATCTCTATTGTCTTGTAATTGTTGATGATTATTCTAGATATACTTGGACTTTCTTTTTAGAGGACAAGAGCAAGACTACGGGGATCTTCAAGATTTTTGTCAAGCAAGCTCAAAATGAATTTGAGTCAAGTGTTGTGAAGGTCCGGAGTGACAATGGCACGGAGTTTAGGAACACTCAAGTAGAAGAGCTTTGCAACGACTTGGGGATCAAGCATGAGTTTTCATCAACATACACACCCCAACAAAATGGAGTGGTGGAGAGAAAGAACAAAACATTGATCACTCTTGTAAGAGCAATGTTGGATGACTATGGCATCTCACAAAGATTTTGGGCGGAAGCCATCAACACCGCATGCCATGCATCCAACCGAGTTTATCTTCACTGCTTCTTGGGAAAGACACCATATGAGCTTCTCATTGGGAGGAAGCCCAACATCTCCTACTTCCGGGTGTTTGGTTGCAAATGCTACATCTTCAAGAAAAGGAAGCACCTAGGCAAGTTTGAAAGTAGATGTGATGTTAGTTTTCTTATTGGTTATTCATCAAACTCCAAAGCATATCGAGTATTCAATAGTGCTACAAGCAAGATTGAAGAAACTTGTGATGTGGAGTTTGATGAGACTAATGGCTCCCAAGGGGAAGTTTTCTCTTGTGATGATGTAGGTGATGAACCACTTCGAGAAGTCATGAAGAACATCACTATTGGGCAAGTCAAGCCAAAGGAGGAGGTAGAAGAGCTACAAGCCTCATCCACTCAAGTTGAAGTCACTTCCAAAGATGACTCAAAGAATGAAGACAAGTCTACATCATCACATCACCATGATGAGTCATCCGATGAAGAAGATGATGCCTCACCTCCTTTCCATGATGCCCAAGATGAACAAGTGGATGAAGAACAACTTCCATTTGATAACACGCACATCACAAGTGAACAAGCCCAAACTCAAGATCAAGATGGCGAATCACTAGAAGAATCAACGTCTCAAGCACAAGAGAGGCATACAAGAACTTCAAGGAATCATCCCATTGACTTGGTCATGGGTAACCCCTCTAGTGGAGTAAGAACTCGAAGACGTCAATATGACTCTTTTTGTGAACATTACTCGTTTGTTTCTTGCTTGGAACCCACAAATGTAGATGAGGCTCTTGAGGACCCGGATTGGGTGATAGCCATGCAAGAAGAGCTCAACAACTTCACCCGAAATGAAGTTTGGGTTCTTGAAGAACGACCTCAAGACAAAAATATCATTGGTACCAAGTGGGTCTTCCGCAACAAACAAGATGAGCATGGTGTAGTGATTCGCAACAAGGCAAGACTTGTGGCAAAGGGCTTCGCACAAGTTGAAGGGTTGGATTTTGGTGAAACATTTGCCCCCGTTGCAAGACTTGAAGCCATTCGTATCCTTTTAGCGTACGCTTCACATCATAACATAAAACTCTTTCAAATGGATGTGAAGAGTGTGTTCTTAAATGGCTTGATTAATGAGTTGGTGTTTGTTGAACAACCTCCCGGGTTTGAGGACCCTAGATATTCTAATCATGTTTATAGGTTGCACAAGGCGCTCTACGGGCTCAAGCAAGCGCCAAGGGCTTGGTATGAACGCCTTCGTGACTTCCTTCTCAACAAGGGCTTCAAGATCGGGAGGGTGGATACCACTCTATTCACAAGAATCATCAATGAAGAGCTATTCGTATGTCAAATTTATGTTGATGATATCATTTTTGGTTCAACTAACCCCACTCTTTGCAAAGAATTTGGAGAAATGATGGCTAGGGAATTTGAGATATCCATGATCGGTGAGCTCAATTTCTTCCTTGGATTTCAAATCAAGCAATTAAAGGAAGCCGATCAAGACTCCAATGCCAACTAATGGACATCTTGACTTGGATGAGGGAGGTAAATCGGTTGACCAAACTCTATCGTTCTATGATTGGGTCGCTTCTTTAACTAACCGCATCTAGGCCCGATATCATGTTTAGCGTATGCATGTGTGCCCGCTTTCAAGCTAATCCTAAGAAATCACACATTAGTGCCGTTAAGAGTATCCTTAGATATCTCAAGCATACGCCTAGCATAGGCTTGTGGTACCCCAAAGGCGCTAGTTTCACACTTTTGGGATACTCGGATTCGGACTTTGCCGGATGCCGTGTGGATCGCAAGAGTACATCGGGTGGGTGCCACTTGCTAGGGCGTTCCTTAGTCTCTTGGTCGTCAAAGAAACAAAATTCTGTGGCCTTGTCAACCGCGGAGGTGGAATATATTGCCGCCGGGGCTTATTGTGCTCAAATCCTCTACATGAAGCAAAGCCTCTTGGACTATGGTGTAGTATTAGATAGGATCCTGCTCCTTTGTGATAACGAGAGTGCCGTCAAAATTGCTAATAACCCGGTTCAACACTCTTGCACCAAGCACATAGATATTCGCCATCACTTTCTAAGAGATCATGTGGCAAGGAATGATATACTACTTTGTGGTGTTCGTTCCGAAGATCAATTGGCGAATATCTTCACCAAACCTTTAGATGAGAGCACCTTTTGTAGGTTGCGAAGTGAGCTTAACATTCTAGATGCTTCTAACGTCATCTAAATGCCTTGTCATATTGATGCATTTCATATGTACATGTGTTAGGGGCTTGTCTAACCTTGTCAAGATAGTGATGAACATGGGTCTTGCATGAGCCGGTGGTCTTTGTTTCGCTCATGGCATGAAGAATGGTTCATCATGAAGAAGCTTGCCAAGGGTTCAAACTTGACAAGATAGATTTAAATTCTTGCAATGCATGTGCTTGTCATATAGAATGCATCAATGTTTAATTTCTCGCTTTGCATTGGCATTGCATCACGTTAGTAGCATCACAAGGGAGCAAATCACACTTCGAGAAAGATATTCATGCTAAATATGATATATCATCTCTACAAGAGTGATAAGATCAATGTTGCGCTTTCATGCCTATTGAGTCACGTCCTATCGAACTTCAAGTTTCTATCTCTAAGTCCATAGGCAAAGTGGCTCATACATTTGGTTTTTGTGTTTAAATCTCGCTTGGATCTTAATTTGCCTATGTTTATATAAAAGCTTGCGAGCACTTAGTATGAGTGTTTGAGGGGTGAGGTTGTCTCTCGAAAATGGTCCAAATTGAGTGTTTATGGCCTTGGTTTTGGAAATTTGGATCAGAAGTAGAGTTTGTAGTTCAGTAGAAATTTTCCTTAACCACCGGTTAAACCGACGCCTGGTTTTTCTCTGCATCGGTTCAACCGGTGCTTAAAGTCTTCGTGGCTCGGTTTCTGCATCGCCTCTGGAACAACCTCCGACCATTACACCGATGGCCACCGGTGCTTCCGATGGTTGGCGGATGAACCGACGCATCAGCATCGGTTCAACCGGTGCTACTGCGTGGACTAAAGGCCCTTGCAAGAGTCTCTGGACTTTACTCCTGCCATTGCACCAACGCCCGTCGGATGCTCCGATGCATCAGTAGCGGTTCTTCCGGTGCCCCTGTTGACCACGTTTTCTTCTCAATCAGATCTGGTCAATATTACACCGGTAGATACACCGATGCATTTTTCACCAAACCATCGGACCTTCCGGTGCTTTAGGGTTGGTGGGCCTGCACGTCCTGTTACACATAACCTTTCCGTGGGCCCCGCGAGTCAGTCTCTATCCTTTCTTCTTCCTCGCAAAACTGCCGCCCCCGCACCCGTGTCTTCGCCCGTACGCCGCGCCGCCGCCGCCGCTCCTCTGCACGGCCGCCCGCTAGCGCCTCCGCCGCCGCCTGAGCTCTGTGCCGCCGCGCCACGCCACGCCAGCGCCCGCTCACGCGCCGCGCCTGCGCCCGCGCCACGACTGCGCCGCCCTGCGCCGCCTGAGCTCCGCGCGCCGCTGCCATCTACAATCCCCAGCGCCGCCGCAGCACCCTCCTCACCTCCGCACGCGCGCTCCACTACTCCTTTGCCCTCCTCGTGCCGCAGCCAGGGATCTATTCCATCCTCTACACCCTTTGCTTGGGCGCCCTCAAGGTGTTCGAGGAATTGCCTTTTAGGTTTTTCTTCGGATTCTTCTCTGATTTGCAAGGGTATGGCCTATACACTCTTCGGCGTTGTGAAATTCCATTGATACATCATCCTTTGCACACATGCACATATACGCACACACCCCTTCTTGATCCTGCAAATCCCTTAGTGTGGTATTTCGACGTATATCCACTAGCTTTCGTGTTTTTAGGCTCATATCACTCCATGTCATGCTTCTAGGTCAGATGGCTGGTGACAAGAAGGGCAAGGGTAAAATGGTTGTGCAGAAGAAGAAGAAGCGCACCCGTGAGGACCGCGAGCGAGAGCAGGCAGAGGCAGTTGCCGATGCTGCAGACAGGCAGGGATCACTTCAGATCAGGGATCCTCAGACTCGGGGGAGCCACAGCAGCAGTTACGTCGCTCAGGACGTACTCAGATAGCTCAGACCACACCTGAGTCCGGCTCACGTCCACGGACTCGAGGTGGTGGCACTCAGAGGGGAGCAGGTCATGCTCAGCAGCAGCACACCGACAGTCAGACTCAGACAGGAGGTCAGTACAGTGGTGAGGAGCTGCCCGAGGTTGAGCTATTTGATCTCAGGGGTATTCCAGGACCTAGGGTCAAGAGACTGAGATATGTCACCCCGGAGCAGTGGTTTCCCGAGCAGAGAGACGTTGGAGTCTTTTTACCACACCTACTGCCAGTTGGATATCAAGATCAGTGAGCACAAGATGCTCCACTGGGTGGCTATGCGTGTTGCAGCAGGTGGGACTCCAGTGCTACCTCTCTTCGAGAGATATGTTGGATTGGCTGCTCTACTCAGTGAGAGGTCCAGATACATTCGAGAGTGGGTTCGAGTCTTCTACGCCACTCTGTTTATTGAGGAGGACCGACAGTTTATTGATTTCATGTTCCAGGAGAGGCACTATCGTTTGACCCGAGCTCGACTGGCTACCCTCCTTGGAGTTCAGATTGCCGAGGAGCCACACTTCATGCACTATCAGGCTTATGGCAGCACGGTGCCTCCTCGTCGTCCTCATGAGTCTCACGTACCATCTGACGAGGAGATCAGTGTTCTCTTTCAGCAGCCCTTCCTGCCTGGCACACCGAGGACTCCAGACAGGCTGACTCACGTGGCACACTCTATCCACCTAGCTCTGAGAAAGAGTCTGTTGTTCCGGATTGGATACAACGAGGGGATTATAGCTCTGCAGCAGTGGCTCTTATTGTACATCATGACAGGTCATGACTTTGACCTAGTCGACTTCTTTATCTGCGAGCTAGAGGATGTGATTCTGGATGGGATGACAGTTCACCGTCGCCACCCTTTTGCTCATTGGATCTGCTGGATTCTTGCTCAGCTCAGTCAGAATGAGCATATGGATGAGCTAGAGTAGTCGAGGACGCACTTCAGTTTTTACTCACCTGCTACTCCTCGAGACGGTCGACGTAGCTCGAGAGGCCAACGCCGAGCACAACGGGTTTTGGATGAGCGTATCTTGGCTGAGGGCAGAGTTGCAGACGATCCGACAGCAGCCGAGGACGCTTCACTAGCAGCAGCAGAGGCCCAGCTCCCACACTACCTGATCACAGACTCAGAGGACTCGGAGGATGACGAGGATTTCATTCCCACTGTTACTGTTCCTCGAGGTGCTCATGACGATGAGGCAGGATCCTCCGGTGCAGCACGAGCTCCTGCTCCTCCAGTTACCACTGCTCAGGTCACACAGCCAGATTCTCTTGCAACTATACTTACTCGGCTATCAGACCAGCAGGACAGATTTGCTGCAGCTCAGCTGAGCATGCAAGCCGAGCAGGCTCGCCAGCAGGAGGCCCAGACACTTGTTCTTGAGGGGATCCGGCAGCAGCAGGAGGCCATGAGGCTACAGCTACAGCAGCAGTCCCAGATTCAGCAGCAGATGTTCACATTCTTCTCGGGATGCTTCGGTCAGCTATACCGTCACACTGGACTGCCAGAGCCTCAGCTTCCACACCCCAGCAGCTCCAGTTCGACCCCACAGCTCCTGCTCCACCTGTTGGCGGTTTCGTGCAGACACCCCTGGCATCCTTCCCGATGTCACCTTTTCTTCCGACCGGGTTGTTTGCCAGTCCTGTTCCTACTCCTGCTCCGGCTCCTGCTCCACAGCCTAGTGTTTGGACTGCCGAGTAGCGTGTAGAGTTTCGTAGGCAGCAGCAGATCCTACACCAGCTCCAGCACCCCTCGGCTCAGTCTCTCACTTTCGAGTCACCTTCACAGCCTGAGGTGCTCCGTTCGTCCGTCGTGCGCCCCACTCAGCCAGACCTGACTCCCGTCACGTCTGCTCCTCCGACGGACTCCACGATCGTCGCTGAGCCTGCTTCTACCGCTACTCCAGCTACTTCTGCTGCTCCGACGACTCCAGTCGAGCAGAAGTCTTCTTCGGTCGACGACGACTGGACGGACGACGACGCCGACGAATCTGCCGCTCAGTTTTCCACCGGACCCGGCAGGAAGACCCCGCCTTCTCCAGCTCAGGATTAGATCGCCTTTCTTTTTGGTGCTTTGTTGCCAAAGGGGGAGATAGATAGGGGGAATAGAGATAGGGGGAGCTTGGTGGTTTGTGGCGTGATTGGATCTTCATGGATTTTGTGTATGGACATGTTATTTGGATCTTGTGTATGCTCTGTGTTGACATGTCCCTACATGTGCTTTATTTCGAGTAATGCATGCTTGTTTATCGCTTTCAATTTCATATCTTGTGTATCTCTACTTTGTGTTGTCATCAATCACCAAAAAGGGGGAGATTGAAGTGCATCTAGGCCGATAGATGTTAATGGTAAGTTTCGGTGATTAATGACAACCGTATGCGACTAACGTGTATTTTGAAGGAAAAATTAATGATTAATTTAGTCTCATATGAAATGCGAAAAGAGACCCCTCAATTCGGAACAACCATGCGTGCCAAGGACTCAATTTCAAAGATTAAGGATCCTTCTAGTCTCAAGTGTCACAAGGAGATGAAGGACACTTGATTTAGATAGGGTTTATAGTTTTTAGTTCTTGACCGTACTATTAAGAGGGGTTCATGAGTTAGTAGCTTGATCAAAATTGAGTTGGCCTTAGAAATCTTGCACACTCGCTCAAAAACAGTTCAAGATGGTCAATAGAAGTTAACACAACACTTGGAAGAAGAAACAATCGAAGTTACATTCAAATCCAAGTCAATTCAGCTGAAAACAAAGAAAAACAGCAGCACCGGTTGAACCGGTGCCCTAGCGTCGGAGCATCCGATGCTTGGCGGAAGGACCGATGCCCTGTCGGTCTATCTTCTCTGGATACAAGCTGGAATCAAGTCAAAAACTCTATAAGCACCGGTTGAACCGACGGTCAAAAGATAAGCACCGGTGCATTGGATGTACCTTGTTCCAGAGAGCATGTTTTGGTGGACTTCAACTTCTCTTCAGCACCGGTTGAACCGACGATTCAGAATCAAAGCACCGGTGCATTAGGCGTCCTATGTTCCAGAGAGCTTGTTTGAGTTGATCAGTGAACCTCTTCAGCACCGGTTGAACCGATGCCCCTACGGAGCATGCACCGGTGCAATGACGCAACCCTGGATACTGTGTCAGAACCCCAACGGCTACAATTTGGACACAGAGAGACCGGTTGAACCGACGCCTCAAATCTGACACCCATCGGATCTTCCGGTGCTCACGGTTTTTCTGCAGTGGACTTCCAACAGCTATGTAACTCCTTCCACTCTATATAAGGGCACCTCATGGCTCATGTCAGTTGCTTTTGACACCCTGAATACTTGAGGCCACCCTTGTGAAGAAGAGAAAGTGCTTTGAGCAAACAAGAGAAGATCTAGCAATTTGTTTGTGCTTCAACCTTGAAGAATCCATCCTTTGCAAGTGTAGCAAGTGTGCTTGAGCTAGGGCCAACTGAGTGTAGGTCAAGTGAAGTCTTAGGAGCTTGTTACTCTTGGTGTTTGACGGCACCTAGCCGGTCTTGGTGATCGGGAGGTTCTTGGTGAGCTCTTGGTGTTTGTGGGAGCCCCAAGACAAGAAGATTGTATACGGTGTGAAGCTCGCCGTTCCGGAGATGGGGAAAGAGCATTCTTAGTGATCACTTGCTCCTTGGTGAAGCAAGGGAGCTATACCCTTGTGTGGGTGCTCCAACGTGGATTAGGGGGGAGCGTCAACTCCTCGATACCACGGGAAAAAATCCGGTTGTTTCGTGTCTCTTACTTTTATTTCAAGCAATTAAATCCTTTTGTTGTTACTCTTGTCTTTGATTGCTTGTAGTTTGACTAGGACAACTTGTATGGTAGTGTGATCTTTTACTTAGGTTTTGATCTTGCTAGTGTGATATCTTTTAGACAACATGATCATGATAGTGTGTTTACCTACCTAAGGATCTTGTGCTAGCATGCTCTAGTGACTAGGTTTCAAATTTATAGATTGGGCAATACTAGTCTAGGTTAAGGACTTGATAGAAATTTAAAAAAGTCCCAATTCAACCCCCTTTCTTGAGCCACGATCCTTACATACTGTATGGCAGATCTGCAAGGACCTAGCTTAGTATGAAGCAACTGCTTATTCCTTTTTCTGGATGAATACCAACAATCGCCCTTTTCATTTACTTTGAGCTTTGATTCAAACCGTGGACGCTTGATCCACTGACAGCTGCTCCATGAAAGTATATGTTTTTCTTTCTTCTTAGATGGGTCCGTACAACTGTATGGCTGTTTCAGGAGCCATCAGAGTATTATGTTGCCACGTTGGGTGGGTTTTTTTTTTTAAAAAAAAAGAATGATGGGCGAGTGCAGTAAGCAAGCCCAGAAATCATCGGCTGTCGTTGATCCTTGTGATACCATGACTTCTCTGTCGTTTCAAACCCATCTGAAATTTGGACCCTTCATTGATTTCGTATGGCACAGGTCTGATTGATCCAACGTGCTTTGCAGGTTGCCCAAAAGCAGTGCGAGGCAAAAGACTCGACGCAGGCTTTTTGGCTTATCCCTACTGATCGAGAAGTGCAGTAGCGAGATTGGTTGGGTGGCCGCAGCGTAGTGATGTAGGTAGGCATGTGTCAGATCTTTCCGTGATCACGCATTGAAGGATTCAGGATCGAATAGCAAATCAAAACAATGATCAGGATTAGGATCAGCAGATACAGAATGAAACACTGACACAAAGTATCTCCTAGCTAGCTGATGCTAATCTCACTTGATATCATCCAAAAGGTTGCAAATCTGTTACTAGTTTAGTAAACTACTTGGCGATCAGTTTCGAGGATCATTTGGTAATCTTCTAATGGAGGCTCAGGTCCGCACTACCGGTCGATGCGAACGGAGACGGCCAGCTCCCTGCTGCCGCCCTCGCACAGCATCTCCCCCGGGCACGGCGAATTAGAGCTCCTCCGGCGCGACGCTAGCGCCGTCGGCCAGCGCGCTGCTCCTCACCGGCACGGTCGAGAAGAAGCAGGCTCCCTCGAGGTCTGCCGCGCCCGGGCTCAGGGCCAGGGGCGCCCTAATGCTCCTATAGCACCATTAGCAAATGTGAAACTCACCTTAGCGATGATCTGCGGCAAGACTGTTGGCCCCCCTCAATCACTGTTTGGCCCTCTAATGATCAAATCCTGGCTCCGCCCCTGCTCAGGGCCGGCTTCGCGCAAAACGTGCACGCGAGCCGCGGGTGCGCGGCGGAGCTGGCTCGCACCAGCACCACGAACACCGCCGCGCCACCTCCCAGCGGGCCCGTGGCCACCACGAACACGAATGCGTCGTCCCGTGCCGCAGCCGTAGGTGTCGCCTCCTCGGTGGCGAGCTTCGGCAGCGAGAAGGCCGCTAGGGATCCCTTCTCGGTGGTGAGCTTCGGCCCTTGGGGCGAGAACGGCTCTCCTCCCAGGGGCGCCTCCATGGCGGCGAGCAAAGAGTCGCCGGCCGAAAACCCTAGATGCCGAGCACATAAGATGGGAATGCAACATGGAAGAAGTCAACGAGAAAAGAAAGAAAAAGAGAAATAGAAACAAAGAAAAATAATATAAATGAATGGGTATCAATAATATCTTTCCTTTATTACCCTTATACTACCTATACTACCTACATATACTACCTCATACTACCGATCAATATTTCAGTGGTATAGACAAATCTCAACCGTCCGATATTTATATACGAGTCCTTCTTGAATGGTAGTATATGGTCATATTGTGCACCATAAAAGACCTCGAATAGCAAGGTTTTAAATTGCCAACTAAGACATTTAACGGTAGAAGTATCGTTACGGTGTTTAGCGGGCTATAGCTAGCATTTAGTTGGCTAAATACCATATCAACTGTCTTTCCTTCAAACCTTGCTGAATAGGCCTGCAGCAGGAACAACAGCTAGTTTTATCAGATGCCAAGCAGCCGATTGACCTGATATGGAGCATTTCTAGGCTAAAAAGGAGTGACAATGTTAGATGTATCTACTGCCTCCTGACCGGAACTCGCAAGGGAAATAGCCTGAAAAAACTACCACAACTGAAGACGCGCGTGTCCAAATCTGCACCGACAAATTCAAGCTGCCTCATCGACGTAGTTCAACACCAACCATCTAGAAATTCTGTGGTTGATAAAGATCCAGTCAAGGTCCCCCATTTGTGGTACTACTAACAAAGCTTTGTATCCAACCACCAAAACGAGCTACTAACTGTCAACTGACTGAGCAGGAGGGCAGCGACAGACAGGGAGGCCGCCGTGGATAGAGTGAGATCGAGTGTGCTGTGTGGTAGTGAGTGCCCCGAGCCCTGCCAAGCAGGATAGGCTTCCGAGCTGCAAGCCGCACATGCCCGGAGTTCCTCGTTTAATTGCCAACACAAAAAAGTTTCTCCTTCAGAGCAAACAAACACTACCAATAAATCCAGCAGTGCCTTTTAATCTTTGTGAGGTCCAGTTTTTGTTTCTTGGACTCTTGTTAGGTTGCGTCCTCTGCTGCTTCTGATTGGAGGCCGCCATGGATGAGGTCCAGGGAAGGAGTAGCTCAGTGAGAGTCACAAGGAGCATCTTTGGTGAAAGCACCGGTGGGAGTGGGAGGAAGCTGGAGAAGTTCAGGGCAAGGGATGTTCTACGACAAGAGGTAACTTATCTCTGAATCGTTCTTTTGAATAGTATAGTAGTTGAGCACTGCTCGATTGAATTTCATACGGTCTTTCAAAACAGAAGTGCGTTTCGCATTCATGGACACCTCGGTGCTTGCAGAATTTGTCTCCAGAAATCAAGCAGCTCGCGAAATCCAGCATGGATGGGCTCAATGAACGCAAGGCCGCCGTGGACAAGGAGAGAGCCGGCGCCGAGTCCGAGCTGTCGAGGGCGCGCGCCATGGCCAAGGAGCTGGAGCGCCAAATCGAGCAGGCCAAGGCCAGGGCGACGTCCAGGAGATCGGAGCTCCCGACAATGCGGGCGGCAGGGGCAAGAAAGAAGGGCGCCGGCGCGTCGAGCTCGCAGGAGGAGCGCGACGCGGCTGAGTACGCGGAGGTGGCGCGGGAGCTGGACCGCGCCAAGCAGGAGCTGCGCAGGCTGCGGCTGGAGGTGAAGTCCGCGGCGGAGGCCAAGGCCAGGGCCGAGAGCGCCATCGTGGCGTCGGCGATCAACATCCAGTCCAACCTGCGCTCGGCCGACGAGATGAAGCGGCTGGTGGACGAGGCGAACGAGGAGCACGTCCTGGTGGAGCTCGCGAGCATCGAGGCCGAGCGCGAGCGCCGCGAGATCGACGCCCAGCGGCGCGCCGAGGCGGAGCGGTTCGCCGGGGAGATGGAGGCCACCAGGGCCAAGATCGAGGCGCTGCGGAAGGACGTGGCCCGCGCGAGGGACATGGAGGCGATGCTCGCCGCGACGAACGCCGACGTGGAGGTCCTGCAGTCCGAGATGGAGCTCGTGCGCGCCATGGCGAGGAACGATGTCAAGAACGACGACGCGGCGGCGGCCGATGAGGCGAGGCGGAAGAAGGAAGAGGCCACGCAGGACCAGGCGCTGCTGCAGGCTGCGGAGGCCGAGCTCGATGCGGCCAAGAAGGAGCTGGAGAGCATCAAGGCCGAGGGGTTCCAGCTCATGATGTCCATGGACAGCGCGCGCACCGAGATCATGCGAGTCTCCGAGGAGGTGAACCGGCTCAAGGCGCAGGAGAAGAAGGCGGACGCGCAGGTGCAGCAGCTGAACGCCAAGTTGCTCAAGGCGAGGGCTCGGTTGGAGGCCCTCACGGCGACCGGCGAGCGGTCCAGGGCAATCGTCTCCAACCTCACGTCGGCACTGCAGCAGCTGCAAGCCGAGAGAGAGGCGTCGAGGAAAGAGGAGGAGCTGGCCGAGATCGAGCGACGGTGCGCGCGCGCCGAGACCGCGAACGCGAACGCCGAGATCGCCGTGACCGGGGCACGTATCCAGCAGTCCGTGAGGGAGCTCGAGGCGGCGAAGGCGGCCGAGGCCGCGGCGATGAGGAAGCTGAAGGCGGCCGTGGAGGGCACGATGCCGGCGAGGGCGTCGCAGGGTTCGGGGACCATAACCATCTCGCGGTTCGAGTACGAGTACCTGAGCGGGCGCGCGGCGCTGGTCCGCGTGGTGGCGGACAAGAAGGTGTCCGCGGCGCAGGCGTGGGTGCAGGCGCTCAAGGCCGGCGAGAAGGAGCTGGAGGCGCGCGCGGAGGCGGCCGAGCACGCGGCCGCCGAGATGCGCGCCAGGGAGGCCGGGGCGGCGGCGGAGGAGGAGAGCGCGGGGGCCGAGCAGAAGGCGCTGGAGCAGGAGCTGTACGACCTAGACGCGGCGGCGGAGCGGGAGGGGCTGATGTGCGCGTACCCGCCGCCACGGCGGTCGACCAGGGTGTCGGCGATGATGCGGAGGGGGAGGGCGCGGCGGCCGTCGGTGTCGTCGGCGGCGGGGATCCGGAACCAGCGCTCGTCGTTCGCCATCAAGAGGAAGAAGAAGGTGATGCCCAGCCTCTTCAAGCTCATCAAGCAGAGGAAGGACAAAAGCGCCAGCTGAAGCTAAAGCCTCGCCGCCGCCGAACGCCGAAGAAAGCAGCGCCATCGCCCATCGGCGTTCAGCACTTCAGCAGGGCGGGTGGCTTTGCATCTGTCAATCTTTGTTGCTTATACATGACTACGTACATGTCAGGTGCCACTGCAATGCAAAATGTAGAGGGTTCGCATGGACAGCAGTGTAACACAACTTTGTTCTTGCTGCGTTAGTAATCTTACAAACATGTGTTTCATCAAAAAAAAAATCTTAAAAACATGTGTCCATCAGTGTGCCGAACTGAACATGGTTCATATGCGTGATTGAGCCAAGCACGACAGCATCGAATCCATCGATGCCCCCAAATGACCTCTCACGAAGTAGACACCGATCACAGGATCGACTTGCAAAGAATCAAAATGTGTCAACTGCCAAGGGCACAGGGAACGGCGGTAACATATGGCCCCACCAATCAGCCGCACGAACCCCGCAGGTTTCCCACGTGGCCGCCGCTCGGCTCACCAAGTCACAAAAGGCTTGCGAATTGAGATCCAAATTCTGAAATTTCTTGTGAGGAGCAGCCGCACGGAAGAGGAAGGCCAGAGAACACACCAGAAGAGGATCCCAACCGCGGAGGCGGAGGCCCAGCGTCCAGCGAGCGAGACCGGCGCCATGCGGCTGCCGCACGCGTCCGACCTCCGCGCCTTCCTCGCCGCGGCCGCCGTCGCGCACCTCTCCTCCTCCCCGGCCTCCCGCGCGTCCCCATGCGCGGCCCCTCCCCTGCCGGCGCCGCGGCTCCGCTCGTTCGCCTCCTCCCGCGCCTCGACGCCGCCCTCCTCAGCCTCGCCCTCGCCCGCGGGGGCGGTCGTCTCGGCGGGCGCCTCCGCGGCCGCCGCGGCCTGCGAGCAGGGGGCGGCGAAGCCCGCGATATGCACGGCCGATGAGCTGCACTACGCGCCCATGCCGGGCACCGAGTGGCGGCTCGCGCTCTGGCGGTACCGCCCGCCGCCTGAGGTGAGGGCTGCCTCCAGGGGCAGTGTGGACTAGTTGGGGGGGGGGGGGGTGCTTTGTTTGGCGTTGTTTGGCTATTGAATTTCTGCTGGTTTGGATTCGCAGGCGCCGAAGAGGAACCACCCGCTGATGCTGCTGTCTGGAGTGGCGACGAACGCTGTTGGGTTCGACCTGTCCCCTGGAGTAAGTGAGCTTACCATGATGACGCTATTGGTGTCCATGAAGTACCCTACGCGAGTGCATACTTGTTCTCTGTGAACAAATTTCGTGTGATATCTCACTGATCTCAAATTGAGTTGCTCCAACTGAAAAGGTCATGGCATAGTTTAACAATTGAGTATGTTATAATGTTTGCCAATGCAATTGACACTTAGATGCTGTTTCCTGACAATTTTGTAGGAGAAATTAAATATTGAATGCGTGGTTCTCAGTTCTGCATTCAGAAGTAGCCTAGTTCTGAACAGACAAAAAACCTAATGAAAATACGTTGGTATTACATGTTCTTATGGGCACATAGAAGATCATCGGACCAGAGAGTAACAGAATTTCAGAATGGAAAAAGGTTCATATGTAGCTAGTCTGAAACTTAGTTGGACAAAAATTACCTAACTATATTGGTGATAGTTATGAAGGAATATGCAGCCTACAAAAATTTATGGAAAAGGTCCGCGTATTTTTGTCACATAAATCATATAGTAGCTATTGCCAGAGTTAGGAACCTCTAGACAAAATTTCCCAAGCAGCATGTCAACTTGTGCACGATATTGTAGCTTAGTGCATTGACTTGATAAACATCAGCCTTAAGTGAAAAGGTGTTGCGTAGTTTTCAGTTTACTAATCCTAGTAGCTGTCCACCTATATTATTATCAATCTTCTGTAGCAGGAAATGAAATAGTTCTGAGATTTCTTTCGTATCTTAAAATATAAATGGTATTTCTTTTTATGATTATTTGGGGGTTCAAGTTTTATTTGCTTTCTGGTTTACATGTAACAGTCAATAGTTAAAGAACAAAAAGCACGAATTGACTGTCTTCTTTTTTATTATCGTTATTTATCTTCGGTTATTTTTTTTCCTGTTATGGCTTCCCTTTGACCCCTGACTTCGACTGATACATATAAATCCTGCCAGGCTTCTTTTGCTCGTCATATGTCTATGCAAGGATTTGATACATGGATTGTTGAAGTGCGTGGTGCAGGCTTGAGCATGCGTGGATCAGAACTAGCTGCAGCTAACACCAAATCTGACATGCCCCCAGATTCTAGTTTGGATGAAAGTTCTACAGCAAAAGCAAATGTTGTTGTTCCTGCCAAGAATATGCCCACTTCTGAACCTCAAACTTCTGAAGTTCCAGTAATAGCAGATAAGAACATGGCAGGAACAAGTACATCAGAAGAACCACAGCTGGTAATAAAGTTATCAAATACTTTGGCACGATTGGGTGAAATATTCTCAAGCTATGTGAAAGATAGCCGTCTGAAAAACATAGCTGATAGCTTTTTTGATCGAGTTTCAGAACTTGCTCCTGATACCTCCTTAGCTAGCCTTGAGGAGATTTCAGAAAAGATTTTAGGTTTGTTGGAATTGCCGCAAACGTCAGTGATATCTGATCAAATTAGCAATTTAAGTCAGCGCCTTGTGAAGATTCTTGGGGAAGGCCAGCAAACTGTTTCACCTCGGTTATTTGGGTGGCAAGAACGCCTCTCCGCAACCATCGAAGACCTGCAGAAACAGTTGGAGCTGATTATTAGCTATGATTGGGACTTTGACCATTATCTGGAAGAAGACGTACCTGCTGCGGTTTGTATTCTTTCCTGTATAGTAGTCAGATGGTACCTAGGAAACCTCTTTAAGAAGTGTGCAATACCTTTTGTTTGTTTAGATGGATTACATAAGAAAGCAGAGTGTACCAAAGGATGGAAAGTTGCTCGCCATTGGTCATTCCATGGGAGGAATCTTATTGTATGCGATGGTTTCGAAGTGTGGTATGTTTTATCGACATGTCTCCTTTGATCTTTTAACATTCTTTTACTTGTAGCAGTGCTGGCGTGTTTTTTATTCGATGCAAAGAAATGGAACAAATCATTGTTTACTAGGCATATTTTGTCAAGCATGCTTATTTTCTCAATCAATATAGTATTGGCTGCTAATTTTATTTATCTACTTGATATTGAGATATTGAGCCTTTGAAAAAACATTAAGTAGAAAGTCAAAGTCATGCTATTAGACTACATACTGCGACAATCCTACCCGATCTGCTTTTCCATTCATCCTAGTATATCAATGTTTTGACTGCAATTTCATCTGCCACATGACATACTGAATATTTAAGTGGTACAATTTATTTCCCCTCGCCTATTTTATCCAAATGTCTTCTGCATAACGTACTATGGTGCAACAAATGGTGCATTGGTTCTGCTCTTTGTTCAGTTACTCTTTCTCCTAATAATGTTTCCTTGAAAGTTGAAGTTCCTGTGTTACTAAAATTGTAAATCTCATCATGTGTTTGCTTTCTTGTTTGCCTTTCCGATTTTATTGTTTATACCTTTTCTCCCTGACATCCAAGAGGTTAGCAATGTTTTTTTTTACAATGTTTTTTGGGGATTAACTCAAAAATCCTTAGAATGCCATCTCCGTTTAGTGTACAAAGCTCGCATCTTCCTAAATCAATGCCTTACATAGATTGAGCAGTGATTTGTTGTTTTCCTTCTCCAAAACTACACAGAGATAAGCTGTTTTTTGTTACACCACTGGTAATTTATTGGATGTTTGCATACTGCCTCTTCAGTCTGTCAGGAATCATCATTGTTCAATGCTTCCACTTGAATTCTCATAGGGGCATAGGGCACCAGTTAATTGTCAATAAGGCATAGCATTAGAATACCATTTGGGGTCAAAGAACTATGTCATCACGATCTAATCTAGAGCCAAGAGTTATCTTGCGTGTCATATGCGTTAATCTGCATATCAATAACCACATGTCACATATGAAATGGAACTAGTTCTGTGCAAAGATCGAGCAATCCATCGGTTATATCTTTTGATTTCATGGTTCCATCTCCATTGCTTTTTACGTCTGATGTCGTGTTGTTTGAGGCTCCTCGCTTTTTTATATTCGTTTAGCTCAGTATGTTGCTAATTTATTTTGTCCTGCTTCATAAGGATTTGAAGGGGCTGAGCCAGAGCTGGCAGCAATTGTTACTTTGGCTTCATCAGTTGACTACACAACATCCAATTCCTCACTAAAGATGCTGTTGCCTCTTGTAAGTTGACCATCAAGCAGTTTTGACATACTTTTTGCATATGCGTAAACTACTAAACTAATCTTCATTGTATTCTCAATTAGGCAGATCCAGCTGAGATGTTGCGCGTTCCTGCTATCCCACTAGGAGCATTACTGTCTACTACCTATCCTATATCATCCCGTGCACCATATATTCTGTCACTGCTGCGTTCTCAAATTTCAGCCAAGGAGATGATGGACCCTGAACTTCTTTCAAAGCTTATCTTGAATAACTTTTGTAAGTCAGGCATATCTTGCTGTTTGTTATAAAAGCTATCAAGTGCTCATTTGCACTTAGGATACTAGTCAGGTGACACTTAACTGAAACATAACCGTGAATTATTTCATTTGAAGGTATTCTGACTCATTTGTTATGTTCATGGTGCTATTCAACATAAATACCATATCAGTATACATATAATATGTTCTTTTGCAAAGAAGCGGCATAGACTAGCAATATGAGCTATGTGGTTCGTTTTACAATATCAGTGTACTGTGTGAAAATGTTCACGGTATTTTTATACGTCTCCTATACAATTTGGTTTGCTGGAAGCAGTTCACAGACATAAGTTTGTAAGATATGCTTAAATTCTGAAATATTTATGAATTTGCAGGAATGTCTAATCTTATATTGTAATTGTAAGCCCTTGTTGCCAGAAGTGGTAAAAAAACTGAATGAAGGGGGCAATGTTGATTTTTGGAAACAGACATTTGGTTCACTTATGCTGTTAATAGTGAGTTTTATCATCTTTCTTCTTAACATTTCCTCAACTTGGGTGTCATGGCATGCAGGCACAGTACCTGCAAAGGTTCTATTACAGCTGACGACTGCATTCCGTGATGGTGGTCTGTGCAACAGGAATGGTACCTTTTTCTTCAAAGAACATCTTCACAAAATCAAAGTTCCGGTACTTGCCCTTGCTGGAGATGAGGATCTGATTTGCCCCCCAGAAGCCGTTTACGGTCTGGCAACGAGCTCCATTTTTCCTTTGTTATTATGCAATGAGGAATCCTTTCTATAGTACTAAATGCAGAGCATGAACATTAGCTAGTTACTAAATTAATATGGAACTTTATTTTAGCGCCAGGTCTTGCCAATGTGCCACGACCATAGTTATTAGATTTCACTGCTTGATTGACCTTAGTCTGCAATCTGACAGCCTAGGACTAAGGCTCATGGTGTTAGCTTATAGCACACAGTTTCATTTTCCATCTGTTCTGGCCTTGGTTTTCTCTAACCACAATAGGCTTTGGTGTTAGTGTGCATAGATTTTATTCTATCCTATTCTAGTTCTTGTTTCTGAATTTCTTTAGAAAAAGCAATTGTTGACGTTTTGTTTATGTTTGCAGAAACTGTGAAACTAATTCCTCAGCATTTGGTCACATATAAGGTTTTCGGAGCCCCTGAAGGACCTCACTATGCACATTATGACTTAGTTGGAGGGCGGAAGGTACGTTGACAATAATTGACACTTGAGGCTAGGATTCAATTTTTCTACTTATCATCACGCTTACAGTGATCTGTACTATGTGCAGGCTGTCCATGAAGTGTACCCGTGTATAATAGAGTTCCTCTCTCAGCATGACAATGTGTCTTCATGAGTTTTCACCACTGATATCTATAATTGTACGATGGTCAAGACATTGAAATACGTGGTTTGTTTTCACCACTGCACCTAAATGGGATTAAAGTTTTTTTTTGTTCTTTTTGTTAACACGACTAGGCACTTGCTATTAGATGGGTGCTATTGTTCGTCTGTTGCTGATTCATCTTAATTTTTTTTTCCTCTCTGAAACAGATGTGTAGAAACAACCATGTAGCAGTAGCAGTAGAGAAACGAACTCAGCTGGATGTTGGCACCTTGGGCCGGATTGGTGGTATCTTCAAAATCGATGTCTATCTTTTAGCTCTCCTCTCCAGATGCAATGTTGCAAATGTAATCTCAAACTGCAGTGCTATTGTTTTTGGGTTCGTCACTTCGTCAGTGCGGGGTCATGAAAGTATCAGCACGTGCACGAGGATCAATTGTAAGGATCACCGGAAGTCGTAAGCCCAAAGTAGAGAAATTCAGTCCAACTGTAATTGCACGAGAAGGCACAACCCTTACGATGGCACGTTGTAAACACATTACACGGTTCATCAGAATTGACACTGCAAAACTTCTTCGAAATTACCCTCCAACAAGAGGGTATCAGAATTCAGAACCCATAGATTTGATGAAAGATAGCCAAAATATGGCATTTCTATCTGCAAGATGCAACGAATGGATGTGTTTATATAATAACATATATAATGGGCTGTACAGAACCACAGATTCCTTTTCGATTCCACCCCGTTAATACAGAACGTGCCTGGAGTAGGTATTTTAAGTCTTGGTGACGGCAGTCTTGCAAACTGGGCAAGTGTTCTTCTGAGAGAGCCACTGCTTGATGCAGTACACATGGTAGCTATGGCCACATTCCAGCCTTCCCATCTCTTCGTTCGCTTCAAATTCTTCCTGCAAAACAATATGCATTAGACTTGTTTTAATGCATAAATCATGGAATCATGGAACTAAGGAGAAAAGAGGCACAAGCTTACTTGACAGATACTGCATTTCCTCTCCATTTCTGTTGCGAAACGGAAAGACCCATAGGGTGGGTGCTTGACCTTCCTAATGCTGCGGGTAATCTCATCCTCACGCAACCCTGTGTTGACATACCCAATTTTGTCTCCAAGCTCGAGCAACTCCTGCAAAGCAAAGTGTCTTATCATCGTCTGATGGCAGTGGTAATACATAGGTGCAGGATACAACGGAATGGAATGCATACCTCATATGTCATGTTATCCACGTCAAGGCGCCAATCCTGGTAGCGATCATACATGTTCATTCCTCCCAGTAATACTCTTGTCTGAAACATCATGATCTGCAAATAAAAGGTAAAATGGAGCACATATGAAGCTGGATGCTGGATGTATCATATATTTCTTTCTAAAGGGTTTTTACTAAAAAAATTCAACTGTATGTGATGTATTAGGTACTGCAGAGTACAACATAATGATCTACTTTAGCTAATAAACATTGTAGAAAGAGTGAACATGCATTATACTCTCCTTTGCAACTAAAGATGATTTGACTGGCATAAAGTGCAGACTGAAGTTCAAGAGTGGCATGACCAGCCAACTCACAAAATATGCATGCTATTTTAACAGGTTGATTGGCCCTTTCATTTCTATGGTTACAATTCAACTTCATCTGTTTACGATAAAATCGCAGTGGGTTCATGACTGGGTGTGCATGGTAATATTTCTAGAGCAGAAAGATGGGAGATGGGCAGATCTAAGAACATTGCTTGGGGATAGATGTTCCCATGGTATTGACATATTATTTGACATGGCGTGCTACCAGAAAACGGCAACAATTGCAATGTTTATTTGTCCATGTCCAGGGTACTGTGTCCAAAACTATAAGCTAAAATGTGCTCTCATGGTTGACCCATTCTTCAAGGTAGAGATGGTACAAATATGGTTCGGAGGACATTTGTTTCTAAAAAGAACATTACAGACCCACCAAAGTAGACACAAAGGGTTGGCATGCAAAGAGACTGTAGAACAATTCACTTTCGATTCTCGGCACTATATCAATCAAGGGGAATGGAACCTGTTTGGTTAAGGAAATGACATCTAAGAAGACTAACAGTGTGTTCCTATACATCTGTTTATTGGATAGAGACTGACAATGCTCATGCATCTTGGCATTGAATGATTTGTGTAGGGGCCATCACTAGGCAGGTGCCCACATGAAGTGTTGATGGAATTACTACAGATCTGATTGTGACTGAAGCAACAGGCATATCATAAGCCGCATGAAGCATCGGTCCCCCTAAGCAGGCAGCAAATAATAGTTCAATCCAGTAAGACATGCTTGGCACTAATGTAAAATTGTTAACTGCTAGCACCACCCACCAGGCCATCAGCCATTGAAGGCCATCATTCCCACACCAGCATGCCTGTTCCTACCTTGAACATACTGGTACGATCCACCAGAATTGTGCGCCAAAAGAAAATGAGCCATGTCATTGGCCGTGATTGTCAGGTGTTACACGACTGCAGCCCCCATTCTTGGATAGTGCACTTAAGAACCAAGTGACCATTTTGCCCAGCCGAAACACGCAGTATCCAGCATTCATACTTGTAGGTTGGCTTTGCAACATAAAAGACCTAGACTCACTATGGTTGAGAGGTCTCTTTCCATGACCACATTGCTATCAGTTTCACTCCTTTCTCAACTGCAATTATCCTAATCCTTTAATCAACATGACCATACATGTCATCAACTGGTCCTATGAGCATGCTCAATGCAAAATACATTTAAAAGATGCTCAAGCTCAAAGAGAAGATATAGCCACACCATTATAGCACGTCCTAAAGATTTATTTTCAAAGGAAAGTATCCCTTTGAAGATGCATTAATTGAATGGCGGCACTACCTACAAGTCATTTACATATGCTAGGCGCAGGTGCGGGCATAGGCACATAGCTAAGCATTGATGCTGTGAAAGTAGCTAAACTATCCTACCCACTAAACTTCTCTTTGTGCCTAATCAAATTTCGCTAAGCACCTCAATTGTGCTACATTAAGACCTAATATAGATTTGCTCATGTCAGTTCCACTACCCTGCAGGCCGCGGCTGCAACAACCGGTCATCATTGTGCTTGTCAAGACACCGGTTTCGTTAACAATCTCCACGAAGGCCACCATCTCACGTCACGTTTGGCGCACGAAAGAAGCAAATCAACCACTTCCAACGCCCACCCAGCCGCCCAGGGGCGTTACCCAACGGCTTACCAGTCAGTTACCACGCACGCGTCATCACCGCACAAGCATGTCAGATGATCACGCGCTTAGCGACCCTGCCCTACGCACCAACCGCTCGAGTGGGAAAGGCATGGAATGGATGGTAGGCAAGCAAGTGAGAAGAGGCAAAAGAGCAAGCTTTTCCGTGTGTGGCAGACAGTGTGTACTGTACCTCTTCTTCGAGGCCGCCGGGGGAGTGACGGTACCCGCGCATGCGGCGGAGGCGGCCGGAGGGGATGAGGTCGGCGCCGAAGAATGGGGCGTCGAGGTGCGGCGGCGGCGGCGAGTCCATGAAGGACGAGGATATCTGCTCCTGCACGGTCGCCCTCCGGGACAGGCACGGCCTCTGTTCAGGTGAGAGCTCATCAATACGGCAGAACATGGCAAAGATTCCATTCGTGTATAGGGAGATATAAAGAATTCACCGTGGTCCAGAATACAGATGCGTAATTACTGAAAACAAACAACTAGTAATCGCATTGACCTTTGAACAATATTGACGACCGTCCGTAATGACCACAGTTGTCAAGCTTAAGTGGGGGATTAATGGCTAAATTAAGTTTTGAAGGGGACAAGAAAATGCTGCGAACCTGACAGAAAGCATAACCATTCTTGTGGGCAAGGGACAAGGGAGATTAAATATGAAAATTAAGGCAAAAGATCATCGGTAAAAAAATCAACAGCCCTCCAGCCACCAAGAACAAGGAATTCTTTCCGAACGAATGAAACTTGAGTATGAGCAGATCGAAACACGAGGCGGCAAGGAAGGATGGAGGCGAAGAAAAGCCATGTCACGCACCTCCCTGTGGGACCTCTCCCCCTCGGCGCCGCGGCCGCCCCTCCCCACCATCTGGTGCCGCGCCACCACGCAGTCCACCGAGGACGCCTCCGCGGCGAACGGTATCCCGGGCGCGCACCACACGTCGGCGCCGATCCCCCCGGTGACGAGGCCTCCGCCGCCGCCTCCTCCTCCCCCGCCCCCGCCGCCCCGCTCCTTCCTCCTCTCCTTCCCCTTCCGCCGCCGCCGCCCGTGCCAGTCCGCCGACGACCGCACGGCCGCCCCGGGCGCGTACGCCTGCGAGGCCGCCGCCGACGTGCATCCCAGCCCGCGCAGCGCCGCCGAGGCGAACCCCTTCCGCCTCCCCTCCTCCGCCGCCGGCGGCAGCGGCGGGGGCGGGGGCGAGGACGAGGAGGCGGCCTCGCCGCGCGGGTTCAGGAGGAGGCGCCGGATCCCCCGCCGGCGCTCCGCCGCGGGCGAGCGGTCCCCGGCCATCGGGGGCGCGGCTGGCTGCCCTCGGCCTCCGCTGCCGTGCTCCTCGGGCCCGGAGAGTCGGAGGGAGAGAGAGGGGCGGGCGGGGGCGGGCGGGCAGTAATGGCTAGCAGTGTGGAAGCGGCGCCCTACAGAAGCACAGGGCTGGCTCACTGCGTCTGCGTGCGCGTGGCGTGGCTTGGCGTGGAAGACCAGAGGGAGTAGTAGAAGAGGGGAGCCGCGGGGAGCGGGTGCGGGGAGGAGGGAGGCTGGCGGGCGAGCGGGCGCGACGGGATGAGGTGGTAAATTCTTGTCCCTGATTTGGTGCTGCGCTGGATTTGAGGCGCGGGGCGGATTTTCTTGACTTTCCAAGGCTTCCGAGCCTCAAATGCCTTTGCGTAGCAGGAGTAGCACACGATTCCCAATAAAAAAAATCTCATATGGAGTACTAAATGAAGTTTATTTGCAATTTTTTTCACAGATAGGTGTAATTTTTCACGACGAATCTAATGAGGGTAATTAATCGATGTGATGCTACAGTAATCATCCTCTAATCGTGCGGTCAAAGACCTCATTAGGTTCATCTCGCGAAGTAACGCAGGGTTGTGGAGTTAGTTTTGTAAATTGCCTTTATTTAGTACCGATAATTATTTGTCAAAATTTTTATGCTACTTATACTACTTCAAACCAAACAGGGCGAAAAATAGTCAAGCGAAATGGTTTTTGTTTAAAAAAATGGAGTAGCAGCGAATAAAGAATTGTACTCTACCGAGTGCCGTCACTGGTGCCCTACGCGTGTAGTACGCGTATTTCTCCTCATCACGGACTTATTTACTAGCAGCACTGGTACAGCATTTTCTTCCCGATAACGTAGGAGCAGTACTGTCCATGTCAACAAAAAAAAACGTAGGAGCAGTGCTCGTACTTGTGGCGTGAAGCTGCGCGAGAGGAGTCGGATTAGATTGTGAGCATCTACTCTATCGTACAACCGTACAGGAGGGAGGAGGCCGGGAAGCGGAACGGCCCCGCCATTTTACTCCACTCCATGAATTCGCCACTCCATCACTAGGATCTCTGAAGCTAGGACAAATTGATGTGTGGTGTGGGTGTGGCATTCATGGTTCCGTGCCTGGTTGGTGAATCTGAGAGCGGGAGACGGCGGCGGTACATCAGCTTCTTCAGATGATGCACAGGAACGCAGGTTTGAGGAAAAAGATGAAGGACCTCTGTGTAATTCTAGAACTATGTAGGGGCCCTTTCGTAAAAAGGGAAGCACTTGTACCGCCTCTTTTAATATGATGTTCTTCCTTTTTCGCAAAAAAAAAGGACGAAGCGCAGTACATGATGCGGTACGCCATCTTTGCTTCTTTTAGCTGCCGGTGACACGGTGTTGTTTGTGCTAGCTATCTACAGACTTGTGCAGGCGTCCGGAATATATACTAATTAGATCATAATTAGATACTAAATTGCTATATTAAAACATACTATAGTGATAAATTAATTAGACTTATTAAATTCATCTTGTAGTTTACAAATAGGATCTATATTTTATTTTATAATTAATTTAATTTTTAATACTTCAAATACATGCCGACATATGTGACGTGACAAAAGTATAGATTCGTAGATACACGGAGAGATGTGACGGCCGCGCCATCACAGGAAGCAATCACAGAGCGAGCGAGCAGCAGCTAACCAGCAGTTAAGGCATGAATGATTTTTTTTTTCACCCCGCGGAATTCGATCTCAAGATTTCTTACCTAGTGTATGGTTTTTTTACCAATTCACCTAAATAGTACATATGACTCAGTATAGAATAATTTTCTTTTGAACTATCACGTAGAGGGGCCTTTTGTCTGAGTTGGTGCCACCAACCAAAATAAAAGGGTCACCCTTTAGTTCGGGTTGGTGTTACCAACCGGAATAAAAGGGACAATTGGTGGCTCCACTCGGGACAAAAGACCCATATCCCTCCCCCCGCTAGCCCGGATAGCCGTTAGATCTGGAAAAAAAAACACTTTTTGTCTCGGATCCAAAGACAGTCAGGACAATTAGGCTAAATCAAAAAATCAAAGGCATGTTCTAGTGAAAACTGTCCGACGTCGCAGGTGGACGGATCACCGATGGCCGTCTCCGAAACTTCCAGTTCCTCCGGCCGGCTATCTGCTCTACAGATCGGCGCCCGTGGCTTTCGCAAGCGAACGGGGCGGGTTTTGCTGTGCATGTGCTGTGGTGGCATAGTGGCAATCCCTCCCTGATCTTCCTCCTCTGTTACGGGAGCCGGATGGCCACTTGCCAGCTTGTTCTTTGTCCTTTGTCCTGGCCTCTTTTGGACTTGCCACTGCCACTGCGTGTTGTGCCCGTTGGTGATTAAGGTGAAGCAGGAAGTCAGCAGGCGTCGTGTTTAAATCTATTCAGCGCGACACGCATCGGTCGGTCGGTCGGCCGAAAGTCCAAGGTGGGAGCGGAGCGCCGAGCGCCCTTCTCCAGGTGAAGTATTCTTTGCTTTCGCGCTCGCTAGCGGACGCGCGTACAGACTTGACGACGACCCGTCCGCTTTAGTATTTTGGCAGCCACCATGCATGCAGCAGAGAGAGATGCACGGTGGGACCCGTCCTGCTCGGCTGCTCGTATCCTCACGGCCGGCCTCTCTTTCTTTATTCCCTAGCTTTGGATGCTTAATACTTAGACCATGTTTAGTTTCTAAAAATTTTCAAAATTCTCCGTCACATCAAATTTTTGAACACATGCATGAAGCATTAAATATAGTTTAAAAAATAACCAATTGTACAGTTTAGCTGTAAATGATGAGATGAATTTTTTGAGTCTAATTAGTCCATAATTAAACACTAATTATTAAATAAAAACAAAAATACTATAGTAGCATAATCCAAAATTTTTTGCGAACTAAATACACCACAGCGTCCATGGACCATGGTGTCGTGATTTGCGGTCAGCCCTGCAGAGTCAGTCAGCAGAGATCGAGCTTCTCCGTTGTGTCTTCCTACCTCCTCAAGAATGACACAAAGCCACTTCAGAAACGTCCTCAAGAATGACACAAAGCCACTTCAGAAACGTCCACTGACGAGGCTGTCAAATCTCCAATGGACGACGGCGACCGGCAGGAGGAGCAGAGGGCACCGTCGTGGCTTGCCTTTAGCAAGTGCTTTGGAATGGACGAGGACGACAAGTTGAGCTCTCATCCCTCCCCTGTCGATGCTGATGCGTTTGCTTATCCTGGTAATGCATCCGATGACTACTTTATCAGATATAGATAGAAACATGGCCGCAGGGCGCAGGCCTGGCCCCATGGTCCCCAAATTTACATTAGAAATTTAAATTTTTATATAAATATGTATGATTGGCCTCCTCTAATAATGAAAAAATCAACTTCCTGGCTCCGCCCCTGCATGACCGTGTTTCAGTTACTTTCTTTTCCCCTACAAGAATATACGCGTCTTGTGCCGAAGCAAAGAGCAATCAAGGAGGAAAATGTAGCTCTCATGCGTGTCTAATCTGGGGGCAGCGAGCGACGGATTGGATCATCCGTGAAGCGGCACCAAGCTGATTGAACGATGACACGCACGGCTCAGATAGCCAACGCGTCGTCGTCCAAGTACTGCCGGGGGCAGCGGAGGGCTCCTTTCACTAAGCACCCACGTCGCATAAGGTACAACTGCTGAACAACAGAACAGTGCTGTGTCGTTAGGAGGTCATCTGTCACTATGCCATTCCATACAAGGTCGTTATTTGCCTTATTATCTTGCCGCAAGGTACAGAGACGATTGACTCCTAGTTAGTGAAACCAAAAGGACCGATGCTTAGAGCATCTCCAATAAATTAGGTATAATTCTAGCTAAATTTAAAAAATTTGTGAGCTCTATAAAAAAAAGAGAGAGAACTTTATATATGGTGGGAAAATCAACAAACTCTCTAAATCTTAACTCTTTGTTTTACAAGTTAACTCGAGTTCTCGCAGATAGGTTTCTAGATCTAGCAGAAAGCATCCTAGAAGTTTTGCAACCAAAGGAATTGTGTCTCTAGTTGTTGTTCGTGGCGGGGGTGGGTCTGTTCGGGTCGAAATCCAGCTCGCCGCGTCTGTCCGGGTCGAAATCCAGCTCGCCGGCGGCGAGGAAAAGGTGGGGGTGCGGGTTGGAGAGGGGGGGGAGCAATAGTATGTGGAGCCCGGTGATCCGGAGCGAGGTAGCCGCTTGTGCGGGCGGGAGGCAAAAGATGTGGAAGAGGTATGGCACACCGGAGCGAGTGCGGTTTGCGCGTGCGGGAGGCAAGGATGTGGCACCCGCAGCCCTCCATGATGTCAAGGTCAATCACATGGAGGCGCCGTCGAGCACCTGCAGGATCTCAGGCAGCCGCTCCCAAGCCGCAGCTACCGCTTCCCCCGCGGCAGGTGCCCTTCCCATCGTCCTCTTCGGTTGCGACACGGAGAGGAGCGTGCGAGGGAGGAGGGCGAGGCGCAGGAAGGGGGACGCGCGCAGAGGAGGAGAGGCAATGGCGAGCTGCGCGAGCTTGGCAAAGATGCAGAGCGAGCGCGACGGATAGCGAGCGAGAGAAGATCACGTTTTGGCCGGATTTTCCATAGTTAGCTGTTACACCCGTGGCCGCCGGCGATCGCCGGGACGTGAGCACGACAGAGAGATACAGATGGCGGCGGCGGACAGAGGAAGGAGGAGGACCCCTTGTCTCGTTCACGAGTTCAGATTCAGAAAAGAGTTCAGGTCTGTTACAACGCAGCCTCTTGGCTTAAATCCAACACATGCCTGTCCTGACAAGTGGACCCATTAGCTATGCCTAATACATCACGCTAACCACGCACGCACGCACGCACGCACTCACTCACGTGACATCGACGCCGATTCAGTATAGGGAGTGACATTAGCGAGCCAGTCCGTTTTACCGAGGCTTTTGGAGATGCCGTTAGCACGCAAAAAATAACTAGTGTAACACGAAACTGGCAGATAACAGGTCGAGGATGTAGAGGTCACAGGATTAGTAGATCAGGATAGCTAGGGTTGATCGCTTTCCACCGGAGCATCTCCGGTTCCCTTTCCGATGGGCTACCAACCCGGCCGGAGGAACACGAGACACTGGCAGTTGCGAGACGGCGAAGAAAAAAAAAATCCCACTGGAATGGCGTGGATCATTTCATTAGCCCGCGGGTGCCGTCGATGCATGACGGCCGCGAGTACCGTGGAAAGCAACACGCTGTCTTGTCTACAGGGGGAGCCGCCGGGGCCTACCTATACTATCCGTTCGCGATTCAAAATTTCGATTTGCTGTCGCGTTGTTTGAAATCATTTGTCACTTGCATCATGCATCCGCAGGCACAAAAAGATCCTCTCTTTTTATTTTTGCTAGTGGAGGCGGGTCATCATCCGGACAGAATTCAAATGGGCGAGTATGATTGGTGCTGGTGGACGGCAGTAGTACGAAATTAAGTGAGCTGAAGATATTGTTTCTTTATTCAAAACGACAAAAATGTTATGATCGGGCACGTTTAAATACGTGCAGATAGGCGTGATCAGAGAGATTGGTGGCGGGCACCATTTTGTCTGTCTCGTTCGCCAGCAGATTCAATTAGTCCTTGTCGTATTTTTTTTTGGAACAATGATGGTCTCGACAATTCGACATGGACTCGAAACTTAAAGCCTGTGCTGCGTCCAGCACAGCATGATGCGATATGCAGGGGTGCTCAAGACCGGACTGCTTTCTGCTCATTTCAAAAAATCGCGTGTCAACAAAAGATATCGGACTGCTTTCTCTTAACACAGCTACCACACTCAGCAGAAAAGAGACAAAAAAAAAGGAACAGAATACAGGAACTAGGAACAGGACGGGACTGGAGAAAAACTTGGAGTGGACGACAAAAACCGTTGCGATCAGGCGTGTTTAAATACGTGAGGGTTATTGGGACACGACGAGGGCGATCGACGATGTCGAATACCTCTTTTGCCCTCCCTCTTGCCAGCTGTTTCTTTCTTTTTTCTTGGCGCTGGAACAGTGACACAACAAAGGCGTGTTCAGGTCAAGGGCCATGGTGACGACGCTTCTTTCTCTTTACTTGCCACTCCTACTGAACAAAAAGAAGAGGCAAGCCTACTGCCATGCATGGGCCTGCACATGACTTCCAAAGAAGAGGCAAGCCGAGGAAAAGCATACGAAGAAACGGGGGGAAAAAGCATGGGCGAAACGCAGAATGATTAAAGACGTCTGAGCCATTTGAGGTGTCTGTTGAATGGCTCGAGTTCGTTCATCATCAATAGTGCTCTTGACAAAATGATGGGGCGTAATTATGCGTTTAATTCCATGCCCATTTCTCCTTTGTTTCATCATGCACAAAACATCCTTGAACAGCATCCAGAACTCTTTTCCACATGGATGCAGGGGATTGGGGTAAGATATTTCCCGTGCCATCTTCAGAAAACGTGAGAGCTTTTCACGGCGAAAAGAAACAGACTTTTGGGGTAAGATTGGGGAAAGGGAGACCTACCATCTGGAATGGTTTGTTTTTTCTCTGTCATTTTACACGGACGAAGGAGACCTACCACACATCCCTGGAAAACGTGTTCAAGGGAGCACCATGATTCATGCACGAAAGGGAGCTCCAGGAACACTTGCTCCTCCGTCCGCGCTCTGACAAAAGCCGGCACGGCCGCTCTGTGAGCCCCTGCCCGTGTCCGCATCTGCGTGCCCGCGTCCCGCCAAACGGACGGTGCGTGCCAGCCGCGAACCCGGGAGGCAGCCGCCGCGGGCGGGCGCGCGGCTCGAAGACCCGTTCCTTTGCTGCCGGCCCGGCCCCCCCTTCTGTGCCGCGCCCTCGCGTGTCCGGCGGCCACAGCCCGCTCTCGCTTTCTTGGCTTGCTGGCGCGTACCGGGCCGGCCGCGCTTTGCCGCCTCGGGCCTTTTGTTTGTATTAGGAGCCCTAGGTGTGCAGGCCGCCGGCCCGCGAGGAGACGCGAATGGGAGAGGGATTCAGCCCGTCGGTGAGCTCGGCGGCCTGGAAGGCCTCTTCCGAACGCGTCGCCCTCTTCCTGGCCACTTAGGACAAGCACAAGCACAACGGCGAGACAGCAGCAGTCGACTTGGGTCGGGCCATGTTTGGATACCTCTCAAATCAAGTTTGCACAAAAAGGCGAACGTCTGTATGAAGTACTAAATGAAGTCTATTTGTAAAACTTTTTCAGGGATGAGTGTAACTTTTCGAGACGAATCTAATGACTCAAGTTTCATCATGATTGACTATAGTGATGCTACAATAAACGCGCTCAATTATTCACTAATCGTACGGTCAAAGGCCTCATTAGTTAGAATAACTGCTACAGTACTATAGTTGTGGAGTTAATTTTGTAATTAGACTTTATTTAACACCCTTAATTAGTGATCAAAGTACCAAAAAATTTTCCTCAAAACTTTTTCACACCACATCCAAACATGCCCTCGATCTCAGCAAAAATGTCCGACGTGGCCCTCATTTACTGAAGAAAGAGAGAGCAGCCGTCGTCTCGTTCGACTACGGCAGCGGCGCGTGCTCCGACACCAATCGACGACTCCGCGCGCCCGATGTACGACCCGCTCCCGTTCGTCGTCGGCGTCGCGGATCCGATACGTGCGCGAGCGATTTTTGCTTCCCGCGCGGCAAATCTCGCGCTATTGCATACCCCCAAATTCTCCTCCAAGCGGCGGCGGCGCAAGAGCTGCTCAAGCGGAGGCGCTGCGGGAGCGGAGGCCCATGGCGGCATCGCAGAAGCGGCAGGCCATGGCGGGAGCTGCTGCGGCACCAGAGCAGAAGCAGAATCGCCATGGTGTTCCAATACCGCGCTGGCGCCGAGCGCCGCAGCCAGTCCCCGCCTCCGCCCACGCCCTCACCACCGGTGGCGCATGAGGGATGCAGCCTTGGTGCCGTGGCAGGCTTCTCCGCTCCCATCGCTGGATGTGGCGGCGGCCGCCTCCGCCGACGAGCTGCAGCGCCAGGTGGAGAAGCCAGGGATCAGGGAGCGGAGCGGATCCTGTGGGAGCAGGCCGAGTGCTTGGAGCTAGAGCTGGAGGTGCGGCGCAATCCAGAAAGGGGTCCTCGGCATCGGCCATGTGCCAGAGCAGGACGGAGCGCTGCCGCACATCTCCGCCTTCTCCGGTGGAGGTCCGGCTGAGCTCCGACGGCGGCTGCGATGCAGATCCTGCGGCAGCAATGGGGGCAAGTCCGGCTGCGCCTCCACTGAGGATTTTGGGCCCTGCAGTGGAGCAGAATGGAGCGGTTGGCTTCTTCAATGATGGGAGTCCCATGTCTCAACCATGGATGCTACCTCAATGTTCAGATCCTACAACATGGTACACTCTCAATTTTGGTTCAACATTGCTCGTTCCTCAATTTTGCCCAATATTGCTCATAAGAACCACTATAGGACAGCGAGCAAAATATATGAATGTTCAGAAGCAGGAACCACTCTCAATTTTTCAGATACAGTCCTCATAGCAACATATAGTGGCATAAGATCTGCATTTTTGCACAGTACATTGCTAACTATTTTACATAGCCAAAGCTAATTCAGATATATTTCATTCAGATATAGAGCAGAAATAGAGAATCAGTTTTTGCTGAAATTGCTTCCTTTGTCTCATTGCTATTATGTGAAGCCTAAAATTAGTACCATCAAACTCTGAGTTTCAGAGAAGAAATAGAGAATCAGTTCTTCGTGAAATTAGTTCTCTGAAACTTATATATGTAGAATGTTGGGAACCCTATAGGAATTGCTACTATATACATAGAGCTCAAATTGCTAGATTTTTTTTTTCCAATAGCCCAAAGAACTAGAAATCCCTCTCTGAACCTTGAGCTAACACCGACTACATCCAATCCTTTGAGTTGTGGACCATAAGTCCTATCTAGGATTTGTAGTCCAAACATCGGCCACATGTATTTAATGGCATATCCAAGTTTACTATGAAACTCTGAAATTTCAGCAACCAAGTATACTATGCAACTTTGAAATTTCAGCAACCAAGTTTACTATGAAATTCTGAAATTTCAGCAACCAAGTTTACTATGAAATCTGTTCAGCTTGCTCTTTTCTGAAATTTCAGCAACAAAATTAATCTTTTCAGCTTGTTCTTTTCTGAAATCTGTCATTGATTATATTTCCTATTAGTAGAGGACAAAATGCAACACCTCCTGGAGGCTTCACAAACTTTATCCAGCCAAACTTGTCACAAAACTGCTAGCTTCAGATGGTGGCGCAACTGCTAGTACAAATGGTGGCGTGGCTGCTAGTTCAAATGGTAGCGCGGCTGCTAGTTCAGATGGCGAGGATGGCCAGGGAGTCGAAATTGATCCATCAGAGGTAATGGAGCAGTATTGATACTATGAACTTCTACTATGAAAATTGATCAGCAATATGTCTTTGAGCGATGTGTTACAGAATTATTTTGAGCGAATTTTGAGCCATGCTTTGTGGAGGTGCTTAATAGAAACTCGGCTATCCAGGCTACCTCTACACACAGGCAACTCGGCTATCCGGGCTCTCTCATGTATGCAACAAAATGGCTACAAAAATCAATTGTGCACTAGATCACCATGAGTTTGTGTGTCAGAGGACGAATTAATTTCCCAGCAGACAGCTAAACAGTTAGCTCATTGTACAATCTGTCTATTCAACTGTCTGTTTGTGTCAAAATGACAGCAGCTGTCCCTACTATTGTACTTGCCCTTAGGGCACGTACATGGCGCCGTTGCGAGCCGTCTGCAAGCCGCAAGTTTTGCACAAAACACCCTGATGCCAGCAAGACGACGGCGCCTTCGTCGTCTCGTGAAGTCGTGAGGCAACGGCGTGGGCTCGTTGCCGGAGACCATACCGACGGCCGCTTTCCCGTTGTATGGCTCGCTTCGACCCGTCGACGACGTCTTCAGATCTCATGTGGGCGGGAGACTTTTTGGCGCGCATACCTCTAACCTCCGCCCCGTCGTCCTTCACCGGAGGCCCAAGCTTCGACGCCGCACGCCGTCCAACCCACCCACCAGTGCTACCTCCCGGTGACGGCGGCGGGAGCAACTCGCAGACCTCGCACGTCCAGAGGAACGCACCGCCCCCACCGGGGCCAGGGTACGACCGGCAGTGCACCTCGGCCGGGAACGCCTCGCAGGATCCGCAACTCCGGCCGCCGACACCACAGCTCCATCGTGCTGGTCGGTCGCACGGATGGGAGCCGGCTAGCCGGCCGCCACCACGCCTTGCCGTCGCCGACCGTCCTCTGTGCTGCACAGCCTCTCGCTGGCTAGCTCAGCGGCCGCCAGGCAGTCCTGCTATCCGCACCGAAGAAGAAAGAGAAAGGATAACTTTGCTTTGTTTACCGGAGAGAGAGGAAATGTTGAGAGGATAGAAGTGCGTTTGCAACCACACGGTAGATATTTTAGATGATCTCCTTTACCATTCACCTCTTTATATTTTAGTATTAGTAGTACAGCCACCCTTCCACGGTAGAATATAATTATCTCACGGTCCTTTGTACAAGCAAAATGACATGGAATAAATTAAAAAGTTGTATAACCACCTTCTAATTTAGCCCTTGTTTAGTTGCATAATTCAAAATTCCAAAAAAAAAATCCGGCACATGCATGGAGACTTAAATCTAGACGAAATAAAAAAACGCATTGCACGCGAGACGAATCTAATGAAACTAATTAGGCCGTAATTAGATGTTAAATTGCTACATTAAACAATATCTAATTATGGATTAATTAGGCTCATTAGATTCGTCTCGCGATTTACAGACGAGTTCTGTAATTAATTTTGCGATTAGTCTATGTTTAGTACTTCAAATGTAGAAAGATTCACTTTTAAAAACTTTACACCCTGCAACTAAACAAGACCTTAGTTGTATTCTGTCCATTGACACACACTATATATTCTCTTAAAGAAACAACAAGATGGTATATAAAAATCAATTCCACACCTGATCCCCATGTTTTATGTGTCCGTGCACGAATTAAATAGCTAATAGACATACTAACAAATATCTCATTGTACAAGTTATATATTCTATTGTCTGTGTGCGGTGTTCTACACACTTACAGACGGCCGCTGTCTACACTATTATACATGCACGGCCGGCCTAACACGAATCGTCGCGCTCGCCTAACTGTGTGGTGCGCGATCGAACAGCGTGCCTGGATCGCCGGCTCACCATTTCCGCACGTCGTCCCGTCCGCGTTGCAATAATCTATCCTCTGTGCAAGGAAACTTCGAACTTCCCAATCCCAAGAGCAATCGGAGCGCACGGGCGCACGGCAACCGCCAACCGGGGCTCGATTGCACAGATCAGACACGCGGACAGAGGAAAAAAAAAAGACCTGCCAGTGTCAGATCTCGCTAGAACCCAGTTGCCAAACAAACCCCCCTCTCACGTAACCACGCCCATGGCAAGACGCCAAGACTGATGGCATTAACGGCAACAGATAGCAGTAAGCCAGTAATGGTCGGAAGAAAAGATTCTCCCGGTCGTCTACTTGGCAGACTCGCCGTGCTGGTTTGTTAGAACAGCCCCCGGCGCGATCAGATCGGACGTCCAGGATCGCCCCGGCAACAACCCGCTCCGACATCCGCTCCCCATCCTTAAAACCCTAAACAGCCAGAGCCAGCCGTCAGGGACGCCCAGGCAGCAACAAGGCAGCCAGAGCGAGCAAGCGAGCGAGCGCTGCCCCGCAAAAATGGAAGGGAAAACGGCGAGGGGCCGCGGCGGCGACGTGTCCGACCCGCTCGCCCTCACCCTCGGATCCATCTACGACGCCGCCGACACCGACGCCGACGCCGCTGCTCCAGCCCCGCCGCCGCCTCCTCCTCATCCGGCTGCCCTTCCGCGCTCCACCCGCCGCCGCCTCAACAGTGGCGCGGCCGCCCGCCGCCAGCCTCGCGTCAAGCCACGCGACGGCGAGGACGCCGCCGTCGACGGCGGGCACCAGGAGCCGCCGTTCCCGTGGGCGACGGAGCGGCCCGCGCAGCACGACACGCTGGAGAGCCTGCTGCGCCGGGGCGTCACGTCCGTCGAGGGCCACGCGCGCTGCAAGCGCTGCAACGCCCGGAGGCCCGTCGCGTACGACCTCGCGTCCAAGTTCCGGGAGCTGCGCGACCACGTCGTCGCCCACCGCCACACCATGAACGACCGCGCGCCCGACGCGTGGATGTACCCGGCCCTGCCCGACTGCGGCGCCTGCGGGCACAAGGGCGCCATGTGGCCGGAGATCGCGGCCGACAAGCGCCGGATCAACTGGCTGTTCCTCCTCCTGGGCCAGACGCTCGGCTGCTGCACGCTGGAGCAGCTCAAGTACTTCTGCCAGCACACCGGCAGGCACCGCACCGGCGCCAAGAACAGGGTGCTCTACTACGCGTACATCGAGATGTGCAACCAGCTCGAGCCGTTTGAATGACTGGTGCCGCACCGGTAAAGTTCCCCAGCACATCTAGATTGATTCATCAGTCAGAACTCCGCAGATTTTTTTAGGGTGTCTGTTGTTTTGTTGATCTATCCGGTGATTTATAAATTGGAAAAGATGGATGCTATGGTGACAAAAAGGCCGTGTTGGCTTTATTATAGGGTTGCATGATCATACTGACTGTAACGTTTGTTATTACTCGTTGGTTCTAAGAATGGTATGTACGCTCTTGTGGCGAGCTACTACTTTTAATGTTGCATCGTTACATTTCTGTTGTTCTATTTTTCCTTGATCTTACATATTTGTTTTGCATATAAGTTCATAAACTTTTTCTCAATTGAAATTCACAAAACTTAGTTGTGGGAAATAGTGTGATTGTAGCATAGTCTTATGAAATCGTTGCATTTCTATCATAGTATATGTATCAATCTATCATAGTTATAGACAGGGGCGAAGCTACATAAAATTGGAGGGGGGTGCAGCTACCTTGTAGATATATAAATTTGAGCTATTTACATGGTAAAAATTTGTTTCTAATCACTGATTTTGAAAATTTTGGGGGGTGCAGATGCACCCCCTAGCTTGAATATAGCTTCGCCACTGGTTATAGATGAAATTTTTATTGTCCTACCATATCACACACTGGCACATGTCAAAATGACTTATGAGGGTTGGTGATGGAATATATTATATATATGTTGTGTGCATGAACCATAGACAATAATTTCCTACTCATGACATATCGGTGTTGTGTTTTGTCTCCAGTCTCCTTGGTTCCTTTTCTGTGCTTTCGCTCCTTGCTCCTTCCATCGGTGCAGTATCATTATTTACAGGTGCTATGTGGAGCGCTCCCTCCTCATCTTGCCGTGGCCCTCTCTTCTCTTGTACTCTCCATGCCATGTAATCGATGCTTTGACCAATGCCACAAAATTAACCACAATGATTATTCAAGGTTTGTTCATTGGTAACTGGCTCATGCATGGCTTGCTCGTGACCTTACGTCATCACTGTCGCACTAGCATCTTGATTAGCCAAGCATGAAAGTGGAAGATTTATATAGTGAAGGAATAAAACAAACATCATACTCATCCCCACCACCACTTGAGGTGCACCGACCCTATATATCACTGGTTGATGGATGTTATAGATGAAAAGTGCACCCTAAATATAAATAGTAGAAGGTCCATATATAGTTATTAAATACTTTATGCTATACAGATAGCTTTGCAATAACTAACAAAACATGACCTTACCCGATACAAATTGTATTATTGATCGAACCTCCACCCATGATTGGTGAAAATACAAAGTGTTGACTCCAATGTGTGGAAGTGGAACATAATAAAGTGTGTTGTATTACACTTCATGTATTTTTATGCTCAACTTTTGGACAACTAAAAGAGCAATAACTGCAGTCTCACATCTACGATGACTGCAAGAATCATTAAAAATTGATCTAAACCTTGAAAGAAATGAGTTCATAAAGGTCGTTATAGCTTAAGCATAAATAGAAAGCCAAGTCTTGTATAAAACAGGAAGATTCATATGAAGAACGGGATGGAGTTTGATGATTCAAGAAAAGATGAAAAACTTCTTTGCAAAACCTAGTTGGTTAACGAGTTTCCATCCGATGGCTAATTTTCTCTAAATTTGCGTGTGGAACCAGCCCAGGATCGATTTTTGTGGCCTATGGCGAGACTAAAAATGGGGCCCATAATATGAACATCAAAATTGCAGCAAATGTTAATTGAAAACACATAATATAAAGTGCATCAATCAAAAATAAAATAATAAATATCACATCAAACATTGTTTTGCATACTACATTAATTGAAAATAGAGCAAAGCTATCGAAGTAGCTGATCAACTCAAAGGGAGTCTTACATATTACTCTCTCCGTTCCAAATTATAAGTCATTCCAAGAATCTTGGAGAGTCAAAGTTTTTCAAGTTTGACCAAATTTATATAACAAGATAATAACATTTATGAACCAATTAAGTATTATTAGATTATTTGTTAGCTATATTTTCATAGTATACTTATTTAATGTCATAAATCTTTGTGTTTCTCTCTATAATTTTTTTAAAAGAAAAGAGCAGTACGAGATAAACAGACACTTGTTTCCGGTGTCCATATATCTAGACACCCAAGCCTTATTATAAAATGGGCATTATCTACTCATCTAGGAGTAGAACAGGTTCTGGGACCCGGATGTTCTCGTGTGTCTGTAGCAGTGTGCTGTGTTTGAGAGTTAGTTGCATGGTACGGTGGTCACATCTTACAGTCACATAGCACAGTAGTAAACAGATCATCGAAAGGGAGCTTTACACACTAGGTTACGGAAGACAGAAGGAGAGCTAGCGATCATTACCCATTATGGTCGTCTTGTTTTTCCATGGACCCATGCTCGGTGAATCGGTTGGCGATGGCAATGGTGCAATGGCCGAAACCCCTGGATTTCGAGAATTTGGTTAGCTAATTGCGTCTGCACTGCAAATTAAGAGTAGTGGCTGTTGGCTAATGACAATGTTGCTTCCTTCCAATTAAAGGATACAAATGGATATATTGTTCTGACCAATTCCTCTATTCTAAAATGGTCATTTTTTACCAAAAGCCACTACCTATTTTTTACATAAGTTTTTATTTAATCAAGGTCCAATTTTAATTCACTCCAACAAAGAGTCGAATCTAGACCCGCCATGCTCTAACCACTAGGTTAGAGACCCTTGCGGTAAAATCCTCTCTAATTTGGTATTGTTAAATGTCAATAATCATCCCTACTCTTAACAAAAATTATAGAAAAAATAAAGCAACATCTACAGTATCAAATAAATACATTTTTAAGAAATATTTTTTATGTGGATTTAGTGAAACTAATTTGATATTGCAGATATTGTGTACTTTTTCTCCATCCTTTCAATTTAGCCTATCTCCATCCTTTCAATTAAGCAAAATTGAACCTAAACCTCACCAATTCATGTTGCTGAATCCTCACCTATGAGAGGGATATAGACGATCCTGGTGCCCACTTCCGACTGCAACCGGAAGATGTATTTGTCCTCGACGGAGTCAAGCGTCTCCCCGTCACCGAGCGGGTAGGTTAGGAACAGCTTGTAGTCCGGTGGCACCCCCGGGTACCCGCAGGAGCAGTTGACTGTGACGTTCACTGTGCGGCCGTCCAGGTTGTTGTTCTGGTAGCTGTTGGTGGCCTGCAGCCATGCGGCCGTGGTGAGGTTAAGTTGGCGGCGATGCTGCTGTAGGTGTCGCCTGATCTAACGATGTAGGGGAAGGAGCCAGCGAGGTAGGTCGAGAACGGCGCGGTCGGGAGTGCTAGGCAGCGGCAGGGGAAGTTGACGGTGACGCGCGTGCCGGCGGGGATGGGGTCAATAAGATTTGGGAGCCAGAAATTGTTGTACGGCTCGAGCTTCCGGTAGTCGTCGATGTCGAATAGGCTCGCGATGTAGGTGAGGTTTTGGTTCAGCGCGATGTGGTAAGAGGCCAGCGCGAGGTTGCAGCCGGTGCTGCAGCCGTCACCTGCCGCTGTAGCTGCAGACGCGACCACGGCGAGGAGGATGAGCCGCATGAGGAGAGGCTGCGACATCATGCATGGGGATGGAAGGACAAAAACCGTCGGCGAGGAAGCAGAGAGCTGCTCGGAAGGGAGAGAGCACACAATGGCTAGGCAGCAAGTAGATGAAGAAGAAGAGGAGGGGGTATTCCCGTGGGATTTGGGAAGGTGCCGTCTGATTAGGAAAATGTCGTTTTCTTTCATTATTTGGTATACGCAGTCAGTTAGAAAAGTCAAGATAACGTCCTTATTCAAACCAGGCGGCGGGGCCTTTGACCCCTTCCTCACCAAAAATCAAATCATTTTAGAATTTAAAATTATGTAAAATTTTATGTAACAGGGACTCCAAACAAGAGATGTATGCTGAGCCGTTCAATTGTCAGATTGGTACATTTCCAATCAAGTATCTTGGGGTTCCTGTTAGCCCTAGTAAACTCCATGTAAAGGACTGGATACCTTTAGTGGAGAAAAACCAAAAAAAGCTTTCTTCATGGAAGGGAAGCTCCTTATCCATGGCTGGGAGAATTATCCTGATTAACACAAGTCTGTCAAGTACTTTTATCTATCATATGTCTATGTACTTGCTACATAAGACAATCACTGCAAACTTGGACAAACAGAGAAGGAAATTCCTTTGGCAAGGCAGCAGCTCAAAAAGAAAATATCACTTGATTCAATGGCCAATAGCTTGCAAAAGTAAGAAAAAAGGAGGTTTAGGAATAAAAGATATTAGGAAAATGAATATAAGCCTACTTTGCAAGTGGTGGTGGAAACTGAAATCTGAAGATGGGCTTTGGCAATCAATCATTAGAGCTAAATATATGAGAGGAGGGAGTTTAATTGGGGCAATCAAACACAAACTGGATGACTCTCCGGTTTGGTCAGACCTTCTCAAAGTTAGACACATCTATTTGGCTAACAGAGTTGTTAAAGTAAATAATGGCAAATCCACTCTTTTTTGGGAAGACCTATGGCTAAAGGATAAACCTCTCTGCATGTTACATCCTGTCATTTATGACCTCTGTTCAGATAAGCATATCTCAATCCACCATTTCCTTTCAAACGATGCTCAACTCCATTTCTCAAGGTGGCTGTCCCCTGTGCTGTTCAGCTCTTGGCTGAACCTGATAACTGAAATCTACAGCTATTTGTTCAATAACTCTAGGGATACTGTCATTTGGAAGGGCAACAAGTCTGGCTCCTTTTCCTCCAAATCAGTTTATGATTCGCCGACTAAAACTGATCATGGCCAATCCTTCTCTCACATCTGGAAAGCCAGGATCCCTCATAGAATCAAAATCTTTATGTGGCTCCTGGAAAACAAAGCACTGCTTACTAAAGATAATTTGCTCAGGAGGAAGTGGATGGGATCACCAACATGCTTTTTCTGCTCTTCCAATGAGAACATTGACCACCTGTTCTTTCTTTGTCCTGTAGCCAAAGTCTTATGGAGTCCGGTCGAGATTTGCATTGGAGCCTCCAACATCCCAGAAAATATTATGCAATTTAAACTTTGGATTTCACATTGGTTGCTTGGTGGGCAACATATTTACACATTTTGTGCTGCAGCAATCTGCTGGGCAATCTGGAAACGTAGAAATGAGGCTTGCTTTGAAAACAAAATGCTGAGAAACCCAGCTGAAATTCTCTCTTATGTTTGTGCTCTAATGACATTTTGGGCAGGGCTTTATGGTATGGAGATGCAAGGCAAAATCATGGATGGAGTGAAGCTGCTTCTGTCTTGTGCCAGTAGGATGATGGCTCAACAACATCGCTCATCCCCTTCTATGCTGATTGCTCCGAATCAACCACCCGAAGCTGACGCTACTGAAGACTCGAGGGATGATGATATGTGATGCTGGAACTCTTTATTCCTACCTCTCGTGGTTGTCTTTCTTTTGTTTCTTAAGTACGGTTCTTGTTGATGTACTGACTTCTCCTAGGAATCCAAGGGTCTTTATCTTGACTGATGGTTGGAGGGTCAGGTTTGAATGTCATTACTCTCCCTCCCCCCTGTTTCCTGTTTCTGGACGAACTCCTGCTCGTTCTTGGGTGTTTGTGAACTTGGTATTTCCGTTATGTAATGAAAATGGGGGGTTTCCTTGTGTCAAAAAAAATGTAAAAATAGATTATTTTACCTTATTGAAATGTGTATGCTCATGTAAGAATTGGTTACTGCTAAATATAGACAATATAAATATAGATAATAGATAGAGGTAAGTAAGGTAATACTTATTAATCTATTACAAAATTTCTAAAATAATTTATTTTAACTAGCATAGACGCACGTGCGACACACACGTGATTTGAAAAAACTAATTAGCTTTTAATTCAAAAAATACATTGAATATATATTAATTACATTAACATTCATATTAAATCCTAAAATATGTACAATGACAGATATCACTGCTACCTTGTACCGTAGGTCGATACGAACCTATTGCAATAGGAACAGAGCTAAAACAATCAAGCGGTTGAGGTTTAAAGATATAAGAATAGTCCTTTAAATGTTACTGATTCTGTACTTTAGGGGTCAGCGGGTCGTTTTTTACTGAGATAGATTAAGTAGAAGGAGGGAGTAACTTTTTTTTTGGTCAGTTTTCTATGTCAGACTCACTCACCAATCCAATATCGAGGGAAGACATGCGACAAAGAAGTGAGAACACGGGAAGATTTTTGTTCTTAGAAAAGTAGGAGAGATCACTCCGTCCTTTTAATCTAAAATATTCAGAACAACCAATTTTGGTTTATTAAGGGAAACGGGCATGTTATCCTTGAGAGCCACTGCGAGCTGTGCGGTGATCCTGATCAATCCTTATATCATATTGTCTTTCTTTGCCCGGCGGCTAAACGGTTCTGGGCTGAGGTCAAGAATTTTTCTGGGGTTTCAGTGCCGCTTCTGCACCCGACCACGTGGGCGATGGATGTACTGCAACCAGATTTATGCTCGCAAAAGCTAGCTGCTCTACTTGTGTGTGGCGCGTGGAGCCTGTGGTCGGGTCGAAATGCACAGCGCCATGGTCGGAAGGCATGGAAACCAGGTGCGGCTCTCCGGCATATTTGCAACATGCTGGAGGACTTGGCCGGTCTGCAACTTCCGGTTGAGCAGAAGCAACAAAAAGGAGGTGGAACGGTGGAAGGGACCTGAGCAAGGCTGGATCAAGGTGAATACTGATGCTGCATTCATAGCTAAGGCAGGTTCAGGAAGTAGTGGTGTGGTCATCCGCTACCACAATGGACAGGTTGTTGCAGGGGCCGCTAGGTAGCAGGATAATCTGGCGGACACGCTAATGGCTGAAGCTATGGCGGCTAAAGAAGGCTTGGAGCTGGCGGTGGAGATTGGCTGTGATCGGGTGATGCTGGAAGTAGATAACAGTGTGCTTAAAAATATGCTTCATGACCCGGATGCTGGAAGATCATCGATTGGGAGCTTGTGTCTTGATATCATAGAGCTTAGCAAGAACTTTGTAGATTTCAGGGTTGCGTGGGTTAGTAGAAGTGCAAATTATGTAGCCCACGTCTGTGCTCAGAAGGTCTCTTCATCCGCACGATCTTTGTTTTGGGTTGATGAGATCCCAGATTGGCTTGCGCTGCTGGCAGCCAAAGATTGTAACCCTGTTTAGTTATAATGAAAGCTCTATGAGTTGCTAAAAAAACCAGGTGAATTTTAGAATGCAAGAGAATAGAGAATTTGAAGTTTCAGATTCTTTAAATGTTTTGCATAGCTCCTCCTATTTCTAATTCTCCTGCAACTTAAGGTATTCTCTATGAAGTGAATTGGGAGAAAGTAACTCTTAAGCACTCTGCATATTAGTTCACATTCAAAAAATACATATGAAAAAGGATAAAGATCGGTTTACACACTTGAACTATCCCAAAAATCTGATATTCAGGCTTTAACTACAAAACCGGATGGCAAAAGCCATCCAACTGTTGAAAGCGGACAAGTTTGGCCTTTTGGGTGTTTCCGAAGGTGGTTTTATTTGTTTTAAAAAAAATAAAATTCTAATTAGATCTAAAAATTCAAAATTAATTTATTTTAGATTAGAAAAATACGAAACTATGTCGTGGCTCTGGAAGGAGGGCCACAGCCGGGTGGCGGAATGCACCCGCCTAACCCCAGAGGGTGGTTATCCGGGGAAGTGCAAGCTATTCTTCAGATCTACCCTTGGAGCAAGAACACAAGAACACACGAGGGTTTAGAGTGGTTCGGGCCGCCGGAGCGTAATACCCTACGTCCACTGAGAGTAGTATTGCTCTTGTGTCTATCCGATGAGTCTATCCTCTGCCTGCGGTCCTCTTTTTGGACCTGAGTCCTTCTCTAACGGGCGCCCCCCTTTTATAGAGCAAGGAGGACGCGTACACAGGCGTTGGACCCCGATAGGTAGGCCCAACAAGGATGTATACTATTCTGCATAGACACTAATGGTGCTACAGTGATGCAGAATCTCTTGCCGGATACGCGTCATCGTCCTGTAGACTCTCTGATCGAGGGGGGTCTTCTCCTGTCCCATCGGCGAGGCGCCTGTTGAAGCAGTGTAGGTTGCGGCGTAGATTGTTGGGTCTACCGCGTAGGCATTATGAAACTCCGTCGCCGAGTTGTCGTGTCTAACTGGCGTAGACTGTCGCGCATGGCGGGAGTGGTACCAGCGGTTGTACTGTGTACCTTGGTAACGCGCGACCAACAGTACAGCTTGGCAAAAGTCTCCTCGGGCTCTGCTGTGGCAGAGCGCACTTAACGCTTCCCGCATTGAACGCGGTAGGTGGGCAAACCTTCCCGAGGAAGCTTGGCAGCCGCGCGCGTACTTGTGCCTGCGGACACGTGGCGGCTCCGGACCCCCCCCCACAGGCGGCTCCGGCCCCCCCAGGCGGGGTGTCTGTCCCCCCCCAGTTGTGGGGTCCGGATAGTATATGGGGGTCCGGGAGCCCGTGGGAGGTCGAGGGCCCCTGGCTGCTTTGGCTGAGTGCTCCCTTCTCCGGGACACGTGGTGACACTGGACCCGTCCCCGAGCGGAATGCGGGTCCGAGACCGTTGGTCCGGTGAGATGGAGCCGGATCCCAAGGGTCCGACTGCTCCTTTAGGCGTAGTTACGGATAACTACACGAGTCTTGACACAGCAAGAGGGGATACCCTAGTCCAGAGGTACCGACAGTGGCCCCCGGGCCCACCTCGGGAGAGGTACGAACCCGCAGGTGGGGCCATTATCGTGACGCAATGCTGATTGCGTTGGCGTGCTTATGTCGAGAGCGGGTGCTCCGGACCTCTTCAAGGCCGTAGCACTTGCTGCCAGGTTCCGGTACTAGAGCGCTCTACTCAGGGCAGCGAAGGTGCAGGCTTAGGGTACGGAACCGAACTAAGCGGCTGCACGGACCTTGAACCGCCCAGGGAGCAAGCACTACTTCCCCGGACCCGGCTCCAAGCGACCGTGGCGAGAGGTTTCCGCCGGAGCGGGCCACCGGAGTGGACTTGGAGCGACCGGAGCGAGCGGTCTCCGCCGGAGCGGGCCAACAGAGTGGACTTGGAGCGACCGTGGCGATCGGTCTCCGCCGGAGCGGGCCACCGGAGTGGACTTGGAGCGACCGTGGCGAGCCGTCTCCGCCGGAGCAGGCCACCGTAGTGGACTTGGAGCGACCGTGGCGAGCGGTCTCCGCTGGAGCGGGCCACCGGAGTGGACTTGGGTTGTTGCTGACGATCCCATGAATTACGCCACCGGGCCTTGAAGCATGGTGTAGGAAACTAGGCCTTATACTAGAAAGGAGCCCGGGACCTCTAGGGACAGCAGTCTCAGATACTAGGGGACTCGTAACAGGGTAGTGAAGTACGTAGGCTTAGGGTACATTACCAGGCTAAGCTACTCAGAACTTCTCTACCCCAGGATACGGGCACCACTTCTCATGAGCAGGCCCCTAGAGGTCCGAACTGCCTTCCAGCTAGAAGGGGTGTCCCCACCTGACCACAAGCCAGCAACTCGATTTGGATCGTTAGCAACAAAAGAGAAACTCTGTTCGGGAGGAAATCATGCAAGCTGAACGGACAAATATCATTAAGTTAACGTAAAGATAGGACTGAGAAAGCAAATCTCCTTCATTGCTTGATTCGTGGTGTACATAAGAGGTCGGGATTACGAGGGCGGACCTCTATCGCTCTGGACCACTTGATGGTGTCGCCTGTTTGTGCGATGAAGCCAGAGGTCGGGTTTACAAGGGCGGACCTTTACCGTTCTGGACCACACGTAGGCACCATATCATTACAAAGGATAATCACACTCAATCCTATCTAGTGGTAACCTATGACTGCCATTCGTAAGGCGTGCACTTCCCTGCCGGAGTGGATCTGCCACCTTGGAGATTCCTCAGTTGTTGGGGGCGGAGGCGCCTTGGACATGCTTATACAGCATCATCCATCATCACCTCGGGAGCTTGCAGGGCCCTCTTTTGCACAAGAAATGTTTCATGCTTAGTTTGCATGAGAACAACTTCTTTGGCTTTGAATGGGAGTGGCCCTGCCGTTGCCAGCTGTCGTCGGAAGCCAGCCCGATGGTTGCCCTCGATGCGCTGAAGCCAGCTTGACATCCTGGCGCAGCGGAAGGACGGGTGCTCGTTTGGACGAGCACGGAGCGTGGAGAAGGGCAGTCGTTCGCCGGCTTCGCCTTGGCGCTGGCACAGGGCCCCCGCGCCTTGCGATGGAGGCTGACGCCTGTCTGCAGCAGCTCCAAGGGTGGCTTGAGCCAGGCGAGGGAGAAGACGACAAACATCCTTCCTGCTCCAGGCTCCATCTTGAGAGGAAACCTCGAGCCGAAGCCGTGCCGCCGCGGGAGACCCCGAGTGGTTGCTTGAGAGGAAACCTTGAGCCGACACTGGAATGGCGCAGGGCGACGCGCAGCAGGCGCCGCCCCTGCGCACCACTGTGCCGGCTCTGAGGTGTCGTAGTGGCGACGCACAGCAGGCGCCGCTGCCATGCGCCACCGCACCGAGGACACTGCCGCTTCGTTGTCGGGGCATGCGGCGCAGGTGGTGCCGTGCCCTTCTTCATCTTCTTGTCGTTGTTGCAGAGGATGAGCTCAACCTCAGAGACGAGGAAGTGAGCGGAGATCCGACCGACGCCTGCGACCTCCCCACGGACGGCGCCAGATGTCGTGGCTTTGGAAGGAGGGCCACAGCCGGGTGGCGGAATGGACCCGCCTAACCCCAGAGGGTGGTTACCCGGGGAAGTGCAAGCTATTCTTCAGATCTACCCTTAGAGCAAGAACACAAGAACACACGAGGGTTTAGAGTGGTTCGGGCCGTCGGAGCGTAATACCCTACGTCCACTGAGAGTAGTATTGCTCTTGTGTCTATCCGATGAGTCTATCCTCTGCCTGCGGTCCTCTTTTTGGACCTGAGTCCTTCTCTAACGGGCGCCCCCCTTTTATAGAGCAAGGAGGACGCGTACACAGGCGTTGGACCCCGACAGGTGGGCCCGACAAGGATGTATACTATTCTGCATAGACACTAATGGTGCTACAGTGATGGAGAATCTCTTGCCGGATACGCGTCATCGTCCTGTAGACTCTCTGACCGAGGGGGGTCTTCTCCTGTCCCATTGGCGAGGCGTCTGTTGAGGCAGTGTAGGTTGCGGCGTAGACTGTTGGGTCTACCGCGTAGGCGTTATGAAACTCCGTCGCCGAGTTGTCGTGTCTAACTGGCGTAGATTGTCGCGCATGGCGGGAGTGGTGCCAGCGGCTGTACTGTGTACCTTGGTAACGCGCGACCAACAGTACAGCTTGGCAAAAGTCTCCTCGGTCTCTGCTGTGGCAGAGCGCACTTAACGCTTCCCGCATTGAACGCGGTAGGTGGGCAAGCCTTCCCGAGGAAGCTTGGCCGCCGCACGCGTACTTGTGCCTGCGGACACGTGGCGGCTCCGGACCGCCCCCCCCACAGGCAGCTCCGGACCCCCCAGGCGGGGTGTCTGTTCCCCCCAGTTGTGGGGTCCGGATAGTATATGGGGGTCCGGGAGCCCGTGGGAGGTCGAGGGCCCCCGGCTGATTTGGCTGAGTGTTCCCTTCTCCGGGACACGTGGTGACACCGGACCCGTCCCCGAGCGGAATGCGGGTCCGAGACCGTTGGTCCGGTGAGATAGAGCCGGATCCCAGGGGTCCGACTGCTCCTTTGGGCATAGTTACGGATAACTACACGAGTCTTGACACAGCAAGAGGGGGTACCATAGTCCAAAGGTACCGACAAACTAGTATCAAAATTTTTCAAAAAATGTAAGCTATCTATTTTGGTTTGAATGCTTACACATCATCTATTTATGTGTGGGCTCCTTGGGTCGTCGTTAGGGGCAACGAACGACTGCCAGCCGAATCATCACAGAAGAGGATTAACACTAAATAAAATAAATTATTAGGCCAATTTGCTTCCATTGTTATTGGGCCGCCGGCCATCCTTCTTTTTCTCTCTTTTCTTTCTCTTTTTCTAAATGGATACGAAACCAAAACAAACAACCTAACTAAAAGCTCAGATCTCTCTTAGATGAATTAATACATGATAAAAAAATTATGACAACAAACCAAAATGTATAGACTAACCAAACGAACAGCATAAACAAATAGCATTACTCTGGATCAAAAAACGGAACTGAAAAAATTTGTTGCATCGCAGTTGAGAACAAAAAATTTCCATGGGAACAAATGTAAACAGTTTGTTAGAATGTTTACAAATTTCCATGGAACAAATTTCAACTGGATTCAATCACACCATTGGAACAAATTGTTCCATCTGATTAAATATTAAAATTTGTTTAATTGGATCTAATTTTACCACTGGAACAAAAACGTGTCTGCTGATCTAAGGAAACACATGAAGTCATCGCATAAAGATTTATTATGGAATACATAACTATACAGTGATATTAACAAAAAAGAATAGTTTCATCCATAGTGCAAAAATGAAGAAGACAGATGGCACTGAGAAGTCATGAGAGGAAAAAAAAAAGACAAAGGAAAAATAAAGAAGAGATGGACCCTAAATCCCTAATGGGCCGAAAATAACAAGCCGGCCCGTGCTGAATAAAACAGCTTCTGCGGTGCAACGGATCGCATGTTGGACTCGACCTTTAACATTTACGATATTCTTTGCATGCGATTGCGGAGATTAAAAAAACTGGGTTTCTCCGTGAGAAAAATCTGCTACGTGCGGATGTTTTTTCCGGAAAAAAAAAGCAACTAACGTGAGAGATAAAAAAAGGCATGCGGGAACAAACACAACCACGTCGCATATTGGACTCGAAAAAAAATTGTGAGTGAGATTGGACCACTGTTGGAGTGCTGTTTTTCATGATATATGTAAAAACTGATTATTAGGAATATTGTTGGGCTCTCTTGGAGATACTCTTGCATAAGGCCCGATTACTTTTTTGGGCCTTTGCCCATACCCCTCAGAGACGGAAGGTGGTGGGTAGCCGCGAAATGCAGCCCAAGTAACGACAGGACGGTCAAATTTCAACCTCCGCGTCACCAATGTTGGCCATTCTTCAACCGGCGGCGCCGCCGGTGGCGGGCGGGTGGGCGGGGGCTTCTGCGCCAGCCGCCGCTCGTCAATTTTTTCTCGATTAGAAAACGGTAGTCCGGCGTGCGGACAGGGAAGGGAAACACCGGCCAGACGCGACTTTTTGGGGCCCGACGCGCGTGGACGGTTTCCTCCATGGCGTCGCATGGTATCAGCAGTCGTTGCAGGAGGTGACTAGAAAAGGGAAATTGTGATGGAGAGAGAGAGAGGGAGGGAGCAAGGTCGCCATACGCTGGTACGTTCCGTGTTCATATGTGCTATGGCTGTTTCCGCATGGTGCCTGCTGCAGATTGCTCATGGTCCTTTCATCTGCAGCCGCGCCGCGGGACGAGGGGAGGAGACCAGCGTGGAGCCAAAGCGGTGGATCCTTCTGCGAATAGCTTGGCTTAAGGTTTGAGCTCCTGCTTCCCGCCTCTTCGGCATCTAGTCGTCATGATCAACTCGCTAGCCGATTGTCTAGAGCTGGTGAAGGCAAATCGTCGAGCAGCCGGCGTGCGTCCTGTTGCCGCCGGTCAGATGGCCAATGTCCTGGTTGTGGTGGGACGTGTTGCCAATAAATCGATTATTTACCATCAAAAAATAAATAAATCGTTCATTAGTTGCTTTCTGGTGCTCCTTGCTTCCTGAAACGACCGCTTAATGTGGTACTTGCGGCATTTCTTCCGTCTAGGCTACTGCAGAAGCAACGGCACTGGATCCCAGCCCGGTTTTGATATGTTATTCAGTCTGCTTCCTTCTCACCCTCTTGGTTGACTGCCTGTGGTGCTCCTGATTCCTGGACATGCCTCAGCAGCACCCGAGGAATTGTGACATTGATTATCTCAAGTTTTGAGCGAAATAGTCATAATTAGTTTATTCTTCATCCAACAATTGAGTCAAATTGCACAATAATTATCTTCACATGACATACATTGTATAACGTATACAAACTAATGAAGTCTTATCGCCTGTCTGCTAGCTTTTACGATTTACCGATAATTAGATAAGTGTGATGGTAGTCTTTGATACCTCTTAGATATTATATTAGTAGCAGAAAAACCAAGATCCTTGTATAAATGTATATTTTTGAGGATCATGCATTTAATTCCTCTAACTTAAATAGGGCTTTTCACAAATTTATTCAGCTGATTCACAGTTTCAGGACTTAGGAAAAGATGCCAGCACCAGCCGCACCCATTCGTCTGGGAGTTCCAACTCCCTATATAACATCTCATGGATCCAAAGTTGCACGGCTACACATGTATGACTGGATTGTGCTAGTTCTTCTAGCTGTATTAGATGGAGTTCTTAATATAATAGAACCATTCCATCGATTTGTTGGATCAGAAATGATGACAGATCTCAGATACCCCATGAAGGACAACACAGTGCCATTTTGGGCTGTGCCGGTAATATACTGTTCTCTTTTAGTTTTTGTGCTACCCTGTCAGTTCCCATGAACTTCTTTACTTTTATTTAATCATGCTTATTCAGATAATTGGTATCATTGGACCTATGCTTATCATCACTGCAATATATTTCAAGAGGAGGAATGTATATGATCTGCATCATGCCATACTAGGTATATCCATTTTCTTTCTCGATTGGCCATTCTAGTTTGTTCATTTATAACATCTCTGAAATCCATCTTGTCCTAGCAGGTCTCCTATTTTCAGTTCTTATCACTGCTGTTTTAACTGATGCGATCAAGGATGGTGTTGGGCGACCACGTCCAGATTTCTTTTGGCGCTGCTTCCCTGATGGAAAACCTGTAAAATTCTTAAGTTTTAGGCAAACATTAATGATAACTCAATTGCAACCCTCGTACAATTACATTACATGAAAATTTTGTCAGAAAGCTTAGGAATTTACTTGGCTTTAGGATTATAACAACTTCACTACGGGCGCCATATGCCATGGCAAGGCGAGTGTTATCAAAGAAGGTCATAAGAGCTTTCCAAGTGGTCATACTTCATGTAAGTGGCATTATTCTTTACAAATAGAAGGATTGACCCCATGTTACAAAAAGTAAGGGCTTAGTGTGCACTAACTCCCTACTTCGCCGTTCAATGAACACAATTTGTGCCTCCTTTTCTAGTCTCTAGTCTTTGTTGTAGCTATTGTTGGACTATCTTAATCAGCTAATAGCATGGGGCAAGGCATTTCATACTTTCTTTTATACAGTATCCTTTTATCATGTTGTCTAGATACGCATGTAGTCATGTTGTTTCCATGTCTATCTGTCCACGTGATCCTTTAGGGCAAATATTTCTGCTTATTGCACTCTTCCATTGAGAATATGAATCGTATGTTGCATTCATTTATTTGCAAGAAATACACTGGCATGCTATTATCCATTAGTGGTTGTAATACAAAAGATTGCTAGTGCAAATGATAGTGTGAATTATCTTGATAATGTAAAAAACATAGTACTTGCGAACGGCTGCGAGGCTGGACTGGCTAGCGGGCTCAGTAGCGCCCCTGCCTGCCGGCCGGGGTTCGATCCCCTTCGGGGACGGATTTTTCGGTTGGTAGTGCAGGGGTAAAAAAATCCCCTCGTCTGTCCCCATGTCCAAAGCATAGTCTGAGTCCGGCCTAACTCACAAGGCGACGGGCCACTGTGTATGGGTGGGGGCAGGGGTTCGGGGGTTTTCTTGACCTGTGTGAGAAGGTCTTCTTCTTAATACAATGCCGTGGGGGTGGTCTTTCCCCCCGCAGGTCAAGTTTTTAAAAAACATAGTACTTATAAGTTTTCATAAAAGTATATTCTGCATATTTTTAACAAATAGTCAGTTTATGTGTTAGCAGTTGACAGTTCTACCTGATCATAACGCACTTTACTACTTTCAGCTCCAGCTTCTAGAAATACACTGGCATGCTACTATCCATTAGTGGTTGTAATACTGCTCCATTTGATTCCCTCAAGCCATACAAACTTGGTCTTTTTCTCAGTTCAGATTTACCTCCTAGCTGGCTGTTACACAGTCTAATGGAGGTTCAGTCAGCATTTTGTAGCCCAAACTATTCGTCTCTTATAATTCTAGAATATATGAGCTTTTCATTCCAGCTGTTATTGTTGGCGGATTACTCACAGATTTATGCTTACCTTAGGGTCTTTTGCTGGCCTTGGCTTCCTTTCATGGTATCTAGCTGGTAAAATCAAAGTCTTTGATCGTAAAGGGCATGTTGCAAAACTCTGCATTGTCCTTTCCCCTCTGCTTCTTGCAGCCTTAGTGGCAGTTTCTCGAGTTGATGACTATTGGCATCATTGGCAAGATGTATGTACCGGTGGATTGCTTGGTAAGTCGTGAGTAGTACCCTCCCTTTACTCAACAGTCACCACAAAGAAATGGAAGTGTTAAGTACATACAATTCTTCAAACATTAACTTACTGTTAAAACCGTGCAGGGCTGACGGTTGCTTCCATTTGCTACCTGCAGTTTTTTCCACTACCATCTGATGAAAATGGTTTGCTTTCTAACTCTGTCCAATAAATTTTTCTTCCAATGTTCTGTTCATGTTTGCTGATCTCAGATTATAGTAACTACTTGGTTGGTAGTGTCTATTCTAAATTCTAATCTCACTTTAGATAAACTTTGGATGCGTTTTAGTACTAAAAAATGAATCAAGTTTGAAATTGATAGATAAAATAATAGGGTTATGTGTGATTGCTGAGGTACCATACCTTCGGTGAGTGGTGGCATCATGCTCTGTACTGAGCTCATGACCCAACGTTTGTGGAAGGAAGAGTTTCATTTATGTCAGAATGATATAATCCCCTTCAACGTAAACGCACTCCAACTGGCCTAACATCCCTGAACAATGTTTCTGACTAATAGTTGGTTGCTAGCTGGGTGGTAGATATTTGTTCGATGGTTGTAATTCACCTATGAAAGGTCAGGGGTGTCAATTGATGACTCTTAGGTGCACCTCCAACCCTTACGAAAGGTATCAGAATGCCTGCTGGATCAGGAATTTTGCACAAACCAAAATTTTGCAGTTATAACTTTCATAAAATTACTCTACAGCAGAAAACTTGCATCTGCCTTTTCTTCTCCCCCATCAATTATCTCTTCTAGCCTTGGACAGTTGTGTGTAGCATGTAGCATATGCTCCTGCCCTGGCCGCGTCATGAGTACAGACAGACTGACAATGGTGCTACGGCAGTACTGCTGTTAGTACGAGGATCGCTGGTATTGGCAGGCTGTGCGGTAAGATGACCAGTACCAAGTACCAACAGATAGATATACTGGCAAGGATCGTGCATGGAAATAGCAAAATAGGACATGGTCCAGTGCCATGTGTGGCCATCATGTTTCACGCCTGCTTGGGAAATAGGACACCGTGCAGTGTCGCGCGGGATATGGCCCTGATGTATCCATCATCAGTCCCCTCTCTGAATGATGGCTGAAGCCTTGGTCTTCGACAGTTGTTCTGGTATAAACCATTGCCATTGCTAGTCCTATGCATGGTAGTACTGTAATGGCAACTTGGCAAGAGAGAAGAAATGTTTAAGTACAGTACTAAGAATACCGTGGATAGGGATACTCTATATAAGTGTAAAAATATCAGCCATTCAAAGAGACAGTTAAACCAAGTTTTAGTGCTCTCTAATGCTCAATCTAATATTTGCTGTTTGCTGCCACGATAAACCATGGATGCCCTTCCCAAACTAGTCGGAAACTTGAGCCCATCATGCACATGTTGAGGAACACGACAACTGTAAGAATTAAATTCTTGATAGTGGGTAAAAGATAAACATTTAACAAAAAAAAGGCAATATCAGGATACTAAGATACCATACGCTGTACTAGGAAACTGCAAGGGTCATGTTCATATGTCAGGATTGGTTATTAAATGTTAATAATTTAACCTTGTTCGATGGACAGGATTGTGGCCTCATGCATATTTCCGGCACATTCTTGAACCGGAGGGTGAGAACCAAGTGCAACCCACGTCCATGAGCCGCCGTAACTCCATTCATAATGGTTCCTTTCACGGTCCTGATGCTGTGGAAATGAGGAGCACGAGCCAAGCACTGGATTCCATGGAAGCTGGCCGAAGACAACAATGACGGGATACTAACATCAACTAGAACGATTGTATTATAGTGCTTCGAATAGCATGTTTTTGTTCCCTATTTCTGATGTAACTTCCAGCCCACTGAATATAGAACACATGTCTCATGTGACGATTGGGGACAGCATATTCTTCTGTCATATGAACACAACCAAATCACTCGCCTTTTGGAACATATATTTGCTTGGATGTCGATGTACCGTAGGTCATAAAGAAGCATGAGCTTAACATGCCTTTGGATGAATCTTAAAATGAGGCTCCATGAACTTTAGTATAAGTTTTTCAAAAAAAAAAAGAGAGAAAACTTTAGTATAAGCATTAAAACCACAATTTCGGTTGGATCCTGGTGGCTTCAAGGTTCCTGTATGATGATTGTTATCTCCCAATGTTCTCTGGAGTGTAATTAATTACTCTGTGCTTCGCAAGAAAATAATAATAATAACTCTGTCGTTGTGATCCGGCTGCCATGTTATTCATCAGACGATGAGCACTAACAAGGAATTCATTCGACGCAGTGGTGTTTGTTGGAATTTGGAACCATCCTCACAGCACCATGTTCCTCTACAGTCGCCAGATTTTAATGGATCCATTTCAGGCACCTGCGCAACATGACCAAATTGGTCCTGTCCTAGTTAAACTGAGACTGGGCAAAAGCCTGCGAGCTGACACACCGACATGTGGATCGCAATGTTCTTAGACCAAATGATGCTGAATTGATAGCGAGCCTGACACGCCGACATGTGAGCCGACCTGTAATCGCTTTTCTTGTTCTTTTTCAATATATGGGGTGTTTAGTTTTCAAAAAAAAATTCTACAGTACCCGTCACATCGAATCTTCAGACACATGCATGAGACATTAAATATAGTTGAAAAAATAATTAATTACGCAGTCTAATTAATTAGCACGAGATGAATCTTTTAAACCTAATTAGTTCATGATTGTGCATTATTTGTCAAGTAATAACAAAATGTGCTACGGTACCAAAACTCAAACTTTTTCACCAACTAAACACACCCATAGTTTTGCCTTTTTTCTGATAAACAACTGTCTTAGGCAACAAAGATGGTCGATCGCATGACGCTATATAGTAGTGTAAACGTTACTTTCTGGCAGCATCATATTTGTCTTGACTACTGGTAAAGCCATGCTGCTGCTGTTGCAGTTGCCCAAACTTTTCAGAGGAGGGTGCAGGGATCAATCATGGAGACAGAGCAGAAGATGCCCCAGTGCTGGGCTTTTCAACCAAATCAGATTAAATGATGGGCGACTTATTGGTCGTTGAGAATTTTCAGCGCATTTGAACAGTCCCTGGTCACGGACAGCACAAAACATTACTCTTCATCCTTGTTTAGATCACTTTCCATTTTGGATTTTTGGAAAAGAATCTTCAACATTTGAAGTATTAAATGTAGACTAATCACAAAACTAATTATAGATCTCGTCTGTAAACTACGAGACGAATCTAATGAATCTAATTAATCCATCATTAGAGTATGTTTATTGTAGCATTAATGTAGCAATTTAGTGTCTAATCACGTCCTAATTAGGCTCATTAGATTCATCTCGTGATTTACAGTCCATTTGTGTAATGCGATTTATTTTTTGACTACATTTAGTACACCATACAAACTATTTACAAAAATTTTGTATTTTGGCTTTATGGATCTAAACAGGGCCTGATAGTGTCCTTGAGAGGTCATATGGCAAAACCAGAAAAAAAAAGCCTGAAATATTGATGTCTCAACAACCCTATATATGGTGTGCTGACGAATAATTCAGGACGGTACCGTTGCACTGTCAATCCTCGGATTTCTTGCTGGGTCGTCTCTTTTTTTTCTCTGAATCTGAAAACCTGGGAGGAGGACAGATATAGTGATTAGCTGGTGCACTGTCCTTTCCTCCCCTCTTTCCTCGACAGGTGTATGAACATGTGCTCACTTCTTTTGGGGCAACATGATCCACCATATGCTTGATGCTTGCATAGGATTCCTGGGTTTATGCCCGCTGCTGCTGCACAACACAACTGGTATTGCCATTTGCCAACTTGCAAGAAACCAAGGACAGGCAGCAGGATCGTCAGGCACGGGAGGGAGATCAGAAAAAGAATCGCGGTACGAGTTGGTCATAATCTATGTTGCTGATCAGGACTACGGCCCTGCGACAGCTGTGGAGATGCGCGTTTGTCAAAGCGCGGAGCCCAAAGGGCGCAGAGGTGTAGGTGATCAGCAACGTGCACATGCGTGGAGCTGAGGAGACTTGTTATTGGGCTTATTGAATATTTGAAGGGGATGCATTGCAAGAGAGGCGCCAAAAGTTTTTGACTCTGATCACATGTTGCGCAGAGCTGTATTCGACTGAGGGAATCGTGTTCATGGCAGCAAGACCTCGAAATTGGAAAGTCTTATATATATATATATATTTCATATGCTTCGAATTCGAGTGATTAATATGTATCCCATGATCTATCTTTGTGCGACTCTGAAGGGACAGTGCTCAGGGACTTGATGGTTTACTTTGATTGAGTCTATTTTGGGTGGTGCATTGTAGTATCATGTAGGTAACCCAAACATTACAAGTTCTATTAGGGGATATTTTTATCTCTAAATTATATAAGATTAGAGTCCGGTTTTTAGATTATCTAGACTAAAATTAAGACCCTTTACCACTCTAGGTCCTATGCATCCTTCCACTATTTAAAGGCGAGGCTGTCGGTGCTGTTAGGAGACCTGAACATTTTACATCTGTGCTTTCGTTAATCCGCATAATATTTTTGCCCTCGTTAAGATCGATACTAGTAAGATGCCATGTTCCGAGAGCTTTTTCCGTTACAATTAGCCGCAAGCCGACATATGAAGGTACATGGTTTGACGAATCCCAATCATGTTTAATGGCCTATCATGGGTTAATCCCATGAATTTTTGGTGCCATGACTAAATTATTCGTCAACCAAACACTTTCTTCTCGCTGCTGTCATCTCGAGTAGGACAAAACAAATTGAGCAGAACCATTGACACAATGTTGGATTATTATACGGCTAATGCGTCCTCCTTCGTCTGATTAATCTATCCAAGGTCGCTGGTCAAAGAAGCCGGACTCGATCGTACTTATGAAATGGTGGCTCGGAGCAGGAAGATATTATCCGATGCATGGCGAGGATTTGCACGCGAACGCCCGGATGGTTTGTCAACCATGCTGCCCTGGACCCAAATTAATCTGCTAAAGTTGTCAAGAACCGGCAGAAAGTTTGTGCGTACGGCTGCATAGACATTAGTTAAGTACTCCACGTAGCTTGCCGCATTCTCATACCAACCCACACATCCACGGCGAGTCCCGCCTGCTTTTGATGCGAGCGAGATGACTGGTCGTAGTACACACACAACATGGCACAAGGCACACAGTAGAGCCAGCGGACAGAACGGTAGTGGCTCACCACTCGATCGAGGAGACATATATTATGTATATAAAGATTAACGAAAGCAAGTTTGTTGTTCCGTTCTCCCCTGCCCAGTTTGGGTTTGGGTAGGGTAGCTAGTCAAAGAAATCACGCTCAACGGACAGACACTGGCATCGATCGACGACAGAGGGGCCGTCGCTCGTCCAAACGGTAGTGAAGTGAGAGTGCAGCCTTCCATCCACAATAAACTACTCCCAGCAAGTACGTGCCGGAGCCTAACCACTTGACCAACAGGCAGCTTGCTTTTGATGCGCTCGGCCCTGACCCTGAGCACCGCCCACTTGCCTGATGATTAGTTATATAGTACATGTAATCCGCGATTAGGCACGCCGATTGACAGCTAGCTAGCTAGGCCGGGGGGGCATGTGGGAGGTTTGACCGGTGTTCAGAGCCCGCCAATGGCGCCGCGTGCTTATCCGTGATCCGTCCACACCACCTCCGATCCTCCTCCGTCCCATCCCCCCCGGCTGAAAAGATCGTGGCGCATGTGGTGTGGGCGTGCCGACCGCCGAGGCTGCTCCTGTTTTGTGACCTGGTGACGACGACGCCTACCTCCGGCCGGCGCATTCCCCGAGAGGCAGCCACGCAAGCAGCGGATTAACTAATCGGCGATCGGGGTTAGCATGCAGATGGATGGATATCTTCTCCGCGTGGCGTTGCTTCTTGATCCGGAAAGCTACAGAGTAATGACAACAGGGCCGCCCAAGTTGTCGATTTCACAACAGTGGTACTGTGGGGGGGCTTCCGTGGTAAAGCCACCGGAGGTGGTCTCGCGAATGTTGCGGTTTAGCCCTGGGTATGTTGACGTAATCGCACGTTTTCTTTTTCACCCCCCTGGAGGGACCGGGGTTCGCACCATAAAAGTAAAAGTTTTTTTGCATTGATCTATTCTCTTCAAGTACTGTATACTATACATGCGGATTGGAGTGAAACATGAACTAATTTCCAAGCCAAACATAGGATTGATCAATTATGTTTCCAAAATAGATATAGGTGACTTTTAAAAAAAACAAAATGTGTAGGAGATTCTTTTCAACGTACATTTAGTTTGACAACCTGCGGTCGGGCCGGGCAGGAGCAAAAAAAAAAAAGGACACAGAGAGAGAACCGGCAAACGAAACAAAATGACAAGTCTTCAGTCCTGCAGCTTGTTAGCTACTGCATTTCAACATCCGTAGAGAAAAAAAAATCAGACGCCAATGGTCCCGGACCGAACTTTCCAGTTAATTTCCAGCGCGGCCAGTCGAGTACTACCGCTAAGCAGATCTTCGCCATCTCTCCAGTGGTACCAGTAGTAGTAGTAGACTTGCTGACTTTGACTGTGCGCGGTCGATTAACTCTGCACGAAGCAAATGCATGCGAGCTGTACATCGCAAGATGAGTCCCCAGCTTCTAGACTCCCAGTACAACCACTTGCAACACACGTCCATCTCGTCCAAGCCAAGCTGGAGCTGCTGCAGCCTGCGAGGCTGCAACTGGGGGGGAGGGAAGGAAGAAAGACCCGTGCGAAACGACCTAACACTAGCTAGACGCCGAGATCCGAGCCTGCAGTCTTGCCGGTCAGGTCAGGTCAAGTTTTTCCCACAAAACACAAGCCGACGAGCGTAAACATAATGCATGAAACGCAGCGTTGACTTGCTACAAAAGCCCCACCACCACGCGAGACCGCGGGCAGGCACCTACTACTCGATCGATCGTACTCCACATGCAAGGGGAGAGCGTCACTAATTTAATTAGCACCCACACAGACACTGAGACACAGGCACCTGAATAAACAATCCCCGGCTCCGGTATCCCTGCGTGTTGTTGGTTCTTGCTTTCCCATCTACCATGCAGGTACTATCACAGCCGAACCGACGCTGCGGACGGGTCTCAGGTCCCAGGAGCGACACGCCGCGGCCCGGGGCGCGTGTGGGCGTGGCCGCCCGGCGGCCACGCACACCACGGCCGGAGCAAAGCAGAACACGCGGGCGCGGCGTGGCAGCCTGGCCAACTTGCCACAAGAGACAGCAAGAGCTACCACTGCGTCTCCGCGTCAGCGGCTGGCCTTGGCCCTGCGGCCCGCCGAGGACCCGATGGATGGATGGATCGGGGTCTCCAAAGTCGCGCTGCCCCTCTGGCCGTTTTGTACGCGCCTGTCGTGTCCTGTTCGGCGCGTCTGCCATTGCCATCCCTCCCCTCTGGACTGGAGACCTGCTGGTGGTGGTGGTGCCTGGGCAATGCCGCAGCTGTGTCGCTGCCACGGCAAGGGGCGGCCCGGCTGCCACGGTTGGGGCGCCTTTCCTTTCCTCTCGATGCCATGACAAGCGTGCTTCGACGCAGTGGGAAACTTCCGGGAACGCGGTGGTGGGGGCGCTTCTTGACTTTGTGGCAAGGGAGCAGAGAGACAAAGCGCTAGGCGCTGCCTGGCTGTTTGGACAGCGGGTAAAGCGAGCCGAGAGGTTCCCGTCAAAAGGCAGCATCGATTCAGGTCTTCCATGGCGCGGCATGCAGCAAAAGCTGCCCAAGATAGCTAGGCTAGACGGACCTGCTGCGGCATCATCTTTCTGGCTCCTGTGCGGCTGTTTCCCTTTTCTGTTCTCTCTCTGCTGTGACGATCGAATAACTTCGAGCTCCGTACTGTTACTGTTACTATTAGCCAGGGAGAGATCTGGATCCAATGGAATTACTGTCTATCTGATGAGGCCTGGATGCCATGGCACACCCATGCACTGTGGGGGTCCGTACATGTACTGTACAGTTGGTCGATCAAGGGCGACGTACGGTACCACTGGGCACTCTCTTGGCTCGTGCGTAGCTGTCGTACTTGCATTGCATTGCATTGCATTGCAGGTGGAAGAAAAACACGGCGTGCATGCAAATGCAGCGCGGGTGTTTGATGAATGCTTCCGCTCTCGTTTCTCCGTCAGGAATGAACCCTGCAGCACATGTTCTGACGTGACGTGACCTGCGCCACATTCTTGTCGCACATGTTTCCAGGGTTTCACCGGAAAGGGTAACACGGCGGCGGCGTACACGGCAGGCAGCGGCAGCAGCAGCAGCAGCAGTTGGGTGCAATGCATTCTGGCTACTCGATCGCCTGCCCCGGCCAAAACATGCGGGCAAGTGGCCGTCGGTTGTTGACATGCCCAGCTGCTTCGCTCATCCATCCAGGCCCTCGCTCACTTCCACCCATGACCCATCCGCTGGGCTCGACGGCTCTCTGTTGCTCCACTGGCGCCACCAATATTTTAGGCCGGCAACGAGGCAACCAGGCAGGCCGAGGCGAGGCCACGCAAGAAAGAGAGGGACGGGGAACGATACCGTACCGGCTTTATCTGCGCAACTTGTCCCCACGTTGCCGCGTGCAGATTATTGTCGGGCTGCGACGCCGGAGGCCCCCCTGATCCCTCAAGAGCCGTGCCCCGCCGCATCTCTACCCGTACGTGTCGCCCGCTCGAGCGTCCCCTCCCCCCTCTGCCGGTGACGACGGGGGCCGCTGCCGTGTGTGTAGTGAAGGAGCGTGTACGGTGCTGTGTCCTACCGTACTTGTGTGCTCATCAATTCGGACGTTGTGAGAAGAGTGGCAAAACCGGCTCGCGGTTTTCGCCTTGTTCGGCTGGCAGCTTCAGACAGCCAGCAACAGTGTTTTTTTTTCACGCCAAATCAATCCAGCCACCAGCCAACCAACCAATCAGCAGTGTTTTTCTCTCATGCCAAATCAGTCCAGCCACCGGCCACCAACCAGCCGAACGAGGCCTTTGCCACGAACCAGTGAGCCGGGAAGAGGAGCATCGCTTGTCGCCTGTCGGCAATAGCGTGGCATTCTCTACCAGCTATTACTACTAGCTACCGGCGGCGATCTGTCCTGCTGCGAAACCGGCGAGCACCGGCCCTCCGGTCAGGCACCGTCTCGGCCCGGCCGGCCGGCCGGCCGTATCCGGGGAAACCGGGCGATCGGGCAGCATTCCCTTGGATCCCGAAGCCTCATCGTCTGAGTGACGGTGACGGCCGGCCGGCTGGTTTCTCCTCCATCTGTTTCGTGCGCGCGGCCGGGCGCCGATCGATCGGAGATTCCGATGGCCCCCGCCGGTGAGCTGGAGTCACGTCGTCGTCGTCGGCCCGGGAAGCAAGGCGTTTTTTGTTTGGTTCCGGCGCCAATGTGTTGCACATGCGCGAAACTAGTGTGCCGTGCAGCAAGCGGCGCGGCGATTAAACAAACACACGGCACAACAGACCATGCGTGCCTGTGTCTGTCGAGCGAGTACATGTACATCTATCTGTCTATGTCAGCGTATATACTGCCTACTACTTCTAGAAAACACCCAAACGCTCGTGCTGTCTTCTGTTGCTTGTAGTTAGTTCTACGTGGTGTGGCGCGGGTAGAGAGCGAGGGAGAGAGAGCATGATGCGTGCAACAGAGAAACCAGAGATGCGTATTTTCTAAAGAAAAAAAGAAAGGAAAGAGGGACGGCACCCAGTCACCGTGTTCGGCAGGTTGGAGCTGGAGGCTGGAGCTGGAGTGGTGTGAGAGAAAAATACTATTCGGCAGGTTGGAGCTAGAGGCTGGAGGAATGTGAGAAAGAAATCCTGTAGCTGGTGACCAGCCGAACAGAGGCAGTGCATATTGTTTGGTTTTTCCAGATCTGTTTTATCTTTTTCCTCCGACCTACTACTACTGTCTATTGGCGAGCATATCCCTGGCAGCACTGCTCCTCTTTCCCTGTTGCTGATAAGTTTAGCATATCTATCTACAGAAGATAATGTCAGCGAGCATGCATGCGCCCATAGCCTCTGGCCTGCCATCAGATTCAGATATAGCTAGCCTGCCTTGCCAGCTACTAGCACCCCGGAGCCTTTTGCACCCTCGATGCATGCACGCACCCGCAATCTGTATCCTGTTCTGTGGGGTGTGGTTTATAGCTGATGCAGCAGCACAGCACATCACATCACGTCATATGCATAATCATAGTAGTATCTCAGAAGCTGCAAAGTTCTGAAGAGTACTTAAGAGCAGGTATTCTAATCGGCGGATAGCCGGCTGAATGTCGCATGAGAGAGAAGGAGGCCGGCGGTGTGCCAGGCGCCCGCTTGAGCCGGCTGGGAGGACATGCACGCACTGTCATTGGTCAAGACCGTGGGACCCACCACTATCCAGGACTCCCTTGCAGCCGGCGGCCGGCTGGCTTATAAGTCTTGCTCTAAGTGGGGACTAATCGAGTAATTGGAATCTGAAACTTTGAGATGTCTCTTGTTGAACCGATGCACAACAAAGTACACTAGTACAAGGGGTTAGCTATATGCTGCTTGGAATGTTGCTGCTGGTTGTGTCAGTTGATCATCTTCTAGCCTTCTAGTTCTAGGGCTGTTTTTTTCTCCATTAGTAGTATACAGATGAGAAGATTTACATCGGCAGCAAAAGAGCAAGACGATGAAAAGGAAATTAACAAACGAACCAACTAGGTGAGACGCCGCCGCGAGGGGACTAATTCAGCTCGGTGATGCTACCATCTTGAGTTTTTGGCGATCGAGCAAAAGAAAAAAGGGACTAGCTAGAGAGAAGAGTGATCGGTCGCCCGGGAGCAAGGCATTAATCTACACTAGCGCGAGCTCCACGAGCTGCTTCTTGAACGCCGCCTGCGGGGGCGCCGCCAGGTCCCTGGCCCTCTTGCACCCGGCCATGGCCTCAGCCGGCGCCGGCGCCGGCGCCGTCAGCAGGTCGACGCCGAAGAGCCGCACGGCCTTCGCCACCGGCGCCGACGATGGCTCCGCTACGGGGGCTGTCGAGGCGGTGACGCCGCTGGGCCGCAGCCTGCAGGCGATGAAGAGCTTGCTGTCGGCGCCGGCGGCGGCCGCGGAGCGGTAGAAGCCGACGACGTCGCCGGCCTGGAGGCCCTTCTCCTTGACGAAGCGGCTCCAGCCCTTGGTGAGCACGTAGCTCTGGCTGCTGTTCCAGTACGAGTAGCGGAACCGCCAGACCTTGCCCGCCGCGGCGTCCTCGAAGTTGAGGAGCACGCCCTTGCTCTCGCCGCCGGCGGACGGGAGCTGCAGCGGGAAGTGCTTCTCGGCGTGCTGCTTCGGGATCACCAGCCGGTTGAGCTTGCCCACGTCGCTGGGAGTGACCGTCTTGTCGAACAGGTGCTCCCGCGCCCGCGCGGGAGAGGGGGGCGCGAAAGAGGGGGAGTGGGCGCCGGCGAGCGACGAGGTCGCGGCGGCGAAGGCGCGCTTGTTCTGGGCGAGCTCGTCGAAGTAGGTGTGCTTGCGGAGCATGTCGACGACCTCGGCCTTGGAGCGCGACGCGAGGAAGCGGAGCTCGGCGGCGGCGTCCGGGTCGGCGTCCGCGAGCGGGCGGAAGTTGGTGACGGCGTCGCGGCCGCGGAAGCGCTGCGCGGCGACGTCGTAGGCGCGCGCGGCCTCGGCCTCCCCCGCGAAGGTGCCGAGCCACACGCGCTGGTGGCGCTCGTAGATCTGCGCGCCCCACCGCCCGTTGGGCTGCGGCACCACGCCCTTGTACCTGGACGACGGCAGCTTCCCGCCCGCGCCGGCGTGGCCCACGGAGCCCGAGTCCGCCTCGGCGCCCGGCTCGGCCGCGTCCACGACCGCGCTGGCGCCGCTGCCCATGCGCTCCAGCGTCGCCCCCTCGGCGGCCGCGGCGGCCAGCGCCCTGAGCTTGTCCGTGCACGCGCCGCCGCCGCTGGTGTCGTCCACCACGAGGCTGCTCGCGCTGTCCATTTCCTGCACCGCCTACGCTCGCTTCAGCTGCGGACTGGGAGATGTTGTGTGCGTAGGATATAGTTGGGGGGTTCGTGGAGGGAGCCGGGGGATATATAGGTGGAGGCTGGGGCTGGGAGGGCGTCGTCGCGTCGTAGTTTTCTCTGCGGGGGACGCCGCGCCATGCCCGTATCCCGTAGCCATACCACCATACCCATGCCCGCGTGGGGAAACCCAAAAGGGTGGGTGGGAAGGTGGTTTGGTTTTGCGCTTTGCGGCCGTGCCCTCGGCTCGGCCGGCTTGTTTCCTTGCTTCGTGATAATTTTTGGCGTCCGGCGCCTGGAGATTTATCGCGTCATTTATTTGCTGCCACGCTGGATGCGCGTGCGTACGAAAGGGCACTATACTATCGCGGAGTGTACAAGTAGAAGTGCCGGGGCGCGCCGCGCGCGACGGCGTCGGTCACCGGCACCCGACGACCGCCTCCGGCTCCGCCCCGGCCGCCGTGGGCTGCTGCTAGTTTCGGCGAGTGGCGCGGTGACCTGGGGTGTGGGTCAGTCAACTCCCTACCTTGATGGCAATAGAATAGTGTCAGCCTCTACGCGAAAATTAACAAAAGATTTTTCCTTGTTATTGTTGCGGGCGATGATGCGAGCAAGGCTGGCTGGCTGGCAGCCCATGGGCGCTGGTTTGCCATGACGTGTGCTAGAATTCTAGCACGCACATTTTCCGAAAAAAGAATGTCGCATGTATGAAGCACTAAATAAAGTCAATTTGCAAAAAAAATTTAGGGATGGGTGTAATTTTTCACGACGAATCTAATGACAATAATTAATCAATAATTAGATACAGTGATGCTACAGTAACCATTCTCTAATTGCGCGGTCAAAGGTCTCATTAGATTCTTCAGGGTCACTAGCGCAGGGGTTCTGAAGTTGGTTTTGTAAACTGATTTTATTTGACACCATAATTAGTGGTCAAAGTTTGTTACTATTCACTAGCGCTACAATTCATTCCAAACCAAACAAGGCCCATGTCACCTTTGGATCCCTCCCTATCCTGGCTTTTGGCCTTTTGCGCTCGAGGATTTTTGTATGCTAAAACGTCTGGGGTTGTGTGTGTTTCAGATGTGTGCTGCTGACTTGTACGATATTATTGTTGTTGGTTGTCTGTCTCGACGTCTCGTGGACTGCTACGGTAGACCTTTCTCTAGAAGCTTTGGAAAAGAGGGGTATAAACGGTATAGCATGGACACGAAAATTCTTTGATGGGAATGGCAAGCAATTAGAAACTACTACTACTAGAAACAACTTGGTAACTATCTACAAGTGGCAGATGCGTGGAGACATGATACACCTGCTGGGAGAATAGTCCAAAACATCGGGGACAAGCATAGGAGCATCACTGTTGCTTCTTGCCATCGAATTGTAAGCCTAGACGGTGACACTTTTTAGGTTTGTATGGTGCTTTACTCATTAGTCGTTTCTAAAAATCGAGGCTATAGCCTCGTGGAATCTAGCTCAGAGGTGTGAACTAAATCCAAGAAAAATGCCATGGACCAATCTTCCTCATCTGTGCACTGCTTCCACAAAGTGGTTCCATATCATGCCACGATAATTTTCAAGACATGCATTCGAAAAGGTCTTGTCCCGTAATTTTCAAGTTACCATTCAAAGGAAGAATATACCTCGCGGACTAGAGGCCAATGCTACAATCAACTAAGCTGAAATAAGCATCAGCTTCACTCTACTTGTACAAGTAGACTTATTATCTGGCTCCACCACTTTCAACATTGAGTCTACTTATACAAGCTAGAACTTTCAAAAAACAAAAATATATGTTCAAATTTGAGTTGGAACTGGCGGACCGTCGGACCTTTTTTTTTTGTCTGCATGCACACATATATCCACCTTTCATCAATGATCCAAGCGTTACCACATCTCTTATTTGCAATGGTTATCCAACACAGTCGTCTTTCTCCTCTTAATGTCTCTTATCGCAGAGATCCCTAACTAATACAGTTAATCAACCAAATTATTTATTAACCAAACCTTGAAAGGGAAAATGCATCTTGGAAAGTAAAAAAATCAATTAAATGCCCGTAAAGAAAAAAAATACATTTAAATGTGCATGCAGTTAAATCTAGCTGGTCCAAAAGCTACAAATGCATTCTTTGCGTGAAAAATTTCAAATGCTTGAGATATACAATCTTTGTTGGATAAAGAGAGTAGTCCTGAGCATCTCCAGCAGCTCCCCAATAAAGACTCCCCAATAAGATATTATTGGAATGTCCCCATACCATTTTTTAGGGATTATTGGAGAGATAGTTTTATAGTCTCCCAATAATATAATCTCATCCCAACACAACTAACACATTGAGAGAGCATGAACTCTACCTTTATTTGAGGGGACTTGGGGTGAAATACTGGGGAAAACCAATAATTATCGGGGAAAAGAAGATGTATTAGAGAACTGCTAGAGCACATTTTTTCGCAATAGTGGTATTTTATCGGGGAAAGGGGGATGATGAAGATGCTGCAAGGGCCCCTGGTCTCTCAACCCCCATGCGCTGGACAGTTTCTTAGCCGAGGTAATTAATGTGTTGCCAAAGGAAACAAAATCCACCATATATAGACCCTAAATGTCGCATGCATGCATGTGTTTGCAAAGGAGGTATATGTGGATTGATTTGTTAAGATGGTCCTGATGAGGCGATGATGACGTTGTATAAACTAGAACTGCATTTTGTGTGTGTCATTTTTTAAATGCTAGAATTCAATTTCTTTCTAAAATGGAGGGAGTATATAAAAATAACATAAAGAGAATAGCTATCTTTGCAGCTAAATTGAAGTTTTACCAACCCTATAAAAAAATAGAGAGCTTCCAAAATACTAGCAGGGAAACCAACAGACTAGGCAAATCTTTCAGGATGACACACTGCATGCGTAGTCGACGACCTAGGTGCGGACTGGCATGGGTGAGTCCTCGTTGCGACTGAGCACAAGGACGACCGCGGCGACAGTGATGAAGGTGAGGTTCCAGAGCAGGTCGAACGCCACGATGGGGCCGGAGGGGGTGCCACTGCGCGACAGAGGGGCCGATGGAGGGGACGGTGGAGGGGAGGCGCTCAGTGCTCTGAGCTCTCTCCAATGGCGACGCAACGGAGGGGCTGGCGGAGGGGACGAAGGGGGTGGCACGGCGAAGGGGGCGGCGCGGCGGAGGGGTTGGCACAACAGCTGGATGGGGCAGCACGGCAGAGGGGCTGGCGGAGGGGGTGCGGAGGGCGCGCGGAGGGGACGGAGGATGCACATGAGGAGACAATATCGAGACGAGCGCCTCACCAAAGAAAGCTAGTGGAGGGGCTGGATTACTAGCCAAATAACGAGTCGAGGAGTTTGGAGAGGCTGTTGGATATGGATTTGAGCCCAGTTTTTCTATTTATATAGAACCAACTTAGTTTACCTAGTCTGTTGGACATGCTTTTAAGGCAAGAACTATTCACTGACGTAGTCCAGCTAGTCTATAGAGAAACCCGATGTAGAATAGAGCACGCTGCAACAAAACTAGACGGTTTCATATTTGTTGCTTTTCTTTAAAAAATATGGTGGCAAAAACCGAAGACAAATTAGGGATTGTGGAGCGGAGGGATGTATTTTGTGCACTTTAGAAATGTAGAATATCATCCTGTGATTTTTAAAGTAATCGCTATGTCATTGTCTCTTCAGTCTTCACCCATTGTCCAACGGTGTCAAGTTCCTAAACAATCCATTGTATAATTGCATTAGGCCCAATTTTATGATAGTATTTGACTCCATCCAGTTGGACTCCACCTTACATGTTTGGAACTATACAGCATACAAATACACACATGGAGAAGAACATGAGCCAGCATTTATAGCTTGGGCGCCGTACGTTGGCTCTACCCTTCTTGAAATGATGGGAATGAATGGGCTAAACATTTGAGACACCATTCATTCGGACATTGCTTGTTGGTTTCAGGCTAAACAAAGATGTGTCCGGCGTCCCTAATAACGATAACATTTCTTTTTTGAAGAGCTAACGATAACATTTCCTAGAGCAGCATTTGTTGATACCACTTGATACGTCGGCGCGTGCATGCAACTTGCATTTTGCTACATGCATTACGGATGCGTGATGGGCTCTGGTTGGAGCTGGATGTCACGAGGGCCCCAGGGGCAGCAGTACGTACACGAGCGAAGAAAACAACAGCGCGCCCAAGAAATCTGGTCAGAGATCTGTTGCCACTTGCTGTTTCTGCTAGGGGGATTGCCATGTCCGGTCGAACGTCAAGTGGCGACGGCGACGCGCTGCAACTTGGCGCCTCATGCAGGCGGATCGGACTGTATAAATTTCTCACAGAAAAATTGCGTGCGAGGACTGTGAAATTGGAGGGGAGACTTGGTGTGCCGGTCTGTCTAAACCGGTGACCTTTTAACGTACCACTGCGAGGTTGGTTGGGTGGGGAACAGGTACTGATTGGAAATGGTGTGTGCTGCCAACCATGGCGAGGGAATGATGAGAGGGATGCTCACTGGGGAATAGCTAGGATGAGCGAGGAAGTCCTCTGACTAGGAGTGGGAAATTAGGAGCAATGAGACCTTTGTCCGTGATGCCTAAAGGCCTTTTTCCAATGGGGATGCCATCATGCAAGCATGAGTTCGATACGTCATTGTCTAGAAGAAGTTAGAATTGAGCAAGGTTGACTGGTTTTTTTTCTAGTTTTACCTTATCTTTTGATGATTATATTCTCTGTTAGACTACCCAGTACAGAAGTTTCCACGCGTACAGTAGAACAGAAAATCTGGATGCCAAGGTCGCGCGCAACTGTGCAAGCCATACACAGTAGCTGAAGTGCATGGTGAGAGGCAGAGGAGGCATGCTCCTCAGGATGATGAGTAATTGCCAACACGTGGAGTGGACTGACAGTGGTTTAGTCGTGACTCTGTGGAGATTGCGCCGGTTCTTGGTCTGTGGTGTGCAGGTACACGGATGACGCGGTGGCAGCGAGATGGTTTGGACAAGAGCGAGGCGCGTGCCGATGCACCATGAGGCGGCATTGCGGAGGCAGGGAGCTCGACGACCATGCGGAGGCGGGAGACCTTGCGGTGGCATTGGAGGCCCGACCGGACGACCGTGCGGTGGAGAAGGGCGGCCCAGATGCTTGGGCCACTGCTGGGCCGCGTTGCTATCCACTCCTGGCGCCAAGGCGGGACGGCGTATAGTTTGTTGGTAGCTCGGGAAAAACCAACGGCTGGGATGCGTCGACATCGGCCAAGTCGGAGAGGGACGGCGATGGCGTCTGGATAACGAAGGCGCTAGGGCTCCGGCGGGAGGTCGGACACGTGGCGACATCGGGCTTGGCGGATGTGCCGGAAACATCACGCGGGAAAGGTTTGGCGGTTCCTCCAAAACCGCCCCCGACACGGTTTCGGCAGTTTTCCAAAAACTGCCCCCTCTGAAGATTCCAAAAGGACGCGTGGCGACATCAGAGTAATTGCGTCGGGTCGAAGCAAATATCTCCAAGTTGTCGCGGCCGTCGGATGGTCTTCAATGTATCTTTTCCGGTTTTGCCCCTATGGGCCTTCTAGCTTAATTTCAGCTCTAGGGGTAGTTTAGTCTTTTCGCGTTTAGAGTTAGTGGGAGATATTTAGGGAGGCAAATCACCCTCTCTCTTCTAGCTCTCTCACTTTCAGTTGCCCAGGCGCCCAGGATCGCTTGTCCCTCCCTCCCTAGCGCATGGCTGGCTGCTGTCTCCTCTCTTCCTCCCTCTTCCTCTCCCTAGAGTAGGATTTTTGAGATGGATTTTTGAGACCATGTATTGAATTCGATTGGGAAAGGAGGCCCTATCCTCCTTGTGCCCTCGGGGCTTTTCGATTTCGTATCAATTCAATACTCCGTGCACTCTTGTTTGTGTTGAATTTCAATTCCGCTTTGATTCTTTGTGTGCACGAGATCGTGGTGGTTCTTAGAGCTCTTTGTGCTGAATCCATGCCCTCTTGCCTAGTGCAAAACTCCTAGGATTTACAAGCTCCTTAGGATTGACGTTCTTGAGCGTTTTATGTTTTGAGAAAACCCCGTTCTTGCTCGGGAATTCCTCGATTCCTCCCAAACCATGGAGTGATTCGTCGATTCCTTTGGTGGGTATGTTCACAAGGTTTTTGTGATCGTGCCTGCAAAATTTGGTGAGATTTGGGCTTGTTTTGATCCTCCAATCGTCAAGTCTTGTATCGAACCGAGAGCAAAAACAAAGTTTCTGCGTCGGGCTGAATTTTTCCTATCACCGGTTGAACCGGCATTGCCAATGATTCAATCGGTGTTCAATTGGGGTTTTCGACCTAGGTTTTTGGTTGCACCGGTGCATTAGTATCTACGTGCATCGGATCTACCGGCGTTACCACGGTGCTTGCTGTTTTGCCTGTTCAACCGGCGTGTAGAGTTTCCTTAACGTCGGTTTAACCAGTGCTCAGCACTTTTCGATTTGGTGTTCCTCTGGACAACTGCACCGGTGCTCGTGAACGATCTCGTCGGTTCATCCGGTGTTCTATTTGTCCATTTTGGGGTCGCTCTGGACAACTGCACCGATGTTGCATTTGGAATTTGTCGGATCAACCGGTGATCGTTTTTCACTGCTGCCGGCTCTGACTCATCGGTTCAACCGACGTACTCAGACTCATATACGTCGGATCAACCGGTGAGTTATACCATGCTATTTCTTGTGTTGTTTTTTGTGCTTGCTTCCACGATTGTTCTCGCTTGTTTCTAGGGCTGTTTTGTGTTGGTGTATCTCATCCATAGCTACTCCACACTTCACCTAGTATTCTAGGGTTGGGTGTGTACTTGGGATCTTAAGCCGAGCTTCCAATTGCGATAATTTTTTATCGGCTCCCATTCACCCCCCTCTGGTCGCCTTTCTCGGTCCTACAATTGATATCAGAGCCGGGTTGGTTTCTCTATAGCCTTCACCGGTTTGAAACCGTTGTGCGACCATGGGTTCTCCCGGCAAAGCCCCAGTTTTCGATGGACCGATTATGACTACTGGAAGGTGCGCATGCGTGCCTATCTCCTGAGTCTAGGTTCCGTAGTCTGGGAGATTTGCGATGACCCGGACTACGTGAATCTTGCGGTCCGCACGACCAAACTTCAGATCAGGAGACATGAGGTCAATAGCAAGGCGTACAACGCTCTTATCGCCTGTCTCGCTCGTCCTGAGTTCGATTGCGTCAACGACCTTCTCACAGCCCGGGAGATTTGGGCACAGTTGGCCAGTTTCCATGAGGGAACCAACCATGTCAACTCTAGGCTGTATGAGACTCACCGGCAGGAATATAAGAACTTTACTCAGTTGCCAGGTGAGAGCATCGACACCATGTTCAGTCGTTTTCAATCGATTGTGAACAAGGTGCGGATGAACAAGCCACAGGACATCCAGACCTACTCCGATCATGAGAAGGCTATGAAGCTTCTCTATGGTCTTGATCGAAAGGTCTGGGAGGTGAAGGTCCAGACTATCATAGAGCCTGCTGGCAATGAGACCCTCACCGTGGATGAGCTTTTCAGCAAGCTCAAGTCTTCGGAGGTGGAGAAGCTCTCTCGAGCTAAGATGGAAGGCAATCATGCAGATGCCTCCGCCTCCAAGTCGATGGCCCTGGTAGGCAACTCTGGAGCTAACTCTGACCCTTCTCTTGGAGGTTTTTTGCTTGTCTTCTCTTGTGTCTATGACAGATGAGCAGTTGGAGGTGCTGGGAAATGAGGAGCTTGCACTGATCATCCACAAGTTCCAGCGCGCCTTCAAAAACAGACAAGCACGAGTGAAGACCTGCTTCAACTGCGGCAAGACCGGTCACTTCGCCGCCGAGTATCCCAAGAAGAAGAGTTCCAGGGGGAGGACGACCGCTCCAGGCACGAAGAGTACCGCGAGCACCACCACAAGCACAAGAGTGGGCACTCCCACAAGAAGAATGGCGGACACTCCAAGCGGCACCACGAGCGGAAAAAGAACGTCGGCAAGTACAAGAGCAAGCAGGCGTTCATCGCCCAGAGTGAGGATTCTTCCTCCACTAGCCAGCACTCGACATCCTCGTCTTCATCCAGCTCCAGTGACTCCGACTCACACCACCGCGGCGAGAAGAAGCGGAGCACCAAGAAGAAGGCCATGGAGGGCTTCACTGGCCTTTGCCTCCATGCTGGGAAGGCGGCCGGTTTCTGCACCATGGCCATCGACTCCGACGCCGACGGGACTCCTTCCACCACGGCAGAGCCTGCACTTCAGCCAGAGCCAAGCTCTGAGGTACGTCCTGAGCACCCCACTTCTCAGGAGTTGGAGGATCTTTACACTGCTCTAGATAATCAGGACTTGATCATAGAGGACGCTAAGAGGCAGTTTAGAGCTTTGAGAAAGGAGCTGAAGGAAGTTAAGCTAGCTCTAGAGGTTGCTCAGTCTGCCCCTATAGTGGAGGATTGTGAGGAGAAGGATGAGTGCAGTCAGTGCATCGGTTTGATGTCTGACTTTGCTGAGCTCAGGAGCAAGTATGATGAGAACTTGCTCAAGCTCGAGGAGGGCAAGAAGGCCTTGGATGAGCTCAAGTCCCGGCCTACCCTCTTGGGTGCTTGTAAGGAGTGCCCAGCGCTTAGAGAAGAGCTTATGGAGAAGAATGCTGCTTTGAGAAAGTTGGAGAAATCTGTAGTCCCTGGCTCTTTCTCTGCTGATTGTACTGTGTGCCCAAGCTTGATTTCTGAGCTTGAGGAGGCACGGACGAACAAGACCCGGATGGTGGAGGAGAACTCCCACCTTCGGGAGATTCTCAGTTGGGTGTCCGCCCGCGAGCCTCAGTTGGGCATGATGGTTCAGCAGTTTAAGCGTGCTGATGGTGTTGGGGTTGGTTTTGCTTTTACTCCTGCTGACTTTGTCCACCCCTATGGCAAGATTGGTGAGATGCTTGAGCTGAGTGTGAGTGCACTTTCTTCTTCCACAGCTCCACCAGTCCCTAAGCCAGCACCAGTTAAGGATGGAATTTTCTCTGAGCCACCCAGAGCTCCACCTAAGAAACCAGTGTGGGTTCTCAAGCCTAACTACCTCAAGAATCCACTGGATACACTCCCTCCTAGTGGTAAGCCTACTCCTAAGCCCAAGGTGAGGACTCAGCCCCCTAGAGTGCCTCAGAGAGCCCCAGCTCCTACACCATAGCCTACACACAAGAGAGAGCCTTACCAGTGTGAGTGGTACCGTAGGACTGGTCACTTGGCAGAGTTCTGCTTTCGGAGGTTGAGGTCTGAGCGCAGGCAGCCTGAGAGGCGCGCTCCGGAGGTGTCCCACTAGCCTACAGGAGGACACGCTCCAGCTCGACGTGGACAGAGGCGGGATGCCAGGTCACGTCGTGTAGGTGGAGGAGGTGGAGGCGGTGGTGGATACTGCGCTCCTGGTGGTGGTTTCACCGGCCCCTTTCCACATCGTGCTTTCAGTGGTGGTCAGCGTGGCCGAGGCTTTGGTGGTGGAGGCACACCATGTTTTTCTCAGCGTGGTGGTCGCCAGCCACAGTTTTCGTTTGAGGATACTTACCCTGCTTTCGAGCAGATGGCATGACACTGGTTTGCTTCCTTCTGTGCTAACCCTAGTGTCGGGCCATTTGCCCGCTCTTTTTCTTCTTACTGAGCAGGACACTCGAGGCCTGGAGAATATATGACTCATGGACTCCGGTTGTTCGCGTCACATGACTGGGAGTCACAGATGGTTCTCCAGCCTCACCCCGACGAAGGACAAGGAATACATCGTCTTCGGGGATAACAGCAGAGGAAAGGTACGTGGAATTGGCGCTGTTCGAATTTCTGACTATTTCACCCTAAGAGAGGTTGCTCTTGTTGATAAACTTGGTTTTAATCTGCTTTCTATTTCGCAACTTCTTGATGATGGGTATAACCGTATAAGGTAAGTTTCAAGAGAGGTTGCTCGCGGGTTCTTGATTCCAGAGGGGAATTTGTTTGCAGCATTGTTCCTCTTGGTCGTGTGTTTCACATTGAATTTTTTGGATCTTCCTCTAGCACCTCTCATTGTCTGGTGACGGGTCAGTCCTCTGAGATCTGGAAGTGGCATAGGAGACTTGGTCACTTGAGCTTTGATCTACTAGTTAGGCTCAGCTCACTTGATTTGATCCGAGGATTGCCCAAGCTCAAGTTGGACAAGGACCTTGTCTGTCACCCCTGTCGTCACGGGAAGATGGTTTCCCTTCCGTACCCACCTGTGAATCAGGTGATGACATCGCACCCAGGCGAGCTTCTTCATATGGACACTGTTGGTCCTACTCGTGTGCGCTTTGTTGGTGGGAAGTGGTACATTCTTGTGATCTTGGATGACTTCTCTCGGTACTCTTGGGTTTTCTTCTTGGAGACTAAGGATGAGGCCTTTCAGTACTTTCAAGACCTTGCCTTGAGGTTACAGAATGAGCTTCCACATGCCATGAGGGCTATTCGCAGTGACAATGGCTCTGAATTTAAGAATGCTCGTTTTGATGACTTCTGTCGTGACTTTGGTCTTGATCACCAGTACTCTTCTCCTTATGTTCCTCCACAGAATGGCATGGTTGAACGCAAAAATCGGACTCTTGTGGAGATGGCCAGGACGATGCTCGATGAGCATAGGACTCCGAGGCGTTTTTGGGCTGAGGTGATCAACACCGCTTGTTATGTTGCCAACCGCATCTTCCTTCGCTCATTCACGAAGAAGACTTCGTATGAGTTGCGGTTTGGTCGGCAGCCCAAGGTGTCCCACCTGCGTGCTTTTGGTTGCAGATGCTTTGTTCTGAAGGAGGGAAATCTTGATAAGTTCGAGTCTAGGAGCTCTGATGGCATTCTTCTTGGTTATGCTCTTCAATCTAGAGGCTATCGCATTCTTATTCTTGAGACTAACCAGATCATCGAAACTTGTAATGTAACCTTCGACGAGTCCACTCCTTCTTCGTCTACTTCTGTTGAGTGTGCAGGTGACGATGAGCTTGGCCAGGACATCTTCGAGGATGAGGATGAGCCTGAGGCCTTTGAGGGTGATGGTGGTGTCCCTGCATCGGCTGCAGGCCCACATCATGCCCCCACGAGCTCGGATGATGATGACGGCCCCGACCCGACTACGTCCATCTCCTGGGGACAGATCGAGCAGGTGACTCAGCCTGCACCGGCTACACCTGAGGAGACACCAGCTGTGGTCGAGGGGGAGGCGACTTCGACAAGAGAAGCACCGCGATACATTCAGCGTCGTCATCCACCTCAACAAATGCTAGGTGACCTCAACCAGCGTGTCACAAGGTCCAAGGTAACATCTATCGCTAGTTTTGCTCATTCTGCTTTTGTAGCCACCTTTGAGCCCAAAGATGTTGGACATGCTTTATCTGATTCTAACTGGGTCAATGCCATGCATGAGGAGCTAGAAAACTTTGAGCGAAACCAAGTCTGGGTTCTTGTAGAGCCTCCATCAGATTGTCATCCTATAGGTACCAAATGGGTTTTCAAGAACAAACAGGGTGAGGATGGGATGGTTGTGAGGAACAAGGCTAGATTAGTAGCTCAGGGTTACAACCAGCAGGAGGGGATAGATTATGAGGAGACCTTTGCTCCTGTAGCTCGTTTAGAGGTCATCCGGATCTTCTTAGCTTTTGCAGCTTCGAAGGGCTTTAAGTTATACCAGATGGATGTTAAGAGTGCCTTTTTAAACGGGTTTATAGAGGAGGAGGTTTATGTGAAACAGCCTCCTGGATTTGAGAGTCCCAAGTTTCCAGACCGAGTCTTCAAGCTTCAGAAGGCTTTGCATGGTTTGAAACAAGCCCCTAGAGCCTGGTATGCGAGGTTGAAAGCCTTTTTGCTTAAACAGGGGTTTGTCATGGGATCGGTAGATAAGACGTTGTTTCTCCTCAGGCGTGGCGCTGATTTTCTATTGGTTCATATTTACGTGGATGATATTATCTTTGGTGGCTCCTCTCACTCTCTTGTTTCTAGCTTTTCTGATTATATGAGCAGGGAGTTTGAGATGTCGATGATGGGTGAGCTTCAGTTCTTCCTCGGGTTGCACATCAAGCAAACCCGGGATGGCACCTTCGTCCACCAGGCCAAGTACACCAAGGATATGCTCAAGAAGTTCGACTTTGGGGATCTCAGTCCCTTGCCGACTCCTATGGGTACCTCTACGATGCTGGATGAGGATAATGAAGGTGTTGCTGTGGACCAGAAGGAATACAGGAGCATGATCGGCTCGCTCCTGTACTTGACGGCCACCAGATCCGACATTCAGTTCGCGGTCTGTCTCTGCGCGAGGTTCCAGGCATCTCCGCGCATTTCTCACAGGAACGCTGTGAAGAGGATTTTCAGGTACCTCCGCTACACTCCTGAGTTTGGCCTTTGGTACTCTTCTTCCTCTTCTCTTGCGTTGGTTGGCTTTTCTGATGCTGACCATGGCGGGTGTCGGATTGATCGCAAGTCGACTTCAGGCACCTGCCAGTTTCTTGGAACTTCTCTTGTGTCCTGGTCTGCCCGCAAGCAAACTAGCGTAGCCCTTTCCACCACAGAAGCCGAATACATCGCTGCTGCTAGTTGCTGCCCCCAGATCCTTTGGATGAGACACACTCTCAATGATTATGGCCTAATCTAGGGCAGAGTTCCTATTTTCATTGACAGCACCTCAGCCATAAGCTTAGCCAAGAACCCCGTCCTACACTCTCGCTCAAAGCATATAGACGTGAGGTTCCACTTTCTGAGAGACCATTATGCGAAGGGTGATGTCGAGCTGACCCATGTATCCACTGACAATCAAGTAGCCGACATCTTGACCAAGCCCTTAGAACAAGCCACATATGCTCACTTGCGGGGAGAGCTTGGCGTGTGCTACCCATTTTGAGTTGGGTAGTTGTTTCTGTAGTTTAGGTTTGGTTTTCCTTTCTTCTTTGCTTTTTCTTGCATTTTTGTACATACCATTTTGCATAGCATCTGTTCATATGCATTGCACTAGCACTTGTCTTCCTATACAATATCTGCATTTGCTTGTGTCTTGTGCTATGCTATGAGTTGTATATATACTTTGACCATGTGTAGCTAGCTCCTTTGAATATGGTGTATATTGGCTCTGAGCTTAGCTATTTTATTCTTTGAAAATCATGAAACATGGTCACCTTCAGGATGTGCTACTAGCATGTGTAGGCTTGTTTGCTTATGCTATCTTGTTTCATGCTTAGTGGCTAAGTCCTTTGCTCTCTTCATGCAACAAGATGCCCTCTTTTGCTTCATGATTGTTTTGAAATTCAAACAGTTGGTGTGTTATAATTGGTATCTAATTTCAAAAGTCCAACAATCGGTATATCATGTTTTGCTCTGAGTGAAAAGATCCAGGTGGGATTGCTTGCACCACTGATCCTGTTCTGAGACTGCTCCTCTGGAGAACTTGGACAAGGCTGTGGATGACTGAGAGTGTTGTCTTAAGCTTCTGATGGTCCTTGACCTAGGCTTGGCACATTGGCTAAGTTAAGCACTTGCAAGTTTTCAACCCCTGGCACCACTTTTTCTTGTTAAGAAATTAAGAGTTTTCAGTTGGTATCACACATTAATCTTGACAAGTTTTCAGTTGCTTGAGTGGCAATTGCTATGATTTGCTTTGGATAGCTCACCTGTATGTTCTTGCTAGCACTAGCATACTTGTTTACCTTCTAGTATGCTAGGTCCTTTATGGTGATGCTTTTCTTTTACAAATGACAAATGCTTGCTCACGATCTGTATAGACATATTCTTATGAGCTTCTTCATGCATTGTCTTTGTATATGCACCCTCATATGTTGTGCTATTTCGACCCTTGCAAATGCTCTTGTTCTGTACCTGGAAGCTTTTAGGCACGCATGCATTGCACTTCATGGCATATTTCCAGGGGGAGCATCAAGACAGGGGGAGGTTCCTTGATGTGTGCTTTGTCAACAATGGGGAGAAATTGGTATCAGATTGGTATCAGTTAGTGGACCTTTGTTCTAAGGGGGAGAGATTGTTGTTTAGTGTCTCTTGTACCCTCGGGGGAGAGTTGCATAGTGAGGGGGAGCAGCATTTCAGGGGAAGCTTTTCGAGCTTTTTCATGCTCGTTGCTGGTTGTGTTGAGCTTTGCCTCTTTCTGGAGGGACCAGCTTTGCACATGCTTGGCTGTGTTGAGCCTTGCCTCTTTCTTGAGGGGTCAAGCATGTTTTGGAGTCAGTGCGTCGAGCCGTTGCCCTTGTCTTGGGGGCTGACTCTTTTGGCCTTGCTATCTCAGAGTGATCCTATCTGGCTTTCATTTGCTTTTGATCACTCGAGTTAGCTCCTTGATTTTCCCTTTTCTTTTTCGGTTATCTTATTCTTTCACCAGTGCCCGTGTGGGGTGTGGTGTTGACAATGCACTCATCAAGGGGGAGATTGAGAGGCAGAGGAGGCCTGCTCCTCAGGGTGATGAGTGATTGCCAACACGTGGAGTGGACTAACAGTGGTTTAGTCGCGACTCTGTGGAGATTGGGCCGGTTCTTGGTCTGTGGTGTGCAGGTACACGGATGGTGCGGTGGCAGTGAGATGGTTAGTACAAGAGCGAGACGCGTGCCGAAGCACCATGTGGCGGCGTTGCGGTGGCAGGGAGCTCGACGACCATGCGGAGCCGGGTGACCTTGCGGTGGCATTGGAGGCCCGACCGGACGACCGTGCGGTGGAGAAGGGCGGCGCAGATGCTTGGGCCATTGCTGGGCCGCGTTGCTATCCACTCCTGGCGCCAAGGCGGGACGACGTGGAGTTTGTTGGTAGCTCGGGAAAAACCAACGGCTGGGATGCGTCGACATCGGCCAAGTCGGAGAGGGACGGCGATGGCGTCTGGATGACGAAGGCGCTAGGGCTCCGGCGGGAGGTCGGACACGTGGCGATATCGGGCTTGGCGGATGTGCCGGAAACATCACGCGGGAAAGGTTTGGCGGTTCCTCCAAAACCGCCCCGACTCGGTTTCGGCAGCTTTCCAAAAACTGCCCCCTCTGAAGATTCCAGAAGGGCGCGTGGCGACATCAGAGTAATTGCGTCGGGTCGAAGCAAATATCTCCAAGTTGTCGCGGCCGTCAGATGGTCTTCAATGTATCTTTTCTGGTTTTGCCCCTACGGGCCTTCTAGGTTAATTTCAGCTCTAGGGGTAGTTTAGTCTTTTCGCGTTTAGAGTTAGTGGGAGATATTTAGGGAGGCAAATCACCCTCTCTCTTCTAGCTCTCTCACTTTCGGTTGCCCAGGCGCCCAGGATCGCTTGTCCCTCTCTCCCTGGCGCATGGTTGGCTGCTGTCTCCTCTCTTCCTCCCTCTTCCTCTCCCTAGAGTAGGATTTTTGAGACCATCTATTGAATTCGATTGGGAAAGGAGGCCCTATCCTCCTTGTGCCCTCGGGGCTTTTCGATTTCGTATCAATTCAATACTCCGTGCACTCTTGTTTGTGTTGAATTTCAATTCCGCTTTGATTCTTTGTGTGCACGAGATCGTGGTGGTTCTTAGAGCTCTTTGTAGTGAATCCATGCCCTCTTGCCTAGTGCAAAACTCCTAGGATTCACGAGCTCCTTAGGATCGACGTTCTTGAGCGTTTCACGTTTTGAGAAAACCCCGTTCTTGCTCGGGAATTCCTCGATTCCTCCCAAACCATGGAGTGATTCGTCGATTCCTTTGGTGGGTATGTTCACAAAGTCTTTGTGATCGTGCCTGCAAAATTTGGTGAGATTTGGGCTTGTTTTGATCCTCCAATCGTCAAGTCTTGTATCGAACCGAGAGCAAAAACAGAGTTTTTTGCGTCGGACTGAATTTTTCCTATCACTGGTTGAACCGGCGTTGCCAATGATTCAATCGGTGTTCAATTGGGGTTTTCGGCCTAGGTTTTTGGTAGCACCGGTGCATTAGTATCTACGTGCATCGGATCAACCGGCGTTACCACGGTGCTTGCTGTTTTGCCCGTTCAACCGGCGTGTAGAGTTTCCTTAACGTCGGTTTAACCAGTGCTCAGCACTTTTCGATTTGGTGTTCCTCTGGACAACTGCACCAGTGCTCGTGAACGATCTCGTCGGTTCATCCGGTGTTCTGTTTGTCCATTTTGGGGTCGCTCTGGACAACTGCACCGACGTTGCATTTGGAATTTGTCGGATCATCCGGTGCAGTATCGCCGGTTGAACCGACGGTGTTCAAACCTGAACGTCGGATCAACTGGTGATCGTTTTTCACTGCTGCCGGCTCTGACTCGTCGGTTCAACCGACGTACTCAGACTCATATACGTCGGATCAACCGGTGAGTTATACCGTGCTGTTTCTTGTGCTGTTTTTCGTGCTTGCTTCCGCGATTGTTCTCGCTTGTTCCGAGGGCTGTTTTGTGTTGGTGTAGCTTATCCATAGCTACTCCGTACTTCACCTAGGATTCTAGGGTTAGGTGTGTACTTGGGATCTTAAGCCGAGCTTCCAATTGCGATAATTTTTTATCGGCTCACATTCACCCCCCTCTGGTCGCCTTTCTCGGTCCTACACATGGCCACATTGGAGCTTGCAACTCCAAAAACAAACTTTTCTCAGTGTATTTACCTTCTTATTTTTTGAATAATCAAATAAGCCAGATGTCCGAGTGAACAGTGTCAACTTTGGCGGGCGGGGATGAGGACCATTTGCACGTACGCCTATCACGGACTATTCCTAGCGGTCGTAGATTCGGAGCCCTTCACCAGGTCTTTCCCTGGCCTCTACTCCAAGTCATCTCTATCCGAATCATTGCAGATCCGGCCACTCCACATGTTGCCAGGAATAGATGACTAACACACCAGTGCTTCTAGAAAAATGCCTGAAACACATCACACACAGGAAAGGAAATATCTTACCCCATTGTTTATCGGTGGGAGTGGGATGGGAAACAAAAGACTAGTTTTTTTTTTCTCTCTAGTGAGAGGATTCGCAGGTAGGCAGCTTAGCTTCCAATCCATGTTTCACACCTGACCCGGCGCGTCAGCACCATGCATGGTGCAGGGAAAGGATGGGAAAAGGCCATGAGGCCATCCACGGCAGATCGGCCCCGGTATGGGGCTTGAGGTTGAGGGTGGGCCCGGATGAGGGGGCAGGTGGATGAGGGAGGAGCGTGGCATTCACAAGAAGTGTGGACCCCTGCCCAGGTGCACCCCCTCTTGGAACAATTTGCAGCTGTTGGACGGGTGCTGACCGCTGACATTGCCATTGGCCATGCCTACTAGCCTTTGGCTTTGCGGCTTGCCGCTCTCTCTCTCTCCCCCCCTGTTTCTATCTCCTCCTGTGCCCATCTATCCAACCATTTATTTTGTCTTTCCTAATAATGCAGAGAGAGAGAGATGTGAATGTGATACTCTTCTATCTGCGATTTGTCTAGCTGTTGGTTTGCGCCGACTGTGTTGGCGATAAGGTCGAGAAGACAAGCACGTACAACGCCGTCTCTTGCCCCGTCTCCGTGATGGAAGTTTTGCAAATCACCCCCAGCTTGCCCCGCAGACGGCCATCTCGTCGCCTCGCGAGGCGACGCCTCTGTCCCGTTCTCCCAGGCGGAGGAGACGGCCAGCGGCCCGTTGTACGGCTTGTCTTCCCCAATCGACGAGCAGCTCGGATCCCGCGCGCCCTCGCTCTCCACAATTCCTAGGTCGGCCGTGCGCGCGGGAGTTTCTCCTCGCGCCATATCTGCGAAGCCAGCAGGGAGGAGGATGCCACGGGGCACCGGATCTTGCGTCGTGGCCGCCGGGGAAGGATGAGGTCAGACCTCGCGCGGTGGCCGCCGCGGGCCACCACAGCGCCGGCGAGCTTGCCTACGGCCATCTCCGCCGCCTCCCCTCCCCTTCTCCGCCCTGATCGCGGTGGTGGCGGCGTCGACAGAGCAGGCCTTCCGAAAAAAGACATCCCCGGCGACGAGCTCGACACGGACGCCATCGCGATGAGCTTGAGCTGCAGCGCCCCTCGCGCATCCTCCTCTTGACCTCCGCTCGGTCTTCACCCCAGCCACGGAGAGCCCGGCGAGGTGGAGCAGCCAGATGCGCCGGCACCGGATCTCGGAGGAGGGAGGAGGAGTCACCGGCGTCGAGGAGGAAGAGGGAGTGGAGATCTGCTGGTGCGCAGAGATCCACCAACGGCATATGTGCAATCCACTGGTGTGCAGAGATCCACCAACGGCATCCGTCTTCCCAATCATTATTCGCGTCTGTGTCACCTTCGATTGGCTCATCCTGCGGCATTTGCCCCAACTCAGCAGTTGTGCGATTGAGAGGAGCAGAGGTGCATGCCATGGTAGTATGAGAGCAATTTTGCATAATTGATATTAGAATATAGATTCATGTCTGCTCAGATTCCTACACTTTACTAAATTTACTATGACAAAGTAAAATCTAATGTTGTTGAAATCTAATACTTAAAATTTCCATTATCATGCATAATCAAACCACACATGCAATTCTATTTTATATCAACTTATCCTACTTACATTTCTGAAGCTTAGTTGTCATTGTAGAGCATCACTGAACCTGATGTGTTAGAGTTCAGAAGTGCTGGATTGCAGTATGTATGTTTTCAGAAGTGCAGGACCAAACTTCTGTTGCCTCTTTGTGACTGGTTAACTGGTGATGTTAATCTCGATGTAGGGGGTGAGGTGGTGATGATGTGAGGACACAATTCTGGAAATCGATTACAAATGCAAAGGAGTGGTGTATCTCAACTCCAAAGTTCCTATTTTTAAGCAATCACACATTGTTTATAAAAATGAGTGTGCCACACAATGGTATACAAAAATATATTTGTAGTTGATCTTAGCCACATGCAAAGTATTAAATAATTTAGAGACGGACACTTTCTCTATGGGTTGTATGAGCTGTCTTTATATTTGATAAATTCGAGGCCCTAGAGACGACCTGCTGGTTGTACATGCCCTTATATATGTCCGTTCCACGGCCACTTGTTTATCTCGGACCCGGGGGGGGGGGGGGGGGGGGGGGGTCACAAGGACCAAGCTGCTGTCTGTCCCAGCTGGGCCGGTGGTGGTTACCTGTTTCTCGGTCTCTCGTGCTCTCAGTCGCATCATTACAGCACAACCATTCGTTGAACGGAGCCTCTTGTTTTTCTGTTTACTAGTAGTTTTTCAGATAGGCGAGCCTGCAGAATACGAGTACACAATGAATCGCCTGAGCAGAAAAGACAATGGGCGGCATCTCTTTCCTTCCTTATCTGAAAGCTCACGTGAAAACATCTGCGCTGTTGAGAATCTGTGCCCAGCAGAATTGGCCACCACCGGTTATGGGGGGAGAGAGGGAGATCGCCGGAGCTCTGAGGTGGAAATGGAATGATGCGGCCGCCGGCCGGAGGGAGTGCATGAAACTTGGGGCTGTGTATGTGCAGGTCCAGTTGCAAGATTTGGACGGGAGCGAAAGGGATCGCTGCTGGCCTGTCATCAGCTTCCTCCCACCACCACCCTGCCGCCCTGCTGCTGATGGATTCAGGAATCAGGATTCGTTCCGTTCAGGGAAAGCGACGGTGCCAGGCCGCGACAAAATCCTGTGCTAATCTGCCTTCACTATTGTGCTTATTCAAAACACGCGCCTCTTCATTCAGATTTTTTTTCTTTTTTGGAACGCACTGTTGGTTTAGATTATTACAGATACGCCGGAAGTGATACTCCATCCGTTCCAAATTATAGGTCGTTTTTGGCAAATCTAGATACATAATTTTTGTTATGTATCTAGATATAGTGTTTATTTAGATACATAGAAAAAATTATGCATCTAAATTTGCCAAAACGATCTATAATTTGGAACGGAGAGAGTATCTTTATACTCGGGGGGCTTTGCACGCCCTTCGTTCAGATACACCTGCTGATCCAAGTAGTGCTATCTTTTTACTCGGAGCTTTGCATACCCTTCGAGAGTTCGAGTTACCCAAAAAAGTAATCTTTCTTTTTACTCCGCCGGTGAAACTTGCAGGTCAGCAGGTCCAAATAATTAATACTCTTGTTTTTAGCTTTTCTGCTGATGCTGGTTTGGAGGAATCAGGCGAAGCGATCAACTTTGGTGCCGTCTGTTTGGAGCCGTGCAGCGGCACAAGTACATCCGCGGCGCCCCGTGTTCGGTCATCACCCGCTAGCCAGCTAGTGCCCTGACGACCTCATCGGCCGAATTCATTGACGCGAACAAGGGGCACGGAGAGCCGTAAAGCAAAAAAAGGAGGAGAGATCGTCCCTAAAAAGAACAGCAAAACACTCGCAGAGAAACACATATGGATCGTGACGTTTAAGCTAATAAAGCTGGGAACAAAATTAAAGGAATAGATCGCACGCTCGGCCCGGGACCAGCCTTCACGTGCGCCAACTTGCCGGCGGCCGCCGCAATGTGTTCGTCCGTAGGTTCGTGCATCACCCAGCGAGCGAGCCAGCCAGAGTAGTCAGCCTGCTACTCAACACCAGTGGGCAGTGCCGCAGTGGCCAGTTGCCACATTTTCTGATGCCCCCTAGCTAGCGGCATCAGGTACCTACCAGTACGGGGCTACCCATCCGCCCGTAGCCAACCAACCCATCCGCCGATCCTTATCCCCGCCGCGCCGCCCATGCCCCGTATCTCCACGAGATCCTTGTGCCTGCTGCTGCTGATGCTCATTTGCTTAAAACCAACCCGCGGATTATAGATGGCAACGGGTAAAATCCGTGCGGATATACCCTTCAGATACCTGTACCCGCGAGCTAAAATCAACGCCCGCACCCGCACCCGCTACCCGCTACGGGTAGAGAACCACGCCCGTATCCGCTATTCGCGGATATCCGCTATCCGTGGATACGCCCGTGTTCCCGCGAACTCCAGGGGCGGCGAGTCCCCTCCCGGCGGCGGTAGCCAGTCCAGGCCCCCAGGGGCGGCGAGTCCCCTCGTCGCGGCGGCCGGTACAGGGGCGGCGAGCCCCTCCCCGCTCCCCCCCCGGCGGCACCAGTCCAGGGGGCGGCGAGCCCCCTCGCGGCGGCGGCCGTCCAGGGGCAGCGAGCCCCCCCGGTGGCGGTACCGTCCAGGGCGGCGAATCCCTCGCGGCGGTGGAGTCGAGGAGGGGGCTGGGGAGCGGACGGCCCTGGCGGCGCTCGGAGGGGGTGGCGCGGCGCTGGGTTGGGCACTCGGAGGGGGTGCTCCGCGACGGGGGGCGTCGCGGACTCGCGACGCTGGGGGCGGCGCAACGCTGGGTTGGGGCTGGGGCTCGGGAGGGTGGCGGCTGGGACGGGGAGTCCGGGGGAATGAAGAAACCCTAAAGATCTGATAAATATACAAGGGTATGGGGTCCACATGTCAGCGGGTTTCGGATTTGCGGGTTCGTATATTGAATTTTTAAATCTCTTATAATATAAAATACCCGTCGGGTTTAAAGTCGAACCCGCGTCCACGCCCGCGGGTACAAACTCAGACCCGAATCCGCGCAAAACAGATTGGGTATCCACGGATTTGCGGATATTTTCTACCGGTTGCCATCTTTACCGCGGATCCGGGCTCTCCTGTTCTCCGCCATCACCTCACATTCTCACCAGTCACCGCCTCATCATCGCCCGCGCGTGATTATTGCTCCGGGCTCCAGCTCGATGGATGGGCGGACCACGGATGGGCCCGAACACGCCGCGTAGTTAAGTTATTTTATGTGGGCACTCACCTGACGACACTGCACCTCCAACGATATGTATGTCACGGATGGATGGATAGCTACCGACACAAAGATGCAGGAACCAGGTATAGTTTTTTTTTTTGAAAAACAAAAAGAGGTATAGCAGCTCATCGTCTCGTCTGCACTCGTAGCGCCGCGCGCCATGTGCTCCTCCATATCGCCCAGAAATTAAAAAGTGAACGTAGTTTTACCTTTTAATTATGTAACTTTTATTTTATATATCTGGCTACCCGTCCATGTCACAGCAGCGTAAGCCGGTTAGTTACACGTTACATGCGCGGGCGCTCTGGCTTCAGTTGATCACTAACCACCTCTCGTCTACTAGGTGATTAGGTCAGATTCCAGGTGTGGTCCTCGAGCTTCGCGGCTAAAATATCTTAGGGTTTATCCGATCGACTGATGACCTGGCGGTGGTTATAGACAATCGCCAAAGCTAATTAAGCGTACGTAACTGATGATCGAGAGGCCGCAAAAGCGCTAGCAGAACTGGAGAGAGAGGCTTTTGCGTCGCCGTCATTGTCGGCAGATGATGCTATCACTAGGCGCGAATTGAAGATGATTGGCGCGGTCCGGTTGTTTAAGGCGACGCTGTTTCGAGCTCCGATCCGACCAACGGGGTTGGCCGGAGGTGGCATCCGATCCTCTCGCGCCATTATTTCTTCCCCTTCCTTTTGCCCGCCCCATGTGAAGATTGTGTTCTCTGCACACGGCCGCGGCCGCTCCGTCGGCGGATCTGATCTGAAAGCGCTCGGACGAGTAGCAGGTCTTGTGCATTTTGTTGGTATCATCAGCGGCCACTAAGCTAGCACCTGCTGCGTGCTTTAAGTTCAGGCTCTTGCATGCGTCCGGCCTGTTTTCAATTCTGAATGGACCGGTACGGTACGTGTGTGCAACGTGTCGCCGCCGGGGAAATATAAGATATTCCTGTGTCGTGCGGTCGCTCGGGCCCCGTAGAATATAATGACGATGTTAACAGATTGTGCTGAGATAGTTGTAGATCGGAAGATTAGGCTAACGTGCAACATGCTGCACTCCCTCATCCGTCCAACATGTATTATTTCTGGTTTATTCTACACTTTTCTTTAGGTCAGATTTATATTAGCCAAGTCTTCAAAACTATTGATTGACCGTTATTTTCTCACGAGCACATGAGTAGCTGCAGAACACGTACTACATGTCAATTAATTGTCAAAGCACTTTAGAATCTAATTGTAGTTTCACATTTTTCTAAACATGCTAAAAACTTATAGATTCACTAAGCACCGATAAAAATTAAATTAAATTTATCGACTGAGTACGGAGCAATAGGGATCGCACAGCTCGCCGTCGGTGGCGAATGGCTCTCCGCTCTCGTACATACACAGCACACCACAGTCCACGCTCCACAAGTCCACAGCGCACACTTGCTGACTTGCGTACCGTACATCACGCGGGACGCCCAATGGAAGAGCAACAGCGAGTGAGTGGGCCTCTTTAGTTCGTTTTACCTGTAAACGCAAAAAAAAATTGTATGGCAATCTTACTAATTTGAAGTAGTAAATGAAGTCTATTTATAAAACTTTTTGCACAGATGGGTTGTAAATCGCGAGACGAATCTAATGATGCTAATTAATCCATGATTAAGCAATAATTAGCGAATGGTTATTGTAGCATCACTATTGCAAATCATGAATTAAGTAGGCTCATTAGATTCGTCTCGCGATTTACAGCCCAACCATATAAAAATTTTTATAAATAAACTTCATTTAGTACTTTAAATTAACAAAATTCCTTTTTACTTTAATGCGTTTACGTCTTTTTTTGTTTACGGGGTGGGAACTAAACAGAGTCTCTCGCGCACGGATCGAGGTGGCCAGCGGGGCTTGCACAGTGGAAAACGAGTGGAAGGAAGTGAACCAACCAGCAGCCAACAAACTGGTGGTCGCGCGAGGTGATCGAGGAGTGGCATGATGGCGTCATGCATGGCGTTTATTCCTGTGCACGTACGCGTCATTATCTGACGTGCTACGACGTGGCCACACATGCCTGGTGCTACTACGGACCACAGTGAGGTCGTGTTTGGCGTAGCCTCACCTTCTCGTGTAACGGTGATGAAGTTAAAACGATTTTCAAAATTATTTGACGAAATATGGGTCTGCGGGTAGGTGAAGCTATGATTTTCTGGCTTCGCCACCCCGATAAAAGCTGGACACAGCTTCACCGGGTGCTTTATGGCCTATGAAGTTGTGCCAAACAGGCCTGAAACTCGATCTGTTGCTGTTAGGCGTTCAACATTGGGCTTTTTTTTCTCTCTTCGTTTTCGAAAACCAATCCAAACTGCAGCAGTTCCAACACAGTTTATAGATACAGACACAAACAATAATACCACGATATGAAATGAACATTGTTAGATTTACTGCAAAATATAAATTTGGTCAAATTTTTAGCGGTCTGACCTAGGACAAACTCAGAAATCGTTACATATATTTCGGAAACGAGCCAACAATTGCATAAGATGAATCGGTATTAGGATACTGAGCGTACTGATGCCCAGGGGCGGAGCCAGGAAGTTAATTTTTCATTATTAGAAGGGGCCAATCATACAAATTTAATCAAAATTTAAATTCCAGTGGCCCCTCTGTCTCCGCGCCCTGCCGATGCCCAGACTTATTATCGGTGCTCTCATAACATATTCCCGTGTGAGTGGGTTGTTGGAGGGCGTCCCATGGCGGTGCAGAACTGTAGTGCTACTGCTGTACTGCCAATGCCATGACCGAGCGGCGACTGGCGGGAGCGGATTCTGCCAGCCAGCCAAGTTGCACTGTAGTACTCTACCCCTACCCTAGTTCACTACACCACCATAGTATACTTCCAGGAAGCTGCGAATCTGCGACAGTCACTGTGCAAACTTTTTCACAAACTACACGCAGCCTACAGCTCCCGTTCATCATCCCACTGCCGGTGCTGCTGCTCTGTCCAAAACTCCGACTAGGGAATACTCCTTGCCACTGCTGGTGTTGTCCTGGCGCCGGCATTTTTGCCACGGCGTGCAATTTCCGCAGCTTTCATTGACCAGCGAAAAAAAATGCAAATAGCGCTGCCCAAGCCGGCAAGCCCCAAACTGACCGTACCTGCCTCCCTGGAGTATTCGCTGCACCTGACCGGACTAGCTAGTAGCTAGGCTGGGCGCGCGGATCCTGTACGTAGACAATAGAAATAGTAGGCTACCATGGAGTAGTGAGAAGTTTTGCTTTGCCAGAACAGAACAGGGTACAGTACCGCTACGACGCTACGTCATCGTATTCGTATGTACCTGCAAGCCGGCTGATCTCCATGCGCGTCGAGGTGTGGGCGAAGAAGCTCGTTCACCTGCCCAAGCAATTCACAATTTCAAATTACACGCGCGCCTGCTTTGCTGGATCGCCCGGGAGGGGGATTAAACGCATCGACCTCTTCAATCCGTCCGGCGTAGTTACCGTCTCCTCCGAACAAGGCTGCAACCCACGTGGAGGAGGGCGACTCTGGGCACGCACTTTGTGACCAAGCTCAGTCGCCGCTGCACTGTAGGCCAGCACGAGCCCAGGGCTTCGCGGTGGAACGAACCGGGCTAGTGGCCGCAGCAACGCGGCATGCCGCTCCTTCATTCAAAATTCTGCACGTTACTGACTTGACTCGCGCGCACCTGCAGCACATCACAGTCGCGCGCGGTACGTCTGGTCACTGTGGTTCGAACACAGCAGGAGATCGAAGAACGATCGATCGGGAGTGACGCACTTCGCTGCTGAGCTGCGTTGCTTAGCGGCAAAGCAAGCATGCGTGCGTGCATGGAGGCACATCGATCGGTCGCGAGCGTACGTGAAAGCGAAGTTGCGGCGACCCGTGACGCTCACCTAGCTAGCTGTGGCCTCAGTGTGGTGGAACAAGTGGAGAGCGTACGTTCAGCTAGCGTTGCTAAGAACAGCTTTTGGTATCTGTTAGTTGCTGCCTTGTTGCTAATCCAATCGTTGGTCAAGAGGTTTTAGGAAAAAGGGAGTCTCGGTTCAGCAGGCTCCCGTCGCTCAGGTCGCTGTCGCGTCGTCCAAGCTAACGACGAGGTACTGTAGTAGCGTGAAGTAAAGGTGCGCAGGCCAAGTTCTGGTAGTGGTAGATATCTTTCGGGATTTTTCTACTTGCAGTTGCACTGCACGTACCCAGTGTCCATCCAGTTTGAAGAAAGATGCCATAGGGGGACCTGCAGTCCTGTCACTTTCTCGGTTCCTTCCTGATAAGCTCTTCCCCTCCGAACTCCGACTCATGACGTGTCAGTAGATATCATCTCTACTCCACCTTTTTTTTCTTGAGAAGTTGAGATAAATCTACTCCACCTTAAGAGCATCGTCGCTAGCTACGTTGACACACATTTTCAACCATAAAAAAAAGACACATTTTCGGGTGGGCCGTTCGGGATTAGCTAAAGACAGACGGGTTTACCTGCAAATCAAAATTAGTTCTTTCATGGCCCATCAGGCTTCTCCGTGTCAGCCCAATTAACAGGTGTCGTCCTCGCCATTAATTGGGCTCTATATATCTACCAGGCCCTACAGAAGGGGATAAAAGGGTCGATCAAAACCACGGCCAACGTCCAAAAATGAAAATCTTCTTTTGATAACTGCCAAACCCAATTAACAGAGTAGCACCCCAGTTTTATTCAGTTAATGAAGCCCAGAATCGCATAGTCCAGCGAAGAAATAATGGCGACGGAAAGCAGCTGCTGCAACAGCAAAACTGCTCTGACTCCATCGATCTCTGTTGGACGTATTGCTTTCGTTCAAAAAACACTAGATACTGATTTAGTTCTCGTGATTGATGAAAGACAATGGGATCATCATGGGCACGAGATAACTGTTTGCAGACCGCAAACAGGTCCCTGTTGTAACTATCCAACAGCTTTTTCCCTAGCTCGCATATTGTAACAAGAGTAAGTGCGTAACCAGTCCCTAAACTTGTTCGACTGTGTCATTCCGGTTCCTAAACTCGTAAATCGATCGTTTAGTTCTCCAAACTTGTTTGATTGTGTCATTCTGGTCCCTAGACTTATAAACCATCTGTTTAGATCTCAAACTTGTCCAGTCGTGTCATCCTAGTCCTTAAATTTAATTTTGAGTCTCATCTAAGTCAAAACCGGACGATCTAAAACCTCTATATCAAAAAATAATTTATAACTTTTTCATATGGACTCGAATGAAGACAAACTTTATATCAAAATTGTATCTCTCGACGCGATCTACAACTTTGCAGTTGAAAAATTTTTAAATTAAAATTGTTTAGAGTCCCAAAATTTATTTTTAACTTTTAAATTTCAAAATCTATAAACTTACAATAATATTTTGAGACCTTAAACAGTTTTAATTAAAAAATATTTTAAACTACAAAATTGTAGATTACGCTAGGGCTACTATTTTGATATAAAGTTTATCTTGATTCATGTTCATATGAAAAAGTTATGAATTAATTTTTGATATATAGATTTTAGATCGCCTTGTTTGACCCATATAGTCTCAAAATAAAGTTTAGGGACCTGAATGACATGATTGAACAAATTTGATGATCTAAATATTTGATTTTCTAGTTTAGGGACCGGGAAGACACAGTAGAACAAGTTTATGGACCAAGACGACACAGATAGATAAGTTTGAGGACCTGAACGGTCAATTTGTGAATTTAGGAACTGGGATGACACAGCGACACAAGTTTAGGAACCGGTGATTAACTTTACTCATGTAACAATCGCAATCCGCAATCTGGAAGCTAAAAAGAAACAGCATCTCAATCTCGTGCAGCGGATCCATTCTGAGTGTGGGAGTTTCTTGGACAGATCACAGCCTCACCGGACGCTCTAGACTAGGACACATTGGGCTGCAGCCCAACAAGTAGTTCTCCGTGGGCCTGCTCGTTACAAACTTCACGCACCTAAACAGGGCCCCAACCCAAAGTTTATATATATCGCGCTCGCCAAGCTTCTGCATCATTGTGGAGAAACTCTTTCAACCAACCAGCACGAGCGGATATAAATTTAATCATATACGGTATCAACCTATGGCTAATGGCACCGGAGTACCAGACCATGCCTCGGCCATAAGCCCATAACTAATCACTAGGAGTACGACTGTACGAGTGAATGGCGGAGCAGAGAGCACCATTGTCGCTGCCACTCGTGGCTAGTCGGCAATCCCAAAACAATCTTTCAGAACGCACTTGCCCAGGAGAGCAACCTATGTCTTCTATGCACCTGCCACTGGGACACTGGGTTATCTCAGATGTCATATGTTGCAGGGTAAATCAAATCATGGCGCTGGACACCATTGATTTGTGTTGCCCTGCAACATGACATCTGAGATTATGCAACTGCAAGGCTGTGTTTACAGATTTATGCTCCCTCTGTGAAATAGAAAGATTTGGCGTGCTGAAATCTCGCCATTTGGATTACTATAGCTTCAAGGTGTTACAGAAAGTGGATCCATCTTAACCACGGGTCCAGCAAGAAGGCAAAAACTGAATCATGCCAGAGAGGCAGAGAGATTACAGCAACAATCAGAAAAGAAAGAAACCTTAAGGGTAATGCAGAGTGGTGGTATTTTTGGCTTATGCCCAGTGCTTCGGGAAGCGATGTGTCATGTGTGAAACCAAGTCAAAAGAAGAAGCTTCAGCTTTCTCAACACCCTATACATAATAATCACTCCAAGGCCAACTCGGCTACTGCTACTGGATAAATAACAAATCTAACGTGCAGTCCAGTCCGATGCCATCGACTGAATGCATATCACTACAGAATAGACTTCTACAACAATGTTCCACAAAGCGGGCAAAAATCGTCACACACACCAGGATTTTTGGTATTTGGATATGCCGATATGGTCTTGGAAATTGGAATAGCATGTAGAACTAACAGTCCAAACTATTCTAGTGTCAGGTATGTTACTGAGCAAGGTGAACTGCTACAATTGATTTAGACCCTAATTGTATTGTAACTGCTGAAAGCGCAACAAAAAAGGAAAATAATTCTACATTGAATTCCATCAATATGTTCAAAATTTGGCAATATGAGTCGCCTACATTCAGTGAAATGTACGCTAGAAGTTGGGAAAAAAAGCACAATCCAACATTGGCCATTCGAAACATTTATTCATTCAAACACTTAGACACATAATTTATTATTCATATTACATGATACAGATAAAAGTACAAGGAATAGCTCTATCCACTTTGACCTATAACCAAAGAGCCTCCAGACCTAGCACTACAAGATATGATGGACCTTTGCAACATATCATGTTCACCAACCGTAACTGAAAAAGATGCAGGAATAGAATTCCTGGCGCTGATAAACAAAAAGCTGTTTTGAGGGTTAATAAAACATAGAGGCTTATATCTTACCATTGAGATTTTTCTGGAGAACATCCATCACAGAAGCGAAGTCAGCCTTCACATTGATCGGCGGATTAGCATACTGGCACAACATGCCCTGGATTTTTTTGTCATGGTAATCGATCTTTGACTGCGTGAACTTCAGCCCATGAGCTGTGCTAACAACCACCGTGCGGTCATTAGGCCCAATTATACGCTGGTCCCGGAGCTTAAACAGAGCAGCAAGTGCAACCCCTGTATGTGGACAAGCAAACATCCCAGTGCGGTCAGCAAGTGCCATTGCATCCATAAGCTCCTCTTCTGTAGCTTCCTCCACAATACCGTCAGTTGCCTTTAGTGCAACCACAGCACGGTCAACAGATACAGGATCACCAATCTGTATGGCAGATGCAAATGTAGTTTCAGCAACTTGTGGCTGGAACTCAGTCCACCCTGACTTGTAGTAACGATACAGTGGATTTGCATTTGCAGCCTGTGCACAGACAAGCCGTGGCACACGATCAACAAGCCCAAGAACACGGCACATCTCGAATCCCTTGTAGAAGGCGTAGATGTTCCCAAGATTGCCTCCTGGAACAATGACCCAATCTGGAACCTGCCAATTGAACTGCTGCAATATCTCAATGGCCGCTGTCTTCTGTCCCTCAAGGCGAAGGGAGTTGAGCGAATTGGCAAGGTAGATTGGCAGCTCTGCAGTCACCTCCCGGATGAGTCGCATGCAGCCATCAAAATCAGTGTCAAGAGAGAGTACGGTGGCGCCGTTGGCGATCGGCTGGATGAGCTGCTGCAGCGAGATGCGGTCTGCTGGCAGGAACACGATGGCGGGGATCCCCGCGGCGGCGCAGTACGCCGAGAGGGCGGCGGAGGTGTCTCCCGTGGATGCGCAGCCGACACCGGCGATGGGGCGCGAGAGCGGGGCGCGGCGGAGGCGGTTGACCTGGCTGACGAGCACGGTCATGCCGAGGTCCTTGAAGGAGCCCGTGTGGGAGATGCCGCAGTGCTTGACCCAGAGGTCGTTCATCCCGCCGAGGTGCTCGCGGCCGAGGCGCTCGGCCCAGAAGAGGTTGGAGTTGCCCTCGAAGAGGGAGACGATGTGGTCGGAGTCGATCTCCGGGAGCACGAACTCCTTCTTGGACCAGACCCCGGAGCCGTAGGGCCAGGCGGTGCGGCCGACGCGGGAGTCGAAGAGGTCCCGCCAGTAGGAGCCCGGGTAGCGGGCCAGCGCCTCCATGTCGTGGCGCACGTCGAGGAGCCCCCCCGAGCTGGAGCGGTAGACGACCTCGTCGAGCGAGTAGCGCTCGTTGGGGTCGCCGCCGGGCGCCGGGGGGAAGGGCTCGTACCAGGCCGAGAAGCCCTGCACGGGGCCCCGGAGCCGCGCGGCCTCCTCGCGGATGTTCTCCTCCGCGGGGCGGCGGTGCTTGGTGGCCGTGGCGGGCGCGTCGGAGGAGGCGCAGCGCGCGCGGCTGGCGCGGGCAGGGAGGCGGAGGTGGGGGCCGCCGCGGACGGGCCTCCTGTGGGCGGACGAGTGGCGGGAGTGGGGGTGCAAGAAGAGGAGGGAGAGGGAGGAGGCGGCGGCGGCGGAGGTCGGCATGGCGCGGTGCGGCGGGGCTGGGCGGCGCGGCGGCGAAGATGGGACCGGGAGATGGGGGGACGATTAGGGGAGGGCTCGGGTGACGTGGCGGAGGGTTTAGGCTTAGGAGGTCGAATCGCCGGACGTTAATTGGCGGCAAGTTGCCGAGGTGGCTGACAGGTGGGGCTAGTAGATGGTCAGCTGCCTATCGCCTTTGCCGCTTTGCCTGACCATTTTTTTTTTTCTCCTTTCACGTTTCACTGGTTCGTTGGCAGTTGGTATGGTATGACAAATCTCTTGGCAACCAGCAGCATCCGGAGCTGAACGCACGTCGTGTAACGTTGATCCTCCTGGCCTCTCTAGGCACTAGCTCTAGCTGAATGACTCGTTGAGCGCTGGAGCTCAGCACTTCAATTGCTCAAAGGCCGTAGCAATGTAGCATCCCAACCACACACACCCAAAATGCCGATTTTCAGACGTTGTTTTCGCGTGAGCATGGCATATCTTCTTCTGAAAAACGTGGAGAGTCAAGAGCGAGAGGACGAGCGCTGCCGATGGATTCAGGATGGGAATTAGTACGTGCTCGCTGAAGCATCGAGGGTCCCAGGGCCATTACCACCACAGATGGTCGCGTCAGAGGATGTGATGGAGCATATTCTGATAGGGGCTTTCTCTGGGTTTGTTTAGTTTTTTGGCTTAAATTTTTTGGAACAGAATCTTGTTATTTAGGAGCACTAAATAAAGTCTAGTTACAAAACATTTTATATGGATGGATTGTAAATCGCGAGACGAATCTAATAAGTATAATTAATCTATGATTAATTCATAATTAGCGGATGGCTACTGTAGCATCATTGTTGCAAATCATAGATTAAGTAGGCTCATTAGATTCATCTCGCGATTTACGACCCATCCGTGCAAAAAGTTTTGCAAATAGATTTTATTTAGTACCACGTGTATGTGTCCAAACATTTGATGTGTTGTTTTTTGGTGTAAAATTTTAAGATCTAAACAAAGCCTCTGTCTGGATGGAAATATCCCGTGCTGAAGGCTGCCACCAATTGTGTGTACGGAAACGTCGGTGTATTTAGTTCCCCATTCAAAAATTTTCGCCAATCACGTTAAAAAAAATTTACATGTATAAAATATTAAATTTAGATAAAAAATAACTTATTATACAGATTGTTTGTAAATTGCGAGACAAATTTAATGAGTCTACTTAATCCATGATTTACAACAGTGATGCTATATTAACTATATGTTAAGTATGGATTAATTACCCTCATTAGATTCGTCTCGCGAATTCTAGGCGAGATCTGTAATTAGTGTATAATTAGTCTACATTTACCACTCCTAAATGGTAAGATTCTCTTCGCAAAAAAATTTCCCCAAAATTTTTCACCAACTAAACACCCAACCCAGCAGCCAGCAAGAGCAGGAATGCATGATGGAATCATGGAAGTCGCAATATCGCTGAACTCAGAGAGTAGACAACGTGGAAGCAATATTGATGGAACAAGAGTACGTAGATCGTAGAAGCCGAAACTCAGGCACTAAACAGAGTGTCTGATTTTCGAAGAGTGGTACAAATTTCTTTAAAAAATATGAAATCAACAAGCATGTATAATATATAGGTGATCATGGATTCACAGTACATAGATTGCTCATATCATACAGTATGCTCCAACGAGCACTTCAGCTGTCAGAATTTTCTTGCAGGCAATATGGCCACCATGCAAAATGATACACCAGGTGAAGCCAACTGCAGTGTGCCTTACTGCAGTTCATACCCCAATTAAATCTATTTGGCACACGAATAAAACTGAATTCAGTAGTCTATGATTCTATCATCTATTCAACATTTCAGATGACTGGGCAGTGTTCACGTGAGTTGCGCTCTTGTTGAATCCTTCAAGCACCATTATTCGCACCGCCTCCAAGCCCCTGTGGAACGCGAAATCAAGCTGCACAAAGAGATCACTTTTGTTACAGTTTCCTTGACTCCGTGTAGAACACCCATCTAAGTGTTGTTAAATTGGTTGAACCAAAATATCTCTAAGGTACGTATCATAGTGAAAACCTCTTCTTGCTCTTTCTTGGTAAAAGGCCGGAGAACAAAATTTGCAGGATCCATCTTCCCAGGTGGTCGCCCAATGCCTGCAAAATATCATAACAGGAATATTTCAGACTGTGCAGCAGAAGAGAAAAGGACTGACAAGTGGTATACCAATTCGTAGGCGTGGAAAATCGCGGCTTTGTTTCAAATGGTTGATGATACTTCTCATCCTGCAAATGGTGGGAAAATGGTAAATAAAGCAAGAAACTCTTCAGTCTTCTCCAGACAATAACAGTAAAGGCAAGGTTCCAAACTCACTGCCGCCATTCAGTCTCTGTCAAAGATTCCACAATGATATAGGACCTCTATGAAATTATAAATCAACAGTGTTGGCATATTTACTTGAAGAATAAGAGGGAGCAATGAAACTACAAATGAAGTTGTTACCAAAGTTTTGCTGCTGCATTTTTAACAGCTATGCACCTTATAGTCAAATTCTAAACATCAATATACACATGCTATTTTGGACAAGTACGGCACAGATCATATGCTCAAAATACCCTTCTCTCAGGTGAAAACTAAAATACCAATTGAGCTATACATGGAGCAGATATAAGAAAAGAATTTGTCTCTGGAGTAGTCTTATAGCATCTAATAGTTTGAGTTGGTGAATGGGTGCCTAGCCGGATTGGTTAGGTGGCCTCAGTAGCACTCCTCAAGTCCTGGGTTCGACTCCCGGTGGGACCGAATTTCAGACTGGGGTTAAAAAAATCCCCTCGCCTGCCGCCACGCCAAAGCACAAAAGGAAGGTCCCGGCCTGCTCTCACACAGGTAACGAAGCTCTGCGTGAGAGGTCTTCTCTTATTCAATGCTCGGGGTTAACCCCCCCCCCCCCCCCCCCCCCGCGCAGGCCGAGTTTTTTAATAGTTTGAGTTGCATGGTGCCTTGATCAAGCACTGTTAAAAGTGTGTGCTCTGAAAAATGCAGCACTTCTCCGGACTGGTAAGCCGAGGAATACCAGAATATGGGGGTTGTTCTGCTAGAACCAAATGAGCTATAAAACTAGAACACTCTTGCTTTCCATAACGAAACAGAGCTTAGGCATTTCTTAAAAAAAGGATATCAGAAAAGAAGTAAACAAGAAATGGAGTACCCATTATGCCCTCCATGCCCACCCTTTGGTAGCAAGCGCAATTTTGCAAAGGGTAAATCTAGATCATCATACATCTGCAGAGAAGAAAAGAACAATAAGTAGATAATAACAAAGTGAGAATGGCAATTATAGTGACCTGTGATAAAATGCAGCAACTGAAGAATTCATTTACCACAATGACTTGACTAAGTGGTATCTTGAAGTATGAAACCAGCTGCCCCACCTATATAACTCAGTGTGTCAAGAAAAAAGGTATAAAAGATAACAATAATAATTCAAAGTTTCTTTTGAATCATTATACTTACAGACTCACCACTTGCATTCATAAAAGTTTGAGGCTTAGCAAGCATGACAGGTGCATCACCAATACGACCTGGGTAACAAACAAGCAGTTTGTGAAGAATGCTTTCTGGAATGTAAATATTTTCGAACAAGTAATAATACATCTATTCTGTCATTGATCTTGCTCACTTCGAGCACATATAATCTAAGCCTCGTCCCAGGGCGCGACGCATCAAGGCACCACCCAAGTCAAGAGTTCAGTTTCCGCTACCATCTCACCGATACAATCTACGCCTTCGACACTTCCTCTCAGGCCTCAAACAATTGCCATGACATATTTATGTTTAATATTCAGCCGTGGAGTACCCTAAACATATAATTTTCTTTACAGGCACATACTTGAGAAAGCATATGCAGATTGTTGCGAGGACTCTTTCAAGTTGCAACAAATTAGGTAGCAAAAGGAAGTGAGCAAAAACGATGACAAAAACTTAGTGCTGGAAATTGTTCAATCAAGATTAGCACCACAGCCTTCAACGCATACTTCAGCATGCAAAAAGAAAAGAGTATATTAAGTGTTAATAATACCAAAGTGTTACCTTTTCCAACCATTGCCTTGAACTGCATACTGCTGAGAGGTATACCCTCAGCTTCTGCTATAACATCAATAATCTCGAATCCAACCTGAGAATAATCAGAAATGATCTCAACTCCATGAAGAGATTGGACACTAGAGTTTTGACGAGTAAAGTCATTTATTGAAGACTCGATTAATGTGTTCCAATTTGGTTCCACGAAACGGAGACTAAAACCATGGTATACAACACAAGTAGAACAGCAAATGCCCTGCCTGCAAGAAAAATCTCTGACTTGACTACTGAATCCTACATTTTAGTGTTTCTATCTCATTCTGTATACAACAAGAAACAAAGTGGACAATCAAATCAGCATATACCATGTTTCCACATTCCTATAACCTATTAGATGTCAATACATGTATCTTAAAAAGTTAAATCCTGCTTTCTTGCTGTACAACTCAAACATTCCCAACTCGATGACCCATGGTAACTAGGACAAACCCGCAATCCCAGCGTGCAAAACGGTAGTTTTCATGGCGAACAGAGGTGGGCAGGAGGCTTACGTTGTGGCGAGTCCCCTGGTACACCTTCCCGGGGTTCCCCAGCCCGACGAAGAGCCATGGCTTCCGCGGGCCGCCGTCGCCTGCGCCCGCGGCTGATGAGGAGGCGGCCCGGCAGGCGGAGGAGGCGGGCACGCATCTCGGCCTTGCGCGGGGAAGTGAGAGAAGTGGGGAGGAGATGCGGGACGCCGAGGCGCCGGGGAGCAGCCGCATCGCCGTCGCCGCCGCCGCCGCCGCAGCTGGTACGAGATTACGAGCTGAGCACACGGGACAACCTCTGAGAAGGGGGCGGGACGGGCCGGGATTGTCATATTGGGCTTCTTAGTTTGGGCCAGCCGCGCCAGCTTTCTTTACCGCTTTCAGGACTAGAAAAACTGGCGCGTCGTTGCCGCGCCTCGACCCGTAGGCCAGTGTGGTGGAATCCTCTTTTTTGGTTTTATGATTTCTGTGATGCAACGAAACATGTGCAAGATGGTGGCTACAATAGAGAGAAAGATGTAGAAGCTCTGAGGAAAAAGCTTAATTGTTTAGCATTTGGAGTTATGATTCGTTGCATGCACGTAATTTTTTTCTTATGATAACTTGCATATATGATACACCAAAATATTACAGACTTGCTGTATCTTTGGTTTTTCATAGTTGCAAAGAGGACTAGTTTTTGGCCTTCGTAAACATTTAAGCGTTATACGTAGAACAAAATACAGTGCATTCACTGAAACACCTAGATTTGGCATTATAGCATAGCATTTATAAACTAAGGTTGTAGCTGATGTGTCTATGTAGATACACATCCAAAAGAGGGTGACAAAGATGTCGCCTGATCCTGTGAACTGCAAAAGGCAAATTAATGGACAACTAATTTTTGTTAATGAAAATGAATCGAATGAACTGTAGTAAGTTTGAGAAATTAGTACCTCTGTAACCGGCTTTGATCTATGTATGTGACCTTTTGGCTTTCTGATTGAGATCATCCTTTTCGCGTGTGTCTTCAAGCTATATGAAAAGATTGTATGATAAATAATAAGATGAAAGGGTTGAGATATAGAAATCAGGAGGAAGAGCATGAGTTTTGAATCATTTGAATGCAACCCTTGAGCTGTATTTGAAGTACCTGTTCTTCATTCTTTATATGCAGTGCTTTTCTTGTGGTCTTGTCTTGTAATATTCTGTAGAGAATATTTAGGGTTAGTTCATGAGTTTGTTAAAACATTAGGTAAAATTAGTGAACGATATATTAGTTTGGTAGGGTACCCAGTCAGTTCAGTTTCCCAGTCATCAATATTGTAATTCTGCTGACTGCTAGAAGATGATGACTATCAAAGAGATAAAAAAATGAAGTATTAGTACTGTGGTATATGGAATTGCTAAATATATAAATAGACATGAGAAAATAGACCTTGTTTTGCCATTGCTTGGGACAAATAGGTACCAGAGGTGGAAGGTTTTGTTTCTCAGAAGTTGAGGTGGTAGAAGAAGCTGGTTGTCTCTCTATTTTAACATTTGGGATATGCAACTGCTTTCCAAAGGTTTTCTTTATATTCAGTACTTCAAATGTTGGATCATGAGCAATAAGTTTCTTCTCCGGGAGTACTCGAACAATAAAAGTGAATTTCTGACCAATAAGTGCTGAAATTTCTGGTGGAGTGTCGCTTTTCCTATAAGTAGTGAGCAACTTTTCTGCAGGTTTACCAATCAGCTGCATTGCTCGATCTTGGAATAGCATGAATCACAGCTGCCATGTTGTATCGCTTGCTATAAGACAAACTTTGTACCTATAAAGCAGAATAAAATAGTTCATGGGAGGTTAGTAGGATATAACTGATTGATACGAATCAAACTTTGTACCTGTAAAGTAGAATGAAATAGTTTGTAATAAGACTTTCATGTGGTGCTTCGTGGGAGGTGTCTAGGATTTATTTGATTTGTATCTAAAGCATGTAAGAAGCGCCAAGTATTGTATTTTGATTACTATACAAACATACTTATGCAATGTTGCTAGGATAATATTTAACATACCTATGCTCAATAGTTGTGCATATGCAACCATCCTTGGAACAATGATATTTTCCTCCATCAAAAATTGATCTTGAGCCACAAGCTGTGCAGGCTGGATAGCACCAATATTGGTTTTGGGCTACTTGAATTATTACTGCAGTGCACTCAAACTTTATGCCTGTAAATAACATTTTTGTGTAAGAGAATAGGAAAACAAATGTAATGTAAAAATTGACCAAATATCTTAGTTTTTTTTGTGTACTGCATGATCAAATGGATTGATTTCTCTTAGCTCTAACAAACTCTTTGTTTCTGGATTTCTTCATGATTTTTGAGATGCAGGTTTTTAACTGGCTGTGCTTGGATGGGTAAGCTGTAGCAATTTTGAAGAGTTATCAGTTAGTAGCTCCAACATATAAGAGTGTATATGATAGATTTTGTGATTAGCATAATACCATACCATTTGTAGAAATCTCTGATTTCAGTGACATCATTTTCATTGATATACCATCTGCATGCAGCTGTTCCACTTAAGAAAGGAGGTGACCCCTTGTACTGCTTCATAGAAGTTCCAACAAATATTGCTATCACGTGAGAGTTTTGTCCAACTTCATATAATGTGTCCCTGTCAAATTCCTGTGCTCTTGGTCCAAACAATGATAATTCGATCATGTTTCCACTGTGTGTAATTATATTGAAGGAAAAAAGATTAAGCATTAATTAAGTATGGGAGGAAGCGGAGAATATGCAAATATAGATGTTGTAGTATATGTGTGATCCACCAAATGGATTATCCTTCTCAGCTTAATACTGCCTGAACTTGTCTCCATTGTTGCTGCATTTGAAACAGCTGTAATCTTTCCTATGACATGACATCTGCAATGAATGAGCATTGTCTTATTAAATAAAAACATGAAGCCATAATTTGGAAGAATAAAATTTGGTATTATCTGTTTTTGTTCATTTTACTTACCTAGGAATGTACCTTGGTTCCCAATGTATTGATTTAGGGATTTGCTACGGTACACCAAAGTGACTGTGGACCGTTGATCTAATGCCATATTACCTCTTAGGAGGTAATAGTTCTAATATTTAGTTTATATATTTTAAATTAGAAAATAGAGAATTAGAACTAACTTGCATGCATATTAGTTGAGATCTTATATTTCTGTTTTTTCCATGTGATGTGCGGTCATAAGCATTAGTTGATGAGATCTCATATTTGTTTTAACGTGAACAAAAGCAAACGTGAGGTGTGTGGTCACTTTGAAAAAAAAACATGTTAGTGACAATAACATGTATACGTGACAAACCTGATCAGAAAAAATATTTTTACAACCATGTAGCATGATAGCTGCACATATGTATCATGACATAATAATCTAGTGGTAGGACTTGGTCTAACGTGACATGATTGTAACGAATGACTTGGAAAAAAAAAAGAGAGATGTATGTACTAGAGGTAGGCGTTTATTTTCTATAGTGTGACATAAATACATGTGCACATGTTATTTTTAACTGTTAGAAAATTTTTCTACACTCCAACGAGACTAATATTGCTTTTTCCATACACGTACGTGCATGCATGATTTAGGTGAAACAACCTGCACGCATGATTAGAAAACAAGATTTGCAGTTCAATGATTTTCGGATCTGCAATTCTGCGTGGCTAGTTAGGAAATCCATCGTTAATTGATTTGTGAGATCCTAAATTAGTGGACAGCGGTTTGGGCCTTTGGCCATATATTCTTGTATCGGTAAACACTTGAGAATTAAGAAAGACATTATCCCAAACTTCCTCTACCTCTCTCTCATGTAAGCCTGCGGCTAGGGTTTCACCTTGCCGGAGAAGACGGATCGAGGCTACGAACTCCGTAGCCGAGGTCCAGCTACCCAGGGGTTTGAGGCCCTTGACAACCTGGTATCACGATCCCGGCGATCCTCGCCTTCCCGCGCCAACTCCCCACCACCAGCCACCGCCGCTACACAGCCACCACAAGCCACCGCCGCGCCACCATCGCCTGCCGTCACCATGGGTGACAACTCGGGAGAGAACGCCGATCTGAAGACCACGGTGGAGACCCTCGTCAACGCCGTCAAGCTTCTGCAGGTCACCGTGGACTCCAACGCCCAGGCGATCGCCGTCCTCACGGCCGATCGTTCGTCGTCGTCCAGCAACAAGCACGGCTCCGGCGAGCACCACAGCGACCGACCCCCGCGGTTCCAGAAGATGGATTTCCCCGCTACGATGGGAAATCCGATCAGCTCATCTTCATCAACAGATGTGAGTCCTACTTCCATCAGTAGCGGATCATGGAAGAAGAGAAGGTTTGGATGGCGTCCTACAATCTTGAGGACGGGCTCAACTTGTCTTTGGCAATCTTGGTGCCTCAACTTCAAAGGTTGGCTCCGGCTCAGTGGCAACATCTGAAAGCTCTGACTTGTCTTTGGCAATTGTTTGATTGGGTTGAGAAGCTGAGTGATGTTCATCTTCATTTTTTGGTAAATCTCTTGAATAATCTGAATAGTTTTCAGCCTTCCCAGAATTGGTCGTATGGCGATTATCTCTGAAATCATAGTGCCTCCGAGCTTACTTCTTATGGTGCCAGTTCCACCGTGTGGATGGACCAAGCCCATGTGTTTCTGCAGCCGAACTCGTCTCCGTCGATATGGCTGAGCCGGAGCCAATGCTTTGCTTGTTCGCTTCAGTTAGGCCACGTCAATACGTCATCCTCATCCTCTCCGCTCCACTCGTCTGCCGCCACCGGCCACCGCTGCCGTTTCTTCTTCATCCTCCTCCGGCCGTTCCGGCGGACCGAATCGAACCCACCCTACGGCCATTGCCGTGCCACTAGCTGCTCCAGTGATGCTGTGCTGCGCGCGCTACTCGCTCCAGCTCCTCCAGCCCCATCCCTCCTTCCCCGGGGGCTCCACCTGCGCTTGCTCATGCTCCTCGCCTTCGTCTTCGGCCTCCGGCAACCAGCGACAGAGGCTCCATCCTCCAGCCGCCGTGTCCTCAACTACCTCCTGCTCCACCCCGCCACTCACCCACCCGCCTGACGGCGACCACCCAGACGAGGACGGTGGCTCCGACGCCGCCCTCCTGGCGCTCCTCCGCGCCCGGGACACCGACGCCGCCTACCGCCTCTTCTCCTCCAATCCTTCGCTCCTCCCTTCCTCCCCCGCCACAGCCTCCCGCCTCCTCGCGCAGCTCTCCTTCAGTTCCTGCAGCCCCGACGCGTTCTCCCGCGCCGCCCGCCTCCTCCAGAGCCTCCGCGCCCGCGGCGCCCTCGACCTCCTCGACGCCAACTCCCTCTCCCTGGCGGCCGCGGCCGCCGCCCGCTCCCGCGACGCCCGCCTCGCGCACTCCCTCCTGCTCTACATGCTCCGCCAGGGCTTCCTCCCCGACCGACGCGCGTACACCGCCGCCGTCGCCCGCCTCACGCCGCCCACCAAGGCGCTCCGCCTCTTCGACGCCGTCCTCCGCCACCTCCGCCGCGCGCCGCCTGAGCTAATCTCCCCCTACTGCCTCCCGGACACGGTCGCATTCAACGCCGCGCTCAGCGCCTGCGCCGACGCCGGAGACTGCCGCCGGTTCCGGCAGCTGTTCGACGCAATGAGCGAGTGGAGCGCCGCCGCCGACGCGCTCACCTACAACGTCGTCATCAAGATGTGCGCGCGCGCCGGCCGCAAGGGCCTCGTCGCGCGCGTGCTGGAGCGCATGCTCTCCTCCGGCCTCGCCCCCTGCGCCACCACCTTCCACTCCCTCGTCGCCGCGTTCGTCGGCTTCTGCGACATCCCCACGGCGGAGAGGATCGTTCAGGCGATGCGGGAAGAGCGCAAGGACATATGTTTGCTGCTCAGAGCTGTCGCCATGGAATGCGACGATGTGCCCGACGTCGAGCAGGGTGCTGCCCTGCTTGACGACATCGTCGCCGGGGCCAAGCCAGGACAGGGCACAGACGAGCTGCCGCTGCTCCCCAAGGCATATCCGCCCAACGCCAGGGTGTACACCACGCTCATGAAGGGGTACATGAACGCCGGCCGCGTCGACGATGTCGTGGCCGTGCTGCGGGCGATGCGGCGAGAGGCGGAGACGGTACCCGCAAGCCGGCCGGACCATGTGACCTACACGACGGCGATATCAGCGCTCGTCGCCGCTGGCGATATGGCGCGCGCGCGCGCCGTGCTGGACGAGATGGCCGGCGCCGGGGTTCCCGCCAACCGGGTCGCCTACAACGTCCTGCTCAAGGGGTACTGCCAGCAGCTGCAGATCGGCAAGGCCAGGGAGCTCTTTGAGGAGATGGTCACGGACGCCGGCATCCAGCCCGGCGTGGTGACATACAACACCCTCATGGACGGGTGCGTGCTCACGGACGACAGCGCGGGCGCGCTAGCCTTCTTCAACGAGATGCGGTCGCGGGGCATCGCGCCGTCCACGGTGAGCTACACGACGCTGATGAAGGCGTTCGCCCTGTCGGGGCAGCCCAAGGTGGCGCACAAGGTGTTCGAGGAAATGGAGCGGGACCCGAGGGTGGCGGTGGACAGGGCGGCGTGGAACATGCTGGTGGAGGGGTATTGCCGGCTGGGGCTGGTGGAGACGGCGAAGCAGGTGGTGGAGAGGATGAAGGAGCGCGGGGTGCAGCCGGACGTGGCGACGTACGGCAGCCTGGCCAAGGGCATCGCGGCGGCGCGCAAGCCGGGGGAGGCGCTGGTGCTGTGGAACGAGGTGCGGGAGCGGTGCCTGGAGGAGGCCGACGAGGAGCTGCTGGGGGCGCTGGCGGACGTGTGCGTGAGGGCGGCCTTCTTCAGGAAGGCGCTGGAGATCGTGGCGTGCATGGAGGAGAAGGGCGTCGCGCCCAACAAGACCAAGTACAGGAAGATGTACATCGAGATGCACTCGAGGATGTTCACCAGCAAGCACGCGTCGCAGGCGCGGCAGGACCGGCGCCGGGAGCGCAAGCGCGCCGCCGAGGCCTTCAAGTTCTGGCTCGGCCTGCCCAACTCCTACTACGGCAGCGAGTGGCGGATCGAGCCTCTGCTGGAAGGCGATGACCCAAGCTGAGGTACCTACCAGTCCTGCTGTCAGCATGAAGGGAAATTTGGTTCCTTCTTTTTGGCAAATTTTTTGTCAAACTCACAAAAGGATATGTACACACACGCATCATGTTTCTTGTTGTAGGAAACAAAATGTGATTTATATATTCCCTTCCTTGTACAATGCGAGTATGTGACCATCAGTTAGCTGCTAATGCACAGAGGAGTCAAATGACATTCTATTTATTGATGGGTTTACCAAGTGCTTGCTTGGGGGGACCAACAACATCTTTTGATCTACGCAAATCGAGTTATGAATTCAAAAGGATTGTATTGTCAGTGGTCTATCCAGTATGGGATTGAATCGTTATCAATGAATTTTTAAGTCAATTAACTGTATGCAGTCAGATACTCGACAGACATTTTCTACAGCTGAGAGCTGACAACCTGTTCATGTTACGCACCATTCACCCCGTTCGGCTGGTGGACAGCCTCCAGCCTCTCACACAACTCCAACTCTAGCCTCTAGCCACCAGCCAGGCAACAGTGTTTTTCTCTCACACAACTCCAGCTCCAGCCTGCCGAACAGCGTGATTTTGTCTTCCCTATTTGGCTCTACTGACAAAACACATCGTCTTTCCACGACACACAGGTGCGTGTAGCAGAACTATGTTTGCTCACAACCCACTTGTACCGACGGAGTTTCCTCTACAACTAATGCATTTATTGTTTCGATCTCCATTCAACCATCAGTATTTGCTTCTCCTGGTGAAGTAGGTTTACATTCAGCGCACAAAGATGGCACAAAGCCATGATCTTATTAGTCATGTATATTAGTAGAACAGAAACGAAGGCAGTATGAGATCGAATTTGCCAAGCTATTCATCATTCTCGGTCGAGCTTGGAGCAGGTATCTCCACACTACTGTCGGCCTGTCTCTTGAGTTACAGGGGCTCTGTCAGTTGTGGAATTTCTTGTGGTTTTTACTGGATCAAAAAAGTGTTATGATTATATGAACACCCAATCGATTGTGCTCGAGAAGATAATTTTCTTGCTTCGTCTGAAAACAAATTCTTGCTAGAAATTATCATTTTACAAGTGTCAGGTGGAGTGTATGGATGTTGCAGTGTTGATGTGCGCTCTGCTAGGCTCTGACAGGAGTGTATGTGCCGATGCGTTCTGCAACCTGTAGAACAAGCAGCCCGTGCGCAGCCGCGAGCACCACCGGCCGTCGGCCAACCCTAGCCACCCGGCCATCCCTCGCTTCAAGTGGAATGCGACGAACAGTATGTCCATCAGTCTCAGGCCACCGCGGCAACCCGGAGGAGCGAGGGTCGTCGGCGGCGTGCCAGGCGAGCGGGAGTCACCAGATGCGCGTGGGAACTCGCCGGAGGCTCGCAGACCTAGCGGCCGGTCTAGCTCGGAGGTCACCGGCGGTTGAGCACGGGCATGGCCGACTTGCGGCGGCGCACGCCAGCACGACGGTGTTTCCACTTCTTTGCACGGCTTTTGGGCGTTCGTCGCCGGCGAGCTCCGCGATCGTCACCAAACCCGCCAAGAGCGTTACTTGCCAAGAGATGCGTGAACACGGCGCCGTGCGCGTAAGCAGCGGTTTCATCACGAGAGGCCGGCCCTACCTTCCGTATCACCTCCCGGATATCGTGCCGCCTTTCTGGTAAAGAGCTCGGACAAAATAAAATAAACATGAGACGATAAAGTCGGGCACAGCTAATTTACGGTCAACCGCACGGAGGGTTCCGTGCGGTCGATCCCCCGACTGTTTTTTTTCTATTTTTAGTAATTTTTTTGTCGTTTTCCGATTTTGGAATTTTTTTAAGAGAAATTTTGGAGAGAGAAATTTTTTTGACGAAAAATTTTGGAGACCAAAAAAAATTCAAGCAAAAAAAAAGAGCAGAAAAAAATTCAATAAATTTTTTTTGTATCATTAAAAAAATATTCATCCGAAAAAATTAAAAAGAATTCAAAAAAATATTGAAACATTTTTGCAAAAAAAAAACTGGATCTGCGCCTCCCGCCGACCCACCGCCGGCGCCGGGGGCGAGCGCCGGCCTTGCCGCGCCTCCGGACCCGCCGCGCCTCCCGCTTTCGGGCGCCGGCCCCGCCGCGCCTCCCGCCGCCGGTCCCGCCTCGCCTCCGGCTGCCGGCCCCGCCGCACCGCCTCCCCGCCGCCGCCGCGCCACCCCGCCGCCGCCGCGCCAGTTCCGCCGCCGCCCCGCTCCGCCCGCCGCTAGATCCGGGAGGAAGGGAGAGGGGCTCCCCCGCTAGATCCAGGATGGAGAGGAAGATGGAGGGAAAGAGGGGAAGAAGATGGAAAGGGAAAAGGGGCGGCGGCGGCGCGGGTGCTCCGGACGGCGAAGCACCGGACGGGAGCGAGGGACGAGGAGGGAAGAAGATGGAGGAAAAGGGGAGAAGCAGCCGCGCCGCTGGAGGAAAAGGGAGGAGCAGTCGCCCGTAAGTTGCAAAACTTACGGTCAACTGGAGATTCATCATTGCGGATAAAGACGCAAGTTGGGAGCACCGCCGAACAATTTCAGCCGCGACCAACAACCCTAGCAACAGAACAAGACAGCACAGGTCAGCAGCCTACCAACTAGAGAAACAATGGGCCGGCCACCCACGGGGACTCGAGGAGAAGTTGCACCCGTAACACGCACGCTGTTGCTTTCTGCCTCCCTCGGATACGATGGTCACTTGGTCAGATCTGCTGACCTCCAAGGATCTCCAGCTCGATCGACGACTGTGCATGTTGACTCCTCCTGAAGCAAAAGAAATGAGATGATGGATGGTCCAGCAAGCCAGAAAGCTACTCCAGCATACCAACTTGCATGCATGCATCGCCAGATATCAAATTATCAACTCTAATAATGTGCCTGGTTGCAGGGTCTACTGGCTAACCATGATGTGGAGTGGCGTGCTAGTGTGCTGAATCTGAACGCGTGCGGAACCTTTCAGGGTCAGCCTGACCAAGACCTCCCCGTGTGTTCCCGTCATCAGTGTAGATGCCGGATGATCTCAAATTGACCCCTCCAGATGGCAAATTTCAGGAGCAATTGATATGCTTTTCTTGGTCCCCTTCTTGTTCTTGTTAGCACTGGATCAGGACCATGGAGAAGATGCAATCAGCGATTTTTTTTTCCTGCTGAAAAACCACGCAAAGTTAGATGGAGATTTTTCCCTTTTTTTGTGTTTTTTTTTTGGGGGGGGGGGGGGGGGGGACTAAATCCAGGACAGATTGCTTGCTAAAATGTGAAAGCAGTTTCTTGGAAAAAAAATCCTTATTTTCAGTAAGCAGCACGCAGTAATAAAGAAGTTCAAAAAAAAAAACGGCACATCCGTCCATACCTTTGGACCATATAGTACTAGCATGTGGGTAAAAGAGGAAACGCGTTGACCATACTCAACAAACTGCGCATATGCAATGCCTCGTCAGAAAAACAAGTACAAGTAGGTTTCAGCTCGTTTCGTCCCGGCTACTTGAGAGACTGCTAATTATAAGAGGAGCAGTCAAGCACACCACACATCCATATCTGTCGACTGATCTTTGCCTCTCCACCAAAAAATGGCCTTCTTCTTCTTCTTCTTCTTCTTCTTCTTCATCCGCGTGGTGCTCCTCTTCCTCCTGAGCACAACGACATGCGCCACCGCACTCACCCCAACACCGAATACCACAGACCTTGCTGCGCTGCTCGCCTTCAAGGCACAGCTCAAGGACCCCTTTGGCATCCTTGCGAGCAACTGGACTCCGACCGCTTCCTTCTGCTCGTGGGCCGGCGTCTCGTGTGACCGCAGTCAGCGCGTCACCGGCCTGGAGTTCAGCGACGTGCCGCTCCAGGGCAGCATCGCGCCAGAGCTTGGCAATCTCTCTTCCCTCTCGACCCTGGTCCTCAGCAACACCAGCGTCATGGGTACCGTGCCGAACGAGCTTGGTAGTTTGCCATGGCTTCAAACTCTTGATCTTTCTTACAACAGCTTGTCAGGTACCATCCCTCGCATCCTTGGCAACCTTACTAGGCTTGAGATGCTTGATCTTGCTTGGAATAACTTCGTTGGGGGGATCCCACACGAGTTGCAAAATTTGCACAGCCTTCTTATGTTAAGATTGCAAGGCAATGATCTGAGCGGACCAATTCCGGAGGGCTTGTTCAACAACGCACCAAATTTGAGTAGCATATATCTTGGAGTGAATAGGCTGACAGGAGCAATTCCTGATAGTGTCAGCTCATTGCTAAAGCTGGAGATTCTGGTCCTAGAAAAAAATTTTCTCTCAGGCTCCATGCCGCCTTCTCTTTTCAATATGTCCCAGCTGCAGTTACTATATGTTGGACGGAACAATCTCTCAGGTCCGATTCCCGGAAACAGGAACTTTCACCTCCCTATGCTGCAAGTGCTCTCCCTCCCAGAAAACCAATTCAGTGGGCCTATCCCATTGGGACTCTCTGCCTGTAAGAACCTTGAACAGCTCTCCCTTTCAGGAAATAATTTTACTGGTACTGTACCACCATGGTTGGCAACACTGCCAAACCTCACCACAATATCCTTGTCAATGAATGACCTTACTGGCAAGATTCCTATTGAGCTAAGCAACAATACCGAGCTTCTTGTGTTGGACCTCAGTGAGAACAATCTAGAGGGGGGAATTCCACCAGAATTGGGGAAACTGAGCAACCTTAGGTTTCTAGGCCTTGCAAAAAACCAAATTACTGGTGTCATTCCAGAATCCATAGGCAATCTATCTAACCTTACACAAATAGACTTAGTAGGAAACAGGTTAACCGGATCAATACCAGTGTCATTTCAAAATTTGCTGAATCTCCGTCGCATCTATGTCTTTGGGAATCAGCTCTCAGGGAATCTCGATTTCCTGGCAGTATTATCCAAATGCAGGAGCCTGGATACCATAAACATAGCAGCAAATAAATTCACAGGGATACTACCACCCTACATGGGAAACCTCAGCACAATGCTCCAATATTTCATAGCGGATGAAAACATGATCACCGGCAGCATCCCTAGTACATTGGCTAATCTGAGCAACCTGCTGGCACTGTCTCTCAGTGGAAACAACTTGAGTGGGAAGATCCCAACAACCATTACTGCAATGAACAATCTCCAAGAACTCAACCTCTCCAACAACAGCTTGTCTGGCACTATCCTTACAGAAATCAGTAGACTAACAAGCCTAGTTGAGTTGCATCTTGATGGCAATAAACTAACCGGTTCCATTCCAAGCAGTGTCAGTAGCCTAAGCGAACTGCAAATTATGAGATTATCCCGAAACTCATTGTCTTCAACCATACCAATAGGTCTGTGGCATCTCCAGAAACTTATTGAGCTTGATCTGTCATCGAACTCTTTGAGTGGTTCCCTACCTGCCAATGTTGGAAAACTGATAACAATTACCAAGATGGATTTATCAGGCAACCAGTTATCAGGTGAAATTCCAAGGTCCATTGGTGATCTTCAGATGATGATCTATCTGAATCTATGCAGCAATTTATTTGAAGGATCACTACCAGACACAATTGGAAAGTTACTAAGTATTGAGGAGTTGGATCTCTCCTCCAACATGCTTTCTGGTACCATTCCAGAAACCTTGACCAATCTCACCCACCTTGCAAACTTGAACCTTTCTTTCAACAGCCTGAGTGGACAGATACCAGAAGGAGGGGTGTTCTCAAATATCACCCTCCCATCATTGATGGGGAACAATGCCCTCTGTGGCCTTCCCCACCTAGGAATAGCACCATGTCAGAGCAACATTGATCGGTCACGGGTAAAACCAAAGTTGTTAAAAGTCATATTACCTGCAGTTCTGGCATTTTTTGTTTTAGCTGTGTGCCTGTATATGATGGTAAGAGTGAAAGTGAATATACGAAGAAAGACGACAGTACCCTCAGACAAAGACTTGCTGAACTATCAGTTGATCTCACACCACGAACTTGTCCGTGCAACCAGCAACTTCACTGATGATAACTTGCTAGGGGCTGGAAGCTTTGGGAAAGTATTCAAAGGTGAATTGGATGATGGATCTGTGGTTGCAATAAAGGTACTAAGCATGCAGCATGAACTAGCTTCCAAGAGCTTTGACACAGAGTGCCGTGCACTAAGAATGGCTCGGCACCGGAACTTGGTGAAGATAATTAGCACTTGCTCCAATCTTGACTTCAGAGCACTAATTCTTGAGTATATGTCTCATGGTAGTTTGGAGGATTTGTTGTACTCAAATGATAGGAGGCAACTCAGTTTCCTTCAAAGGGTTGGCATAATGCTGGATGTTGCAATGGCGATGGAGTATCTCCACCACCGGCACTTTGAAGCTGTCCTGCATTGTGATTTAAAGCCAAGCAATATCTTGTTGGATCAGGACATGACTGCACATGTTTCTGACTTTGGCATTTCCAAGCTGCTAGCTGGAGATGAAAACTCCATCACGTTAACAAGCATGCCTGGCACTGTAGGATACATGGCACCTGGTAAGTATAAATTTCCTTGCAATGTATGATGCAGCACACATCCCTGTTCTTATTTAAGCTCACCAGTTTTCTTTTGACATGGAATGAACAGAGTTCGGATCAACAGGAAAAGCATCACGTGCCAGTGACATTTATAGCTATGGAATTGTTCTCCTTGAAGTCTTCACAAGGAAAAAGCCGACTGATGCAATGTTTGTTGGTGAGTTGAGCTTAAGACAGTGGGTTAGCCAAGCATTTCCACATGAACTCTCAAATGTCGTTGACAGTAGCATAGTGCTAGATGAGTTGAATAATGATATTAGAGATGCAAGTAGGCCTCCTGAGAATTTCAGCATCTTGAATACGTACCTGGCGTCCATAGTTGAGTTGGCCTTGCTATGCTCGAGAGTTGCACCTGAGGAAAGGATAGCAATGACTGATGTGGTAGTGATGTTAAACAAGATGAAGTCAGACTACAGTTCACAGCTTGGAAAGTAAGGGGTTCTTTTTTCAACACAACACCTGATGTACCCAATTTTTACCACATTTTGGTGATAATCAAATATCTAACCAATCTGATCAGCAAGAACTGGGAGGATAACAACACTTTTCAAGCATAGGCACGAGTCGGCAAGAAATAAAGTCTTCAGTTCAGAAGTACTGGCCACAAGCCCACAAGCATTCAATTGCCAAGGCACTCAAATCACAGAAACAACAACTATGCAGGATTGGAACACCAAGACAGATTGGAATTAGCATATTTTTAACAGTGCAAATAGATTAGTCCAGGGAGGTGGTGGGTGCAACCTTATACCATTCCATCGAAAACCAACGATTGCATTATTGCCTTAAAGAATAACACACTATTGTCATACAAACAATGATGCAAAATTCTATTGTTGTTTGGAACATACTTACTCTGTATCGCTGCAATCATACAAGAGTACCAAAAATAAAATAAAGAGATGCCCAATCTTATTTGCAGTTTTCTGGCACTGTTGTGGGTTGTATCTGAAGGGCAGGAAATCAAACGATTTGCAGTCCGCTTACTGACCTAATAGGCTGACTCCACTAAAACTCAAACCTAAACCGTACGCTACATTCTGCAGACCAGCGACATCATGCATTCATGCAGGCCGGGAGTACTGTATGGAAAGAGAGCGAGAAGAGATTAAGGACTCACACGGCGGCGCGAAGGGGTGGCGGGGGTGAAGCGCCGTGCCGGCGTGCCGACAGAGCAGAGGTCACGCACCTGACAGCAGTGGATTCCGACGCAGTTCTTCCGACACCGGCGGAAGCGCCGGTCTACCCTGGGGATGTCGGCGGCTGTCGTCTCCGACCACGGCGCGCCGCGCCCACCCGTCGCGCTTGCTTATCCGCGGCGAGACAATCGCGCCGTATAGGGGGTGCCCCTGCTTAATCTTACCCGCTGGATATAGATTGGACGGCATCTAGCTTCCCGGGGTGGACGGTAAATGAAGTACCGTCCACCCCGGAGTCCCGGACGGTAAATCGAGTACCGACCATGCTCTGGCCGCGGCGCACGACGCCGTGCGCCACCCACCGGTGCGCCGGGAGGCGGCGAGGGACACTAGCTACCAGTCAGGAAGAGGAGCGGAGAGCCCTGCAGCCCCGTCAGCGGCGGCGGCACGGCGGTAGGGCAGGCGCCCGTGGGTGACGCAGCGCGCCGGCGTCGCCACCGCTGCGACGGCCCGTATGCTTACGCCGGAGGTGTGCGGAGAAAGTGGTCATCAGCGGGTTGGAGCTTGTGCTGGTGTCGCGTGCACGCGCGTATATCGTCGGGACTCGGGGGAGACCGAGAGGTTGGTGGCCGGACGGCGAAGGGCGCATGAGCGCCGGCAGGGGGGGCGCGTCCATGCGGCTAGGTTGCTGGCAGGGGGTTGTTCTGAGGGGCAAGCTAATTTACCGTCGATCCGACCGTTTTTTTTTTCTAGTAAATTTTTATGGTTTTCTAATAATTTTTTTGGAGAAATATTTTCAGAAATTTTTTGAAGAGAAATGGAATAAATTTGAAACAGAAAATTGTAAAAAATTTGAAAGAAAAAAATCAAGTATAAAAATTTGAAAGAGACAATTTTTTTAAGAAAAAAATTGAAGAATTTTTTTTGCATCCAAAACCAAAGAAAAATTCGAGTGAAAAAAATTTTGCATTAAAAAGAAAAAATAAACGACATACCTGGGAGCTCACTTCCCCACCGACGTCGCCCTGCAACGGGCCCGCCCCGCCTCCCGCCGGTGCCACACTGCGCCTCTTCCGCCCAACCCCGCACCAGTCGGGCTCCCTGCTGAATCCGGGAGGAAAGGGGAAGAGGAGAAAGAACAAAATGAATAAATGATTGAGGAGGAGCAGCAAAGAGAGTCAAGCTCTGATGAGACCCACCATGTGCGCGAAGCGGAAAAGAGCTGCAGGAGTCGGTCTTAGTCGACCGTGAGTTTGCGATCGACCGTCGAATCAGCATTGGGGCGTACTGAGGCGACGCCGAGGAGTTGAGCAGTGGATTTTAATGGCGCTTCACACTGAGGAGGCCATTGCCACTCCATCTCCATGCGTGTGGGATCAAGCCGGAGTCCAGACTGTACATACTCAGCACTGATATTTTACAACTAAACTTCCCATTTGATACTACTACTTGTATTGTATATGATGTACTCCCTCTATACAACAGTACCCGAATACGATTTTTTTTAAGCAGCTGGCATAAACATTGCCCAACATGTATGATAGAGAAGAAGTTCAAAACTGCACAGAAAGGAAAACACAGCAAAAATGATTAAAAGTAACCACCGTCTGATGATTACACTCCTAGGACAATTTCATGAAGACGTTATGCGGCGCCCAGACACTAAGCAGCGTCTCCGATGTGAAGTGTGTGCGCTGGAAATTTCTTCGCATTGCGTTCCTTCAAAGTCTTCAGAGAGACAAGGAGTAGCTGGCCGCGTCGGCAACTCGCCATGCCCCCGGCTTTTGCGGTTTTGCCCGGCCAGGCAGCAACAGGCAATTTCTACTAGTCTCGTCACTTGGTCTTGGCAGCCTCCTATCGATTCTCCTTTTCTTCTCCTATTAGGCCTGATCATCTATCGGGTCGGGTCGGGTTCGGATCGGGTCACTTCGGGTTTCGAGTTAAAAAATATTGGCCCATGCCCGGCCCATGATATGGTCGGGTCGGGTCGGGTTCGGGTTGGGTCGGATTGGCCCGCAATTTTATGTATAATTTTCGGATTGGATCGGATTTTTTTGAGTTTCGGGTCAAATATTTCGGTCCGTACCCGACCCGTCACTTGGTTGGGTCGGGTTTTTTTCGGGTGAGTCGGGTCGGGTTTATCGGGTTGGGTGGCCCATGATCAGGTCTAGACTCCTATGCAGCATGATGTTAACTTCGGGAATCCAATGCCTCTCTTCCCGTTGTTTTCCTTGTGTAACGATCAAACCTTAGGCATGCCAAAGTAATGGCTTCATTGCTGCAGTCGGCATGGGTCGGCCGTGCTTTTGGACTAGTTCGCTGCCGCAAGCCGACCGTCGCCGTCGATGACCATCCCATCTGGTGCCAAGAGATGCATCGTCAGCGTCAGTAACTGCGCATTGACTCCAAAGCCCAAAGGTCAGCTATCGTCGTCAAACTCGCAACGTGCTACGCAGGGTTTCAAATCTCGGCCGGGAACCACCGGTTTCCGGGTTTTTTTCCCGTTCCCGGTCCGGTCCGGGACGGTAAACCGGGTCCTGTTTTTTATATTTTATGCTTCTAAATCCAAAAATACAAAAGTAATTTTTTTGTGCTACTGTTCCGGTTTTGAACAGTGTCACCGGTTTTTGAAACCCTGGTGCTACGCCGCTACATGTACAGTGCATGATCAACCCCAACGCGCGCCGGCGCGCGTCATCATGCTGAAGAGTCTATAGGTTATTAATTACAGTGCAAGAAGTTGTGCTCCTGTGTCCTGTGTCCTGTGTCCAAACCAGAACCCTTGCATTCCAACCACGTATCAGGATCAGCATAAAGCAGCAACCTTTTTTTTCTGTTCCTGTCAGTACATGCCAAATTGCCAATAGTCTCAGTGGCACCACAGGCTGCAACGTATGGCCAACTCCTAGAAGAAAACATAAGAAGTCTAAAAAAAAGACGAAAACATAAGAAGGGATTTTTCCTGATGGAAATTCTCCAAGAGGCCTGAAGGGACTCCGCTAGTTAGATTGTAAACTATAAACAAGCGACCACCGCGTCTCCAATTCTTTTGAACCAAACATTTTTGAATCAAAATCAAACAGATCCAATATGCGGTAATTTAAAGAGGCGTAGGCTGCTTGGTAAGCGCTAGTGCTGATTGCTGTCAGTTTAGTTAGGTGGCAAGAGAATTTTGTTTCCAAGAAACAGCTGAGTGTGGACATGTGTATAAGTAGAAACTCAACTTTTTGACCATGTTCAGTGGTGCACAACTGCACATGCCGTTCCTTGTCAAAAGCCACCGCAAGTGGAAGACTCGGCACCATTTCAGTTCCCAGAAGGCAACGACTCAATCTAGCAAATTGCAGATCCAGAACCGCTGATAAAAGAACCAGACCAGTGCAATGCACAAGCATCTCCTCTCCAGTATCCACCACCATGGCTATCTCCTGCATCCGCATGGCGCTTTTCATCTTACTGATGCCATGCGCCGCCGCACTCGCTCCACCATCCAATACCACGGACTTGGCAGCACTGCTCGCGTTCAAGGCACAGCTCAAGGACCCCCTCGGCATCCTTGCCAGCAACTGGACTGCCACAGAATCCTTCTGCTTGTGGGTTGGGGTCTCCTGCAGCCGCCGTGGGCAGCGCGTCACCGGTCTTGAGTTCAACCATGTGCCACTCCAAGGCAGCATCGCGCCGCAGCTTGGCAACCTCTCCTTCCTCTCCAGCTTGGCGCTCAGAAACACCAGCCTCGTGGGTCCTCTCCCAAGTGAATTTGGCACTCTGCGCCGGCTCCGGACTCTTATTCTTCCAAACAACAGTATGTCAGGTACCATCCCCCGCACCCTTGCCAACCTCACGAGGCTCGAGTTGCTTGATCTTGCTGGTAACAACTTCATCGGGGGCATTCCGTACGAGCTGCAAAATTTGCACAGCCTCCAGATGTTTCAATTGGCAGATAATGATCTGAGTGGAGAAATACCACAAGACCTGTTCAACAACACGCCCAGTTTGATTACAATACATCTTGGATCGAATAGGCTGACAGGAAGAATTCCTCGTAGCATAATCACACTGTCAAATCTAGAGAAGCTTATCCTGCAAAAAAAACTTCTGTCAGGACCCATGCCACCTGCTATCTTCAACATGTCCAAGCTGTGGGGACTATCTGTCGCACGGAACAATCTTTCAGGTCCTATTCCTGGAAGGTAATGACTCTAGTACAGCCGGCCGTACGTTAGTGCATCCGCACGGCCGGATCCATCTACTGACCACACACCCATGAGTCGGAGGTCGGACAATATCTGTCTGGACCCACTAGCCCGTCGCCCGTCCTCCTTTCCTCTGCCTCTCTCACTCCATTCCCCATTTCGACCCGTTCCCTAGGGTTGGCGCTCCTTCTCGCCGCCGCCGCCGCGATGGACCCTCACCCGTCGCCGGCCCGCTCGGGGCGCCTGGGTGAAGGGTGCGCCGAGGCCAGCGGCTGGGCGCCAGGGCCAAGTCGGCGGCCGCCTGATGACGAGCTCCGAACCTTGAAGAGAACCCCCCCCCCCAAATCTACTGCTGCCACGCCCACCACGACATCTTCGAACTCCGACGACCTCTCCACAAATCTCTTGGCTAGGTCTCTCTCTGTATCTCTCCCTTGGATAGGTCTCTCTCTGTATCTCTCCCTGCATTCCCAGGATTGGGGCTCTCTTTCTCGTCGTGTTCTCTCTAGACCCCAGCGATTTGTGAAGGGGAATCACAAATCGGAAGCAAAGAGAGGGCCACACTCGAGGTGAGTGCTTGGCTTGTGCGAATCGACTGATTTCGGAGGTTCTCTACTCAGATTTTTGGTGGATTGCAAAGCGTAAAGCCTGAGGCCGAGGGGGGATCGATGCAAGTGAAGGTTACTGCTCCTCTCGTGGTTTTATTCTATGCAGATCTTTTACCCAATCAATCCAGCAAATTAACTGATTCGAAGGTATTTTTCTGTCTACATTTTAGTGGGCACAGATCGATACTTGGAGGTAGGAGCAGACCAACATGAAGGTGAGTTTTTCTTTCGGGGTTATTGGTATTCATTCCCCATTCACACTCCCTGGTCTCTGAATCACCTGATTTTCTCTTTGTTTTTTGAATTGGCAGAGGGAATTGAAATTGGGGACAACAAGGGGAGATGGCTCAACTGGTTTGCACTGATTTTTCTAAAGCACGTGTGGAAGGAGCTGAATGGGTTGATCGGCTCAGTTAAGGTTTGAGAGCTCATTGCTGATAGTTACATTTTGTTTTGTAAGATGCGTCCTAGTTGTACATTTTGTCTGTGCAATTGATAGTGTTTTGATAATCTAGCAAAGATAAGAGTTAGGAAAATTCTAAAACTAAATATTCAGTTTTGTAATATGTTTTTTCTACATAACTATGGCACCTCATTATCTTTTAGCTTTGCACTTTTTATTCAGCTTAAAGGATCATGCCATTAGGCAAAATACCATGGACCTGATTAATATAGGTAGGAATCCGGTAATAACATTTTTCTAGATAAGCAATAATATCTCATGTTTTTATGCATTATATTTACAAAAAAGTCCTTGAAAATACTGTTCTAGAATTAATTAAGCATTACTCGTTTTTGTTTCCTTTTGTTTTGTGCTCAGTGACCTGAATGCTTGGCTTCTATTCCACAAGTGTAGTGTCGCATGTCTAGATTCCTTATCTTGTATTCACAAATTATGACTTGAAAGCTAAATGTCTCAAATTTGTATTTTTTTTGCCTAGCTGAAGCATATGAATGAATACTTATGCATTATCGATACCATCGGAATAACCTTTAATTTTATATTTTCTAAATTCTAATTGAACTAGTACAATAACCTAACTGGGAACTTAACTCAAAATGATTTAAGTTGATTGTTTTTTCTGATGTTTTAGATGCAGTGGTGAGTGAAAATCAGAGAGCTCTAGGGAGGCAGTGCACATAAAGGATGGGTCTGCTCCGATCCCAAATCTTGAGGTGTTCCTGGAGGCTGTCGCTACACATTTGTCATGGTGGTCAGGTCTCTTGGTGAAATGCCGAATGCACCTCTGCATTTATTGACACCAAGCTGATCGTAGCATTTTTATATTTTTCTATTCATCATTTTTTTTGGATTTCGTGTAGGCAACTTATGGTAAACAAACAGGCAAATTATTCATTTTAGTTTAGCATTTTTTGTTTTCTGATTTAGCAATTTCATGTAGGCAACTTATGGTAAACAAACAGTCAAATTATTTATTTTACTTTAGCATTTTTATTTTTTGGTTTAGCAATTTCATGTGTATATTGCTATAAGTAAAATTAATATCTCACCCTAATTCTTGGACTCTCATTTTGCAAATTGATATCATTAAGTTGCTTTATCCTTGTCCAACGTATGTTACTGTCGGTATGCATGTATTGATCGATTGGGTTCCAGTTAATGTATTGATCGGTATCCTAATTATTTTTGTGTCATTAAGTTTTTTCATTGGTCAGTAGCGGCTTGTGTAGTACGACAACTCCCTGGTTATGTGCAGTTCAGTTTCTTCAAGGGACACAATGATTGTCGTGGCTCTAAGAGGAGGGCCACAGCCAGGTGGCGTAGTGCACCCGTCTAATCCCAGAGGGTGGTTACTTGAGAAAGTGCAATCTATTCCTCAGATCTACTCATGAAGCAAGAACACAAGAACACACGAGGATTTAGAGTGGTTCGGGCCGCCGGAGCGTAATACCCTACGTCCACTGAGAGTTCTATTGCTCTAGAGTTTGTGGATGAGTCTATCCTCTACCTCTAAGCCCCTTTTGAGATTTGAGTCCTTCTCTAGCGGGCGTCCCCCTTTTATAGCGCAAGGAGGACGCGTACACAGGCGTTGGACCCCGACAGGTGGGCCCAACAAGGATGTATAGTTTACCATCAAAAAGACATTAACAGTGCCTTGTGAATCTCTTTCTGGATACGCTTCGCCCTGTAGACTCTCTGACCGAGGGGGTCTTCACCTGTCCCATCGGCGAGGCGCCCGTTGAGGCGGTGTAGGTTGCGGCGTAGAGTGTTGGGTCTACCGCGTAGGCGTTATGATATTCCGTCGCCAAGCTGTCGTGTCTAACTGGCATTGCAGACTGACGCGCGTGGCGTGGGTGGCGCCAGCGGCTGCACTGTGCGCCTTGGTAACGCGCGATCAACAGTACAGCCTGGCAAAAGTCACCTCGGGCTCTGCCGTGGCAAAGCGCACTTAACATCTCCCGCATTGAATGCGGTAGGTGGGCTAGTCTTCTCAGGGAAGCTTCGCGGCTGCGCGCATACCTGCGCCTACGGGCACGTGGCGGCTCCGGACCCCCTCAAGCGGGGTGTCTGTTCCCTCTCCGCTGAGGGGTCCGGATAGTATATGGGGGTCCGGAATCCCATGGAAGGTCCGGGGCCCTCGGCTGTTTTGGCTGAGCACTCCCTTCTCCGGGACACGCGGGGTCACCGGACCCTTCCCTAGCAAGGAATGGGTCTAGGGCTGCTGACCGGGTGAGAAGGGCTTCGGACCGCGGGGGTCCGGCTGCTCAAGCCGTCAGCGCGTAGTCACAGATAACTACAAGGCTCTTGCCTAGACACGGCAATCACCTCTGGGACACATGGTGACACCGGAGTGGACTTGGGCGACCGCGACGAGCGCTCTCCGTTGGAGCGGGCCACCGGAGTGGACTTGGGCGACCTTAGCGAGAGGTCTCCGCCGAAGCGGGCCACTGGAGTGGACTTGGGCGACCGTGGGGAGCGGTCTCCGCCGGAGCGGGCCACCGGAGTGGACATGGGCGACCGTGGCGAGCGGTCTCCGCCGGAGCGGGCCACCGGAGTGGACTTGGGCGACCGTGGCGAGCGGTCTCCGCCGGAGCGGGCCACCGGAGTGGACTTGGGCTGTTGCCATCGATCCACCGAGATACGTTACCAGACCTCGCAGTGAGGCATAGGAAACCACACCTTATACTGGAAAAGAGTCCGGACCTCTAGACACGGCAGCCTCGGATACTAGGGTACTCGTAACAGGGCAGTGAAGTGCGTAGGCTTAGGGTACATTACCAGGCTAAGCGGCTATGCAGAACTCCTCCACCCCAGGATACAGGCACCACTTATCCGGGACAGGTCCCTAGGAGTTCGGACCGCCTTCCAGCTAGAAGGGGTGTCCCAACCTGACCACAAGCTAGCAACTCAATTTGGATCGTTAGCTACAAAAGAAAAAACTCCGTACAGGAGAATGAAATAGACAAGCCGAAACGGTTGAGCACAAATAGGTTAAGGTAAAGATAAGACTGAGAAAGTAAATCCCCTTTATCACTTGATTCGTGGTGTACATCAGCGGTCGGGATTACGAGGGTGAACCTCTACCGCTCTGGACCACTTGCTGGTGTCGCCTGTTCGTGCGATGAAGCCTAAGGTCGGGTTTACAAGGGCGGACCTTTACCGCTCTGGTCCACACGTAGGCACCACATCATTACAAAGGAGAAACACACTCAATCCTATCTAGCGGTAACCTACAGCCGTCGCCTCGTAAGGCATGCACGTTCCTAGCCGGAGTGGAACTACCACCTTGGAGGTTCTTCTCAGTAGTTGGGGGCGAAGGCGCCCTGGACGTGCCTATACAACATCATCCAGCATCACCTCGGGAGCTTGCAGGGCCCTCCTAAGCACAAGAACTGTTTCATGATCAGATAGCATGAGAACAACTTCTTTGGCTTTGAATGGGAGAGGCCCTGCCGTCGCCAGCTGCCGTCGGAAGCCAGCCCGATGGCCGCTCATAGTGAGCTGAAGCCAGCTTGTCACCCTGGCGCAACGGAAGGACGGGTGCTCGCTTGGATGAGCACGGAGCGTGGAGAAGAGCGGTCGTTCGCCGGCTCCACCTTGGTGCTGGCACAGGGCCCCCGCGCCTTGCGGCGGAGGTCGATGCCTATCTGCAGCAGCTCCAAGGGAGGCTTGAGCCAGGCGAGGGAGAAGGCGACAGACATCCTTCCCGAGCCACAGTCGTCGACTCCATGCTCCATCTTGAGAGGAAACCTTGAGCCGACGCCGTGCCGCCGCAGGGGCCCCCCGGTGGTTGCTTGAGAGAAAACCTTGAGCCGACGCTAAGGTGTCGCAGGGTGATGCGCAGCAGGCGTCGCCCCTGCGCGCCACCATGCCGGCTCTGAGGTGTCACAGTGGTGACGCACAGCAGGCGCCGCTGCCGTGCGCCGTCACACCGAGGACACTGCTGCCTCGGTGTCAGGCAAGCGGCGTAGATGACGCCGTGCCTCTCTTCATCTTCTTATCGTCATTGCAGAGGATGAGCTCAACCTCAGAAGCCGGGAGGTGAGCGAAGATCTGGCCAACGCTTGCGCGCTCCCCACGGACGGTGCCAGATGTCGTGGCTCTAAGAGGAGGGCCACAGCCGGGTGGCGTAGTGCACCCGCCTAATCCCAGAGGGTGGTTACTCGAGAAAGTGCAAGATATTCCTCAGATCTACTCATGAAGCAAGAACACAAGAACACACGAGGATTTAGAGTGGTTCGGGCCGCCGGAGCGTAATACCCTACATCCACTGAGAGTTCTATTGCTCTAGAGTTCGTGGATGAGTCTATCCTCTGCCTCTAAGCCCCTTTTGAGATTTGAGTCCTTCTCTAGCGGGCGTCCCCCTTTTATAGCGCAAGGAGGACGCGTACACAGGCGTTGGACCCCGACAGGTGGGCCCAACAAGGATGTATAGTTTACCATCAAAAAGACATTAACAGTGCCTTGTGAATCTCTTTCTGGATACGCTTCATCGCCCTGTAGACTCTCTGACCGAGGGGGGTCTTCACCTGTCCCATCAGCGAGGCGCCCGTTGAGGCGGTATAGGTTGCGGCGTAGAGTGTTGGGTCTACCGCGTAGGCGTTATGATATTCCGTCGCCGAGCTGTCGTGTCTAACTGGCATTGCATACTGACGCGCGTGGCGTGGGTGGCGCCAGCGGCTACACTGTGCGCCTTGGTAACGCGCGATCAACAGTACAGCCTGGCAAAAGTCACCTCGGGCTCTGCCGTGGCAAAGCGCACTTAACATCTCCCGCATTGAATGTGGTAGGTGGGCTAGTCTTCTCGGGGAAGCTTCGCGGCTGCGCGCATACCTGCTCCTACGGGCACATGGCGGCTCCGGACCCCCTCAAGCGGGGTGTCTGTTCCCTCCCCGCTGAGGGGTCCGGATAGTATATGGGGGTCCGGGATCCCATGGAAGGTCCGGGGCCCCCGGCTGTTTTGGCTGAGCACTCCCTTCTCCGGGACACGCGGGGTCACCGGACCCTTCCCTAGCAAGGAATGGGTCTGGGGCTGCTGACCGGGTGAGAAGGGCTTCGGACCACGGGGGTCCGGCTGCTCAAGCCGTCAGCGCGTAGTCACAGATAACTACAAGGCTCTTGCCTAGACACGGCAATCACCTCTGGGACACGTGGTGACACCGGACCCGTCCCAGAGCGGGAAGCGGGTCCGGGACCGTTGGTCCGGTGAGGTGGAGTCGGACTCCAAGGGTCCGGCTGCTCAGCTCTTTAGGGCGTAGTTACGGATAACTACGCGAGTCTTGACGCAGCAAGAGGGGGTACCCTAGTCCAGATGTACCGACAATGACTTATCTTGATCTCTCTGATTCGCAGCCCGTGTAGGTAATCAGCAATAGGCCTATGAATTTTTATTTTTTATGATATAGTAGAAATCATGTGTTTGGGAGATTCCATCTGTGGTTTAGTTTATTTGGTTCCACAGTGAAGTAATTTGGAGTCTAATGACTGATTCAGATTGTTTTTTACTGAGATAGCTAGGCAAGGTTGCATGCTTCATGTAGCATGACATTAGTAATTCAATGGCTCTTCTTTTTTCTTCAACACATGCATGGATTACAGTACCAGCTAGGCATATCTTAATATGGGCTGGTTGTGGGCATAATGGAGGTTTTTGCTTCAAACATTCCTGCATTGACTCCTATAAAATCATAGTTAAATTCTAGGGGAAGCTCATTTAAATACATGACCCTGCAGCTTCTACTTTGTCTCCTACAATTAAGTAAGCAAAATAGTATTACTCATGCACTTGGGGGGGGGACTGCAGTTCAGTAGTAAAATCTTGCAATTTACATCCTTTTTTTCTCTTATGTGGTTGTCACTACATGTTACATACATGGAATCTTTTTACTGTAACATTTTTGTTAGGTGATCAAAATCAGCAAAATACAGTAGAGTCTATATTGCTTGGCACAGTATCATAAGCAGTTCAAGTAAATCAGTTGGATTATCATTCATCTACTAGACGTATGCAATGCACTAAATTGCTAGAATGTAGTTTATGCGTCATGGAGTTTGTTGTGTGTATGATTATTTCTTATTTTTGTGCAACTAAATGAATTTCCTCTAAGCATATTAGTGTAATACAACATGCAATTAATTGAATTTCCTCTAGGCAGATTAGTCCAATATAGCAAGCAATTAAATGTTGTTTCATAGGCAAATTGGTGCAATAGAGCAAGCAAAACAATGGATCTGTTACCTATTGTATATATTCTTTATTAATTTATGATACAGAATATTTATTGTTTCTATTTTTGTCATGGTGCAGGAGATAGTAGGGATCAGTAAATGTCGTACAACAAAAAATGACACGCAAGTAAGCACTAAGCAGTAGATAGTATGGGCACTTCTCCAATCAAGTTGTTTTTGGTCCCTGGATTCGCACATTGCAGTCAGCGAATCTTCATATTTTGTTCTCTTGGCTAGATAATGCCGTCCAACCTCCCTCCTAGTACGCAGTTCTAGTAAATCAAAATCAGTTTCTACACAGTTGTCTTCAGGCATGTTTGTAAAGTGGATCCATGAACATAAACAAGGACATGTTCTGTGGTTTTGTGGTGATTTTGTGGAACATGTGAAACTTTTCCATGCTATGGAAAATCTATTGGAACAACCTACTGATTTAGAGCTATATTTGCGCAATATAATACTAGATCCGGGCAATTTACATGTGATGTTGTCAGTTTTTGCCTGCCGCTTCTGATTTGCCTTGGTATTTTTGTCGCTGTCGCCTAGTCAATATCACCTTGACAGGCTATTTCACCCAGGCTCGTCATGGGGGCCACAGAGTTTGGTGCTATTTATTTTTGCGTGTAGAGAATCCAGAATTGCTAGAAAAGGAAGCTGCCAAAGTGCCCACGTGCAAAGGTTTCCTAAAATAGTAAGGCCGTGCTGTAGGACTATATTATGGCTGGCCGTAATATAGCCAAGTCCTTCCTGGAAATGATAGTTTTCACCTCCCTATGTTGCAAGTGATCTCTCTGGGTGAAAACCAGTTCAATGGACCTATCCCTTTGGGTCTCTCCACCTGTCAGAACCTCGAAACGCTTGGTCTTTCAGTGAATAATTTCACCGGTACTGTGCCTTCATGGCTGGCAACACTGCCAAACCTCACCATAATATATTTGTCAACCAATGATCTCACTGGAAAGATCCCCATTGCGCTGAGCAACAGTACATGGCTTCTTGGGTTGGACCTCAGTGAGAACAATCTAGAAGGGGTAATTCCACCGGAATTGGGACAGTTGAGAAACCTCAGATATCTAAGCGTTGCAACTAACCAAATAAGTGGTGTCATTCCAGATTCCTTAGGCAATCTATCCGAACTTACTCAAATAGACTTAGTTATAAACAAATTGACTGGATCTGTGCCACTGTCATTTAGAAAAATGCTGAATCTCCGTGGCATCTATATCGGCGCTAACCAACTCAGTGGGAATCTTGATTTCCTGGCAGCACTATCCAAATGCAGGAGCCTGGATACAATTAACATAGCAGAAAATAAATTCACAGGGATGCTACCAACTTACATGGGAAATCTCAGCTCAACCCTTCAATATTTCATTGCGTATAACAATAGAGTCACTGGAAGCATCCCTAATACATTTGCTAATCTGAGCAACCTGCTGGCACTGTCTCTCAGTGGAAACAACTTGAGTGGGAAGATCCCAACAACCATTACTGCAATGAACAATCTCCAAGAACTCAACCTCTCCAACAACAGCTTGTCTGGCACTATCCTTACAGAAATCAGTAGACTAACAAACCTAGTTGAGTTGCATCTTGATGGCAATAAACTAACCGGTTCCATTCCAAGCAGTGTCAGTAGCCTAAGCGAACTGCAAATTATGAGATTATCCCGAAACTCATTGTCTTCAACCATACCAATAGGTCTGTGGCATCTCCAGAAACTTATTGAGCTTGATCTATCACAGAACTTCTTAAGTGGATTCCTGCCCACTGATGTAGGAACATTGTCAGCGATGACCATTATGGATTTATCAAGAAACAAACTATCAGGTGGCATCCCGATTTCCATTGGTGAACTTCAAATGATGATATATCTGAACCTGTCCAGCAATTTATTTCAAGGGTCGATACCAGATTCATTTGGCAGATTAGTTAGTATTGAGGAGTTGGATCTATCCTCCAATGTGCTTTCTGGAGCCATTCCAAAATCCTTGAGCAATCTCAGTTACCTTGCCAACTTGAACCTTTCTTTCAACAGACTGGATGGAAAGATACCAGAAGGAGGGGTGTTCTCAAATATCACCCTCGAATCATTGATGAGAAACAACGCTCTCTGTGGTCTTCCCCGCCTAGAAATAGCACCATGTCAGAACGACACTGACCACTCACGATCAAAACTAGAGTTGTTAAAATTCATATTACCTGCAGTCCTGGCAATTATTGTTTTAGCTCTGTGCCTATATATGTTGGTAAGAGTGAAGGTGAATATAGGAAGAAAGGTGACAGTACCCTCAGACACAGACTTGCTAAACTATCAGTTGATCTCATACCACGAACTTGTCCGCGCAACCAGCAACTTCACTGATGATAACTTGCTAGGGGCTGGAAGCTTTGGGAAAGTCTTCAAAGGTGAATTGGATGATGGATCTGTGGTTGCAATAAAGATACTAAACATGCAGCATGAACTAGCTTCCAAGAGCTTTGACACAGAGTGCCGTGCACTTCGAATGGCTCGGCACCGGAACTTGGTGAAGTTAATTAGCACTTGCTCCAATCTTGACTTCAGAGCACTAATTCTTGAGTATATGCCTCATGGTAGTTTGGACGATTTGTTGTACTCAAATGATGGGAGGCAACTCAGTTTCCTTCAAAGGGTTGGCATAATGCTGGATGTTGCAATGGCGATGGAGTATCTCCACCACCAGCACTTTGAAGCTGTCCTGCATTGTGATTTAAAGCCAAGCAATATCTTGCTCGATCAGGACATGATTGCACATGTTTCTGACTTTGGTATTTCCAAGCTGCTAGCTGGAACTGAAAATTCCATCACGTTAACAAGCATGCCTGGCACTGTAGGATACATGGCTCCTGGTAAGTTTAAATTCCCCTTACAATTTATGATGCAGCACACAACCCTGTTCTTATTTAAGCTCACTAGTTTTCTTTTGACATGAAATGGAACAGAGTTCGGATCAACAGGAAAAGCATCACGTGCCAGTGACATTTACAGCTATGGAATTGTTCTCCTAGAAGTCTTCACAAGGAAAAAGCCAACTGATCCCATGTTTGTCGGTGAGTTGAGCTTGAGGAGGTGGGTTAGTCAGGCATTCCCGCATGAACTCTCAAATGTAGTTGACAGTATTATACTGCAAGATGGTATGGAAGATGAAAGTAGGCCTCCCGAGAACTTCAGCATTTTGAATATCAACCTAATATCCATTATAGAGTTGGCCTTGCTTTGCTCAAGTGTTGTACCTGAGGAAAGAATGCCAATGAAGGATGTGGTAGTGAAGTTAAACAAGATCAAGTCGAATTACAATTCACAGCTTGGAAAATATGGGTACATTCATCAGAAGACTTGATATTCAAACTTTCATCATCAACAACTGAAAGGAATATTTCTTCTTAATATATTGATGCATAGTTCTCCTGCGCGTTCGAGAAAAAAACTGAAAGGAACATCCATAGTTTTCAAGCACTGGCACGGCTCGGCTAGAATTAAATGATTCACTTCAGAAGTACTAGCCGCACGTACTAAATTGCCAGACTCTCACACCACATGCCTAAATCACAGAAAGAGTAAGTGTGCATGACTGGAACATCAGGAAAGATTGCAGCTGCCGTATTTTTCTTTTCTTTTTCCAGTGCAAGTAAATTTCTGATGTCAAGTTTCCGAAGCAAAAGTAATGACGTGAGCATGTATTGTTGCTTGAGATATATTTATTTACGGTGCACTAGCTGATGCAGTGATGCTATCAATCTATCATCATACCATGGACTAAATGATAAAACAAATGCTAGCATTCTTTGACTCATTATCACGTTCCTTGGTATTGTGGATTGTGTTCTGGGGGCAGGAATAAATTAATCTAGGATTCAGTTAACTGAATGGAGTTTTAAAGTGAGGTTCTTCAGTAATCAGTACTAGGCCCGAGCGATGGAGTGAGGGGGGAAACCGTAGCAATAGGCCCCCGAGCACAGAGATTGCCACTTCGCTCTAGGCCTACTAATCTACGCCGATTCTCGTCGGAATTGAACCGGAGCGCAGACGCGCAGTGCCAAACCTACCCCAATTCCTTAACCCTTCCATAACATTCTGCGGCCCCGCCCGCCACATCGCGATCCTAGCGTACTGAATGTCACCACCAGAAACGGCTAATGCAGGTCAACAGCGTATGCAAAGATATCCGCAGCGAGAAGAGATAGGGTACTCACGGCATCGTAGCGGCGCACGCGCGGGGGTGAAGCGCAGTGGCGCGCGGCGATCCCGCCGTCGCTGGCTGGCCGGCCGGAACGGCGGCGGAATCACCTTCTCTCTTCGGCGGGTTCGGCCTGCAGGCTAACTGCGACGGGGCGGCGGCAGAGCATAGCTTGTTGGGCTGGCTCGTGGGCCAGAAAACAAACTCGGCCCATACTCAGGGTTGTACCAAGTTACTGCAACAAAAAATTACTATGCAAGTGCTTGCTTGAAATCCCAGCAAGCAGAAGCAAGTGCTGGTAGCTTTGGGCTTACGCTGGAGCTGGAAAATAGAATCATTTTCAAACTGCAGCCTAACAAACGAGTATTGACTAAAACAGATCATTCGACGCCTTCGATCTTAATCCATGTCAATGGCCTGGCATGCAGTAGAGCCATGGACACGAACAATGTAAAAAAAGATGACATGACATGGTCTTTCGAAAAAAAAAGATGACATGACATGAGATGAGGGTCCCCTTTGGTTTCTTTTAGCGCAACTAGCGATACGAGAGAATCTTCTATGCATGCAGTACTAAATAAAATCTATTTGCAAAATCTCTTTATGGATGGGTGTAATTTTTCGCGACGAATCTAATGATGATAATTAATTGATAATTGGCTACAATAATGCTACAATAATTATCCACTAATCATGCGGTCAAAGACCTCATTAGATTCGCCTCGTGAAGTAGCGCAGGAGTTGTGAAGTTAGTTTTGTAAATTGACTTTATTTAATACTCATAATTAATAGTCAAAGTTTGCTACAGTAGCTTGTGCTACAAAATCAAACAGAGCCGAGATGAGATGCGAGAGAGACGCTCAACTTGGCCTCCTTAGCCCAAAGGGCATTAGAAGAAACCGTCCCGGCATTCTCCTATTTATATTTTATACTAATGTTCATGTTTGATTATTTGATTCGTTGTCACCGTAATTTGTTTTATTTGGCTAGGCGACACGTGGTTGGCGTGGTGTAAATTTGCAGGTGGGTGATGAATACAAGAAGCCTACAATGTATAATTTGTTTGTTAGAGTCAGGTGGTAAAGTATCTTAAATTTAAAATTTAGCATAGATAATCTAAGATCCACAGATTCAAAAAGAACTAGGGTCTTATTTTATATAATTTCAAGTTAAAAATATATAAAATCTAAATTGAATCTTGAAGAGGAGAGGAGAGCATAGGGATGAACCCAAAATATAGTCAATCTCAAAGGGTCCAATTCCTTACATTTAAGTTTCATTTCCTTTTCTTTCTTAGCAGGAGGTTATTCGAAAACAAAATGTTATGGACCATCAAGCTCAAGTTCCGCGTAGAAGAAATTAAAAGCACAATGGTGAATGTTGCTCTTCCTCCCTCAGCAACAAGCGGGATGAATTCACCTAGCTATTAGTTGCATTGATCGCCAGGTCTTTCGCCGTCGTCGGCGATGACTGCAACGGGCAAGTCGGGGCGCAGGCGGGGCAGTTGGCCTGGCACTCTTTCCGAGATGCGTAACAATATTGGCCCTGGCAGCAGTAGCAGCTTTCACCGTGATCACAGCCAAGGTACCGGGTGCAAAACTTTAGGACGAGTTTCCTCCCATCTAGCGGTACAACGTTGGCTACAGTAGCATTTGAATGTGCGCTGGTAAGATTAGTTGGGTAGCTCCTCCTTGTACCATTGGTCTCAAGTAGCTGACGATAACCTGTTGAAAATGGAATTAATTTTTCTTTATTTATCAATGGTAACGCGTATGCATATATTCATTAATTATAAATTTAATAACAAGGTTGAAGAAGAAGAAATAAGATGGTGATGCATGCATACACATACCCTCTGTTGGCAATATGAATCGTCCAAAAAGCACAAATAAAAAGATAGCAACCACAAGAATAAGACCACCTCTACCATTGTCCCTCATATCGGATCACCTATTGGGTTCCGTGGTTGATAGGTCTGTGAGGAAACAAGTTGGGGATGTGAGCAATAGCCATATGCTTTTCTTGAGTATATATATAGATGATAAGGTCGTCCCTACAGCTATACCATGCACCGATGTAACGTAACTCTTTGTTTCTATTCATTGCCAAGAATAGTAACCCATATAGTGCTCGCTAATAAATTCTTTTTTGAACGTAAAGCTCGCTAATAAATTCTTACTACCTGCAATCAAATTTGGAACAGTTTAGTAACAATTTCCACGCTATCAAACCATCCCAAAAAGATTCTTAAATTTGTGCTATCAAATTAATTTTCTTTGATCAAGACATTGCTTGGAAATGTGTCCGAGGGTGTCAGGAGGCCGGTCATAGGGAGCTGATATTTCTATTGATCGTGTTGTGAAACATGTCGTCAATGATTGGATCCTCTTTCTACCACAACCCTCACGACAGGCACAAGATCAAAGTAGACAAGACAAATAAAAGTTGTGATTGAGCCAGAGAATGAAATCAAGTACGAGAAACGATTCTTTATTTTCTGAATATCAACAATTTACAATGAAGATATCCCTCGTAAATATAATCTGAACGCTTGAGTGTTGTCAAGAACTCAAAACTATAACCGTTCTAGTCTTTCTTTCCTTCTAGACTCCGTTAGATCCGAGTCAGGGTTGTATTGGTGATATAGCTTGGATTGAACCTGTGCTTCTTTTGGAAAATAATTGTCAGCCACCAAACGTCCAAACAGGCGCACGTCGCGATGTAGAAAATGAAGAAAAAGTGAAGATATCAGACAGCACAATTATGGTCTGAAATTCTGAATATATCCAAAACGAATGCTGGAATATCACAGGCAGCAACAAAAAAAAACGCAAAGACAACTGCACTTCAGTTTCAGGAGCAAGCAAACACAACTAGTACATCGTAGCAACTAGCAACCTCACATGCCACATCGAGAAAGTACAGCTCACTGGTGACTTAGTGAGGCCTTTCAGCATTTCATCTAGCGAGAACATGACCATACACGACTATGACATCAATCATTTCCTGAGGCCTCAGAGCACGTTCCCAATATCCTCAACTCCACGACACCGCAGTCCAGTCTCTGAACTACACCAACATCCAGCACCACCAGATGTCTAGTTAGGTAGCTGAAGATCTTTGTGTTGATCCACATTCTGTGGCAGCTGGGCATGGAGATAGATTTTGCAGCATTGGCTTCTTTGGGTCATACCAACAAGAACTGCACCAGTAATGTAAATGCCATGTTCAGCAATAGGGCCATTACTGCATGGTCTCTGCATAATCTGTTCAAAAGTTTCCATGAGGCATGTAGAAATATGGCATTGCAAGCTTGCGAGTTCACCAGTATACAAGGTAGAGAATTGTGCACCTTTCGTTTCTTGCTGGCTGCTGTGGAAGTCATGAGCTTTTCATCTTCTTACTGTGATTGATAAATTGGAAGCTCATGACTCCAAAGACAGGTGTGGATAAGTTCATCTTCAAAATCACCAAAACTTCAGTTCCCAAGAGAAGGTAGGAAGCAAATTAGAACTGTAGCAGAAGTGGAGAATTCCAAACCAGTTGATAACTAATGAACTTACCCTGTTTTAGCCAAAACCCCATTCAAAGCTGCAAATTCTTGAAGCATGCTCTAAAGAACAGTGATGTCACTGCCTGATATTAGATGAAATTTGTGGGTGTTACACTGAAGCAATTACTTGAAGAATAGAGTGAGATGGCAAATTCTTATTTGATTATACTTACTGCACATGATAAACAACCAAATTCAAGAAGTTCCATATAGAAACATGTTGCCTGCAACATAATATTTTTTCTGTCAGAAAATTTCAAAAAGGCTGGAAATCTAGTATGGCACGTCACAAACTCCTTTTACCTTGACCAAGGATGAGAACTGAATCCTTGGAGATAGGTACAATGTCCTGGACTCTTTCACTCGTAAAGATTGCTTCAATAGCTGCATGAAAAACATAACAAGGATCAACTAAGGAAGATTATGATGTAATTGATACACAACATAATAGACCAAATTAAACAAAATGATCTCAGTGCATTAACCAATGGAAAATATATGTGAACCAACCATTAGATTTATTTAACAGGTTAGCACCAGAGGAAACAAACAAAAAGTAGAACACTGCAAATTACAAATGACCAGGTAAATATCACTACATTAACACAAAAAATTAACATTTATGGTCAAATTAAGGACATAGAAGTTGTATGATTGAATAACTAAGCGAATGCCAGAACCTGAGAGCTTAGCAGTCACTAGCTCTTGTTCTCCGATAACTTCTACGCCGTCCCCGTTAGTGGATTCAATATCAAATGCTGACATTACATGTACAGAATGTCCACCATCTGAAACCCAAATCTGTGTCTCTGCACAAACACTCTGAACATATTTATTAATGAAGTAAACCACACTGTGAAAGAAGACAGCAAATTCAGAACAAAAACTCACTTATAGAGCTACTTGGAAAGACAGCAGACAATTGCACTTTCATGGGATAATCCAAGCGATATGTATGGATATTTTCAGAATAATGCTTTATGGAAACTCCTGAGCCCACTTCTGTTGTTGAAAGACTAAAGACATGCAACACTCCATTTGAATCCAGTACCAAAAACTTGTTCTTGGAAAGAGGATGGATCGATACGGCTTTCTCTGATTTCAGCAATTCCCTGCTGCCTTGTGAGTTATGACCATCATTTTGAACTGTCAAGAAGAAAGGGCAATAGCTTCCTGAACTCTGTGTTACCCTCAAAGTTGTGAGCTTACCTGAAAAGAATAATTTTGGCCACAGATGAGTTTACAGTGTGTAAATACGCATGCAAAGTATAATTCTACTTTCAGTATCAATATAACATGTATAGTTTATTGAAGAATTCTGTAAAGTTGACATGGTTTGGGTTCCCACATAATGTGTCCCTTGGAGTCAGTCCTTCAAGAGAGCAGTTTTAGAGGTATCAGTAATAAAGTATGAATAGCTGAATTTGCTTCATCCGCAAACGTTTTGCAGTAGTTTATTCGCATTTGTTTGATATAAAAGTCATTAAAGGTCCAAAAGTAAACTTTGGCTAGCTTTCTTTCCTCTTCTTGTGAGGACAGTGTAACCTACAAATACATGCCATGATCACCGTCTCAGGATAAACAACAAATGTATGTTGGTCTATGTACAATATAGACCAATGCTAATCATCATTGACCTCTACAAAAGTGACCGTTTACATTTACAAATCAAAACCTCTAGTAAATTGGCATGAAATGTACATGTGCACTTACCAGTGACTAGAAACGTGAGAAATTTAGAAGCACAGCATTATTGCATAGTTCATATATCCATCTTCTGTGAAACTTTCAGCTATTTCCTCGCAGCAGTTCAATACACACAAAAATAACATAACCATCCCAACATACATGGTAGGCAGACTCTGAGATAACTAGAGTGCTGGTTTCGAACATAATGGACGCCAACATGGTAAGCTCCCTTGTTTGCAGTTTAAAAAACTTCAGTACATCCTAAATTGATTAAAGATGTATGCAAGATAATCGATTCCAATACAATTAGTATGTTTTGAATATTTTCTAAGTAAATGCACCAATACAGTGGCCAGCATATCGGCACAAAGTCCCCCCCCCCCCCCCCCCCGCGCATATTACACCTAACTTAATTCTCCGCTCAGACTCCCTTTGCGAATGTAAGTTGATTGCCACCTTAGTGCCTTGTGGCAGTTCTCAGATTATATAACACGGGATCAGTGAAGAGAATCAAAGCAAGAAGCAAAAGTACTCACAAGTGGAAACACCATCTCTTTCACCACCTCCCCCATGACTACCACGCCTAACCGGCATAACCAACCCGTTCATCATCCCATTCTTCTTTTGCACGCTCTTCCTTCCTGCAGCACCGGCACCTTCCTTCTTCCCCTCCTTCTCCTTCCCACCCTTCATCAAGCCCCGCAGCGGGAACAAGCGCACGCCGCCAGCCTCACCGAGCAGCAGCCTCCCCATTGCGACCTCCATAGCATACACGGGCCGTGCCGGCTCGAGCTCGACGACCGCGCACTTGTGCAGCTCCACCGTCCGCCCGTCCGTGGCCAGCTTCGGGGCGAGTACCCAGATCTGCCCGGCAGCAAGGGAGAGCAGCGCGACGGCGTTGACCCCGCCGGCCAGGCGAACGCCGATGCCGAAAGGGAGGCCCTGCAGCGGCAGGCCCGAGGAAGAGGCGTGGCGCTTGAAGGAGAGCGGGGCGGGCGCGAAGCGCGGGAAAGCGGGCGCGGTGGCGAGGGAGTAAGCGCGGAGGTGGACCGCGGGGGAGGCGGGGGACGGGTGCGCGGAGAGGAAGATCAGGCGGGAGGACGGAAGAAGGAGCGCGAAGCAGGCGGCGGCGGCGAGCGGGGAGGAGACGGGGGTGGGAGCGAAAGAGGAGGAGGCGGCCGGGGCGGGGTTGGGCAAGGAGGGGAAGAGGTGGGCGGAGGAGTCGGGGAAGAGGAGCGCGAGGGCGCGGGCGGGGGAGGAAGGCGGCGCGAGGAGAAGGGAGGTTGGGGGCGGGTGGGAGGGCGGGAGAGGGAGGCGGCGGGCGCTGAGATGTGGCGGTGCAGGCGGCGGGTGAGGAGGAGGTGGAGGCTGCGGCGGCGGCGGCGGAGGCGGCATGACCGCCGCCGGTGTTTGAGGAAGTGGCACGGCGAGCGACCAGGCGGAGACGGCGCGCGGTTGTCGTCGGGCCCGTGGTCGGGTTACTCGGGTTAAGTGGGTTGAGATTGAGGCTTTGCGGTCCGGGGTCGGGCCTGGGCTCCGTGCGACCGTACCTGGATTTCTTGCTTAGGGTGGGCATTTAAAACCCGAAAAAACCAAACCGAACCGAACCGAACCGAATGTCGGTCTATTCGGGTTCTCGGGTTCGGGTTCGGTCCACACTTATGGTTTAATTCGGGGTACGGGTTCGGGTTCGGTTCCTAACCTCCAAAACCCGAATAGACCGAATAACCCAAAATTCATTCAAACTCTTGGTATGCCATGATATCTTATGTGATTTTTGAACTTATTAGCTAATAGTTGTTATCTCATCTTAATATTTGTATGTCTATTTCATTATGCTATTTTTTCATAGTTACTTATCGCTATTACTCGTACTTCTATTTAACTATTCATTGCATATATTTTAATGGAAGATGAGAGTGTGTTTATTATTCGGTTAATTCGGTGGACCGAATAGACCGAACCGAAATATTCGGTCTATTCGGGTTCGGTTCCTAATTTTGTCTTTAAAATTTCGGTTCTCATTTTTTGAAACCCGAAATTCGCAAAACCCGAATAGACCGAACCGAAATACCCGAATAGACCGAATGCCCACCCCTCTTGTCCAGGGTCCACAATAGAGAGTCCAAACTTGAGCGTCTACACAGGCACACAGCGTAACTCCAACACGTACTGACGCACAGCGGTGTGTTACGGGCTCTGGCTCAGCTATGTTTTGGAGCCAAGCCCCTGAGTTTGTAGCTCATCTTGTATCAGACAATTTGCCTAAACCTGATGTTTAATGCATGTGTGCATTTGTTCAAAAAATAAACATACTGACGTACAGCGGTAGACCGGTATTGCGGTGGCACCTACTTGGATGCTTACGAGTTTTGTTGCGCACCGTTGAGTGAACGAACAGAAATGAATCAACTTAACCTTTAAAAAAGGACCGATGATGTTGGTGTCGCTTTTCTTTTGCATCTTCTCTCGCCACATTCCAATGTCTACTAATTGAAACGCAGACGAGCATCTGATCAGAAACAAATTGTATTCTAGCGCAATTTTGTTCAGTACAGTCAGTAGTACGAGTATGGCAATTTAACATACCCAACCACGAATCCTGAAAGGCTCACAAATTGGAAACTGAATTCTAAAATTTCTCTGTACATCAGGATAATAATTAACTCCAATGGGAAACCTACCCGAATTATGAAGTCATTGAAATGACGTTACATGATGCGGAAACCCCATGCAAAAACATTAACAGCACTACCATTTATTGTTTTCTTAATTAGCGGATTCTCATGACAGTAAATTATTGTCGCCAGAGAGCATAACGAAACAGATGGAAGCGGGTATGTTTGTTAACACTGGCAGCAAAACTCAATTTACTAATGTACACAGACAAATTGTTACAGCAATGGTTAGAGTAAATTAGTCAAATTCCGACTCCCTACGAAGGGAATGCAGCTGCTGCAATCCGACTTCCTTGTTTCAGGTAAGGCAATGATATTGATCAGGTAATATGGGTTACGTTCCTGTAAAGAGCCTAAGCTCTGTCCTTTTGCTTTGCCTGGGCCTGCAATCGAGGGACTCCCACACCTCGACGATGGGACATTTAGCCATAATAGTACAGCTACTATACAACTTGGATGGACTTCAATTCATAGAATCAAGCCCTAAAGCACAATCACCAGACATCACTCGAAACAATCTTGGTTGCTCCAGTCAATATCTCTTTGTTGTCGACATCTCCTTGTGGACTTCACTTATAGCCACTTGTCATCACAGAATAGCAGCATGTCTGAGGGTCCATGCTCCATTCCACAAGCCCATATCACTACTGTCCACAAAGATCTGTATGTGCATCCGATTGGTACTACAACATCGTACTCACATCAGGGTTGCACCGGGAAGAGAGGAGGCTGCATCTGCTGTCTGTAATGTAGCAGGCACAAACGATATTGGTGCCTGCTGAGGTTCGCTAAAGAAGCCCAGAATTTTCAAAATCTGTCTGCAATTAAGATAAAATCACTGTGTAAGGCATGTCAGGATGATTAAAACTAAGAATACTTTGATAAATTCTGCAGAGTATAATAGTATTGATGGTTTCACTGATAGAATACTGAGATAGCCCAACAAAACTGAGATCAAAAGTTACATATCTCGATGAACAGGACACACTTCAAGATCATTAAGGCACATGTTATGAGGCTGGCAGTCGGGCTGGGCAAAATAAACCAAGAACCGAGGACCGAACCGAATTTACCGAGAACCGGAACCGAAAAAGTTCGGTTCCATGATGAGAGGAACCGAAGTTTATAGGTATTTTCAGTTCTTGGGCTCGGTTCCCCCGAAGAACCGAAATTTGGCCCATAAGCATTGAGCCCAATCTACGAAACGCGGATACTCCGCAAAACTCACGTACCCATGTCGGATACCGTATCGGATACGGATACTTCGCGGATACGGCCGAATACGTATTCGAGACGTATCCGACGAAAATACGATTTTTAAATAATAAAAGAAAGTCGGATACTTCCCCGATACCTTCCCGACACGCGGGGGATATCTCCCAACCCTAACTAGTCATTCACAGCCGTGCCCCTCCCTACTCCCGAAGCCGCATCCCTACTCCCGAACGAGCCGCCACCGCCGACGGGCGCCCCCTCCTCCCTCGCTCATCCCTGCTCGAGCCCGCCGGAGCTGCGACGGAGGGTCCCCGCTCGGCGGCTTCCCCTTCCTCTCCCTCTCCGGGGACGGGGAGCTCGGAGGCGGAGGCGCCTCTCGTGGCAGCTCCTCCTTCCTACTGCCACCGCGCGCCGCCGACGGGCGCCCTCCTCCCTGCTCGAGCCCGCCGGAGCTGCGACGGAGGGTCCCCGCTTGGCGGCTTCCCCTTCCTCTCCCTCTCCGGGGACGGGGAGCTCGGAGGCGGAGGCGCCTCTCGCAGCAGCTCCTCCTTCCTGCTGCCACCGCGCGCCGCTCGTCAGCGTCGTCGCTCCCTTGCCATCACCGCCGCCATGCCACCCACCCGTGCCTCCTCCTACCCCTTCCCCGCTGCTCGTCGCTCCCTTGGTGGTGCTGCGCCGCCGGACCTCGCCGCTGGCGGGCCGCCATGGCTGCCGGAGCGCGCCTCTGGGCGGGCCGCGCGGCCGCCGGAGAGGGAGAGAATGAGCTGCAGCTGTCGGAGAAGGAGAGGAGCCACGGCCGCCGGAGTTGGCCGCCAGCCCGCCAGAGAGAGAGAGAGTGAGTGAGTGCGGGAGGTTGGGGAAGATGACCGGCATCCGTTCAAGATAAGGTTGGTTCTTTTTTACTTTGCCCCTTCCTTTTTCTAACAATTATAGAACATATGAATATATGAGTTTATGACGCATTATAGTTTCTGGAACTTCTATTTTCTCACGTTCTAGTCCCTGTAACCTTTATTTATTTTTAATTTATATATATATTAGCGTATCCCCGTATCCTTGTTTTTGGAAAAATGACGTATCGGAGTATCGCCGTATCGCGTACCAGTATCCGTATCCGCGTATCTAGGCAACATAGAGCCCAATAGCCCACTAACAAACCCTAGGGGAGCTCCCAGTCTCCCACCCAGCCTCCCTCCCCCGCACTCACACCCATCCGCCGCCCCTGACCTACGCTTCGCTCGGCGCTCGCCAACCGCGCCCCCAAACCGCCGCCGCCAGTGCTAAGCCAGCGCCTGCCGCCGCTGCCAGTGCCTAGCGCCGCTCTGCTCGACAACGCCAAGTCGCCATTCGCGTCTCCGGTGGCCCGGCACCCTGCCCCCAGCCCTTGAACCTGCGCCCCTAGCCCACGCCGCTGCCCAACCGTCAGCGCCCGCCCCGGCCAGGCGAATCGACGGCACGCGGCCACGGATCGACGCGGGAGGGCCCGACGGCGGCGGATCGACGGCGTGCGCACACGGATTGACGGCGGCAGCCTGCGGGACAGCACGGCAGCGGCGGATCTACGACGCGCGGCCAAACCGAGCGTAGGCAAGGCAGAGGAGAGCATGGCCAGCGCTCACCGCTGTCGGCCCCCGCCCTCGCCCGCCGCCCAGCGCCGGGCGTGCCGCACGCGCACGATGCTGTAGCGCAGTCGACCGGCCGCCCTACTTGTGCATCCTAAAACTTTTCGGTTCCCTCCGTTAGAATCGGAACCGAACCGAACAAACCGAAACCGAAATTCGTCGGTTCCTATATCTGAAGAGAACCAATCGGTTCCAATTTTCTGAGAACCGAATTTTCAAAAGAACCGAGGAACCGAACCGAATGCCCACCCCGAGCTGGCACTTGGCCGTACAACACAAATATAAAACTGATGCTATGCACAGCAAACCAATAAAAGGAAAGAAACTGATGCAATTTTGGGTGACTCAGATTATAGCATGTAATGGAAGTAAGCCCATAGTCACAGGATTCGGGGTCGATGCCTCGTCCCTCGACCCGGGAACGTCGTTCCGATTCGAGGGTCGGGGTCGAAGAGGGTCAGTGTCCCATTCAAGGTTGGATCGTGTCCCGGTTTGAAAGGGGTCGCAGCCCCATTGCTAGCAGATTTAGTTGGGATAAGGAGGTTAAGGACAGTGGATTGGTGTGGTTTTTGTTAGACAATGAGCTGAGTACGTGTAGCATGGTCTAAATGTACTCTTTTATATGTTTCTTATATGCTTGTGCAGATTAATTTCTTCATTAGTAGCACATATATAGTTTTTGTCTTTATCGACCCGAAGATATCGACCCCGATGAATCAGGGTCGCGTCCCACATAATAATTTATCGTTCCATAGATATATACCCCCTTCGTACCACAATTTTATAAAATGACGACCCTCGACCCTCGACCCCGTTCCTCGACCCGGTCGACCCAGGAACTTTGTGACTATGAGTAAGCCAACAAAAGAGGGTATTTAGTAAGCTTGTATAACTAACAGTAATATTGTAAAGGTACCTGGGCAAGGTGGTATGCATGTTCCGCTGATTAACAAAGGAAGAAAGAGGTGTTCGAAGATTGGGATACTTATTCAACATATATTCAAGCTGTGATGGAGGTAGCTACGGGTAGCAGCAGGATATGACATCAGAAAACAGAATTATAGATATCCAGGAATGCTTCTGTAACATGATAGGATAAATTGGATAATACCTGTAATAAGACATCGAAAGAACGTGGCTGAGTCTGGAATGCCAATTTTAAAAACCCAACCCATAGCTTTGGCATTTTCCATATCTGCAGCAAGAAAAACAACCAAAAAGGCTCAGCACTCAATAAGTCAAAATAGAAAACCTATCTAGATTTCTTCGTAATTACAAACAGAAGATCAATATGGATCAATAATATTAGCACACTGCCAACACTCTTGTAGTGTAATGGAAAGCTCCCCAGTCAAGGAAGACACCAACTAGGGTTCAAATCCTGGTGAAAAAAGTTAGTGGCAGGTCGCAGACCTGTGGTTAGTTTGGGCCCTCCTACCAAGGGTTGGTTGCAGCGGGTGCCAACCCATTGGGTCGTGGTTGGCCCAGGTTACAGTGCGAGTAGCGTGAAGCCGAGGTTCAGGGTTTTTCTCAGGGCCTGTTTGTCTCCGTGTTAGCTTCACTTATGAGCCAAATAAACGGAATAAGTCCGCCAAACTGCTCGCGTTGAACGCGCGTTGCACAGCCGCCGGCCACTGAAAATCGCGAAGATTGAACTGTGTGGCCCATAATCACAGAAGCGGGTCGGGAGCTGCGTTGCGCTTATTCCGCTCGCGCTTATCAGGCTCGCGGTCCCAAACAGGGCGTCAGCCAGCTTGGCTAAAGTTTCTTCTCAGTTGGGGCAACCCCCCGCCCCCCAATTGGGTCGTGGTTGGCCTAGGTTATGGGGCGGCCCAATAGCGTGAAGCCAAATAGCCGAAAGTTTCTTCTCGGTTGTAATTCTGCGGGGCCATCCCCCCACCCTCGGTATTTTTTTTAATAATATTAGGACGCTTCAGTGATAACTAATCTTCTGAACATGAAAAGGTGGCTATATTAAGTTTCTAAGTTTCATATATGAAACGTGAACTACACCGAGTTCGAACACTCTGGGGGCATCTATATGTTAAAGTAGCTTCTTTCGCTAGGTATGAATATAGCTATAGAACAACTTTGTTGGGTTTTGGTTAAGCTTTGATATAACATGGATTCTTGGTTGGTCAATCAACAACAGCATTGGAAATAAATAGGTCATATAACAAAGTATGACTGCATGAGACACTGGAAATTGATAGACCTGTTTATTGACAAGCCTGGAGAGTATTCCCATGACAAAATCAACCTGAATAAGTAAAGATGATCAGATAACTGAAAATCAGAAACACAATGCTCTTCAATGTTCTGTACAGCTGTACCCAAATACAATAATTTTGAAAATGGAAAACAATGCGCTTTCAAGAGAAAAAAAAGGAAAACAATGCAAAATGGCATGAACAAATTGTTCATAGTCTGAAACAAAATTAGTGTCTTTGTAAACAATATAGAGATCTATACAGCATCAGATCAGCAAGCACATACAGTACCAACAGGTTGGTTAGCAAGTAACCATTTAGTTTTTAATAGGATATTCAAGAGTGTATTAGACTGATCCCAAAAGGAACAGATGATCTGCAAGCGTTTTCCCAACAAATATAAACAGATCAAATTCATTATGAATTAAAACGAGAATCAGCATACCAAAGCTGGGAAAGCATCAAGTGCTTGAATAACTGTTCTCATAAAAAGAAGAGGAATTGGTATCCTGTCAACCTGCAAAACAGGCCAACTAATTAAGCAAGACAAAAATAAAAGATGCACAAAACTGCAATACAGTGGTAATGCTTACCAATTGATTCAGTGACTTCTCCAAGACTTGCTGAGTAAATACCGTACGCTGCTCAAAGCATGCTGTGCAAGCATCTGTGACCTGAAACGAGTCTCCAGCAGCTTAAAAAAAATCATGAAAATAAATAGACACATGACACACATTTAAAAACTAAAAAAAACTCGACCTGCAAGGAGCAAGCCGCCCCCCGAGCACATGACACACATTTAGACAAATGCATGTGGATGTGTTTGGGTACAAAATCTGGAAAATACGAAATCTGGATGACACACATTTCTATCGAGAACTCTATTATTTTGGAAGGCAAGTGAACTATACAACAATGTATTCAGGAGCCATGCCATCTCTATATACCATGTCAGAATATTATGATATGATATTTAAACAATTATAGCAATTGTTATTACCTTTTTTAAGGCAACTTTATCTTTCTCTGGGTTAATATCATGAATTGCAATCAGAACTTCAGCAGGAGTCAATGCTGGACCAGTATGAGCAGTTCCCTGTTAAAAGTTATTTAATTGAAAGGTTAGGGAAAATGACTTGGTAACAAATAGATTATGGATGCATCCTTAATAACAAATCACTGAAATCATTGTTTCAACCATAAAGTAAGAAATTATGCTAAAGAACACAAACACGGTGCATCAGGTCAGCCCTGAAATAGAGCCAGCCTGCTCATACTTTAATACTTCCACCGTCACATCGAGGCTCAAACAGGCATATGTTCAATTGTTCATACTTCAACATTTTCCAAAATCAAATCCAAAGCTCAGACACTCCTTTGTTGTGAGCTCAAAATGGAGGAGTTACGTAATCCTGTTAATGGAGTGTAATAATCACCTGCAATATCCGAGCAAGCGCATCTTGGAATCTCTCAAGCGGAAGATCAACTAGCCTCGGAAATATGGGCAATACCTGAGACCAGTGTAATAAGAGAAATTATGTGCAATTTATAAAACATGTCAATTCTATCATTATCGAAAAAAAGAATGAAATTCATAATAACCGAAGAAACAAAATGCATGACATTCATAAAATAATTGCAATTGTTAAGGACAACACAAAATGTGAAGTATTAAAAAAACAATAACATCAATTGCGATTTTTCAAAATGATATTGAACATAATTTTTTTTTAATTATGTGCAAATTAATTTGGCATTCCATATTGCCATGTCACGCCCAAATAAATTTGCACAACTAAAAAAACAAAAGTCTGCATCAAACAGACTAAGTGATCAAAGTTGAAGCACCACCATAAATTAGGGACATTTGATGGTGTGATAAAATTTGAAACATATACCTCTTCCTTTGGAAATGAAGGAAGCAAGGGAATGAGAATGGATGCATCCTGCCAGAGAAAGTCACAAGACTCAGAAAACACATTAAATAAACAAACAAATAACTGTCAAAAGTGCAAACAAGTGAATTTCAAGCAGTACAAAGCGCGAGCAGACTTTACGCATACCTTCAGGGTATTATATAATTGTTTAACAGCAGCAACTAGGTCAGCTGAAGGAGTTGACTCGTCAGTCAATGTTTGCAGTATCTTTAAAATGAGAACAAAAAATAAGCATATAGGACATTTTCATTAAGATGATGTATAAACACAGGTCGGGAAAAAAGGTGATATACCAGGGTAATAAGATGTACACTGCCTTCAGGTGGATTATGAATTATGTTCAGCATCTCAGGACATGAGGACCCCAAATTACTTACAAGGCTGGGCATATGCCAATGGATACACTGGATAAAAATTGCACCAAAATGAGCAGCCAGTACTTGTGTTCACCATTCCCACCAATTCAAAATACATGCCGTTTAGGACATTGACAAGTCTACAAGGTGAAACTTTGACCAACAATTTCTATGCAAAACATGACATTTCAAAAGAACATAACTAAAAACTATAAAAGAATATTTTTACAGTGAATCTAATAGCATCGGTCCTGCATCATGAATCTATATATTTTTTTATATATTAGTGGTCAAAGATTAAAATAAAAAATTGACCAGCAGGAATCCTAAAAAACGACATGTATGGAGTAGTCAGTATTTAAAAATCTGAGCACATTGCAAAAGTCTTTACCTGCTTGACAACTTTTGGAGACCTTCCATAAACATTGAACAGATGCTGAAGAAGACTAGGCCTCTGGAAGAAACAAAATGCTTTTACCACCACTCAAAAAGAAGAAAAGTGTAGGAGAGAATAAACAGATGTATTCCTCCAAACCCTAGAAGGGTGGGATATATAGTTCCTATACATGGGCTTCTGGATGGGCCTCTATACATGGGCTCAATATACACCAACACCCCCCCGCAGTCTGAACTACCAGCGCAGCGGTGTTCAAGACTGGATAACAAGAAAGCCAACACCCCCTGTAGTCTGAACTACCATCGCAGCGGTGTTCAAGACTGGACAAGAAGAAAGTACAAAGGGCAAATACCCCCCAGCAGCCACAACTAGCCACCTGCTACGTTGAGGCTGGAGCGAAACTCCGAGAAGGTCGAGGAGGGTAGTCCCTTGGTGAAGATGTCAGCAAACTGGGAAGTGGTCGGGACATGGAGTACCCGAACATCGCCGACGGCGACCCTGTCGCGCACGAAGTGTAGGTCAGTCTCCACATGCTTCGTCCGCTGATGCTGAACGGGGTTGGTGGAGAGATACACGGTGCTGACGTTATCGCAGTAGACGAGCCTTGTAGCGCTCCAGTGTGCCGTCAGCCCGACGCTTGTGCTTCCAGATCCACTTGCCTGTGACCACATTGCCACCAGACGGACGCGGCACGAGGTCCCACGTCTGGTTGGCGAGAAGAGCCGCGTACTCCTCTTCCATCGCGCGACGCCAGTGAGGGTCCGCCAGGGCGTCGCGGACAAAGGAGGGTACCGGAGAGACCCGCGGCTCCCCCTCGGTGGCGGAGAGAGTCGCGGCCTGAGACGCCATCCGCCGAGTCACCATGGGATGGATGTGCCGAGGATCCCGATGGACGACTGGCGGGTGGTACACCTCCGGCTCGACTCGAGAGCGAGTCGGCGGAGTGGCGGCGGCGACGGCTCCGGTGTAGGCGTCGCAGGAGCCTCCGGAGCCGGAGGCGGCGGCGGTGTCGGCGTCGAACGACGCAAGTACACCTGCACCCGCTGAGCGTACGGCGGCGGCGTCGGCGCCGAACGATGCTGGTACACCTGCACCGGCAGAGCGTACCGCGTAGGTGCAGGAGGTGGCACCGGGGCTGCGCGTGGCACAGCAGGAGACCCCGGGTCCGCGCACGGCACGACAGGAGGTCCTGGGGCCGCGCGTGGCGCGACGGCGGGCACCGGGGCCGCGCTGGGCGCAGCAGGGGTCACCGTAAGCGGTGCCAGTGCACCGGGAAAACCTGCAGGGAAAGAACAGACAGGTAAAGGTGGCTGAACCACCGGGTCAGTCGGAAACAGCGACTCCAACTCGGGGTCAGGAGAAGGTGTGGAGGAGATGGAGTAGGGGAAGTCCGATTCGTTAAACACGACGTGTCGGGAGATCAGAACGCGGCGAGAGGTGAGGTCAAAGCATCGGTACCCCTTGTGGTCAGAGGAGTACCCAAGAAACACACAACGAGTCGAGCGGGGCGCCAGCTTGTGAGGATCAGTGGCGGAGGTGTCAGGGTAACACGCACCCGAAGACCCGAAGGTGGTCGTAGCAAGGAGGGGTACCGAAGAGAGCATGGTCTGGAGTGGGAGCAGGGGAAGCAGTGGACGGAAGACGGTTAATCAAGTAGGTGGCGGTGTGGAGGCCCTCGGCCCAGAAGCACGGGGGCAGAGGCCTGGATCAGAAAGGTGCGCACGACGTCGTTCGTCGTGCGAATCATCCGCTCAACCTTGCTGTTCTGGGGAGAGGTATACGGACAAGACATACGCAGCTGAACACCCCGAGAGAGGAAGAAAGAACGGGAGGTGGAGTTGTCGAACTCACGCCCATTGTCACACTGGACGGCTTTAATGGTGAGGCCAAATTGAGTGGACACCCAGGCAAAGAAGTGAAGGAGGGTGGGGAAGGTCTCAGACTTGACGCGCAAAGGGAAAGTCCAAGAGTAGTGTGAGAAATCATCGACCACCACCAGATAGTATTTGTAGCCTGAGAGGCTGAGAACAGGAGAAGTCCACAGGTCACAGTAAACAAGATCGAAGGCATGCGTCGCATGCGAAGAAGAAGAGGAAAAAGAAAGCCGAACATGACGACCAAACTGGCACGCATGGCGAGGTGCTCAACAGGAGTCTTAGTACCAGGAACATCGGTACTACGACTAAGCTGAGCTAGAACGTCGCGGCCTGAGTGACCAGGACGGCGATGCCAGGTGGTGGAAGACGGCGTCGCGGCAAAAGCAGCAGACCAAGACGGCCAGGGCGAAGAAGAAGGCGAGAGTGGTGCAACGGAAGAAGGAAGGCGAAAGGTGTAAAGGGGCCCCGTGCTGTCACACCGGAGTAGCGGACGCCGGGAGGCCGAATCCTTTACAGTGAGGCCAGAAGAATCAAACTCGATGGAACAAGAATTGTCAGCTGTAAACTAACGAATGGAAGGAAGGTTATGAACCATCTGAGGAGCAACAAAGACATTGGGAAGACGAAAGGAGCCAGGAGCAGAACCCACGGCGGTGACAGGAAGGCAAGACCCGTCACCAACCATGATTGAAGAAGGACAAGAGGGGTGTGAGGGCCGGACAGAAGAGAAGATACCGGCATATGGGGTGGTGTGGAAGGAGGCACCCGAGTCGGCGATCCACTTGGAGCTGACCGGCGGCGTCCGCCCCATGGCGCTGAAGGACTGCGCTAGTGCAGCCTGGTCCCACCCCCCAGGCCAGGTCGGCTGCTGGCTGGGTGGAGCGGGCGGGGTCCAGGAGTAGGAGTGGGAGCCGGAGTCGGGTCCGGAGTGCCCCGAGCACCACCACCACATCCCCTCCGCCGCCGACGCCTGCGGCCTCCCCCACCCCCGGTCTGGCCGGTGAGAGGAGCACCAAGGAGGGGCCTGGTAGGAAGACGAAGCGCCGTGATCGGGGAAGGGGACGGGCGGGACAAGTAGGGCTTCTCTGCGGCGACCCGACGAGTGAGAGCGTCGGCCGCAGAGCGCTCGCGCTCCCAAGCGAGGGCAGCCGATTTGGCGGCGAGGAGGGCCGCGGCGAGAGCGTCGGCCGTAGCAGCATTGGCGGCCATCGCGGGTGCGGCCACGGGCGCGGCGCCGTGGGCGGCAGCGGCGGCGGCCTAGGGCCACGGCCGCGCCATGCCATGAGCAGGGGCGGCGGCGGCGGCAGCCACAGATTGCGGCCCAGGGGGCGGCAGCGGCGGCCCAGGGGGCGAAGGCGGCAGGGCGCACCAGGGCGGGGCGGCCGCGCTGGGAGCAGAGCCGCGCCAGGCCGGGGCAGGGGCGGCAGGGGCACGCCAGGCCAGGCCGGCGGCGACGGCTGGGGCGCGCAGGGCAGCTGCGCTAGGCCCGGCGGGTTGCTGCTGCGCGACTTGGCACGCAGGGAGCCACGCGGCAGGCGGCGCGAGCAGGATAGGGCACACAGGGGCAGTCCGGGCCGCGCCCCCCCGCGCCAGCCGCGCCCGCGTGCACGCCAGCGGCGGCGGCGGCGGCAGCGGGCACCTGCAGGGGCGCCATCCTCTACGGGGGGCCCTGCACGTGCTGCACGGGCTGGGGCACGGAGGAGTCCGGGTCCGCGGCGGCGACGCGGCCGCGGGATCCGCGCGGAGGCCCGTCCCAGGCCGCGGATCCGCGCCAGGGTCCCGGGCGGCGGCGCACGGGCCCTCTACCGGCGGCGGCGCATCGCAGGCCGCGGGATCCGGCCACGCGCGCGGGCTAGCCGCGCCGGCGGCGTAGGGGGTGGCGGCGCCCCGAGGAAACAAAGGAAGCAGAGGAAGGGAAGAGGCAGGAGCAGAGGAAGGGAAGAGGGGCGCCGCCGGAAAGGGGAAGAGAGGCGGCGCCGGCGGCCGGCCGGCCATGGTGCCGCCGGCGGCGGCTGCAGCTAGAGGAGAGGGAGAAGGCTAGCTGATACCATGTAGGAGAGAATAAACAGATGTATTCCTCCAAACCCTAGAAGGGTGGGATATATAGTTCCTATACATGGGCCTCTGGATGGGCCTCTATACACGGGCTCAATATACACCAACAAAAAGAAAAGAGCAAGATACCATTTACATAATGTATACCTTTGTGCAAAGTGCAAAGAACAGAGACGTATGGCGTTTTGCCTCAGATAATGATACTACTGACTGTTTCAGTGAAACCAATGATGTCTTGAGTGACCCACTTTCAGAACACCCAGCATCTGGAATCTGAGAACCGCTAACTGAAGTTTCCTGACTGCCTACCTCAAACTGCTTTCACGAAAGATTGGTGATCAGTGAAATATTCAACAAAAATGCAGTAAATATTGAAAATAATCTTATCATAAGGCATTCTAATCATGTGTAAAGAATAATAGAACATGTATCAGAATTAGATGAGAGCTGCAAATAATTAAATTTTAAGAAGCTTACCCTATTCTACAATGCTAGATGGTAAAACAAGTCTGGGACAATAAAAGCTCCGTATGCAATCAACACAAGTTTCTTTTTAACCAAATCAGCTTATTTGTTGAACTTCAACAAGCTTATGGGGCTACTACATCAGTTTTAAATTATCCTTGCTATTTTTTTAACCAAAAGTCCAAAACATGCTACAACTACGTGTATGTTAGTTTCCCAAATTAAAATTCAAATGAAAGTACCAAAGCAGTTTCGGTGATTCACATCCATAGTTCAACTTTTAACTATGAAGTCAAATGGAGCAGAAACTACAATCCCAACAGGAAAAATAGGTATTTGAATGGTTAGGATGTTCCATAATCTCTTTGTCAACCCCTAGCAGAGCCTGACAAAGAAAAGAGGTCGAACCAGCACAAAGATCAAAATCAGAGTTACCTCAGCTGTAGATTCTTTTAAGGATCTCAAGCTAATATCTGTGTCCACATCATGCTCATTAGCAACTCCTACAAGACTCTCTGTGGCGAACTGCTCAATTTTTTCTGTTGCGTATGTCAGATCATATAGCCTTTTTGCAACCTACGAAATAATGCATGTATCAGCATTACATAGCCTAGTGTTACATCAAGTCAAAACAAAGAAAAGTTAAGGCATTGCTGTTCCCATACCAATCTAACTGCCTTTCCCCTGACTTCATCTTGAGAGTGGATGGCACACTGCAAATTAACAACAAAGAACAAGTGCAGCACAGAATAATGTAACAGACACATTTAAAAAAACTTATACCATTTTTCTGAACTAAGTTTGACATTATCATAAATTGGAAATTATAGTAGCACAGAATGTTAGGCATGCATGCCTGCACTTGAGGTTAATGGAAATATTACACAGAATGCAGATAATATGACTAAGTAAACTCAAACATTGACATGTCAACTTAGAAAACTATCCAATTGTATTTCTAGCAGTCGAGACTTGAGAAGGAAACAAGCAAACCTTCAGAGCAATATCCAAGCAAACATGGCGAAGCGGAGGCCGGCCCAAGATAAGGCTCCATACAGTCCCCAGTCCTTGGGTGACACGGTCACCATCCCCGTCCTTTATTTGTTGGCTGTTGTCTTCTGACATGCAAAGACCCTCTAGTAATCTAAATGAAGACTCAGGCAGATATGGTGCATCACATAAAAGTTTGCTAAATGACTTGTCTGAAGCAGGCAGTGAGTCAATCAAGGACCTCGCCTAGAGATGAGGACAAAGGAAATGACAAATGTTATTTCTTTCCTTATTTCAATTGTCAGAAAGAACATACAGGACTGGACAATGATGAGCATGCTTACAAGTGATAGAAAGAACTTCTCATAATGTTTAGAAGTGGAGGTAGAGCTTTCTGGCAAATTAGCAACATTCATACTCTGTAGCAGATACAACACATGCATTGCCAGTTCATGCCCCTACAAAAACACATGTCAGCAGTGAGAAATCTTACGAGGAAGTTACCAGACAACTAATATGGCACATGCATGGTTTGGGAATCGGCAATTGTGAATAGCATGACAAGCAGAGTAAGCTTAACCATCTCAAACATGGCTAAATTCATATTTTGAATCAACCTGTCTTGTGGACACGCTCAATTAGCAGCATTAGCTCAACTTGATAAACACTTAAAAGGTTCGAGCTCAACAGAAATGGGCAATGGATAGAGAAGACAGGAGATCACTCCATCAGTAGAACCCTAGTAATGACAACTGCCCACATGTATGAAAGACCAAAAGATCAGGATTCAGGAGAAGAAGAATGAGATTGGCTCTAATAGGTTTAATTTAGGCACATGTTCTATTTAACCAAATCTCCGCTCATCAGCTTGAAACCAACTTCAAGCTTAGTGTTGTGCTCATGACCAGCTTGTAATGATGGTTCCAGCCAAGTTCACTATAACCAAAAAATTAACATGACCAGAGTTTTAATGTCTAAATTTACATCTGACGACTTAATATGTTCTGCATGTGCATTATAATCCCAACGAGAATAATGAATTCAGATCCTAAACTCAGCCAAATTCTAATCCCTAGTGAATTGATATATCGAAAAGATGGATGTTTCTGCTCTGGTTACAGCAATGTTGGTACACCAAACAATGGATATAATTTACTGTTAATAAGTACCTTCTGATCATGATAATGAAAGATAATGTGCCTCTGAATCAAATCCATAATATTATCATCATCAGCACTCTGCGAAGACACAGATAACAGGAAAAGGCAGTAGTGTGAGAACAAAATACTGAAGGTACATTCAGAGTATTAGCAAGTAAACAAAAGAGGTTTGAAAAATCAAATTACTAAGCTCTCGTATGTATCAATGATACCTGGGCAATCAAATGTGCAAGCAAAGAAAATCTGGCATTGAGACTATCTTTCTTGTAATCACCAATTATCCGCCCAATGGCAAGTTTGTTCAATAAGGATTTCTCTTTATCACTTAGTTCCAAATGAGATGTAATAACTGCCAAGTCATGATTCGTATCATCTGGTGTTGATGCCTCAGGACCTGGTAAAAAGGGGTCAACCTCTAAATCCAAACTATCAGATTCATCAATTGAAGTAACTTCTGAAGACATGGGATTCGGCATCTCTTCATCGACATCAGAAGAATGAATCCCAACATCCACTGGTGCCTCAACTTCAAAGGTTGGCTCCGGCTCAGTGGCAACATCTGAAAGCTCTGACTTGTCTTTGGCAATTGTTTGATTGGGTTGAGAAGCTGAGTGATGTTCAACTTCATTTTTTGGTAAATCTCTTGAATAATCTGAATAGTTTTCAGCCTTCCCAGGATTGGAGCAAAGTGCATTTTGCAAATTATCTGTCTGATGCACGCTATTAGTTTCCACCTTCACCTGTAATGAATTTACAGCAGCAGGTGAAACTATCCTCCGTGGATCGAGGCGACGAGGGTCCTGCAAGACATCAGCATCCTCAGAATAGGCATTTCTGCTGACTTCATAAAACACAACCTGAGAATCACCAAAAGACAGATCATACCCTTCTTGGATCACGCTTAGCATCATGAACACCAGGCATAAAAAGGGGATCAGATGGTGAGATGCTGACTCCATCAGCTGTGGGTGTTGATGGTGCAGCGAACAGTGACGAATCTGAATTGACTGTCAGGTTCTCTGTTAAGAGACCAGATGAATATTTAAAATCCGGTTTCTGGACACCATTATTTTTTGCTAAAGGAAATGAGGCTCCTGGTAGATGTTTCATTGTTTCTATCACAATGTCCGCCATGACATCTGCCTCTACTGTTGAGACAAGAATACCCAGGGATTCAGCTCCTCTTTCTCCTTCAGCAAGTAAAGCACCAATCATTTCAATCATCTTCTCAACAGGAGACAGATCACTGTTCAAAATGGCTGGATCAGACAAATGGCCCACATTGGCATCATTGTCAGTCTGCATATCAGAATAATCAGAGGATCCCAGAACTGGCAAGTTTGAAGTGGCAGATGTGTCAAATCTTGCTCTCTTAGCTATGCCATCAGACATAGCAAGAACATCACTTGGTCTAGCAGCAGGTTTCTTCCGATTATCTCCATAAGGCATCTCCCATGCTGGAGACTCATCCTGTGACATAAGAAAACAGCTTAAATTCTTCAAAGGAGAAAACAACACATAACTCATTAAGGAAGCACATTTCAAAAGTATGTGTACAATCCATTGACAAGGATTGTATAAGCATACCTTGGTAGCGCGAGAAGCACGCTCTATATTTCTAGACATCTTCTCCGCCTGCCTAATATTTTGTTCCATTGCCTCGCCGGGGCTGAGAGCACGAAGCCGCCGCACCAAGATGTCTTTGGACTGTTCTAGAGAAGAAAGTCTCTGGTTAGGTTGACAACTAATATATGTCTTCTATCTACTATTTCTAAAGCAAACAATGTTTCCTTGGTTCGTCACTGGGAATCCTAATCGGAGTCCGGACAAATCAATCCGAATTCTAATCGGAACCTGGATAAATCAATCGGAATCCTAATCGGAACACGGACAATCAATGCCTCGCACAATCACAGCACGGCTTGTACATAAGTAAATGAACACAAAGTTGATGGTATTACGTAGGTCTATTATATTACCCGTAGCAACGCACGGGCATTATGCTAGTAAAAAACAAATACGAGATATGTAAATCCTAAACAAACACTTACAAAAAAATAATGGTGTACTGCTCTGGGATACGATAAAAGAAACAATTTAAGTCTCTGAATAGCTCATAAACATATTAGTCTACGTGCACATAAAAAAATTCCAGGAAGATCAACCAAGATTTTTTTCCCTTTGGTAAATTCAAAAAAAAGAAGGAAGGGGTGTGGGGACCTCTTGAGGGAGTGATTCCCTAAAAAGAGGCCGAATAACTCAGACCAGGTTCTCAATAAATTTACAATCCAAAGATACTAGAGCTGAATTGTGTCTCACTTGGTCATTTTTTGACATATGACCTTCATGCATCAGATAGGCTGCCATGAAGACAATCACACCTCCATCTTCAGGAGCCATATTTACAATCAATCATCATATTGGATTACGATTAGTTAATTGGCCATAATATGGAGTAAGAACGTAATAGCAAGCTAGCCAAGTTGCATTTCGTCGCAAATTAGAAAAACAATTATAGCAACAGTTTAAGAATCTTTTCGCTGCATCGAGGCATGAAGCATATCCATTCAATCAGTCTATCAATGATAACTGATCCATAACCTACAAGTGTGACCTTTATTAGATGATCTCACCTCAACCATTGCCTGGTGAGGGCTCCTTAGAAACCCCAAAAAGGCTGCTCTTAGGGCATAACGCAGGCTTGCTGAATGTGCACCTTTTGCAGTTTCCAAGCCAGGGTTGAAATCAAGTAGCACCGGCAGCACACGGTCATAGTAAATTGGCCGATTCTTTACAATTGCTGCAAGACTGACAAACAACATATATGCATTTCAGAATAACAAATACATCTTAGACAGCTATGCAGCCATGTAAGGTGAACAGTACAAATAGATGCACAGCCCCAAGCTTCAAAGATATATTCGATCTCCACATATAGCTGGGCTGGCAGCCAAGCACGCATGCCCACACACAAAGGCCAAACTAAATGGTCAGGCAACAGAGGCCAAAATAAGAGGTCAGAGGATCACAAAGAACTTAGGTTATATGGTAAAACTGTAGGATACCAGTCAATCAGCTAAAGTATTTCAGTTATTCCATAATGCTTAAATATTCAGCATTCAGGATAAACATGTGGATAGCTAAAAAATGATGCCACGTTAAATGAACTCATGTTTATCATCATGCATCGAGGACGCTATTAAATGAGACAGGAGAAAATGAAGGAATAATGGGAATGTGATGAATCACTTGTCCTCAACATATGTAATACAGCTGGTAAAAACCCTTACGAATTAATGGTGCCAACTAGGAAGGATCCTCGATGAGCATAAGCTGATTGCAGAATATCCAGGAGGAGGATGAGAGCTCTGTGTGCATCAGCTTCCAGAACAACAGGATCAAGGCTAGGATGAAATTGAGATAATCGTGAAATATCAAATCTCCAGTTTTCCCCTGTATGTAGGGTGAAGGCATACTTTGTTAATGTGAAAACCAGTTTCTCTAAAAAAAATTATATTGCCCAATTAATTGTTACTGTTAATCTGGAAAATGTCACCTTCAATTGGCTGTATTTGGTCGCTGATGGCTTGAGATGTGCAACACAAAATCCATGTTTCAATGAACTTTACAGCTAGTAATTTAGTTGCAATATGTCCAGGCTGTTACATATCACACAACAATAGTGTCAGCCAGTAACAGAATATAAACCCCCCAGAAATCACAGCACTAACCGTTGCATCTGATCTCAGACATGTCATTTTTTATAAAACAGGTTATATTCCCAGGAAGCACTGCATTAAAGTACAACAGTATCATCTAGCAACTTACCACCACTAAATATTAAACAAAATCAATGGGAATACAACAATGAAGATCCCACAGGTTTAAAGTTTTAGATAATTGTATGATGTGTCAACTACTCATGACAGAATAACAGTAGTTGCATTTATTGTATGTATGCAGCATTAAACCAAACCTCATGCATTACACCACAGACTGCATCTTTGAACTGCTTCATCCAAGCCCACAAGTCTTCAAGCCAAGCTTCAAGTTTTCCGCACTTGTTAATCTAGATACAGTAGAATAGTGAGTACCAGGAACACTTCTAAGAGCAGCAAGTTACTAACATGTAAAAGAAAGTTATAAATAACGTCAAATCAAAGCACGAAACCCATGTGCCATGAAAAAGCAATATGATGAATGCTTCATATTTTCCAAAAACAGGGGGGCAATGCCACATTAACTTGTACAATTCAGCACAAATCATTCTTGTATATTAGTCCAAACAAATAGCAAACAATCTAACCTCTTGGTACGTATGCCTCGATTAGTTTGACAAATTTCAAATTTGTTTTCCCTCTTGTGTCTGGAATTCTAGATGTTACAGGGAACGAAAACAGTTCAGTTTCAGGCATTCTACATTCAATAGCACAAAAATGTAAAATTAAGAGTTTGATGTGTAATTCATAGTCAAATAGGGAACATTTATCCACAAGCTTATACTCCTGAACAATTATATTTCATGGAGAAATTAACCCTTGCCACTAGCAAATTCTAACAGTCCTCCTGAATTATGGATATAGTCGTGTATACCACTGGGAAGCACCACTTTGAACTTGACACTTAGCTAAACATATAAGATTTTACAAAATTCCTTCAAACATTTAACTGGATGAAGTTGGCTGTGTTTCTTTTTCAAGGCAATATGAATAGTACAAGGAAATCCAGTGCATTTATTAACACTTAAATGCGGGTATACATTTAAGATGGTTGAGTTAGGGCAAGGAGGTCATTATTTTAACTGACATTTCTCAAATGCTAAAAATGAGCACCAAATTGTCATGCAGCTCTTTGTCCATACTATTCTAGCATTTGTTGAATCAGGTCTACTCTTGCCCCCGTGCATGGAGACCATGTAGCAAATATTAAAAGAAAAGGGTGCAAACAATGAGATCCAGAATGGAAGAATGGTGGAAGCAGACTTCAAAAGGATTTGGAGGTTTTAGTTATTAATGAATAAATCCTTGCAAACAACTAAAATGCTTGGCCTTTCAGCATACTAGGTTGTGTGGTCTTCAGTTCTTGGATGACCAAAAACAGATGCATTCACTCTCAACATGCCAACAGTCGAGAACAGACAAAAGTGCTTTCATCAGCAGCACTTTTAAGTCAATGCTGTTACTGTTCTGCATGAACTGACAGTGTAAACAGGAAAAAACAACAAAAGGCTGGATTTACACTGTCTTCAACAACTACAGCATGCATTGCAGTTAAAAAATGCTTGGCATTTTGAGCTTCGAAACTCTTTCTATGAAGACTATATTTTATGTTAGGCAACGGGCATTTCTTGTAGCGTAGTATTTCACTCCGATGGATTTTGTGCGACATTCCCGAAACAACTAAGCAAATAACCTCATCAAATAACCATAGCAACACCACAACGGTAGGTAGTTACAACAATAGTGGATTTATTCATTGATAAATATCTGTTTTACAAAGAACAACCTGAAGTGCCATCTCTTCCAATACAGCAGCAAATAAATTTGTCCCACTAGCTATAGATTGTTTAACAACCGCAGGATCACCATGCTTCAAAAATGACAGCAAATTTGGCATCAGCACAACCAAATCTTCTGTTACATTTGTGCCAAGCTCTCTCAGTAATCTGTCAGAAAGAAACAGATATATGAGAACTACCACAACAGTTTTCCCAGGCAGAAATGAAGGAATAAAGAAATAAACACATTTTTTGTTAACTCACACTAGGCCAAACATTAGGTCCAATTTTACTACTCCAAAGAATCTCAGCAAGTTGTTCACGGGTACTCAAGTTGCTAAAGCCAGACCAATGACACTTTAAACAATATATAAACTTGAATCAATAGGGAAACCCATAAAAATAACATATAGATTTAAAGATATTATTGGACATTTGTCTTGACCAAAAAGACCATATATAAAGATAATAAAAAAACTTATATCCCACAAGCATGAGTTCCACCCCATCATTCCAAAATTCCATGCTTCAATTAATTAAGAAAGTGGTATTGAAACAAAGCTTTGACATCATTGCTTCAGCCTCCTACCAGATGGTATCAACCAAACCACGCTAAATCAATGAGCACTATTCCTGCTGTTGCAGGTTCGTGCAGAAATTAATTAATTTCTCAGCTCCACTGCTGATATCAGGCTCAACTCAGATTCCTAGAGGCTCATAACAGAAATCACAACTTGGCCAAGCCCGCGCTCATAAAATTTCACAAGAACAGTCGTGCACGAATAGGTCCAAAACAGAGCATGTCAGATCTACGAAGCAATGGAGCTCACTAAAACCAAGTCACAATTAATTTCTCTAGCTGACAATTAATTTCTCTAGCTGACAATTTACTTGGCAACTTTAGTAACGTCGACGACTCCAACTAAAACCAGCTAGAGGTCCGGAATTCATGAAGAAAAGCTACAGGTCCAGAATTCATTAAGAAAACGGACCTAGCAATATAAACAATTTTGCCAGCACGCCTGCGAGAGGGCATCACTAGATACGGATACGAAAGTGCAGGAAGGTATGACCTGCGGCTCACCTGATGGCACGAGACGAATCGAAGCGGGGTGAGGCAACCTCCCCGCGGTCTCCCGGGGGTGGCGGCGGCGGCAGCAACGCCTCGGCGGCCTCGCCACGCGGCGGTGGCCACCGGGCGCCGTCCGCCCCGAATTCCATGGGCTCGGGGCCTAAACCCTAGTTCAGGGGCGCAGCGCCTCGCGGGCACGCAGAGGGACAGCTAGGGCGAGAGGGTCTGCGGCCGGTAGGAGTACGCAGTGGCAGCTTAGCGGAAGCTACGATTGGGTTAGGGGTAGGGTTTCTGTTTTGGTAGTGGCCGCAGGGTGCGAAGCAGGCGACGCAGCGGCGGGAGGAGCACGGGGCGAAGGCGGCCGCTCAGGCCACGGGGATAGAGGAGGCGAGGAGCGGAGAGGGGCCAGGCCAAGGAGAGGACTGGCCGCTGGCCTGCACGACGTTATAGGGCGGAGGAGACCGACGCGTGGGACCGTTTGAGGTTCTACCGGGGCCCACGCGTAAGCGTCTCCGCGCCGTCCGGTTTGGCAGCGTGGGCCTGTGCCTGTCCAGCCAAAGGTGCGCCGCGGCCCGAGTTTTCTTTTTCTTTCTTATTGGTACTTTTTTTCCAACGCTGCACCTACAGATTTGAGGTGATGGCGTATATAGGGAATGTTTGGATGCCTCTAGATTTTAGAATCAGCAAGAAGATACATTTGCTCAGATTTTAGAATTCTATAATCTATAGTATATAGATTGTAGAAGTTATGATAATAAAATTTGTAATGTTTGTAGGCTAGGTTCAATGAATCTTAACATCTCCGCTGCCGCCGTCCTCCTGTTGGATCTGGTTAACCTAATCCTCCGCCAATCTTCATGTTAAATGAATCTTAACATCTCCGTTGTCGCCGTCCTCCTGTTGGATCTGGTTAACCTAATCCTCCGCCAATCTTCATGGATAACCAGATAAATCGAGCTCTACACCCTAGCCATGTCCATCGTCGAATGACGGATAATCTCCTGCCTCTCTGCCTACAATCTTCATGACCATTTCCATCCCCCGGCAAGTCACACCGGTGGCTACGAAAAACCTAAATCATGAACCCTAACCCTAACCCAAGCACTATCATGCTCAATCCGAGGGCGGGAGGAGGAATAGGATGGGAACTTACCTCATCGCCGCCCACCCGCCGCTGGCCATCAAAGTACAAGTCGCCAGATTCTTCTACCGAGTGAAGAAAGGAAGAGATAAGATGAGTGTGATCCACCTTCTAGAGGCTTCCCCTTATGTTGATGTCACATATATGGTAGTTGGCATATATATGCTTAGTGGGCCTGTAGGGGGAGCGAGCAAATGGGCCTAAAGCCTATCGTGGATGCTTGCCCCCCTCCCGTTTGCCATGCAACCATCGACCACCTCGGCCACGCAGCCTGCTCTTTGCAGGCCGTGAATCCTATACATCTTCTGAAAGATTTTTCTTCCCCACATTCCACTGTTTGAGATTCGTGCAAACAACCACAGCCCTTGGATCCCCTCCAAACCCTATCTTCCTCTCTCACCTTCTCTCTTCTTGCTGTCGCCGTTGTCGGCCCCCGCCGCTGCCCGTGCCCGCGCCCCGTCGCGCCTGCCGTTGCGCCGCTGCCGCGCGCCTGCTCCGCTGCTGCCACCCGCCCCACCACAGCGCTGTCGCCGCCCATGCCAGCCCCCACGCCAGCGCTGGAGAAGAAAGTGGGAAAAATGTTGAGGTTCAACACTTTCAAAATATTGGTTCAACGTTTTCAAATACCGTTTTCAACATTTTTTCTAGTAAAATGTTGAATGGACCATCATCTGGGTCTGGTGGGTTTTATAGGTGTATTGCTTAACCATCTTCCAGGAGAGATATATAGGAGCCCCTACGCAGGCTCCACGTTTCCGCTTTTCAGAAGCTTCATCTAGTTATCATTGCTCACCTGGGGCACCGATCCTCCCAAACTCCAGATTTCCGGCACGTTCATCCAGTTACCATTAGCCTCATCCTTCTGCTGCCCTATGGATTTTTATAGAGATTTTAATTTGGAGATCCACAGCAACTAGGAAGTAGAGGAGGTGGTCATGAAGGATGAAGGAGAATCCAGGTCATACAGCATGGTAGAAAGCAAGAGGCCACGACCAATGCAACTGATATAGTCATGTGTGAAATGTTACCTTTGCTTTGTCCATTCCTACGCCTAGCACATTCCATGTATTTCATCGGATGTGTGCGAGTACACTTGTATTAATTGGCCCTCTGATCCCTTCATTGTTTTATACAAACGACATTTACCATTGCATTTCCACTACCATAGCAAGGTCATTTTTCTACATCGCGAATGGTATTAGTATATTAAAATGTTTTACGTATTATATTTCTTTATATTTCTCTAGTTTCCATTGTAATTTTTCGCTAGAGCAATGGATTTTATAGCACAAAATTTATTAGCAGTTGGTCGTTACATAGATCCCCCTTTTATTTTCCCAAAAATATGCATCAACATCAATACTTCCCAATCTTTGAGTCGTCATGTGCCAACTGCCAAGGGCGAGCAATAGCTATTAGCCTTTGCATTATTAGGCTGCATTGTAGAGGAAATAGGGCAAGCATATATTTTAGTATACCATTTTACTTAGTTTTCCTCATAAGTCTTAGTTTTTGGATGGTTTAATTTTATTAACCCATGAACTAGAAATATATGGACCAAAAGGATTGCCCATACTGGACCTTACTAGCATACGGAACTTGCAGACAAAAATGAAAGAGGTAAAGCAGAAGGCACTCCATATGCAGATGATGCATTACTAGAGTCCTCAAGATATCAGATTTGCACAGATTCTGATGACACCAAATAGAAGCAATTGTGGTCTTTTAGATTTTTTTTTTTGCGGGTGAGTGGTCTTTTAGAAGTTTCGACCCTTTTCATGCTTCATTTGCCTTACTGCAGAAACTGAAGGGGTGGAACCTTACCATGACACGAATTCATATTGTATGACAGAGAGCCTAGTTTAATCGTGGGCTTGCAGTGGTGTTGTAATACCAATGCCTCCAAGAGCTTATCCATGGAGACTCTTGTCCTACTAGAGAATTTGTTATTTTCCTACCCTAATTATTTGAGTTCATGACATTTATTTGCCTTTCAAAAGAAGCAACATTATATTCTCCTGATCTAGAAAACTGTGAACCCTTACTTTGCCGGCGAGGAGTTTTTTTTTTAAACTAGTCCCGCAAATGCTAGGTGCTGCTGCTCTAACCACTAGGATAGAGGAATTTTCGCTTGGTTTGGAACAACAAAAACCAGTCTAGAGAATAAAGCTGTGAATCCGGTTAAGCAATGCACTAAAAGAAGAACATGGCTGGTATCAATTATGAAATGATACTTTGAGCTACACATCTTATGGATCAAGTTAAGTAAAATGCTAAATCTTTGTGCCAATCAATGGGTCAAACTTTACTTTATAGAAAATATATCGCTTGGAATGAAAGCATTTAATCTTACGATTATTAATTAGAGAGTCTTTTGAAGCCTCCACGTGAAGTCACTTATCATCCTAGATGGACACTCTAAAAAAAATAGAGCAATCCTAGAAATTTTCATAAAAATCAGAAACTTCCGACCATCAATCCGACCATTCTGATCATAATAGTCATTGGTTCTGTTATTTTTTCTAATAAATGATACACTTCTATCAATATAAAAATAGATTTAAGTAACCAATTAAATATGTATCTAAATTACCCACCTCTACCATTATAAAAAATTAAAGTAACCCGTAATCTTACACTACCCACCTATGTCAATATAAAATAATACAAATAATCCCCTAAATTTGCATATAAATTATCTGATTATGTCATTATTAAAGTAACCCTTAATCTGAATCTAAATTATATAATTATAACAAAATATCAAAGTGCACCAATATAAATTTTAAATTACATCATTATTAATATCAAAGCTCACTAAAAGTGTTGACCTTGAACATCGCCAGGTGATCCTGGAGCTTACTGCTAAACCCTGCCTGAAACACGCCTGCTTCTTTTTATCAGTATCCACGTGATAACCGGCGTACTGTGAGAGCGTGTTGAAGTTCTGGGCATATTGCATCACATTGTTGTTACCCTGCTTTAGGGCCAGGAACTCGGTGAGCTTACTGCGGATGACCCCTGCAGGGATATGGTGTGCTCTAAAAGCTTCCTTGAACTCATTCCAAGAAAACCGAGTGCCAGCAGGAAACATAGCCACGTGGTTGTCCCACCACGTACGGGCGGGACCCCTGAGCTGCTGTGCTGCAAAAGACGCCTTGTCGTTGTCATTGTAGGGGTACAGCGTGAACTTGGACTCTACGGTCTTAAGCCAGCTGTCGGCCTCCAACGGCTCGTCGGCCTTGTGAAACAGCGGCGACTGGGTCCCCAGGAACTCCTGGTATCCAGGAACAGGCGGCTGGTGGTGAGGCTCAGGCTGTGGCGCTCTGCCCTGCTGCACGAGCTCACGGAGGAGTGCGGTCTGCTCGTCGCGCCCGGTGAGCATGGCCGCAATGGCCTGGGCCAACTCAGGAGGGTTCGGTGGTTCTCCCATTCTGCATTCAACAATGACGAGGTTAGTTCCATCTTCCAGATAAATTAAAACAAAACCGATAGTAACTAATCCTTTCTATTCATGACACAATGCAGAATGTAGAGCTTCCAAAATAATTCTGAATGATACTTGCAGGCGGGGCCAGGCGATCGATCGGCGCAACCAGCCGGTCTGACCGATCTGCCCTGGTCCAGCCAAAAATGGTATGGCGGACCGTCCGCAGTACATGGGCGGACCGTCCGCTTTACCACAAATCCAGCTAACCGGACCGTCCACTGAAATTGTGCGGACCGTCCGCTGTACATAATGTCAACCCGACTCAGTTTCAAATGGTTCTGGGAAATTTTCCTTAATGTCCGACGGACCATCCGCTTGTCATGATCGGACTGTCCGCGCAACACATTTGAACTATTTGACGGTGTTCTCCGGTTCGACCGACACGCTTTCACAACCCATTCGCGCCGCGCCTATAAGTCTTACGACCCGAACGTCACCTACAAAGGTCCTTAAGACCTTAAACTCACCCCCTTCAACTTTTACGGAAAAATCTCAAAATCACTATACAATGAGATGCATGCTCGCCCTACGTTCTTTCTAATAAAAAATTTTATAATTTTGAAAAACTTTGAAACTAGTCATGCCCGTACCACCCTCGGTGCGTTTCGGCTCTGATACCAGCTGTGACGGAACCGCCAAATTAAAACTCTAATTAAGCGTAATGGCCATCATTTGAACACATCGGTCTCATTAGCTTAACGGCTTACTTTGACGATCCTTTCTCAACCCACGTCCCGATCGAAACATCACCGATAGTCCCACGCGAAGGTAGGCGCAGATGGCACAAGCACGACACAAATTCAAAAATACAACAGATATACATAAGACTTCACCTTAAGTTTTACAAACCAGGTTTGAATAAATATATAATTTACAAACTTTTGCATTACTGAAATCCGGGTCCGACTAGAGGAAAGGGGCCTACAACTATCAAAAGTGTGCCCTAGGGAGATCCCTAACTAAACGTCTGGCTCCACCACCTCCCATCCCTCTGCATCCCGGCGGATAAACTTGACGCAGCAGGGACAGAAGTCTACATCTGCGTGTCCTGAAATAATTGTGGCAACAAACCCTGAGTATACTAATACTCAGCAAGGCTTACCCGACCAGTGGGTATAACTTAGCCCACATATCTAGACATGCAAGGCTTTTAGCTGGTGGTTAGCTTGCAGAAAACAGCGACTAAAGCAATTTTTCACTTTCCTTATTTTGCCCAAGTTCTATATAAATTAACATATTCTAATATTTGTATAACCAAATCTAGAGCAAACAAGGGGAGCAATAAATAATAATTCATATGTTCATCAACCTAGGTACAACCATCATTCCTTCACAACACTACGCTGCGACGCAGTGACCAAGGTGCTCATATCCGAGAGCGACTGACGGCGAATCGATTCGATTTAACCTTGCAAGGTGGACCTAACCAACACGACACGCATTAGCCCCGTCGGACCACGCGCACCAACTTTTCCCCTCCCTGTCTCGAACTACAGAACCGCCCCACCTGCATATAGTCAGCCGAGCCCTACGAGAGACCACCAAAAGTAAACTCGTGCATCCCGATTCTCCGCGGCCCCTCGACTCGCCCTAAGGGGTGGGTAGAAGTTCTGTACTTTCGAAGCAAGGCAGTACTCGGCTTACCGGTTTCGACTACCTCCTACTCCCGGCATGCGGTTAGTACAGTTCAAACATGATCAGCAGGGCCAACAACGGCTCGGTCCTTAACCGACACTAGGCGGAACTACATCTCTTCCGCCCGGTCTCAGATTCTATTCTTTCTTTCTTTCCAAGACTTTCATCCATATTTAGTAACTCATATCTGGAAACATAAACCATCCTATATCTCGCGAGTAACCAAGAATTACTCGACTTCTACCGAACCCTATCTAGCATAGCATTTCTATCGTCCTATACATACTAGTACAACTCAAGAGAACCTAGGGTTCATGCAACTAGGGTTTCAAACAACTCCTAAACATAATGCACAAGTAATAAATAAATATCTAGGTGTCATAACTAAAATTAATAGGATGTGCACCGGGGCTTGCCTTCGGGCTGCTGCACAGAACTGGGGTCAGACGGGCCTTGGGCCGGGTGCTCACACCTCTCCTCCTGGGCTTGTGTCGGCTGCTCCGGCGGTGCCGCAATCACCTCAAATACGGCGCCCTCAGCTGCGGATGCTACACGTATGCATATGAAATAAATGAGTGCAGCTCAATGATGTAACTATTTTACTTCAACTGGAATACCCTGCGGACTGTCCGCGCCCAAGTGGCGGACCGTCCGCCGTTCCATTCTACCGACCCACCAGAGACAACAACGTCTCTGGAACAATTTCTAATCCTACATGCGGACTGTCCGCCCCCCTTGGTGGACCGTCCGCAGTTCACGTATTCAATCCACCAGAGACGGCAACGTCTCTGGACCAAATCCTAGACTGTACTGCGGACAGTCCGCTCTCCAATAGCGGACTGTCCGCAGTTCAATCCTGCGAACCCCACCAGAGACACCGTCTCTGGACCAACTTCAAGTTTCACGGCGGACCGTCCGCTCTCCTATAGCGGACTGTCCGCAATACACCTATGCTAAACCACCAGAGACAACATCGTCTCTGGACGAAATCTAGTCTGACCGGCGGACCGTCCGCGATACATAACTTCTGACCTGCACCACAGGCGGCAGCAAGTGCGGCGGCGACGGTGGCGGCCGTTCACCGGCACCGGCGACACACCACGGAAGGGGAAAAAGACCGGGGAGCACGGGGAACTCACCACGAATCCATTCCCGCGGTCGGTTCGAACGAAGGACGACCGGAGAGGCGGATCGACGGTGGAGCAAAGCTTCAAGCACCTCCAATGGTGACCGGTGGTGGCGGGGGTGATTCCGGCCGTAAGAAGCCGGTCTAGGGGTTTGGGAAGGTGGAGGAGGTGCCGAGGAAGGTTCCCGCGCAAGGAATCGAGGTTTGGTGGCCGGAGGAGGGAGATCGACGGAAGGGGGCGACGACGGCGCTAGCGCTCGAGCTCCGCTTGGCTCTGGACGAAGTGAGGAGGAAGAGAGGAATGACAGGTGGGTCCCACGACCATCCAGATAAATATCTGGGCGTTGCCTGGCGGACTGTCCGCTGGTCCCGAGCGGACTGTCCGTGAGGCAGGTGTTACAATCCTACCCCCTAAAAGAAATCTCGCCCCGAAATTTAATGAATGGCTAAAGGGAGAGTTAGAAATTGGTGTGTACCTTGATAGGCTTGTAGCAATTCCGGACATTTAGCCCGAACAAATTCCTCTGTCTCACAAGTAGCTTCCCGCTCTGAGTGATTACTCAATTGCACCTTATAGAAGTCACTGGTTTGATTCCGAGTGACCCTGGTCTTGTGATCAACAATTTTGATTGGGTACTCCGGATAGACAAGATCGGGCTCCAGTTACAATTTTTCTATATCAATCACTTTTTCTGGAACACGGAGGCATTTCCGGAGCTGAGAGACATGGAAAATATTATGAACCGCGGATATTTGGGCAGGAAGTTCCAGGCGATATGCTACCGGCCCACACCGCTCAATGATAGGAAAAGGCCCAACATAGCGAGGGGCGAGCTTTCCCTTCATTCCGAATCGCTGGACTCCTTTCATTGGAGATACCCGCAAATAGACATGGTCTCCTACTTGGAATGTGACGGATTGACATTTCTTGTCCGCATAACTTTTCTGTCGAGACTGGGCTATTTTCAAATTCTCATGTATGAATCGGACTTGTTCTTCTGCCTCACTGACCATCTCAGGGCCGAACACACTTCTTTCTCCGGCTTCTGACCAATTCACTGGAGTTCTACACCTCCGCCCATACAACGCCTCAAAAGGAGCCATTTTGATGCTTTCCTGGTAACTATTGTTATAAGAGAATTCCGCTAGAGGTAGGCATTCATCCCATTTCTTGCTATAAGAGAGCACACAGGCTCTAAGCATATCCTCCAGAATTTGATTGATTCGCTCAGTTTGACCATCGGTCTGAGGATGATAGGATGAGCTGCGAATAAGCTGAGTACCCAGAGATGCATGCAACTGTTCCCAAAAGCGGGCAACAAACTGTGTGCCCCTGTCGAAATAATTGTCTTGGGTACACCATGAAGACTCACAATCCGCGCCATATATATCTCAACATATTGATGAGATGAATAACGTGTCTTGACTGGAAGAAAAAGAGCGGACTTAGTGAGGCGGTCAACGATAACCCAAATAGAATCATATCCCTTTGACGTGGGAGGCAAATCAACAATGAAGTCCATACTAATATCCTCCCACTTCCATGAAGGAATATCCAATGGCTGTAGCATACCTGCAGGTTTGAGATGACTTGCCTTGACTCTTCGACAGATATCGCACTCGGACACATTTTGGCGACCTCACGCTTCATCCTGGTCCACCAGAACCGCTGCCTGAGATCGTGATACATTTTGTTACTGCCCGGGTGAATGGAATGCCTAGAAAGGTGAGCCTCATCAAGAATTTGTTTCTGGAGCTCAAAGTTCTTAGGTACTACTAACCGATCTTTAAACCAAAGAACCCCCTCACTATCTCGGTGGAAACATTGCACCTGAGGATCATCCTCACTGAGCCGTTGCCTAATCTTATCCATACCCACATCATTCTTTTGAGCAGCAATAATCTGATCTCGAAGTGTAGGTGTGAGGGTAATATTAGCAAGTGTGCCCTCAGACACAATAGCCAAGTTCATCTTCTCCATCTCTTGGCACAAGGTTTCATGCAGAACTGTAGCGGACACACAACTACAACTTGCCTTGCGACTTAAGGCATCGGCTACAACGTTAGCCTTGCCCGGGTGATAATGAATCTCCAAATCATAGTCTTTGATCAATTCCAACCACCGTCTTTGGCGCAAATTTAGCTTGCTCTGGGTAAAAATATACTTGAGACTCTTGTGGTCTGAGTATATGTGCACTGGATTGCCCAAAAGATAATGACGCCAGATCTTTAATGCATGCACCACTGCTGCTAATTCCAGATCATGAGTAGCATAATTCTCTTCATGCCGTCTGAGGGCTCTGGAGGCATAGGCAATCACTCGTTGATCCTGCATAAGGATGCAGCCTAGGCCCGTACCTGATGCATTACAACAAGTATTAATGGCCGAATAATATCCGGCGAAGACAAACAGGGATGAGAACACAGCCGAGATCCGTACCTGATGCATCACAATACACATCAAAAGGCCAGGTGATATCTGGCTGAGCAAGGGACGTCAGAAGCCTTCTCAAAGTCTGAAAGGACTGCTCACATTTGTCGTCCCAACTAAATCTCACCCCTTTCTTGAGTAACTCAGTCATGGGCCTAGCAATTTTAGAGAACTCCGGTACAAACCGGCGATAATAGCCTGCTAGCCCAAGGAAACTCCAGATCTCTGAAACAGACTCGGGAGTCTTCCAATTTAGGACATCCTGAATCTTGCTAGAATCAACAGAAATCCCCTTGTCTGAGTTGATATGGCCCAAGAACTGGACTTCCTTGAGCCAGAAATCACATTTACTGAATTTGGCATACAGCTTGTGTTCCCGCAGGCGCTGAAGCACAATGCGAAGATGTTCTGCATGCTCTTCTTCATTCTTGGAAAATATCATAATGTCATCAATGAAAATCACGACGAATTTATCTAGCTCTGGCATGAACACCGAGTTCATGAGATACATGAAATGAGCAGGGGCATTGTTTAGCCCGAAAGACATTACCAGATATTCATAAAGCCCATATCTGGTGGAGAAGGCCGTCTTGGGAATATCTTCAGCTCTAATCTTTATCTGATAATAACCCGAGCGGAGATCAATTTTTGAAAATACTCGGGCCCCGAATAGCTGATCAAACAGGATATCAATCCGGGGATGTGGATACTTATTCTTGATCGTGACGGCATTCAAAAGTCTATAATCCACACACAACTGGAGGCTTTCATCTTTCTTTTTCACAAAGAGTGCAGGACAGCCCCAAGGTGATGTGCTAGGACGGATATAACCTTTATCCAGCAATTTTTGTAATTGTTTCTTTAACTCTGCTAATTCATTAGGTGGCATCCGATATGGCCTCCTTGAGATTGGCGCCGTGCCCGGTTTCAGTTCAATAGCAAACTCCACAGCACGGTCAGGTGGCATGCCTGGCAATTCATCCGGAAAAACATCCGGGTATTCACATACCACTGGTATATCCTCTAGCTTCTTGCCCTCGGCGTGGTGCACCGCATGGACCAACGGGGTGGAGTTCATAAGACTTAAGGTCATCGAACCATGAATAGGAGAGTTGATGTGCACAGATTGAGAAACAGTGCCAAGAACGACTTTGTGAACTCCCATCCAATTTATGCCAAGAATAATATCCAGCTTCTGGGGTGGCAACACTATAAGCTGGGTGGCAAAAATCCTTCCCTGTAACTGCAAGGGTACTTGTCTAACAAGTTGATTAGTAATCAAGTGTCCCCCAGGTGAGTGAATATTATATGGCCTGGATATGCTCTCCACTTCTAATTCCAGTCTGCTTACACATTCTTTGCTAATAAATGTGTGAGATGCCCAGAATCAAATAGTACAGTAATGGGATGTCCGTTAATAGAGAACGTACCCGACATAATTGGTGCTCCCTCAGGAATATCCTCAAGGGTGGTGTAGTGCACCTGCCCCAGCTTGAAGTGAGCCACTTGCTGTTTCTGGTTCTGCTGGCTCGACTGCTGGCCTTGCTTAGGTGGCATTGGGCAGTTACGGGCGAAGTGTCCTGATTGCCCATAGTTGTAACAAGGGAACAAATTGGGGCGCACCCCCGGCTGCTGCACCCAGACCTTCTGCTCATTCTGCTGAGGGGCAGGAGGTCTGACTGTCCCCTGTGGCTGAGTGTACGGAGGGGGCCTGTATCCCCACTGCTGCGGTGGCTGGTGCTGAAAGGGGGCACGCTGTGGGCCCGACTGCACCAAGCGAAACCTCTGAGGAGCAATGCTAGAAGACCCCACAGCCGGTGACTTTCTCTTCTTTTCTGCTTTATGAGCTAGATGGGCATCCTCCTGAACGATAGCCCCATTGACTAGCTCACTAAAAGTGTTGAACTTGAACATCGCCAGGCGATCCTGGAGCTTGCTGCTAAGCCCCTGCCTGAAACACGCCTGCTTCTTTTCATCAGTATCCACGTGATAACCGGAGTACTGTGAGAGCGTGTTGAAGTTCTGGGCATATTGCATCACATTGTTGTTACCCTGCTTTAGGGCCAGGAACTCGGTGAGCTTACTCGCAGATGGCACAAGCACGACACAAATTCGAAAATACAACAGATATACATAAGACTTCACCTTAAGTTTTACAAACCAGGTTTGAATAAATATATAATTTACAAACTTTGCATTACTGAAATCCGGGTCCGACTAGAGGAAAGGGGCCTACAACTATCAAAAGTGTGCCCTAGGGAGATCCCTAACTAAACGTCTGGCTCCACCACCTCCCATCCCTCTGCATCCCGGCGGATGAACTTGACGCAGCAGGGATAGAAGTCTACATCTGCGTGTCCTGAAATAATTGTGGCAACAAACCCTGAGTATACTAATACTCAGCAAGGCTTACCCGACCAGTGGGTATAACTTAGCCCACATATCTAGACATGCAAGGCTTTTAGCTGGTGGTTAGCTTGCAGAAAACAGCGACTAAAGCAATTTTTCACTTTCCTTATTTTGCCCAAGTTCTATATAAATTAACATATTCTAATATTTGTATAACCAAATCTAGAGCAAACAAGGGGAGCAATAAATAATAATTCATATGTTCATCAACCTAGGTACAACCATCATTCCTTCACAACACTACGCTGCGACGCAGTGACCAAGGTGCTCATATCCGAGAGCGACTGACGGCGAATCGATTCGATTTAACCTTGCAAGGTGGACCTAACCAACACGACACGCATTAGCCCCGTCGGACCACGCGCACCAACTTTTCCCCTCCCTGTCTCGAACTACAGAACCGCCCCACCTGCATATAGTCAGCCGAGCCCTACGAGAGACCACCAAAAGTAAACTCGTGCATCCCGATTCTCCGCGGCCCCTCGACTCGCCCTAAGGGGTGGGTAGAAGTTCTGTACTTTCGAAGCAAGGCAGTACTCGGCTTACCGGTTTCGACTACCTCCTACTCCCGGCATGCGGTTAGTACAGTTCAAACATGATCAGCAGGGCCAACAACGGCTCGGTCCTTAACCGACACTGGCGGAACTACATCTCTTCCGCCCGGTCTCAGATTCTATTCTTTCTTTCTTTCCAAGACTTTCATCCATATTTAGTAACTCATATCTGGAAACATAAACCATCCTATATCTCGCGAGTAACCAAGAATTACTCGACTTCTACCGAACCCTATCTAGCATAGCATTTCTATCGTCCTATACATACTAGTACAACTCAAGAGAACCTAGGGTTCATGCAACTAGGGTTTCAAACAACTCCTAAACATAATGCACAAGTAATAAATAAATATCTAGGTGTCATAACTAAAATTAATAGGATGTGCACCGGGGCTTGCCTTCGGGCTGCTGCACAGAACTGGAGTCAGACGGGCCTTGGGCCGGGTGCTCACACCTCTCCTCCTGGGCTTGTGTCGGCTGCTCCGGCGGTGCCGCAATCACCTCAAATACGGCGCCCTCAGCTGCGGATGCTACACGTATGCATATGAAATAAATGAGTGCAGCTCAATGATGTAACTATTTTACTTCAACTGGAATACCCTGCGGACTGTCCGCGCCCAAGTGGCGGACCGTCCGCCGTTCCATTCTACCGACCCACCAGAGACAACAACGTCTCTGGAACAATTTCTAATCCTACATGCGGACTGTCCGCCCCCCTTGGTGGACCGTCCGCAGTTCACGTATTCAATCCACCAGAGACGGCAACGTCTCTGGACCAAATCCTAGACTGTACTGCGGACAGTCCGCTCTCCAATAGCGGACTGTCCGCAGTTCAATCCTGCGAACCCCACCAGAGACACCGTCTCTGGACCAACTTCAAGTTTCACGGCGGACCGTCCGCAATACACCTATGCTAAACCACCAGAGACAACAACGTCTCTGGACGAAATCTAGTCTGACCGGCGGACTGTCCGCACCTCCCAGGCGGACCGTCCGCGATACATAACTTCTGACCCGCGCCACAGGCGGCAGCAAGTGCGGCGGCGACGGCGGCGGCTGTTCACCGGCGCCGGCGACACACCACGGAAGGGGAAAAAGACCGGAGAGCACGGGGAACTCACCACGAATCCATTCCCGCGGTTGGTTCGAACGGAGGACGACCGGAGAGGCGGATCGACGGTGGAGCAAAGCTTCAAGCACCTCCAATGGTGACCGGTGGTGGCGGGGGTGATTCCGGCCGTAAGAAGCCGGTCTAGGGGTTTGGGAAGGTGGAGGAGGTGCCGAGGAAGGTTCCCGCGCGAGGAATCGAGGTTTGGTGGCCGGAGGAGGGAGATCGACGGAAGGGGGCGACGACGGCGCGAGCGCTCGAGCTCCGCTCGGCTCTGGACGAAGTGAGGAGGAAGAGAGGAATGACAGGTGGGTCCCACGACCATCCAGATAAATATCTGGGCGTTGTCTGGCGGACTGTCCGCCGGTCCCGAGCAGACTGTCCGCGAGTCAGGTGTTACACTGGTAAGGCCACAACCATTCTTCCCTTGGCTCATGGCATTTTTCATCCTGGATGTGAAATCAGGGTGTTTCTCGCAAGGAACGGGCAGGCCTTTGTTGAGCCAGTCTATTCTTTTGCTATATTAAATGGCTAAGTGTTTCTGCTTCATTGGCGGGCGGTCTTTGTCCTAGCATCTGGTGCACCTATATATACGGCAAGAACCGGGGGGGGGGGGGGGGGGATTTTTTCTAAAGAAGAGAAGGCCTCCTATTGCTTAGTTGTAACTCGTAAGCTTGTGATACTGACATATTTAGACCTGTTTGTTTCCATCAGTTTTTTTAACCACTGTTACATCAAAATAAATCTTACCATTTATGAGTATCAAATAAAATATGTTTATACAATTTTTTTGACAGTTGGGTGCTTATTCATGAGACGAATCTAATGAGCCTAATTAATTCATGATTTGTTACAGTGATGCTACAGTAACTATCCGCTAATTATGGATTAATATACATCATTAGATTTGTCTCGCAGTTTAGCTCCAGGATTCTGCAATTAGTTTTGTAATTAGACTTCAGTTAATACTTCTAAATACTAAGATTCTTTTTTGATGTGATATGGTCTAAAATTTAGCTTTTGGAACCAAACACCCCCTCAGTCCAGTTCGATGTCGCAGCACACTTCTCAAAACACATGCTGCAGTTAAACTTGACAAGTTGCACTCGGGCGAACTTTTATGCAAGTTCTAGGGTGGCAATGTATCTAAAATTTGTGGACCATGAGTCCATGATGCCTCATGGATCGTTCTGATTCCCAGGAGACGCACATCTCTGAGCTTCATTTAATGGCCTAAACATCCATGCTTCTCTGACATCAACTTGGCCATGTCTGGCCCTGGGCATACATATCTTAGTTTCTGTCAGAGTTTGGAAGATCCTGATGGGTTGGGATCATAAGATTCCCTTAAATAATGCTTCCCAAGGCTTGCTTAGACTATCAACGATCTCACCGTGCTATACATTTGCATCGAGTTGTACAGACATGTGCACAACAGTATATTTCAGTATCCATTTCACTATTTGCGGTCACTCCTCGCGTTTCTCATTCTTTTTTTTTAGAAAAAAGTTGCTAACGATTTGTGACCACAGATCGGAGATCACGCATGTGACCACATGATCCTATAGATTTTACGAATTCCACTGCACTGTTATTTATGACACCTATGACTGGGACGCAGATTTCAACAACCAAGGACTCTTCTCTCTTCTTTTTGGGGTTTGGGCGGGTCGAATTGCCAAAGCTTCTGATCCTCAACATGATGATCGTCGGAACCATCTATCTTCAGATGAAGTAACAATGGCTGAATAACCAGAGAGAGCCTTGCATTTGCAGCTGCGCATTTCGTTTGTGTTACCTCCAAGTTTAGGCACTTTGACTGAATGAATACTTCAAGACAGCTAATGGTTTCCGATTGCATCAACCATTCGACCGCCAGCTTCCGTTTGACCAGCATAGATGGCCGCGCCTTTGTTCTGCCAACGTTAGCGTTTGTGTCCTCCAAGGTTTTCAGTCAACTCAACTGGCTTGGGTGCCGATGTAGCGAACGTCTCAATCGCGTAGACGAGTAACCTGCGATGTTTGAGCTTGGTTAACCTTTACCTTCATAAGCAAGTCTCGTCCTCGGTCGTCTCGATGCCCTGAACCTTGCAAATGCAGGTCTTCAATGTAATGGATCACACTGCAGCCGTACCTCAGATCGTCGGATCGGATCTTGCCCCCATACAGGAATGGATCGATGTACCGACCTTCTCTGACAAAGTTAGCATCGACAAGAGACGCCAATCCCCGCCAGATAAGCGAAGCTTAGCGACTCCGATCCTCATGATAAAAGTCCCCATGATTAAATTGCTTAGCCTACTAACCTGCACTCGCACTCGAGATCCTCGGAAGAAAGTTCCTTTGCTCCTGTATCCAGGTGACGCGAGCAGACAGGAAGTATTCGCAAATCTCCCAAGAAACGTCAATGGCTCGCCGCACGACGCACCGGCGATGACCAGCCAGCAAGCGTGGCCGGCCGGCCACACCGCTCTCGCTTTCGCCGCGGCACGGTCCAAATCGTGATCAGGCAGCGGACGTCCGCGCTGGGGTTACCTCGCTCGGATCATCTGGGTCCGCGCGCGCATGTCGGAGCGCCGCCCCCGGTTGATCGATCCGAGAGGTTGTTGGCGCGTCCGCCGGGGAACCCGCCGTCGCGCCGGCCAAATTCCTCGTACGTCCTCGTACGGTGCGGCCGGGGTAGTTGTACCTGGACTGTCCGCGCCTCTGCGCAGCTGCGGATGGGGAGCGGGACCTTCCCCGAACCAACCAGTACCCGAGTGCCGAAGCGACCAGGCGCACGCTTTCCTTTCCACGGGCCGTGCGCGGTGCGCCGGTGCGCGCGGCGGCATCAGGTTGATAAGCGCAGGGGACAGCAGGCAGCAGGTGGTGCCGGCATCACCGAGCCCGGCAGGCGCTCGCCGCCCACAAGGCCATTGCCGCTTTGGCGGCAACCTGCTCGTGCTTTCATGCTCTGGTCGTGTGCCCGTGCCGCCGTGCGTGCGTCGGCAAGGCCTCTTCTCTTCTCCTTTCTTCTTCTTTCCTGACGTGGCCGGCTGCTCCCGTGCGTGGTGCGTCGGCGCGGGCATGGTGTTGGTGTTTCGCGGCCACGGTTAGTATCGAAAAATTCTCGTAAAGGAGGAGATGGCGAGGCGAGGTCTAAGCGGCTGCCGCGGCTCCGCGCCATCTCAAGCTGCGTCGCTGAATTTGGTTTTTTCACGCAAGGGAAACTAAAATCTCGAAAAGCAGCCAGCCTTGTTCGCTCTGACGAAAAGGCGGCCTTTAGAGCAAAGATGACTGTTACTCAAATTAAGCTTTGCAATTTGCCAAAAAAGAAACAAGACAATGAAGTGCATTTTTTATGACTCCAATGAAGCGCGTCGGGGCATTTTTTTTATAGCTAATCATTTTAGTCCATGACATTTGTCTCATCGTTAAATTAGCAGCTCAAATATAGCACGGTTCTTTCTCGGTGCAGTAAATAATTTACGGCCTGTGGTCAAGACCAAATTCTAGTGTTAGTCTGTTAGAGGAATATTAGACTCTTGGATCAACTTTCAGTGTGAACCAAAACTTCAAGGAAGTCCAAACAATTTTTTTTATTGTCGAAGTACATATTCTTAGTAGAGATTATAGGGATGCACCTTCGGTTTTACAGTACAAAAGGCTGGTATGGTGTCTTTTAGTTCATTGATCTTTCAGAATCCATATACACATTGACTAGCACCCGAAACATTGCAGTTAAAAAATACAATGACAGATTCAATACAGCCGTGCAGAGATAAGTTCAGATGGGCACTATTTAGATCTTGGCGTAGAATTAGCGGAGCATACTACGAATGCCGAATGCTCGCTCAGTGAGAGAGCTCTGCGTTTATCCTTTGAGTGGTCATTCAGATACACAACAGGAATTTCAGAACCGACCAAGAAGGTCAAAAAACTTTATGTTAAAGGGTGAAAGAAAACAAGATAAATAACAGCCAACAACATTTACATCAAAGCTTCCTAAAGAAAGTATGCACACCAAAGAATTGCTGATCCTATATTCTGGCGCTAGAAACCAGAAAAAAAAAATGGATCTGTGACGAGAACAGAATGCAGTGATCAGTCGCGATGGCAGAGAAGCATAGCGACGCATCTTCGAATGATGTACAGCCTCGACTTCTGCTCTTTCAACATTCTACCAATGCCGCTCCGGCTACTCTTCTCTTGTCTCGCTGCTCCGCCTTGTTCATCATTGGCTGTCAAGACTAGGAGGGGCTTCCTCTTAATAGTGGGCAGACTGTGTATGTGTTGAGTTGAATCCTTCACTGTTTGCCAATGGGCAAGTGCTTATGTGCCTACATATATAGGGGAGAGAAATGAGATGGACCTTCGCTTTGCCACATTTTTTAAGAGAAGACTTTGTATTGCTTAGTTGTCAGCTAGCTTTTATATAATAGTAACGCACCTCATTTTAATGTGGTAATATATGCCACGTCTCTAGAGTGATCAGCTGCATGCCAGTCCAAAGCACAAAGATGCAGTTTGGCAACTTGCGGCCGGGACCCTTTGACTCGAGTTCGATCTGGGGGACACAATGCTTCCAAAATTTGTGAACTATATAATGCCTCGTGAATCATTCTGATTCACTGGAGATACAGAGAGATCTCCGCCAGGGTTTTGTTAGGCCACATGTAGGGGTGGTAAAGGGCCCAACATTTTGAACTAGAAAATCCAAGAGCCGGGTCTTAAAAGGGCCGGACTCTAATCTTATACTCCCTCCATTCACTTTTGATAGCTATATTTCACCTTGACACAATGACCAAGGAAAATAACCTTACTTATCATATAATAAATGCAACACGAATTTTTTTGTTGGTCCTCCAATGCTTTAACTGGAAACTCCTCGTTACTAATGCTACTTATTGCCACATCCCATGCCAATAGCAAATATAGCTATCATTTATGAACATTTGAGTTTTTGAAATATAGCTATCAAAAGTGAATGGAGGGAGTATAATTTTAAGCTAAAAAATTTAAAGGTCTTGTTGGGCTGTGAAGAGACCACTAGGGCCATGGCCCATTACCATCCCTAGCCACATGTAGGCATACATACATAATCTTAGTTTCTGTCGACGGTTCGAAAGATCATGGAGAGTTATTACTTATTAGGACTTAGGACAATGAGCTCTCTCTAAAGTCTAAACAATGTCCTCAAGACTAACTTGAACCCGTTCACTGATATCTTCTGCCGATCTGCATCGAGTCGTACAGACATGTGTATACCACTCGATCGCCATTTGTTCGATCGGCATCTATCTGCAGAAACTCCAAGCATTTGGTACCTTTTCTGAAGAAAAAGCCAAAATGACTGAAGCGAACCACAACGCCATAGCTGCACATTTAATTTGCATATTATTGTTGATGATGCATATGACCAGTTTGCACTTTTGAATGCCATGGCCCATGGCGTTCTGAACTTCTCATAATCCATGAACATGACGCTCGGTACCTGACAATTAAGTAGGTTTGATTAGCAAGAACCTCGATCGGAATCGGATCCTCACCATGACGGCCTAAATCTTCATCCTCAGACGAAGCGATCGTTGACTAATCAGCGAAGCTGCAAGTCTGTCATGGCCCCCAGGTTTAGAGGCTTTGACTCGAAATTTTATAGGCCAGTTATTAGTTTCAGTCTACATATCAACAGCTAGCGGTTGTTTTGACCGGAATTTAAAAACGGATCCATGTGGCTTTGTTCCGCCAACGTTAACGGCAGGGCACCCCAAGCTAGGTTTGGGTCAACTGGCTTGCGCGCCAATATAGCTGCGAGCCTGCGAGGTGGATCGTGGCGTGGTACAGGTGATTCACGGTGTCAGATCAAGCCGATCTGCAGATGCCAGCCGCCAGCGGCCAAGCAGCGTCGGCAGCCTGGGTACATACCATGCATGTATCCATGCTCGCCCGGCCGGGATGGACGATCATGCATGCACAGATCAGCACAGTAATTACCTCAGGATCGAACAGCCAATAGAAACCCATGGGAAAAACCTTTCTTGAAATGACTGCCGATCCCTGGCAAGTCGATCTGTATCAGAATATCAGACATCACTCTACATTATCCCCTTGTTTAAATGTTTTCAAAATTCCAAAACTTTACAAGATTCCCCATCACATCGAATGTTTGAACGCATGCATGAAGTATTAAATGTAGCTAAACAAAATAACTAATTACACAGTTTGTCTATAATTTGCGAGACGAATCTTTTGAGCCTAGTTAACCTATGGCGAGACAATAATTATCAAATACAAATGAAAGTGCTACAGTGTTTTACAGGCAAAACTTTATGCATCTAAACAAGTGCTGCATTTTGATATGAGACCACAAACTTTTTGCGAGGCAGAGCTGCAGCGAGTTTTCCCGGACGACGTCGATGATGCTAGTCAGACGATTGCAGTGCTTTGCACTACACCACCGAGCGAAAGATTCTTTGCTCCTGGGTCAAGACGGTCAGAGGAAGCAGCATTTGCAAACCCACGAAAGGTAAGCTGGCGGCTCGCGATACGATGCCGTCCGGCCCCGGCGAAGCGGCGATGACCGAGGTCAGGCCGGCGGCCGGACGGCCCCGTCCATACCGCCCGGGCGCCGGCCACCGGCGGGGACCATCGGCCAGAGCTCGCAGCTCGCAGCTCGCACACGTCACACGGGTCGAAACCGCCTAAGCGCCGTCTCCCGGGAATCGCAAGGATCAAGGCATCGCCCCGGACGGATGGTCCAGGTTAACTCGCATAACAACCCGACTTGCAGTTTTTTTGACGTACTGATCCGGGTGGTTCGAGTAGAGGTTGGCGCAACCGCACTGAACTGCCCGCGTGTGCAAAGCGAGCGCGGTCAAGTCGTCGCGCGTGCAGGCACAGCCAGGGAGTACGTTGCCGTGGCTGCGCAAGGAGTGGAGTGGACCGCACCTAGCGCGACCTACATTGAACCATTCCCAGCATCGCTCCCACCGGCCAACCGTCGCCGCGCGTGCAACCCAGGACCAGGAGGAGTGTACTGCTCCTATATAAGCACGGCAGGAGCGAACGCGGAGCGCCACCGGCCCAAGCGCGCTTTGCGTCCGGCCGTCGTGTAGCTGGGATCCAGCTGACCAGCCCGGGCGATCTCGTTGGTTCTCGCCTCGGACGCTCCGGGGCCCGGCATCCGCTGCCCAGTCGTCCCCGTCCCCGGCGCGGCGCGTCCAGGCATTTTTTTCCGCTTCGCGGCTGCGCTAGCTCGAGGCAGGATGGAGCTGGTCGTCGTGCGGAGCCAGCGGCGGGGGAGGCGCGGCGGGGCCACCAGCACCAGCAGTGGTGGCCTCCGCAGGGCCGTGAAGGAGCACCGGGCGCGGCTCCGCATCATCTGCCGCTGCGTCGCGCTGCTCGTCTTCCACCGCGACTGACTGAAATCCGCCGCGCCGCACGGACGAACCGGCATCCGCCTCCCGTAAATCCTACTGATACCCCGTATGTCTCTGTGCCCTTTGCGATGGGCTTCTTGTTTCTGTGTGTCACGGTCGCTGGTGTTCTTGTGTTTGCTCTTTGCTGGCCTGGTGAGTGGCTCGCCTCTCTCGTTGGTTCCTCGCCGAGGGTCTCTTCGTGGTCTGTGCCCACGGTTTCCGTTTTTTGGGGGCGCTCGTGGAGTGGACGAAGTGGGGAGCGTGTGCCGCACCAGGCGAGAAATGCAGAGCTGGTTTTCGTGATATGTAGTATGTATGTACTGTGTTGTTTTCGATTGGGGGGATAGAAGTTGGAAGAAATAACAGGTACTTGAGGTAAAACGAACTGTGGCTTCCTGGTTGATGCTGTATGCCTGTATGCTGTATCTGCTGGAGTTCTCGTCTTATAATAAGTGGCTGTGTCTGTTATATAAGAGTGTGTTGCTGAAGGCTTTCATCATGTCGACCATGACTGGAGCCTCAAGGAAGGAGATGACAAGGTACGGGACCAAACTAAATCGACAGGCCCAACACAGCACTTCTCACCGCCTTCTTCCTCCTCGTTGTTGGGCAGAGCTGCCTCTCCTCCTCCGTCCCAGCTCCACGTGCTGCCATGGGCCTCTTGAGTTCTCTTGGCTCCGCCGGACTTCTTCCAACCAACCTGTCCTGGACACGGGCTGGGCGAGCCGGCCTTCCAATAAATAAATAGGGCCGGTCGTCGTCGTCGAGCCGAGTTTTGACTGCGTGGCCGCCGTCACCTCCCATCGGTTCACGTCTTTGGCCGGACATCTTCCGTTCGTAGCGGCGATGTGCGTGAGCGCCGCGCCGGCGCCTCTCGCCCTTACCTAGGTCCTTTATTTCTCCGTATGATCCGAGTCCGACTTCGTGATCCCGTCACCGTGAGCTCGACGGCTATCGCGGCTGGGACTCGATCGACCCCGGCTCAATGAGAGCGAGGTCCGAGGTAGAGGCGCGGAGGGGCCCCGAGGCGTGCACCGCATGTGCTTGAATTGACCGTGAGCAGCAGAAACATTCGGCGCCAACCGTCTGTTTGCTTCTCACATCCAAGTACGGTGGTGCAGAGCTGGCGGCCCCGGGACGCGCCAGCTACTACCCTGAGCTACCGAAAGAGAGAAGCCACCTCTTTCGTTTCGCTGTTTTTCTTTTAACCATTTCCTTTCCTCTTGAGTCCTGCCCGAGAGGCGAGAAATCTGGTGCTGCTCTGCACACTGCATATGTGGCATGGTATGGAGAAGAGAACAATTACCAAACTCATTTGCTTTGGAAAAAGAATCTGCAAACGCAAAGCGGTTTCAGTCTTTCAGAGACCAACGTCTGTCTGCCACGGGCGAGACGTGCTTGTCAGCCGGCGCCTCTCGTCTCCTGCCAGACCTTTCTCTCTTCTCCCTGAAGGGACCTAATAAGATGTAGGACCATTACATTGAGGACATCAGACTTTTCAAGCGTCTTTACAGCCAAACCACAGCATAGCTTCTTAATTGTGTATGTACAACTGCCTTTTCCCCGGCATGCCCCGATCGATCAACTTAAAGATCGGCCTTCTGCTTCATCACTGGCACCCCGCTTCTTATTATTGGAAACAAGTGGTATCTCAGATCAGGCTTGGAACACTTGATAATCTTCTTAATTTTGTGAACATACAACGTGAAACTAGCTCATCCACGCCATTGACATCTCCAGGCCACATCTAAAACGAATGAGCCCTGCATGTGCAACGGATGAGATTCCTAGCAGGCTACCCACTCATCCTCTGCGGAGTAGGCACCGATATGGCACTGATCTGCAGCCTTGGATGGGAGTTATATAATAATCCAACGAAAAAAGGCCGGCGTTGTATTATAATATAGTCGGAGCCTCGGAGGATAGGAGGAAAATTAAATCTAAAGAAACCTCACATAATCACGATCAACCACTCGTAAGTTCCACTGGTGTGGAAGGTGAGGAACGCGCTCTCTGCAGTCGGCCCACCTCTGATAGTCAAGCGGGGACCCCTATTTTGTGGAGGACTTGGGTCTCGTTTGGTTTCTATTCTAGGGGGATCCTAACACAGCTCTTCTAGCTTCCGCATGAAGGACCAAATGAAATCTATTTGCAAAATTTTTTCAGGAATAGATGTAATTTTTCGCGACGAATCTAATGACAGTAATTAATTGATGATTAGATACAGTGATACTACAGTAACCATTCTCAAATCACGTGGTCAAAGGCCACATTAAAATCTTCAGGGTTCTTAGTGCGGAGATTCTGAAATTGTTTTTATAAACTGACTTTATTTGATGCTGTAATTAGCGGTCAAAATATTACTATTCGCTAGCATTCTATAAACCAAAGCCGAGGGAAATGTTGGCATGTTCGTGCCCCGCGACGCGAGCCCGCGGCCGAAATTTCACGCAACCAAACCAAACCCCAAGGCCCAAGCCAAACCGGAGGAGAGGTAGCAGCAAAGCGAGCGCGGGGCGAGGGCGGCACCGGGCGGCGGCAATGTCAGCGCTGCAGAGCTGGCGCAAGGCGTACGGCGCGCTCAAGGACTCCACCACCGTCAGCCTCGCCAACCTCAACTCCGACTTCAAGGTCCGCCGTCGAATCCTCCTGCCCCCACCCCTCTCGATGCGCTCGGATCTACGGCGGCGTGCGATGCTCGCGCTGCATTGGGACTTACGGCTTCCTTCGGTTTCTGATGATCCTTTTTGCAGGATCTCGATGTGGCGATCGTGAGGGCCACCAACCACGTGGAGAGCCCGCCCAAGGAGCGCCACCTGCGCAGTGCGTGGATTCATCCTTTATTCTCGCTCCCGATTTTTTTGTCGCTTAATTTAGCGGGCGACGAGATGAGGGGGACTAGCCGGATCGTCGAGCGCCGTGGTTTCTCCCCCCATTTCGCGGTTCGGGTTTGGTGTCTGATGGGTCTGTCGGTGGTCGTGTTGCAGAGATTGTGGCGGCGACCTCCATCGCGAGGCCCCGGGCGGACGTCGCCTACTGCATCCATGCGCTTGCTCGGCGACTTGCCAAGACACGGAATTGGATCGTAAGCACTGTTGCTCTCTGGTTGAGATTGTTTGATTCGTTCTGTGTATTCGATGCTTTGGTAGTTGCTTTAGCTGCTGATTTGCTGCGGATGCTGTATTGGGGCTGGGTAACTAAATAGTCTGATGTAGTTTCGTTCAGTAGAATTGTCATCACACTGAAAAATTGAATGCGGCCTAAAGCTCTACTGTTTCATGTGATATACGGATGATGTAATTGTACATTATGTTGTGAGTTTGGCATTGAAATACATATTAACCCTTGGTAATCTCGATTTGCACCAACTTTCGAGTGTATGTAAGGGTTAATTTGGATTTTGAAGCAACAGTCAGAAGTTCTTCCTGCAAGCCTGCAACCTACATTTTGTTCTCTAGAGCTGCAAACATGATTTTATACGGCATCAGAAGTTTGTCCTACAAAACCTGCAAACATGATTTTATATGGCCAAGCTGATATTTCTTTGCATAGCTTAATGAGCTCGGCTTACAAAGGCACCATGAAATTCTATGTTTGGATCATTCTTTTTGTCTTTTACGATAATTTATTTTCTGAAACCTGAGAGCTTTTGATTTAGGTTATGTGGTTGCTTGTCCTGGAACCAGTTTGACATACTGATGTCAAGTTCTCATATTAAATAGCTGCTTTTGATGATTCCTTTTGGGTCTTGAGCAACTTGTTTGGCGGAGTTTAATTGAGATGGAATGACTCTGAATGTGTTTCCTGATTCTTTTCCTTTTCGTTTTCTGGCAGCTATTCGAGCAGTAACCATTTCAAAGTTGCTCCGTGTTTTTGAATTGTTATTCACCTGCTTCCTTTTGCAGTCCTTCGTCTTAGAAGCCAATTAATATAGGATGCGCTCCTTTTATGTTATGTAGGTTGCCCTGAAGACACTTGTGGTGATTCATAGGCTTCTCCGCGAAGGTGATCCTGCATTTCGTGAAGAGTTTCTTACATTTACGCAGAGAGTGCGGATTTTGCAGCTGTCAAACTTCAAGGATGACTCCAGCCCTGTTGGTCTGTATTTCTTTAAACAAATTTCACCTCGTGTTTTATTTGGCCCATTAATTTTCCTTTTTACGGCCTTCTAAATTTCCTGTATATGCAGCTTGGGATTATTCTTCATGGGTTCGCACATACGGTTTGTTTTTGGAGGAAAAACTAGAATGCTTCAGGGTCTTGAAGTATGACATTGAAGCTGAGCGTTTGCCCAAACAAGGTCAAGGACCTGAAAAGGTCTGGACTCTAACATGACCATTTCGTATTTTTATTTTATTACCACTTTCTATGAGAGCGGTTTTGTGTTATCAATTATTTGTGGCTGTATTGTTGATTCACTGGTGCTACTTTAACATAAAATTAAACTACTTTAGTTCCAGGGCCACAGTAGAACTAGAGAATTAAATTCTGAGGACTTGCTGGAGCAATTGCCGGCGCTGCAGCAATTATTATATCGACTTATTGGATGTCGGGTGATTCTCTCTTATGCCTTGCAACTACGAATTAAAATTAGCGAAACAGATGTATTCTATAAACATCTTCATGTTTTCTGGTTTGTATTTATCTTAACAAAGGCAGAGTGACACTGATTTTGATTCCCCCCCTCATTCAGCCAGAAGGAGCTGCAAATAACAATTATCTGGTGCAATATGCTCTAGCTCTGGTAAGCTTTATCTTCAATCATTCTTTTTCCTTCAACGTTTTCAAGGTGATCTCTATATTTTGTTTAACAGCAAATTGATCATTTGTGAATCTGTTTGGTCTTGCCTTGCATTTTATTACCCATTCCGTGGAGGGTTATTTTTGCTGTTACCATTATTGAGCAGTTCAATTCCTCATATGGACTGGTTTTCTCTTAGAATTGGACATGTTTTATGCAATTTGAGTGGATCTCCTGGTTCTATACAGGTTCTTAAAGAAAGCTTCAAAATTTACTGTGCAACAAATGATGGAATTATAAACCTTGTTGATAAGGTATATTAATTTTCAAAATTTTCAAAGAATTAGCGATTTTTTCTATGTTGCATTTAGCTATGTTTACTTATGCTCCCTGTTTCCTGTTAGTTTTTTGAGATGCCAAGGCACGAAGCACTCAAAGCTGTTGACATTTATAGGAGGGCTGGCCAGCAGGTAAACTCTACAAGATAGCATATTTTAACCTAAAGAAAATCAAGATATAACAATAATTTGTGCTTAGTTGCTACTTCTACTGAGGAATATCTTTGTTAATTCAGGCTGGAAGCCTATCTGACTTCTATGAAAGTTGTCGGGGCTTAGAGCTTGCAAGAAATTTCCAGTTTCCCACTCTGAGGGAGGTGAGATCATTTGCCTCTGCATTCTTCATTTAAATTTTTACTATGTACTACCAGATATATCTTTGTAGTGATATTTGATTTATTTCATTTTCAGCCACCACAAACATTCATTTCAACCATGGAGGAGTATGTGAAGGAGGCTCCACGAATGGTACCAGTTACAGAGCCACTGGTTAGTTCCTGGGTTCTAATAAGGAAGAAGTTCAATTTACTCCTTTCAAGTATAGTCAAAGTCTGTATAACCCCTAAAACTATAACTTGGTTCAATTTACCCCCTAAACTATGGCATTTAGTTTATTTTACCCCATAATGCAATTTTTCTTTTTTGTTTCTCCATACACAAGTTGAATTTTAATTTCAAATTTTGCTGGGTAGTAGTGGACATCACAGTGCATATTAAAAAAATGTTATAATTTTTCATGATTAATTTTCAGATGATTTTGAACTCCAATGATTAATTTATTATTAAATATCCTAACCTATCAAAATAATGATAAAAAAATATGATGTATTTTTTCTAGGGAAAATTCGATCCATGCCACCACAACTCCGTGAAATTGGGTGTCATGTTGAAAATCATGCCACTCAATGGCATGGATTTCAACATGAGATCCAATTTCAAGAAATTGGAGTGGCATGGATCCAACTGACCCTTTTTTCTAACATGTGTTGTGATGTGCACCATCATCTTGTAAAATTTCAACTTAAAACTCCACCTATGCATAGTTTGGAGGGTAAAATGAACCAAACGGTAGTTTAGGGGTTTACCGAACTTGGCTGGAGTAATTTAGACTTTTTCCTTCTAATAAACCATTTGGATTTTTGCACGTCACCTGTACAATTCATACTAACAAGTAGAAACCTTGATAAGTGGTGTCTCTATCGTACTTTCTGTGTGTAATGGCATGCTAAAGTAGCATCTCATAACTTCAGTCTTTTATATCTAACATCAGCAAACTACCTGGTGTAAACATAACTGAAGGAGACAGTTAACTTCAATATTTCTGTCCAAATAATGAACAATTTATCCTCTTTTTTCTTTATTATTTTCTGATAATTATGTCTTCAGTGTGATTGTGGCATGTTTTTTTGGGAGATAAATAATTACTATAAAGTTTGTACCACTTAGGCAATCAACTGGTTGTGGAATGGATTCTTAGACACAGGCTATCCTTCTTATTTCATCAGGAGCTTCCTGAACGACTTCTTCTGACATATAAACCCGAAGAAGCAGAAAATGCTCCTGAGCCTGTTCCTATTGTAGAGGAAAAACCACAAGTTGTTGAAGAACCTGCACCAGTACCATCTTCTTCTGAAATAGTGTCATCTCCTCCCAAGCCTGAGATCGCAGATACTGATGATTTACTGGTAAGTAGGGAGAAATTCAGAAAGTGAGTATGACATGAATGTTTTTTAATCTAATATCATATTTTCCCATAGGGGTTGAGTGATCCAAACCCATCTGTGTCGGCAATTGAGGAGAGCAACACTTTGGCCTTGGCTATTATTCCAACAGGTAATTAGTCAAACTTTAATTTGTAGTTTTTTTGTTATTAATCTCTACTATCTATTATGTAGTTCTAAGATGTGTGTGAAACTCTGCATACATTTGCAGGCGTTGATAATTCAACAGCAAACACAGCTACACAGCAAGATAATGGATTTGATCCAACAGGATGGGAACTTGCTCTTGTTGCTACTCCAAGCAGCAATACGAACCCACTGGATATGCAGAGTAATTTGGTGGGTTTCTCAAATCTTTCATTGAGGATATCTACCTTTTGGTGGTTGCCGCAATTTCCCAAATCAAGATTTGGGAACTGCTATGCTGCTACTTACTGGTTTCTTGCAAGTTTGTCAAGCTCCTATACTTCTATAGTTATGCTTCACTCTGTTGCTGTCTGAAAAGTGAAAAGAACTAAGCTAGCTCCCTGCTGTTGAAAACTACTAGTAGCAACAACTTACTAATTCCTATATTACCGAAGTGCATGCGGACAAAAGAAAAATACATTTGCATAAAAAGCAAAACCTTCTCACCGTGGTGTGAATGGTGATTGGTGAATATATCTGATAACTCAATGTAGCACCGCACGCCACTCCAACCACTCCACCGCCAGAAAAAAGGCACCTCAACCTGAAGTTATATTTTGCCCTTGCCACTTGTCAGCCACTTGGGGGCTTATTGACCTTTCTGGAATCTTCCAGTATGGATAATTTGCAGCCAATAATATATATCTTGCACATGTAGTAACTTAAATGTTCCGAATACCAAAAGTTCCAGAAGCGATGATTTTCACATGCATGACAGTTGGAATTTGCTTCCCGTGAATGTTCAGTTTATAGTTGACAGTTAACATATAATATTATAGACTAGGGAAAATTTGGGATTCACAGCACCATTTCTTGTCATTTCATGATTTGCTTGTTGCCACTTGCCAGTTGCCACCCATTGTATCATTGACTTATGTTGTTGCTAGTTTTCTACCTCACTGCATCGTTGTGCTGTAGAAAGTACAAAGTAGACAAAATGGTTACGTATGCAGTTGGTTTCCTCTTTGGGATCTTACTGATGTGCTACAATGTGGGATCTTATTTGCATTTGCAGGGCGGTGGATTTGACAAGCTCACATTGGACAGCCTATACGATGAGGGATCCTACAGGCAGATGCAGCAACAGCAGCTATATGGCTCAGCCCCTCCCAACCCTTTCATGGCAAGCGATCCGTTCGCAACGTCGAATCAAGTAGCTGCCCCACTGTCAGTTCAAATGGCCACCATGGCTCAGCAGCCCCAGCCCCTGATGATTGAAGCAAATCCTTTTGGACCGCCACTACAGCCACAACACGCCGGCATGGCTCCCGCGGCAAACCCCTTCCTCGACACGGGGTTCGGTGCGTTCCCAGCAGCAAATGGGATGCACCGACAGGCCAACCCCTTCGGAGCGGCACAGCTTCTCTAGGCAGACAGTACGTACGAGATGTGGAATGTGTAGAAATCCATACCATACGAGACGAGCAATCTGCTTGCCCAAGCGCGGTTTTCCTTCGTGATCAGTGAGGCTAATCACCTGCCATCTTTGTGTCGCCATCTCTATAGGCTTTTTGGCCGCTTGGCCATTCATGTGTAGCTCTCCGTTTTGATGTGCATTGGTTTTTAACCATCTTAGGAGCGGCCCATGGGACCCCGGGCTCATCCTTGTAAAGAAATTTGTTTCTGCTGATGTATAAAACTACATGTCAATAAAAAGTAGCAGTCCAGGACCCAGTTAACTCGTTCTTTCTCACCCGTTCAATGTTTATATATATTTTTGAGTAAATTACACCGACCATATAATATAACATATAATATAACAGTGGGTGCAAATTGACCCAACAACTTGTAAAATGCTCAATTTAGTGCAATAATTTGACAGGTGGGTGCAAATCGGTTCAACAACTTATAAAATGCCCAACTTAATGCAATAACTTGAAAAATATGTGTATTCACAGTTCAAACATTACACGGTAATGTAATTAACGCAAAGTCTCAATAAAGAGTATATTCATATTAAGACAAATTATTAAGTATTATTTGACCATTGATTTTTGTGCTGCGCCTGCGTGGCAATGTATTTGGCAAGGATAAAAACCCTCACTGTTTAGAGATTAGTGTTATGTCTTTACATTAATTATTTTTGTATAGTGATTTAATTTTAATTAAAACTATTTAATTTGATAGTCAATATTGAAAAATTCACCCTCACTGTTTATGATTTGTTTGATTATATGCACTGTTGAATTAAAAAAAAGTCAATACGTTGATGCAAACTATTGATACCTTTTAGGATCTTAGTACATATATTTTTAAAGTCTCATATATTTGTTAGAAAGGAAAAATGAGCTAAATAAACAGAAACAAACATGAGCATTGTTGAATACATGAGCAAAAAGCAGAAGAAACCTAAGGTTTCAGGGTCTCTCTTATCAACTTCAGTATTTGGGTGATGCTAATGGTGTAATTATAAATTTTTATGCATTCGAACTAATAAAAAATTATACATAGTTGAAAAGCAACAACCGGATCACCATCAATAATTTTCATTTATAAAATTTAAAAATTATTAACGTTCATCTACTTTACTTAATATGTTGCTGTTGTAATGGTGGTTAAATAATATATTATTTTTTAATAAAACCATAATTAATTTATTTTGAGAATAAATTTATTAGTGTCCATTGCGACACAAAAATCTACGGTCAAATAGAATGTTCCGATGTGAATATACTTTTTATTGTGACTTGACGATAGCAAAAATATTGTTGTGTAATGTTTGGACTATGAATGCACTGATTTACCAAGTTATTGTACTAAATTAAGCACTTTTAAAATTGTTGGATCAATCTGCATCTAGCTATCAAGTTATTGTACTAAATTAAACACTTTACAAGTTGTTGGACCAATTTGTACTCACCTGCCAAGTTGTCGTTTGATGGGTGCAATTTTTTTTACACAAACAGGGTAGCGTTTTTGTTTGTTCTTTGCTCCCCAATGCTCGCGAGGATATTCTATACGCACTAAGCCCTTCCATCATAAAGGTATTAGATTGGGCTTTGAGGTTGAAGATTCAAGCAGCGGATTCTTCTAGAATTTATTGTTCAGTGATTAGATTGTATTTAGGTTGCCAATGCCAGTCCAAGGTTATATACGATCAGATTGTCATTTGGCAAATTCAGCCTCAATTTATTGCGTCACGCGACAAGTTGAGACAGAATTTGCCGACAATTTGATTGTGGTCAACTCTTAGCGCAACTCCTTCACGAGTCACATCATGACGCTTGGTGCCACAAGCTGATGCAGAATTTGCCCCCGGACATCATCATTGTCAATCCTCTGCGACTCTATCATGAGTCACGCCAGGTGCAGCTCAGGAAGGAGACACGTCAAGGCACCCGGCGCGACTCACCTTAGCCACATCAACTATGTAGGTGGTACATGGGACCAGCGTGACAGGTTGGTCGCCCGGAGCATGTGGTGTGACCCTTGACTAAAAAGACTATTTTTTTAAAAATTTAGATCTCCACACATTATTATTAAAATACTAGATTAAAAAGAATTAAAATAAGAAAAATCTTGGAACCAGCGACGTTGATTTGGTAGTAGCTGATGAGATATTGTAGAAAGATCGAAGGTCAAAATATACCTCTAAAGGTTTTTGTACATCCTAATACAGTAATACTCCTGCTGAAAATGAAAGGAGGAAGCGTGTACAATTTTCATCAAGTGAATCGGATTTTGGGCGGCATACAATACGTAACGCTACGGAAGTAGATGAGGACCACTGCTGTTTTTTTTTCAAAGAAAATAACAAACGGGATATGGCACATATTTCTTGGTAAATAGATAAAGATACCCAATGAACGATGACATGATACCAATAAAAGTGACACGTATTATAAACGACACGCGGGTAGGGACGTAGGGTGAGCAAAATTAAAAATTTCCCAACGAATCCAGCGATGTTGACAATAATTGCAATCGACAATCGCGGAATGCTGGAAATAGAAAAGGACGCGGACGCAGTGGAGCATCCACTCGGCGAGGTCCCATCGATCGCCCGGCCGGCTCCGCCTCCCGCCTCCAGCCCACCACTCCACTCCACTGAGCGCCTCTTCCCTCCCCAGCGTTCCGCCTAAACAAACGCCTTCGGGCCTAGGCCTTGCCCACTCGCCCCGGTTCACGCTACGCCGCCTTGGCGCCTTGCATCTCTCTTCCCCCCCAACCTCGCCGTAGTCCGCCCGGTTCTGAATGCAGCAGCGCGGCCGCTCCTACAACCGCCGCGACGGGAGCTTCTCCCGATCCCGCCTCGCCGTCGAGGGGTATTAACCTCACAACGCCCTCGCGCCACACTAATCTGAACTTGATTCCGACGAACGATCGCGCGGGCTCGCCCTTGATGGACGCCGCCGCCGCTGCTGCGAATGGTAAGCGATCGGCCCGCTGCGCGCTCATTTCGTCCTTGATTTTCGGTCGGGATAGGTGTCGAGCACGTGGGGCGCGGGTCTTGTGTGCGAAGGCTGGCGTTGACCGTGGGGAGTGATGGTTCTTCCAGGGTGTGTCGGCGTCGCAGGGGGGGGCGGAGGCGGAGGAGAGGAAGGCGCAGAGGAGCTACTGGGAGGAGCACTCCAGGGACCTCACCCTCGAGGGCATGATGCTCGACTCCCGCGCCGCAGAGCTCGACAAGGAGGAGCGCCCGGAGGTGATGCTGCCATTACCTTTTTTTTTCTTTCAATCTTCATTCTGTTTGTTTAGTGACTCTTTTCTGCTTGAATCTGGAGAGCATGAGCGTGTGTCATGTATTTGCCTTTGCCTCCCAAATATCTCGGTGGCAGTCTCTAAGAGGGACGCGTGGTGAAACAACTGGTCTCTGATCTGCGGCGGTCAACGGTTGGGTGCTGTGAATGTAAAATGTTGACGCTGACAGAAGATAGATAGATACACTTCAGATTTTGCGACTGAAACGTGATCTGCATCAAGGAAATTGCGTGTCCATGGGAGGTGACACCTGGTCTTTAACTTCAGTTATGCACTTGTGCTAATATACAAATTTTTAAGTTAAACGGTAACATTTAGCAAATCTGTCTGATGCCATTGGCACTGTTGCCCTCTTGGTGTAAAAATCTAGTTTGCTGCCTAGGACCTAGACTATAGGAAATACGCCCTTTTACTCTGATCAAGTGTGGCAGGATGCAGGAAGACTCGTTTCATTTTGATCAGTAACCTGTTTGTTGACATTTTTTCCTTTTTGCTGTTCACCTCAAGTGTGAAAAAATTATTTTGGAAAAAAATAAACACTGAAGGTAGTCGAACAATACTAAAACCTTTTTCTGGGAGATGATCATTTCCCTACAATGTCTAAAGAAATTCTGAGCACTGTATTTTGATTTGCTGTGTGAGATGGTATGAAATAAATAGAGATTGAGAGCAAAACTACCTTAATAGAAAATTTATTTGGCTACCCTCACATGAAATATTGTAAGCGAGGGACCCCCATAATTTTTTTGTTTCAGTTGTAAATGCTTATTTCTCACAGTCTGGAGGCTGGACTATCAATATTAAGGGACATGGAAGAAGACATAATTTTTCTATAAATCCAATTGCAGCCCGAATTTCTTTAACTTTGTTATGTTTTGGTTTGTTTTATGATAGGTACTAATGCATCTCCATCTTTTTAGCATAATGTTTGAATTTCATGTCTGAAGAAATTCAGATTTGTTTGGCGTTGTGAACCTTACAGGAAGCCTGTGTTGATCTGCCCTGACTTATTGCAGCTACGATATTTCTTGTTTCATGTGGCATCTGTAACCATAAATAAAGTTTTGAAGATGAGAACTAAAACTTGAAATCATACTATTCTTTAATTTGCAATTGAACCATGCTGTATTTGATTTTGAACAACAGTCTGATATATGATAGAATGTATACAAGGCCACTGAGAGCTATGAATATGTGGTTTTTGTGATATTTTGATATACTGGTTCTTCTTTTCTATAGGTACTGGCTTTACTCCCTTCATATGAAGGGAAATCTGTGCTGGAACTGGGAGCTGGAATAGGTCGCTTTACAGGTGAACTGGCTAAAACAGCTGGGCATGTTCTTGCACTGGATTTCATTGAAAGTGTGATTAAGAAGGTAATGAAATTTGCAATTTCTTATGATTATTTTCGTGCTTTACATGTAAATATGCTTTCTTTTCATCTCTACATGTAGATAAGCTTTCTTCATTGATATCTTTTCTGCATTTTTCCTTGTAGAATGAAAGCATAAATGGTCACTACAAGAACACATCCTTTATGTGTGCTGATGTTACATGCCCAGACCTCATGATCGAAGCGAATTCCATTGATCTGATATTTTCAAACTGGTTGCTGATGTATATTTCAGACGAGGAGGTAATTAGGGAGCCATACATTAGAATTCGAGGTTCATAGTTAAAAAAAGGAACAAAAACTCCACTGCATTTTTTCTTGCGTTGTTAGGGTTATACTTTTCATTTGTCCTGAGTTGGGGATATGTTTCGATTACATATCTCATTTTTTCTAACTTTATCTCTTATTGTGTTTCAGACTTTGTAGGACCAAGACCGAGTACATGATGTGCGATTTCAGCGCATCTAGGCATAAGGGTGGTGACGTTAGTCTCGATGGGCAAGTGGTGGCCCATAAGGATATTTTTCGGTATTTAGGTTCGATGTTACAAAAAGATGGCGACATTGATGAAGATGTTAGGCATAGAATCTCAACTGGTTGGTTGAAATGGCGTCAAGCTTCTGGTGTCCTCTGTGACAGGAGGGTGCCACAAAAGCTAAAAGGTAAGTTCTATAGGACAGCGATTCGCCCGGCGATGTTATACGGTGCTGAATGTTGGCCTACAAAAAGACGACATGTCCAGCAACTGAGTGTAGCAGAGATGCGGATGTTACGGTGGTTTTGCGGGCACACAAGGAGGGATAGAGTCCGGAACGAAGCTATTCGGGAAAGGGTAGGGGTGGCACCAATTGAGGAGAAACTTACTCAACATCGGTTGAGATGGTTTGGACATGTCCAATGGAGGCCTCCGGAGGCGCCGGTGCGTAGTGGGGTGCTAAAGCGTGTTGATAAGGTAAAGAGGGGTAGAGGTAGGCCTAAACTGACTTGGGACGAGTCGGTTAAGAGAGACCTTAAAGATTGGGATATCTCTGAAGAGTTAGCTTTGGATAGGAGCGCTTGGAGACTAGCTATCAACGTGCCTGAACCATGACCTTTGTGTCTTTTAGGTTTCATCTCTAGCCTACCCCAACTTGCTTGGGACAAAAGACTATGTTGTTGTTGTTGTTATCATCTCTTACTGTAGATCGACAAGCTAGTAGAAAGAATGGTAAAATGGCTGAAGGTTGGTGGCTACATCTTCTTTAGGGAATCTTGCTTCCATCAATCTGGAGATTTAGAAAGGAAAGTGAACCCGACACACTATCGAGAACCAAGGTTTTATACCAAGGTGAGAACTGAGAATCCAAACTCGCCTACTGCCTTCCCCTTTGCCTCTATGGCTTCAGTATCAGACTCAATGGTGGAAGTTTTGAGTTCTTACCTGCTCCACTCTTTAGTTTTCTTAGTTTGAGTACCACTTCCTTTGAAATAGTTGATAATATCTTTTCCCAAATAGGTTTTTAAAGAGTGTCAAGCCTTTAATCAAGATGGCTCTTCTTTCAAACTTTCTCAGGTTACTTTCAAGTGCGTTGGAGCTTATGTAGACATCAAGAAAGATCAAAACCAGGTACTTCTTTCCTCTCACATGCACATAGACATGCATTTCCGTTGTTGTGAAATTAGTGATGAACATGACTCCATGATGAACATGCCCTTTCAGATATGTTGGCTATGGAAAAAAGTAAATTCATCAGAAGATGGGGGCTTTCAAAGTTTTTTGGACAATGTGCAGTACAAAGGCAGTGGAATTTTACGCTATGAACGTATCTTTGGAGATGGTTACGTGAGCACTGGTGGAGTTGGTGAGTGGTTGCATCCACTTTTGTCATTTTTTTGTGCGATTCTATTAGCAGTGCCCTTAAATGTTGTTATTTATCACTATCCACCAGAGACTACAAAAGAATTTGTGGATAAATTGGATCTTAAACCTGGGCAGAAGGTGCTTGATGTTGGATGTGGAATTGGGGGAGGCGACTTTTATATGGCTGAAGAGTATGATACTCATGTTGTTGGCATTGATCTTTCCATTAACATGATACTATTTGCCCTTGAGCTTGCTGTTGGGCGCAAGTGCTCCGTGGAGTTTGAAGTTGCTGATTGCACCACGAAGACATACCCAGACCATACATTTGATGTCATCTACAGCCGTGATACTATCCTTCATATACAGGTACGTTTTACACATACCATGCATGTACTGTCCATTTGGAGTGTATTTTTCCTCCTAGATGATAGAGCTACAGCCTGATCATAAAAAGTCATGGAAATTATCTCCCGTTGGAGACGACTGGAAAGTTCTCTATTTTTGGAACTTTAATTCACCATCCAACATCACATATTAGGGCATACCTTTTTCAGTGGTTTGATAAAAATATATTTTGTTGCTTTTGCTTCTGGAGGATAAAGTGATAAACCCTCCTTGTTCAAAAGTTTCTTCAGATGGCTAAAGCCTGGGGCAAGGTCCTAATCAGTGACTACTGCAAGTGTAGGGAAACGGGTAAGCTACGGTAGCATCACTACCGCATATACCCAAGATGCTTGCGAGTAGAAGATCATAGATCGTTACCACTAGACGCGCAGCGCAGCGGAAGAAGTCGCGCGTCGATGTAGAGGAAGTAGTCGATCACGTCCCACGAACCGAGCTCCTCGTACTTGATCCCAGCAGCCGATCAGCGCAGCAGTCGCAGCAGCGCCTCCACAGAGTCCACACGTACAGGGATGAAACGCCGGGTGTCGGTGTGCTAGCACCGCACGCACGGCATGGGCGGCGGCCGAGAGAGAGAGGGAGGGGCGGCGGCTAGGAGGTGGCGCGGCTCACAGGGGTCTCGCCCCCTAGCCCCTCCCTCGTATATATAGGGCGTATTAATGGGCTTCTATCTCATAGGCCCATTAGTAACCCTAATCCCTCTTGGATCAATATCCTCTTGGGTCTTTAAACCGTATTGTGATGATGGGCTCTTGGGCATATCACCAACAATCTCCCACTTGTACTAGAGACAATCATACAGGCAAACTTTCCAACATTCCAAAACCCCTTAAGTGTGTGACCCGTTAGGTTCATGTGTAGGTGGTTGTGATCGGAAATCATTTCCGAATCACAAGTCAATAGCGGCACCTAGCAGGGCATAGTGACTCACAAATACACATAAAGATCATATCGGCCGAACCTTAGATATACTCATACACCGATCCCTTTGCCACACGATACCAGTCAAGCTCAAAGCGAGATGCGTGCCACCTTTGTGATAGCTCGACCATTCTCTCGATCTAATAGTGAATTCTATTCATAACTAACCTTTAGTCATCATGATTAACTCTTTAATCACTTTGGCATGGCCATGCACTTTCAAATCCAACTATCTCGAGGGGCCCAGAGATATCTCTCCCGTTATCTAGGAGGGGCAAATTCCATCTTGATCCGCTCACATCCCATTCCATGTTTCATGACACACCTGTAAGTTACTTTTGTAACTACCCAGTCACGGAGTAGCGTTTAGCAGCCCCAAGATGCACCACTACACACAGTGAGAAACAATGACGATCTCAGGTCTAAGGATCCAGTAGGTATAACACTCAAGAACAACTGATGGCACATACAAAATAACAATCCCAACATTGTCTTGGAGTGGGTCAATCCAACACCATGTTCACCAACATGTGTCCACATCATTAATCCGATATCTCCATATCCATGATCCGTGAAACATGATCATCAATTAATGCATGTGCTAGTCTCAACGTTGTTGTTGTCCCACACAACTGTCGGGAACCACGATTAGGGACACCCTAATCGGGGTACTAAGACCACTCAGAAAAACACAAACACATGTTAAGCGACTGAGCCCACGAAGGCCCACGGCCTGCTTCCCATCCAGAAGAAAGGAAATGACTCAAAGAAGCCCAGCGTGCGGCCCATTCGCATCCCCCTCGAACCCGCGGGACGATCTCCGCCTCGCTCGAGGGTCCCCGTCGAGACCCCTCGACTGCGCCCAGCATCTCCGACTCGCTCGAGGGTAGCGCACCTACCCTCGAGCGGGCAAAACATCTCCGCCTCGCTCGAGGGTAGCAAACCTACCCTCGAGGGAGTAACTCATCTCCGCCTCGCTCGAGGCCATCTCTCAGCATAAGGGACAAACGGCCCTGCCGCTCACCCGCCCGTCGTACGAAGGCATTAAAGGCCAGCCACTCCGCCACGGCACCTAGGACAGGCGGCGTGGCCGCCATTCCCACAGTGGATGTGACCGGGGTCCCATCCGCTGACTCCGGTCACCGCTCCGCCATACCGGATGCTGTAGCAGCACTGTGGGACCTGCGACGCGGGACAAGACAGGCTCGGCACTACTCCCGTTACTATTCTGCCAACTCCGATTGACCGGATTCCACCTCATCATACGCACGGCTCCGGACCCGCCTCCTGCTTGGGGAAGGGGCCCGGCGACGCCACGTACCCCTCGAGGGATGCTCAGCACACGCGGTTAAGGCCCCTGACCCCCAGTGGTCCGGAACCTCCACGTGTCCCCCGGACCCCCCCGGTGTGCACGCGGCACGCCCGCACTCCGACCAGGGGGTCCAGGGCCGCCGCGCGCCCCGCTACCGCCACCGCTACCGCTGGAGCATACAGGACCCTAACCTGCAGGGCCCACGGAACGCCATATCAGGAGGACAGTACATCTGATAAGCGGCGACCATGCCACTTGCAGGGGCTGGCAGAACGACCGACGCAATTTTCGCAGCACCAAGGACGATATCCAGGACAACTGCGACGCCCGCCGCCATGCCCCACATTGTACTTCCTACAGTGTCCGACCACTGTACCCCCGCGATTCGGGGGAAAATGACGACTTCCACGACCCCACTCATGTGCGCCGCCCCTCCTTGTGACTATAAAAGGAGGGGGCAGGCTTCCTTTAGACTCTCTCTGGTTTTTTCTCGCTCGGAGGACGCTCAGCACTACTGAGCGCGCATTTCAATCGACTCCACTTCTAGCAGAAACCGGGGAGCTTCCCTCACTTTCTCGCCTTGCTTGTACCCCCTACTACAAGCCCTCCGGGTGCAAGATAATACAGTGCTCTCGCACACCCCCTTTGCTGGACGTACGGCCCCGCGGCCGGAACCAGGATAAACCGTGCGTTACTGTGTTGCCTCTTGCATCATCATTTGGGACGAGGAAACACGCATCATTTACTAGTTGGGATCCAGGCCCCCGGGTCGGGACACCGACAGTTGGCGCGCCAGGTAGGGGGCGCTGCGTGACATTTTCTCTCTTTTTCCCATTTGATCTCCAGGGGATGGCGGGCAGATCCAACCCATACCCCATGGGTGTTTCGGATCCGCTCCCCACAGGACGCGTGATTTGGTTCGGGAGTCTCGAGTTCAGAGCAACCGGTAATGGTTACCTCATGCAGCTCCTCTCGCCCGGACGCAACCCAGTTACTCCGACTTCACCAGCCCGGCGCAACAGGCGCTCGGGCCAACGTTCGCGACAAGCGCGCGCGGAGCGGCGTCGCGCGGCACGCCACAACTCCCCCATGTGGGTCGAGGCTGGCATGTCGCAACTCAGCATCACGGCCAACGAGGCACCACATCGTCATCACGTGCTTCGGCGTCGTCTGCGCCGGCACCAACATCTGCTGCAGCACCAGTGCCTCCCAGGGGGGCTCGACCTCGCCGTCGCCCTTCCCTTTCGGGATGCGCAATGCTGCCGCCTACGTCTCTTCAATCAGCACTAACTTCACCAAGCGTGAGGATCTGCCGGGTCATCATCTTCTGTCGATCCGCAGCCTCGTCGCGTCGTCTCCTGACGAATCCTACCCCGAGATGGCGAGCTCAATCGCCGACGACATCAACTTCTTCATGAACAACTTCACGGCCGAGAAGGCCGAGGACTACTCCGGGGTCCGCGACCTCGATGCTCTTCGCTCGTTCCAGCTGTCGACGGCTTACTGCCTCACCTGTTCTGAAGATTCCAGCGAGGGGGATTATGATCCCGCCCGGGAGTGCTTCATGGCAGATCTTGCGGACGAGCAAAACGACAACGCCCCGAGCAACGACGGGGACGGCGGGGCAGACGCGCAGGCGAAACAACCGGTGGTGCCGCTTGCAGCCCCCTCTTCTTCGTCAAGCTCAGCGGCGCGGCAGGCTCAGCTCGCGCAGCTCAAGGAGCTTCAAGCCAAGCTCGACGAGCAGCGTCAGCAAACCCAGGAGCTGCGCACCGCGCTCGAAAAGCAGCGTACCGCGCGTGGTGCACATGCCCAGGCGGCGGGGCGCGTCGCTCGGGAGCGGATCCTAGCCAACGACAACGTTGACAAACCTCCGGAACTGCAAACGGCCGGCGAAAAACTCGTCGCTGTGGCCTACCTACTCCAAGCTATGCCCGAGCCATCAACGCCCTCGGGCCGCAACCTGCGCCGCGAGGCACAGGAGCTCATCGAGCAAGCTGCCGTGCAGCAGGCCGAGAGTTCTGCGTCTCGTATGCGCTTGAAAGCCCCGGAGCAGCCTGGTGGGACTGCGCACCAGGACCGCTAGGTTTCTGTGCACACACCACCAGCAGGGAAGGGCAAGGCAGCCGTAGCGCCCGGTGCGAAGGCACCCTCGGTGCACGAGCGCATCGGGAGAGTTCCCGCAAGGGAGCGAATCCGTGACATGCGCGGGCATGCCGGCGACGGCGACGCCCGCTGCATCATCGGCGGCAGGAGGTACACCCCTCGACGAGGTGGACGCTTCGACCCCGAGCAAGACAGGGGTGAGTCACCGGAGCCTCCGGGCACCCGGGTGTTCAGCCGGGAGATCCAAACTGCATCTTTCCCCCCGCGCTTTCGACAACCCAACACCCTCGTCAAGTACTCGGGCGAGACTGATCCTGCAGTCTGGCTCAACGACTACCGCCTAGCGTGCCAGCTAGGCGGTGCGACGGAGGACGCGGTCATCATCCGCAACCTTCCTCTTCATCTTGCTGACGCCACACGAACGTGGCTTGAGCACCTGCCTGCGGATCAGATCCACAACTGGGCCGACTTGGTCCATATCTTCGTGGGCAATTTCCAAGGCACGTACGTGCGCCCTGGGAACTCCTGGGACCTCAAAGGGTGTCGCCAGAAGCCCCGCGAGTCCCTGCGTGACTACATGCGACGCTTCTCCAAGCAATGCACCGAGCTCCCCAGCGTCACCCATGTCGAGGTCATCAACGCCTTCCTCGAGGGTGCGACGTGTAGGAACCTGGTGCACGAACTTGCGAGAAGCCGACCCGTCAACACCGGCGAGGAGGCTGTTGGTGCCATCTTCGACGACAAGTCGAGCAAGCGCAAGGACGATACGCCCGCGGAGGGCAGCAACGTCATGCCCAACGCCCCCGCCAAGAAACAGAAGCGGGGGAGGAAGGGAAAGAAGCCGGTCCCACCGAACCAGCGTGGGTCGGGGCAGGCAGAGGACTCCGAGGAGGCCTTCGCTGCCGCCCCAGACCGCAAAGGACCTTGAGGCCCCCCTCGAGGCGGTGGTGGCCAATTCGACGATATGCTTAAGAAGCCGTGCCCTTACCACAAGGGCTCGGTCAATCATACCCTCGAGCAGTGCGAAATGCTCAAGAAATACTACAACCGCGTCGCGCATCGCGACGAAGACAAGAAGAAGGATGCTGGCGACAAAGGTGGAGATGACGAGTTCCCCCCAGTGGAGAAGGCCTTCTTCATCTTTGGGGGGAGCAACAACGAACATGACTTCTCGGCAGCGCAAGCGTGAGCACCGGGAAGTTTTCTCCGTTACCAAAGCCACGCCATCCTACCTCGATTGGTCAAAGGATACCATCACCTTTGGCCGCGAGGACCACCCCGACTACGTCCCACATCCGGGACGGTATCCGCTCGTTGTCGACCCCATCATCGGCAACACCCACTTCTCCAAGGTGCTCATGGACGGAGGCAGCAGCCTCAACATCATGTACGCCCACACCTTGGAGCTCATGGGGATCGGACTGGACAAGCTTCGCCCCAGCAAGTCGCCATTCCATGGCGTTGCGCCGGGGAAGCGAGTCCAACCCCTCGGCCAGATCGATCTGCCTGTGTGCTTCGGCACAACAGCCAACTTCCGCAAGGAGGTACTCACTTTCGAGGTGGTGGGGTTTCGAGGATCCTATCATGCCATCCTTGGTCGTCCTTGCTACGCCAAGTTCATGGCCGTCCCCAACTACACCTACCTCAAGCTGAAGATGCCGGGTCCAAAGGGCGTCATCACCATCGGCTCTTCGTTCGAGCACGCCTACGAGTGCGACGTCGAGTGCGTTGAGCACGCGGAGGCTCAAGCGGAGGATGAGGCCCTCGCAGCCACCCTCGACAAAATGGCAAGCGAGGCCTTGGACTCCACGCACCGACACGCCGGGAGCTTCGAACCCGCCGAGGGCATCAAGAAGGTGCCCCTTGACCCGAGCCAACACGACGACAAGGCGTTGCAGATCAGCGCCACCCTCGACAGCAAGTAGGAAGTGGTGCTCGTCGATTTTCTCCGCGCCAACGCTGACATCTTCGCGTGGAGCCACTCGGATATGCCTGGCATACCGAGGGGGGTCGCCGAGCACTCCCTTGATGTCCGACCCAACTCCAAGCCGGTGAAGCAACGCCTGCGACGCTTCGACGAGCTCAAGCGCCGGGCGATCGGCGAGGAGTTGCAAAAACTTCTGGCGGCCGGATTCATCAAAGAGGTATTCCATCCCGAGTGGCTAGCTAATCCAGTATTAGTAAAGAAAAAGAGTGGAAACTGGAGGATGTGTGTAGATTACACTAGTTTAAATAAGACATGTCCGAAGGTTCCCTTTCCTTTGCCACGAATTGATCAGATTGTAGATTCTACTGCGGGGTGTGAGCTTTTATCCTTTCTTGATGCTTACTCCGGTTACCACCAAATCAAGATGAAAGAGTCCGACCAGCTCGCGACTTCTTTTATCACACCTTTCGGCATGTACTGCTACGTTACGATGCCCTTCGGCCTCAGAAACGCTGGAGCTACATATCAACGGTGTATGCTCCACATTTTCGGAGACCATCTCGGGCGCAGCGTAGAGGCATATGTCGACGATATCATTGTAAAATCCAGGAAGGCGGACGACCTGGTTGCCGATATCAGGATCGCATTCGATTGCCTACGGGCCGAAGGGGTGAAACTCAACCCCGAGAAGTGCGTGTTCGGGGTACCTCGAGGCATGCTCTTGGGCTTCATTGTCTCCCAGCGGGGCATCGAACCCAACCCTGACAAAGTCTTGGCCATCACTCGGATGGGACCGATCCGAGACCTAAAGGAGGCACAGAGGGTCATGGGATGCCTAGCGTCCCTTAGCCGGTTCATCTCGCGTCTCGGCGAGAAAGGCTTACCCCTGTATCGACTCTTGAGGAAAACCGAGCGCTTCGCGTGGACCCCCGAGGCTCAAGAAGCCCTCGAAAGGATGAAGGCATCGCTCACTCGCGCCCCCATTCTCACACCACCCACGGACGGCGAGCCCCTCTATCTGTACGTAGCTGCGACAACCCAAGTGGCCAGCGCGGTGATCGTGGTCGAAAGACAAGAGGAGGGCCATGCTTTGCCCGTCCAACGACCGGTGTACTACATCAGCGAAGTGTTGTCTGAAACTAAGACACGCTATCCGCAGATTCGGAAGCTGCTCTACGCAGTGGTTCTGGCTCGGCGCAAGTTGCGCCACTACTTCGAGGCCCATCCCGTCACCGTGGTCTCGTCTTTCCCCTTGGGAGAGATAGCCCGCAACCGGGAAGCCGAGGGTAGAATTGCCAAATGGTCTGTGGAGCTGATGGGAGAGACTCACCTACGCCCCTGTAAAGCAATCAAGTCACAAATCTTGGCCGATTTCGTGGCCGAATGGACGGACATTCAGCTGCCCCCACCGCAAGTCCAGGGCGAATGCTGGACTATGTACTTCGACGGTTCGGTGATTAAAACCGGCGCCGGTGCCGGCCTCCTCTTCATCTCACCCCTCGGAGAACACATGCGGTACGTGATACGCTTGCATTTCCCCGCGTCGAAAAACATGGCCTCACGAGGCCCTCCTCAGTGGCCTCCGCGTCGCCATCGAGCTCGGCGTCAAACGCCTCGACGCGCGCGGCGACTCTCAACTTGTCGTCGACCAAGTAATGAATGAGTCTAGCTGTCACGACCCGAAGATGGAGGCGTACTGCAATGCAGTGCGCCGCCTCGAAGACAAGTTCGACGGCCTAGAGCTCAATCACGTCTCGCGCAAGTACAACGAGGACGCCGATGAATTAGCCAAGATCGCGTCGGGGCGAACCACTGTCCCCCCGAACATCTTCGCTCGCGACATCACCAAGCCCTCCGTCGAGTTCAAGGATCCGACAGAGTCTGGCCCCTCGTCCGCTGGGCCCTCCGGTGGGAACCCCCCGGCGGACAAGGTCGAGCCCATGGACATTGACTTCGGCACCACCTCTGCGGACGAGGCCGAGGCAATGGAAGTTGACGAGGCCCCCATTTCGCAAGATTGGCGCACCCAGTACCTTGACTGGATGATTCGAGGGGTCTTACCCTCGAACCGTGCTCAGGCGCGGCGCCTCGCTAGACGGGCCAAGTCCTTTGTTCTAATCGACAACGAGCTACACAAGTGCAGTCCCTCGGGTGTCCTGCAACGATGCATCCCCATCCCCGAGGGCAAGGAGCTGATCCGCGATATCCACGCTGGCATCTGTGGCCATCACGCTGCGCCGCGCACCCTCGTGGGTAACGCGTTTCGGCAAGGTTTCTATTGGCCCACCGCGGTCGCCGATGCCACCGACGTCGTGCGGGCCTGCGAGGGTTGCCAGTTCTACGCTCGAAAGATACATCTCCCGGCCCATGCTCTGCAGACCATCCCCATCACATGGCCGTTTGCCGTGTGGGGACTGGACCTCGTCGGTCCGCTGCAGAAGGCGCCTGGGGGCTTCACACACTTGCTGGTGGCGGTTGACAAATTCTCCAAGTGGATCGAGGCTCGACCCATCGGCAAGATCAAATCCGAGCAAGCAGTTCTATTCTTCACCGACATCGTCTTTAGGTTCGGGGTCCCGAACTCGATCATCCCCGACAACGGCACCCAGTTCACAGGCAAGAAGTTCTTGGCGTTCTGCGACAGCTTCCGCATACGTGTGGACTGGTCGGCTGTGGCACACCCGCAAATGAACGGGCAAGTGGAGCGTGCCAATGGCATGATCCTCCAAGGACTGAAGCCAAGAATCTTCAACAAGCTGAACAAATTTGGCCGGAGATGGCTCACGGAGCTACCTTCGGTCATTTGGAGCCTAAGGACGACACCAAGCAGAGCCACGGGCTTCACCCTGTTCTTCCTCGTCTATGGCGTCGAGGCCATTCACCCCACTGACTTGGAGTACGGGTCGCCAAGGCTCAAGGCATACAAAGAGCAACAAAACCAGCGAGCTCGCGAAGACTCGCTGGATCAAGTGGACGAGGCTCGTGACGTGGCACTCCTACACTCTGCGTGCTACCAACAGTCCTTACGAAGGGGACTTGGTGCTGAGGCTCCGACAGGACAACAGGGGCCGCCACAAGCTCTCACCTCCATGGGAAGGACCGTACATAATCGCCGAGGTGCTCAAACCCGGCACGTACAAGCTGGCGAACGAAAACGGCGAAGTCCTCACCAACGCTTGGAACATACAACAGCTACGTCGCTTCTATCCTTCGCATTCCAAGCTATTTGTACATTGTTTGTACTTGCATTTTCAATTTCCCGAAATAATAAGGAAGTTCGCTTTACTTATTGATTTTTGGGAACCTTCCGGACCCTCGAAGGCTCGGATGCGCACTAACACTGAGGTACGCTCGATTTTACCCTCGGCAAAGCCGAGCCTCCCTCGGGGGCTACTACGGGGGGAACCCCCGAACGTCCCCAAAAATCGCCAATGTTTTTTCGAAATATTTCCGTCTCGCCCCAAAGCTTCTCGTATCCTTGGAAGAAACGGACGCGAGGCGTAAGTAACTACGGTACGGGGCCGGCCGAGTCGCGGGGCCGCCTACGCCTCCGGGATACGACACCCCCCTCACCACCCCACGCCTACGTTGCTTATGAACGCAAAATTCCTCGCAGACGTTCATCTAAGTCGCACACGAAGAACACGGAAATAAAGTAAACAAAACATAGGCTCGAACGCACAAGGCCTCGATGGGCCACACAGTCGATTCAACGAAAATAAATCTCTTATATTCATAAGATGCGATTACAAAGTGTGATTACGATAAACACTAATCCATTACATGGGCTTCGAGGCCCAGTTTTCCTACAGGCTACCATCCCCCCTTGCGGGTCTTCAGTGGCGTCGAATTCGGCGATGGGAGGGATGTCTGCCTCGAGCTTCTCGGCGAGGACGGTGGCGAACTCCTCCGCGGCTGCGTCGGCTTCGTCCATGATGGCCGACGCGGCGTCTGCATCAGCATCATCGGGAACGACGTACCCAGACGACACCCTCTGGAGATCCATGAGGTAGTGTGTCGAGGCCACGGCGAGGGCCCGCAGGACACCGAGACGGAAGGTGCTCTTGGCGTGTTCGGCAATCCGACCGCCCAGCGCGCGTAGGCGGCTGAACACTGAACTGCCTGAGACGGCACCCTCCCCCTCGAGCTCTTGACACACGCTCACGGCGGTTTGCTCCAGCTCAGCAAACTCCATTTGCGCCGCCGTGAGTGCGGTGTGGACAGCTTCTTTCGCCGCGGACTCGTCCGCCACCTTCTGCCTCAGCTCTGAGTAAAGGAAATCAACGTCAGCTACGAAAGAAACAAACCGACGAAAACTCGAAGGTACTCACCCGTGATACTTTTCTGTGCCTCCTCCTTCTGAGTCCGGGCGGCCTCTTCAAGTGAGGATAAGGAGGCTTCCTTCTCCCTAAGGGCGCCCCCACATTCTGGAGGGCCACCTCCTTCCCCTCGATGGCCTCGCCCATTTCCCGGAGGGTCCCGGTGAGCGTAGCCACGACCACCTCTTTGTGGAGGAGCTCGGTCTTCTGCTGCTCGAGCGATGTCCCGAGGCGCTGTAGCTCGGCGCTCTGCGCCTCGGCTTCCCGAGCCCTCTCCTCGAGCGCCGTCCGGAGGCAGTGCAACTCGGTAGCTTGCGCCTCGGCCTCCCGGGCCTTCTGCACCGCTGCCGCCTTCTGGACGTCCCGCTCACCGGTAACCCGCGCCAGATCCTCCTCCATCGCCTGTTGACGCGCCACCAGATCCGCCATCCTAGTGTTGGCCTCGATGTTCTTGAGCACTAGCTCGGCATTGTGCTGCCCAAGCTGGCTCATCTGAGAGTACATTCGGGACATCTCGGCGCTCTTTTCGCGCGAGATCTCCCTCAGCCGCTGCGAGTGGAAAGGTGTGGATAAAAACATGTCAAGGATGAATCGAATCCGAGCAATTTTCAGGGGAAAGCATTTACCTGGCTGACCTGGTAATCCGCCCCCTGATGGAGCTGGAACGCGCGGTCAAGAGCCTGTAGGATATCGCGGCAGACGCCAAGCTGCGTGTTCCAGGCATCCTCCTCCTCTTGCTCCTTGCGGAGGAACTCCGAGGAGAGCTCGAACGGGACGATCGCCCCAAGATGACGCCCCTCGGACGTCCCCGCCTCGAGCACGCCCGCACTGGCCGACGCGAACTCGGCAATTTGCGCGGCGGCGCTAGCCGCAGCAGTGGAGTCGATGTCCATCGAGTCCCCGTACTCCTCGTTACTGTCCGGCAGCTCCACCACCGCCGCGCTCCCTTGCGCCGTTGGCGCGGGCACCACCGCGCCGATACCCTCGTCCCGGGCCTCGGTGGGCTCCGAGATGGGGTCTCCTTCCACCACTGGCGCCTCTAGCGCCGTCTCCTCTGCGACACCCTCGACCTCAGCCCTCAGGGGCTCGAGGACGAGGGCCTCCTCTTCCACATGGTCGGCGGGGCGCTCCTGTGCGTCCCCACCAGTTTCTCCTCCTGCATCCAGTCGGGCGGCGCTGGCCGCGTCGCCCTGACCGGTCACAACGTCGACGTCCGGCCGGGCGGCGCCATCCGCACCGCCCCGGCCGGTCTCCTCGGCGTCGTCAGCCTGAGCGGCTGCTTCAGCATCGCTCTGGCCGGCGTCGCCCTCCTCCCCCTGTGCCCGAGCTTGCTGGGCCGCCTGGGCCCCTCGTGCCATGGCCTCCCGTAACTTCGCGGCCGCCGCCACGAGGTCCACGGCAGGCAGGGGCTGCGGCGCCCTGTGCGGTGTGCTGCGTGCCCCGGTCTTGAGGGCCTTAGCTGGGGCAAGCTGCACCGCATCCTTGGCGGCGACCCCGGGGCTGAAAATCGAGGAACACAAGTTGAGGACGACGGGATCGAGAAATCAATTAAACATGCAACTAAAACGAAACCCAAGTTTACTTATCCGGATCGAGCACTCATGCTCCGCTTCCTCGTGGCGCTTCTTCGGGCCCGCGGCACCGTGCCGCCCCTCGAAGATTGCCCCGAGGGCACCCCCCTCGTGTCGGTCTGGTGACTCGAGGCTGCCAGCACGGACGACTCCGTGCCCGCCGCAGACTCGTCGCCACGGACAAGCACCTGGGGTGCGGGCGTCCCCTCACCCGCTGTTGGAGGGGATGGCTCCCGCTCTGAACCCTCGAGGGACGGACCCGCTGATGGCTCCGCCACGACCCTTGTCTCTTCTACCGCTGCCGACGCCCGCTCGTCGGCATCCCACTCATAGGTGGGCGGGGGGCTCGCGCCCGCAGCTGCCTCGTCGCTCCTCAGAGCGTGGTCCTCGGCGTCCGAGGCCTCCTCCTCGTCCTCCTCCGAGGACTCGGGCGTGGCGGGACACGGCTTCCCCTCCGCGCGAGCAAGCTTGCACGCCTTGTCGTGCCTCGCCTTCCTTTTCCTCTTCCTCTCAACCTTTGCCTCTGCCGCGTCCTTCCGCCTTTTCATCTTCTCCGCGTGGAGGCGGTTGATCTGGTGTTGTTCCGGGACTGGGGACTTCGAGGTGCCGCACCTCAACCCCTGCAAAGCACGCCCGAGATGGAGTCAGGAAAAAGGAAGCTACACAACACGCAGCGGATTCGGAATCTAAACTTACCAGAGAAATGTACCCCGGCTCGGGGTGCATCTTGATCCTCCAAAGATCCTCGGGATTTTGGGGGAACTTCGCCACCGCGTACTTCGCCCTCCGGGCGGCGGTGGTGCGGGAAAGCAGCTTGTACGACGTCCTCGAGCCCTCGACCTGGCTCCCGGGGGTCAGCTGGAAGATCGGCAGGGCCCTTTCCACGAGAGGAATCACCCTCTGCCGGTGGAAGTTTGCGATGACGGCCGCTGCCGTCAACCCCTTCCTCGCCAGATGCGCCAGCGCGTCGGTGAGGACTTCGAGCTTGTCTTGTTGTGCTGGGGGCGACACCCCCCAGTCCCACTTCGGTAGACGCTCCCGGAGAACTCTGTTGGTGAACGTCGGGAGCGCGCCACGGTAGTTCCGAAGATAGAACCACCCTCGGCTGCACCCGGCGTTGTTTGTCGTCATCTTGTTGTGGATGTAGAGGTTCCTCCGAGAGTGTCGCACGTGGAACGTCAGGCCGCCGGCGCACGAACCGCCTCGGTTGGCCCCGCCCGCTCTCGACGAAGAGTTCACCGCGGAACAGGTGGATCCAGAGATCCCAGTGCACCTCTATCCCAAGGTACCTCTCGCAGACGGCGACGAAGACCGCCACCTGCGAGATGGCGTTGGGGCTGAAGTTGTGCAGCTCCGCTCCGTAATAGTCGCACAACGCCCGCATAAACTTGCTGACGGGGACACCGAAGCCTCGCTCGTGAAGGCGCACAAAGCTCACGACGTAGCCCTGCGGGGGCTTCGTCTCGGTCTCGTCCGGATGCGGGGAAATCCACGCCGGCGCCCCCGAGTCGGAGATCCTTGGCAGCAGTCGGTCGGCGACCAGCTGCTCTAGGACTGCCACGGTGGCGGAGGACTTCCCCCACGGCAAAGGCTCCTGGATGTCCGACATCTCTTCGATTCAAGGGGGAATGTGGAAGCAAAGGCTCTGGGATGGCTAAGGTGCGCTTTCTCTCTCTCTCTCTCTCCTTCCTCTTCCTCCCGTTGCTCTTGGCTACGGGCTCAGGATGCAGGGGAGGCGGAGAAGGCAAAGGGAGACGGAGGCAAACAGCCAGGTAAGACCAAACACCCCCTTTCTCTTCGTTTTTATTCACCATGACGGGCGAAGCCGCAGCCACAGTGCGGTAGATTTCTCTATCACTGACGGCTGGGCCCCACGACCGTGGAGTCTCCCACGCGCGCACGAAGCAATAACTGCGACGCGGTAACCGGCGGGCGCGACGCGGCTGTTGCGCTATCCCATCCGTCAGCCGCCGCCCACGCCGCTTCGTCTGCCCGAGGCTGCCGCCTGAAAAGGCGCGCCCGCACCGCACCGCACGAATCGGGCCACGTCGCCCACCACCAGCGGAAGACCCGCGCGCGTGACTCGCGACCTTGCGTCGTTTTCGAATCAAGACAGAATATTCCTTCAGGGGTCCCTTTACCCTCGAAGGAATCGCATTTCGAGGCCTTACTGATCAGGGGTTCGAAGCCTGGCCCTTCGGAGGTTCGACAGGCGCCCCAGATCACTAGAGTCAGGGACTGCAGGGATGTGTCGTACAAGCCACCCTTGAACGCGGAGTTCGAGACATCCTACGCAGTGTTCCAGGCCAGTCGAGGGTGCCTAGAAGGGGGATCCCATCGAGGGAGAGCATAGAGCCCTCAGACCCTATCGAATGGGTCTGAGCCCCGCCTAGCGAATCCTCGCGAGCGCTTTATGAGACGTGTCCATGGACCACGAGCTGACCCCTATCGAACGGGGCACGGACGTCCGCTTGAACTACCCGCTAATAGCTCACCGAAGCAGCCATTGCTCGCGGCCCGGGCATGGGTAGCATGGTGCGCTTCACCCCTCCTCCCTGCGGAAGGGCGGCGAGGGTCGTAATCAAAGTCGAGGGTTCCCCTGAACGCCTTGACACGGGCCTAGGCTCGGGGGCTCCTCGCACACCACGGTCCAAACCGCACCCTCGAATAAGTTGACGACCGTCAATTGTGAAGCTCCACGTGTCTAACCAAACCCTCCGCTGTTAACGTGCACTCTCCTGATGGTTAAGCTGAACGCCGGGCCGCTGTACCAGCACTGAGAATTCCGAGGACGGCTGAAAGAGTGCCAATGCCGGCTGAAAAAGACGCTGGACGGTCACCCCAGTAAAGCTACCCAGTGGGACAACGTTTATAGCCCTTGGACGAGCACAAACTCTCCCCCAACGCCTCGGGGGCTACACCCGCGGGTGCGCTGACGCGCCCCCGCGAAGGAGACTTCACACATATTCGAGGGTCGTAACTCTCTGTACACCCCCACACCCTCGGTCATCCTCCCCGTGGAGGGGCAAGGGCACTTTATTGCTCAATGCAAATAAAGATTACAAAGGGTTACCGGCGCAAAGCCATCGAAAGATACAAACACATTGCCACCTACGTGGCAATTTTTCCTGTCTTGGGGAGGAGCGGGCGACGAAGAAAGGCACCGAGCCCCTGGCTGACGCAACGGCCAGGCTGCTAGGAATGTGAGGAATAGCCCCCGGATCGCACGGGTCCAGCGGGATGCTTTCCTCGCAAGCCTTCTTCTAGCGTCTCCTCCACCAAAGACTATGCGGGGGGTCGAGCTGGCAGACAGTGCCCTCCGCACCGTCTCCCCGAGAGCAACCTTGTCGCCGGGGGGGGGACGATGCGAAGAACAGCCGCCAGACCTGGCGCCAGCGCCATGGTCAGGCGCCTCCATCCCCATTCAGGCTAGGGGACATCGCAGGAGCAGGAACCCACGGGCCCAATGCTCTTCTGCGGATCCCCACTTAAGCTGAGGGATGGTGCGCACGCCCACTCCGGTCTTCCCCCACCGCTCGCAAGCATTCTTCTAGCACCAAAGCCTAAAAAAGCCAGGCCACCCCATCTGGGGGCCGGTCACGAAAGGCAAAGGAAAACATTACAAGATTTAGGCAATGCTAGAAGACAGAGCTGGGAGGTTGGAGAAGAAAGGGAACCCCACGACCCTTATTTATAGCTGCGCCGGGCACAAAGCTTCAAGCTTGTCGAAGAGCGGAGGCTTGTATCGCCCGTGACGACGCGGCACTCCACGAGCAAAGGATGTCCTCGGTCACCGCGCCGAGACGCGACCGAACGAAATAAAGCGGAGCAGAGCCCCTGGATGCTAAGTGGTGCAGCATCGGCTCTGGCCGACTGCCCTCAAACGGCGCGCCGCAAAGCAACCAGGAACGCCGGGGCCAAGGCCCTACGTGCGGGACAGCACGATGAAAGCACCAGCTGCCAAGCAGCGGGCGCCATCGTCGACCTGGCCCCCCTCAGTGTGCGGACACGTCTCGTCCTTGAAATAAACAAACAAAGAGGCGCGCGCCTCGAAGTACTCCCCCCGCGCGCCCACTACCCCGACTGGCATGTTGTCACATCCGCCGGGCTGGCGCTCAGGCGCGTCTGGCGGGAGTGCGGCATTGTCTGATCACGTCAAGGGGGAAATCGCCAAATCACCCTTTGGCCGAATCCCCTGACTCGACCAAAGACTCGGGGGCTGCTGTCGGGAACCACGATTAGGGACACTCTAATCGGGGTACTAAGATCACTCTGAAAAACGCAAACACATGTTAAGCGACTGAGCCCACGAAGGCCCACGGCCTGCTTCCCATCCGGAAGAAAGGAAAGGACTCAAAGAAGCCCAGTGTGCGGCCCATTCGCATCCCCCTCGAACCTGCGGGACGATCTCCGCCTCGCTCGAGGGTCCCCGTCGAGACCCCTCGACTGCGCCCAGCATCTCCGACTCGCTCGAGGGTAGCGCACCTACGCTCGAGCGGGCAAAACATCTCCGCCTCGCTCGAGGGTAGCAAACCTACCCTGCTACCCTCGAGGGAGTAACTCATCTCCGCCTCGCTCGAGGCCATCTCTCGGCATAAGGGACAAACGGCCCTGCCGCTCACCCGCCCGTCGTACGAAGGCATTAAAGGCCAGCCACTCCGCCACGGCACCTAGGACAGGCGGTGTGGCCGCCATTCCCACAGTGGATGTGACCGGGGTCCCATCCGCGGACTCCGGTCACCGCTCCGCCATACCGGATGCTGTAGCAGCACTGTGGGACCTGCGACGCGGGACAAGACAGGCTCGGCACTGCTCCCGTTACTATTCTGCCAACTCCGATTGACCGGATTCCACCTCATCACACGCACGGCTCCGGACCCGCCTCCTGCTTGGGGAAGGGGCCCGGCGACGTCACGTACCCCTCGAGGGATGCTCAGCACATGCGGTTAAGGCCCCGGACCCCCCAGGGGTTCGGAACCTCCACGTGTCCCCCGGACCCCCCGGTGTGCACGCCCGCACTCCGACCAGGGGGTCCGGGGCCACCGCGCGCCCCGCTACTGCTGGAGCATACAAGACCCTAACCTGCAGGGCCCACGGAATGCCATATCAGGAGGACAGTACACCTGATAAGCGGCGACCATGCCACTTGCAGGGGCTGGCAGGACGACCGACGCAATTTTCGCAGCACCAAGGACGATATCCAGGACGACTGCGACGCCCGCGCGCCATGCCCCACAGTGTACTTCCTACAGTGTCCGATCACTGTACCCCCGCGATTCGGGGGAAAATGACGACTTCCACGCCCCCACTCATGTGCGCCGCCCCTCCTTGTGACTATAAAAGGAGGGGGCAGGCTTCCTTTAGACTCTCTCTGGTTTTTTCTCGCTCGGAGGACGCTCAGCACTACTGAGCGCGCATTTCAATCGACTCCACTTCTAGCAGAGACCGGGGAGCTTCCCTCCCTTTCTCGCCTTGCTTGTACCCCTACTACAAGCCCTCCGGGTGCAAGATAATTCAGTGCTCTCGCACACCCCCTTTGCTGGACGTACGGCCCCGCGGCCGGAACCAGGATAAACCGTGCGTTACTGTGTTGCCTCTTGCATCATCATTTGGGACGAGGAAACACGCAGCATTTACTAGTTGGGATCCAGGCCCCCGGGTCGGGACACCGACAGTTGGCGCGCCAGGTAGGGGGCGCTGCGTGACATTTTCTCTCTTTTTCCCATTTGATCTCCAGGGGATGGCGGGCAGATCCAACCCATACCCCATGGGTGTTTCGGATCCGCTCCCCGCAGGACGCGTGATCTGGTTCGGGAGTCTCGAGTTCAGAGCAACCGGTAATGGTTACCTCATGCAGCTCCTCTCGCCCGGACGCAACCCCGTTACTCCGACTTCACCAGCCCGGCGCAACAGGCGCTCGGGCCAACGTTCGCGATAAGCGCGCGCGGAGCGGCGTCGCGCAGCACGCCACAACTCCCCCATGTGGGTCGAGGCTGGCATGTCGCAACTTTTCAAACGTTTCAGACTTGTGCCTCATTAAGTAGATATAGTCATATCTACTAAAGTCATCAGTGAAAGTAAAGAAGTACTGAAAACCACCTCTGGCTATTGAGCTCATTGGTCCACATACATCGGTATGTACAAGTCCCAACAAGTCACTCTCCCTCTCACTATGACCAGTGAAAGGCGCTTTGGTCATCTTTCCAAGCAAACAAGACTCACATGTGTCAAATGATTCAAAATCAAATGAGCTTAACAATCCATCTTTATGAAGTTGTTCAATGCGCTTCTCATTTATATGACCTAAGCGACAATGCCAAATAAAAGTGGGATTTAAATCATTTGGTCTAAGCCTCTTAGTATTAATGTTACAGACAGATTTATCCTCAAGATCAAGAACATATAATCCATTCACCAATGGACAATGAACATAAAAAATACCATTGCAAAAAATAGAACAACGTTTGTTCTTTATTACAATCTTAAAATCATCAACTTCTTCCAAACATTAAGAAGAAATAATGTTCTTGCTCAAAGCAGGAATGCAATAACAATTATTTAATTCCAAACCTAATCTGGAGGGTAAAGACAAGTGGTAGGTGCCGACCGCCAACACCGCAACCTTTGCGCCATTGCCGACACGAACGTCCAACTCGCCTCTTGCAAATCTTCTAGTCTCACTAAGACCCTGCAATGATTTGCAAGTGTGAATCATCGATCCAGTATCAAATACCCATGATTCACTGGAAGATAATGCAATATTAATTTCTATAACATTTATACCTGAAGTGGAAGTCTCACTTCCCTTCTTCTTCTTTTCTTCCAAGTACTTCTTGCAGTTCCTATACCAATGTCCCTTTTCATGACAGTGGAAGCATTCATCATCAGAAGTAGGGCCAGATTTGGCCTTAGGTGCTGGCTTTAGCTTAGAGCCCGAGGACTCACCACTGGAACTCTTTTCCTTGCCTTTACCTTTGGGATTAGGAGGCGTCCAACGCTTACTCTTTTTGTTCCCCTTCTGAATCATCATCACATGATTGGGATTCTTCTTAATGCTCTCCTCTGCTGTCTTTAGCATCCCATGCAACTCACTCAATGTTTTATCTAAGCCATTCATCTGAAAGTTCATGATAAAAGGCTCATAGCTCGCTGGGAGCGACTGGAGAATAACATCAGTAGCCAAGTCTTGGTGAAGTTCAGAACCAAGTCTGTCCAAAGTCTCAATGTAACCAATCATTTTGATCACATGAGGACTGACTGGGCTACCTTCTGGCAGCTTGCACGCAAACAAGGACTTTGAGATATTGAACCTCTCAGTCCTGGCTTGGTTCTGAAACATCCCACGCAGCCCCTCGATCATGGTGTGAGCATCCGCATGCTCATACTGCTTCTGCAGATCAGGGGACATGGTGGCGAGCATCAGACAGCTGACATCAAGTGAGTCATTGCAGTGTTTCTCATAAACTCTGCGATCAGCAGCAGTTGCATTGTCAGGGAGATCATCAGGATATGGCTGCTCAAGAACATACTCCTTTTTCTCTTGCCTGAGAACAATTCTCAGGTTGCGGTACCAATCAATAAAGTTTGTTCCATTCAACTTTTCTTTCTCAAGAACAGAACGCAAATTGAAAGCGGAATTGTTATTGGCAGACATGATCTACAACATTAAAGTGAAGCAAGATTTCAACACTAAGTTTATGTAAAGACTTTCATTAACTAATTTAACAAAAGACAACCTACTATATCAAAGTCATCTTCCCTCTAATGACATATAGTGGTTCAAGATCCATAATCACTAAAATCCTAGTGAGCTTTAGCATCACGGCTAGAAAAGTAGTGATACAGGTAAGCAACAAATTACTAATCACATCTCTATGCGACTCTTGTTTGTTGGGTGGCATCTAATGCCCCGGTCCCAATCCTATGCCTTAAAGCCCAAAACTGTTTTGATAGCTTTGTTGAGTAAACCAATACTATGCTTGTGAATGTCCGACATCCACCCTATACAAAAGTGATAGCTGAGGGTACTCTACTTTGGTAAACCTACCACACAACGATCAAAATTTATAGGTGCAGCTATTGGTAAAAGGCATAAAAAACTCAACCTTTTCTGAGGAAAGCTATTCTATCATGATTGAAACATCCACCATATGTAAAAGCATGAAAGAATAGTATGACAGGAAAATAAAAATCACAGGCATATAATCATATTATATTGTGAATAGTATGGCCTCTTGCATCACAATGGGCTCCATCGCCATGGCTCCAATGTGACCTCCATTGCCATCCGTCCTGTCTTGTGGTGATCATCATCGCCATCATGATTGAAGCCTGCATGAAAAAATACTAAGCTACTACATCAAATAGCTAGTGAAATAATTACATGAGGATTCAAACATCACAAGTCGACACGCAGGTTGTTATGCAATAATTGTGCAACCTCAACCCGGTTGTGTTAACTTGCGACACACAGGCCGCACAAATCATCACATACATCATCACATGACATTGAGGCCATACCATTCACATCACACCCTGCAAAAACAAGTTAGGCGTACGACGTGTTCTACCAAAGTAGCGCTTAGGAAGCCGCTATAGCGAGAAAGCAACGGCGGTGCAAACTTTGCACTTGAGAAGACTGCATCTACACATGACTTCGATCTGTTGGTTCAATCTGCTGACTATGCACACAGTTAGTCCCTGATGGTGATTCCAGCCGGTAGGGACATGTCGTATGCATAACAGAGAAAGAACACGAACTAATCTTTTTGTCACATGCCGCGCAATCAAATCGCTACAGTTTTAACCCCTTATGACCAATTGATCTAATCAAACCGTGCAAAAGTAATAGATCCAATCTAATACAACAACATATCACCTATATGCTAATGATTCAGACCAAAAACTACGCAAGATGGCTCTGATACCACTGTAGGGAAACGGATAGGCTACACTAGCATCACTATCGCATATACCCAAGATGCTTGCGAGTAGAAGATCATATATCGTTACCACTAGACGCGCAGCGCAGCGGAAGAAGTCGCGCATCGATGTAGAGGAAGTAGTCGATCACGTTCCACGAACCGAGCTCCTCGTACTTGATCCCAGCAGCCGATCAGCGCAGCAGTCGCAGCAGCGCTTCCATGGAGTCCACACGTACAGGGATGAAACGCCGGGCGTCGGTGTGCTAGCACCGCACGCACGGCATGGGCGGCGGCCGAGAGAGAGGGAGGGGCGGCGGCTAGGAGGTGGCGCGGCTCACAGGGGTCTCGCCCCTAGCCCCTCCCTCATATATATAGGGCGTACTAATGAGCTTCTATCTCATAGGCCCATTAGTAACCCTAATCCCTCTTGAATCAATATCCTCTTGGGTCTTTAAACCGTATTGTGATGATGGGCTCTTGGGCATATCACCAACAGCAAGAGCCCTGGGGAACCATCAGAAGAGTTTGCGGCATATATTAAGCAGAGAGGTTACGATCTCCATGATGTGGAGGCGTATGGACAGGTGTATCTTCTCACCTGATTTTCTTTTGTGGCTAATGCTTAATACAAATGCACACTTTGACTTGTATGAAGAACTCCTGCTACTGAGTGCTGACTTCTGTTCATCAAATAATCCAGATGCTCAAGAATGCTGGTTTCAGTCATGTCATAGCTGAAGATCGAACTGATCAGGTTTGCCCCTCTTTCTGTGCATTGCGCACGCCCATGTTATTTTCCACTAGGACGTTTGGATCAAAAAGCGGTTTCGATGATACTCATCAGTGCTCTGTGTTGCATTCCAGTTCCTCGGGATTTTACAGAAGGAGCTGGATAAATTTGAAAAGAACAAAGACGGTTTCCTTTCTGACTTCAGCCAGGTGATTTGGCAAAGGCCTCAAGAAGTTCAGAGATGAACTGGCCGGCAGTTTAGAAGCCTGCCTGCATTCTCTCTGCAGCTTTCAACTCCTAAGAGCATCTCCAGCCGGAGACCTCAAAATGAGCTCCTATTATTATTTTTTAGAGCTGATTTGCAAAATTTAGGTGCCAAAATTTGTCATCAACTCCAGCAGGAGCTCTCAAACCTAGCATGCATATGTGGGAGACGCTGAGACGCGGCGGCGGGGAGCCTAGTGGGTGGGCGAAACATGGCCGTGGCGGGCGGCGGGGTGGCCGCGGCGTCAGGCGGCGGGCGGCGCGTGGACATGGCTGCCGGTGGGGCGGAGCGCGGCATCGTGCAGAGAGGGGTCGCGGCGGCGGGGAGAACCGGAGAGACGAGGCCGAGGCCCGCAGCCGCGCCGTGGCCGGCAAGACGAGGAGGAGGAGGGAGCCATGGTCGCCCCGCCGCGCCCCCTCGCACCATGGCTGCCGCACCCGCGCACCGTGGCCGCCGTCTCGCACGCGCCATGGTTGCCGTCGACGAGGGGGGGCGTGGCCTAGCTCGAGGGGGGCCGGCGCGCCGAGGCCCGCCGCGCAGGCTGCGCGCCGCGCAAGCCGGGCCGCCGCGCTCGCCATGGCCGCCGCCATCGAGCCGTCTCCGCCATCGCCCGCCACCGAGCCGCCTCCGCCGACCACGGGCTGCCGATGCACGCCACTGAGGGCTATCGCACAAGCCATGGGCCGCACGCCGCCGCGGCCGGCGATGTGCACCCGGCGGTGTCGAAGCCGCGGTACGACGCGACGAACGGCCCCCGAGACCAGTCCGTCCTGACGCGGCCGCCCTGCGTGGCCCACTGCTCGGCGTCCCACACACTGACGTAGACCCGCATCGGCTGGCTCGCCGGGAATGGCACCCCGGCGGCGGCGCGGGCGCGGAAGTCGCGGATGGGCACGCCGTCCACGTAGAAGACGATGTGGCTGGGGTTCCAGACCATGGAGTAGGTGTGGAAGTCCGCCGTGGGGTCGAACCACACTCGGAACTGCTGCTCGCGGCCGCCCTTGCCCTGGGTGTACACGTTGGTGTGCACCGTGTACGGCTTGCCGCTCGCGTTCCCCAGGAACTCGAAGTCGATCTCGTCGTGCTGCGACCCCTGCGACGACAACTGCAAGAAGGCCATGGCACCATGGGCTAGCTTATTATCACGCACGCCATGGGCCGCTCGCCGCCGAGGTCCTCCCGCCAGAGCTTGGGGCGGGCGGCGGGGGCGCCGGAGCGCGGGGCCGGCGACGCATGCCGGGCGGTGGGGAGTAGGGAAAGTGGGGGTGGACCCACATATGAGAGGGGGATAGGAGGATTTTATTCTTGGGGGCTTGAGACTATAATTTGAGAGGACGTGAAAAGTGAGAGCCCATTTAGGAGGCCCACTGAAGTTGGTTTTTTTTGCCTAAACTCTTAAAATTTAGAGTAGGGGCTCAAGTAAAGACTTGGGCTGCAGATGCTCTAAGCATCTCTAACTCTGAACTCTCCCCTCAAAAAAAAACTCTGACCTCTTCGTTCACTCTGTTCCAGGGGGACTATGACGATATCGTGAACGGATAAACCAAATTCCAACTATAGAACTATGACACAATCAAACCCGAATGAACAAAATGTTGAATTAAATCGTACCAGTCTATACTGGGGTTTATTACTCATTTTTGTACTTGCTGTTTTATTTTCCAATTACTTCTTCAATTGAGAGAAAGAAAGAGAGTAGTAAGAATTCTCTTATCCCATTTGGAAGGATACCATCCTTATAACTATCCATGACTGTTTTTGTCTCTAGCATGACCACTTGAGAAAATGTGGAGGAAAGTAGGGGAAGGAAGGCAAAACTGCAGAGGAGCTCCGCTGGTGAGCAGAGGTGGGGCCTGTTCATTGCGAGCCAGTGATGTTGGCCCTGATGCCCGTGTGGGCTTATTACAAATAAAGTGGCTTTCACCATCACCAGAATAAATAAATAAAACAGAAAAAGTTGCTCGAGATGCCGTTGCATTGTTTTTCTGATCTTGCATGGTGAGCGCTAGAGCCTAACTGCCTATCATGTTCCCTTTTGTGCCTGGGACTGGTCCAGTGTCACGGTCCTGTGATTGCAGTGTTGCATTGCATCGTGTGCCGTAACGAGGTCACTTCCCTGTGAAATCTAATAAAGCAACTTTCATAGTATGCGGCTGCGTGGGGGATGCACTGATGTATATGTTCTATTTCTTTTTCTCTAATTCACTCTACTAATTTGCTGTGCAACTTTACAGGGCAGCTAGATATGTTGCTAAGGCTGTCTGTACTCGTCATACTCTAAAATCATTCTCTAAAAAAATATTTTTATCTAGTTATCAAAATTTTCTACTCTATATTCAATTTTGCTACATCCATCGTCCTCTATATTTTATTCTCTATATCCACTACCAGCCGTAGGACCCGCATGTCAATTTTTTTTTATCTCTTTTACCCACCCCTCCCTCCCCCATTCTCTCTCTTTCTCTCTCCACACCTCGTCACCTCTGCTTCTCCGCCCGCCACCCCGTCGCCTCCACTCTCTCTCCCCAGGCCGGCGGCGGCCCTCCAAGCCCCCCTCGCCGGCGGCGGGCTGGACGGCAGGGGCGCGGCGGCCCTCCTCTCTGGCCGTGCCGGATCCCCCTCCCTCCTCCCTGCCTTGGCGCGCGACATCCTCCCGTCTCCCCTCCGCTTCTCCTCCCCTGCGCGCGGCGCCGGCTCCCTCCGCGGCCGCCGCTCCCCGGCACGGCGGAGTTGGCCTCCCTCCCCGGCATGGAGGTCCGCGCGGCGGCGGCGAGCAGCGGCGTGGCCGCTGCGGGGGCTGCCGCACCGGCGACACACTCAAGGCAGCGGCGCGCGGTGGGACGGAGGGCCTTGCGGAGGTGGCGCGCGGCCGGAGCGAGGGACTACAGGGGCGGCCGGGTCCGGCGCCGGCGAGCCCTCAGCCCGGCCTCTCCCCGCCCTCGAGCTCCCGGGCCGGCGCGCTCGACGCGGGGCCGCTGCCCTGCTCCCTCCGCCGCGCGCGGGGCAGGGGCGCGCGCGAGCCGGCGCGTGGCGGGCGGCGGCGGGTGGTGCGTGGCGGGGCGACGGCGGGCGGTCTCCCTGCTCCCTCCGCCGCGCGCGGGGCAGGGGCGCGCGCGAGCCGGCGCGTGGCGGGGCGGCGGCGGGTGGTGCGTGGCGGGGCGACGGCGGGCGGTCTCCATGGCCAGGCGCGCAGGGGCCCCACAAGGCCTCGCGCGGCGAGATGGATGCGCGCGCGCGGCCGCACGGCGGAGGCGGGCTGCGGAGGTGCGGCGGCGAGGCGTGCCGCGAGGCGCGCGCGGGGCTACGGCGGGTGGCGGGCCAAGCGCGACGACGGGCGGGGCGCGCGGCGAACAAGAGCAACGGCAGGCGGAGCGCGCGGCGGCCGGGTGTGGCGCGACGTCAGGACCGCGGCGCCGTTCGCGCCCGCGCCGAGCAGCATCATCACGACGCGGCCCAGGTCTTCGGCGACACGACGCGGCCCGGGTCCTCGGCGACGAGAGCAACGACGAGCGCTTCCTCGCGGGAGGGAGGAGAGCGCGTGGGCGGCTACCCTGCTCCCTCCATGCGCCGGCTCCCCTTCTCCCTCCCCGGATCTGCGCGGGGTCCTGGCGTTTTTATATTTTTACCATTATAACGAATTGCACTCATCAAATTATCACTATTACGATGCCACCTACATCTATACCATAAAAGAGAAATTTGATTTATAAATTTACCACATTTGAGGATGTGGCAGCCACGAGACCGGTCCACGCTGGCGCTGAGTCAGCAGGCACCGACGCCGTTCGGCCCCGTTACTGCGCGCTGGGCCCGGTTGTATTCATGCTTGCACGCTGACAAGTTAGCAAGAGAAGAAACACGCAAGACAGAGACCCATTCTATTAGTGCGGAAGGGAAGTCCAGCAAGCCTTCACTGAATATTCATCAGAACTCAAGTGGCAAACAGGGACTAGCTTAATTCATTCTCATGGTACAATCAAAGCAAGGCAGCTTCCGACTCAGTACACTACTGCAGCGATGACACAACTGAGATCAGAATTTGTTCATCCGCATTTCGAATATTCATCGTATACCAAATCACAAAACCAACTCGCCCGATACATCTCAGATTTCTCCCCCGAAATGCCAGAAACCCAATTCGTCAGACAGTACAGCCAACGAAATTGGAAGCAGTAGCAGAGAACATCTCAATTCTCAAGTGTACAACGCATCCAGCTCGGCCCGGCCGGAGACCCTGGTGGCGATCTTGTTGGTGTCGACGCCGAGCTCCGCCGCCACGCGCCGCATGACCGCGAACTTCGCGGGCCTCGCGCCCGCCGGCCACGTCACCACCATGCTAGCCGCCTTGCCCCGGATCTCGCACTCCGCGAGCACCGCCGCGCCGAGCCCGTCCACCACGCTCCCCGGCGGGGCCAGCGCCGCCACGCCCCTGGCCGCGCCCACCCCTCCTCGCGCGCGCGCCGCGCGGGTCTCCAGCTTCCCCTCCACGGGCTCGTCGGCGGCGAGCCGGCCCCTGTACGACACGCTCCAGACCGCGTCCAGGACCAGCACCTCCGCCGGCTGGAGCTTGGAGACGAGGGCCTTGGCGGTGGCGCGCGCTCGGTGGGCGGGGACGGCACCGTGCGCGGCGGCGAGGAGCGCGGCTGAGGGGTGGAGGTAGACGCGGATCGGCGCGTGGGGCTGCAGGGGCAGGTCGGGGAGGAGAAGGGACGCGTGGAGCGGGGGCGGGGAGGCGAGGAGCGAAGAAGGAGCAGAGGAGGAAGAAGAAGAATGCAGCGGAAGGAAGTGGGAGGAGAGGGGGGATCGATTCGGCCGGATGGGGTTAGCGGCGGCGGCGTCAATCGGGTCCAGCGCGCAGTAACGGGGCCGAACGGCGTCGGTGCCTGCTGACTCAGCGCCAGCGTGGACCGGTCTCGTGGCTGCCACATCCTCAAATGTGGTAAATTTATAAGTCAAACTTCTCTCTTATGGTATAGATGTAGGTGGCATCGTAATAGTGATAATCTGATGAGTGCAATTCGTTATAATGGTAAAAATGTAAAAACCCCCTCGAGCTGCGGCGCGAGGCGGCGGTTGACCGTAGGGAGGGACTGCCTACAGTCGATCTCCCGACCGTTTGTTTTTTTCCATTTTTAGTAATTTTTTTTGTCATTTTCCGATTTTGAAAAAAAAAATTGTAAGAGAAATTTTGGAGAGAGAAAATTTTTTGACGAAAAATTTTGGAGACCAAAAAAAATTTCAAGCAAAAAAAAGGAGAGCAGAAAAAATTCAAGAATTTTTTTATCATTAAAAAAATATTCATCCGAAAAAATCAAAGGAAAAAAAATTGTTGAAAATTTTTGCAAAAAAAAAACTGGATCTAGCGCGGCGATGGGCGGTGGCGCCTCCTCCCCACCCGCCGCCTCCCCTCCACGCCGCGCCTCCCATCCCTGCCGCTGGCCCGGCGCCGCGCCACCCCTCACCTCCTTGCCGCCGGACCGCCGCGCCTCCCCTCCCCGCCGCCGGCCATGGAGCAGAGAGAGGCTTGCTATGCCTCCCCCTCCCCGCCGCCGGCCATGGAGCAGAGGGGCCCGCCGCGCCTCCCCTCCCCCGCCGCC